>NC_091978.1:173301561-174009303 GCF_044704955.1 Pristiophorus japonicus | reverse complement strand
ACCACTGCCCCCAGTCCTCCGCCCCCCCACTGCCCCCCCTTCCACCACCCCCCCCCACTCCCCCCCTTCCTCCTCCCCCCCCCTCCCCCTCCTCCCCTCCCCCCCTCCCCCTTCCTCCTCCCCCCCCTCCCCCTTCCTCCCCCCCCACTCCCCCTTTCCTCCCCCCCCCCACCTCCCCTTCCTCCTCCCCCCCCCCACTCCCCCTTCCTCCTCCCCCCCACTCCCCCTTCCTCCTCCCCCCCACTCCCCCTTCCTCCTCCCCCCCACTCCCCCCTCCCCCCCCCCACTCCCCCTCCCCCCCACTCCCCCTTCCTCCTCCCCCCCCACTCCCCCTTCCTCCTCCCCCCCACCACTCCCACTTCCTCCTCCCCCCACCACTCCCCATCCTCCTCCCCCCCCACTCCCACTTCCTCCTCCCCCCACCACTCCCACTTCCTCCTCCCCCCACCACTCCCACTTCCTCCTCCCCCCACCACTCCCCCTTCCTTCTCCCCCCCCCTCCCCCTTCCTCCTCCCCCACCACTCCCCCTTCCTTCTCCCCCACACTCCCCCTTCCTCCTCCCCCCCACTCCCCTTCCTTCTCCCCCCACCACTCCCCCTTCCTCCTCCCCCCCACCCTCCCCCTTCCTCCCTCCCCCCACCACTCCCCCTTCCTCCTCCCCCCACCACTCCCCCTTCCTCCTCCCCCCCCCTCCCCCTTCCTCCTCCCCCCCCCCACTCCCCCTTCCTCACCCCCCCCCCTCCCACCCCCCCCCCTCCATTGTTATGCAGGCAATGTAGCAACCAATTTGCACTCAAACAAGTCCTACAAACACTAAATTAATTAATCTGTTTTTAGGGGTGTTTGCTGAGGAAAAAACATTTGGTGTGTCTATTTGCCAGTCACATCCTGATCGGTTTTTCTTTCCATTGAAGTAATCGTTCTACCCTGTACAAACATAAGCTCATGAAAAACTGTGGGGTGCCACAGGGATCAGTGCTCAGGCCTCAACTATTTACAATCTCTATTAATGACTTGGATGAAGGGACAAAGTGTATTGTAGCCAAATTTGTTAACAATGCAAAGATAGGTGGGAAAGCAAGTTGTGAGGAGGAAAGAGAGCCTGCAAAGCAATATAGATAGGTTAAATGAGTGGGCAAAAATTTGGCAGATGGAGTATAATGTGGGAAAATTTGAGGTTGTCCACATTGGTAGGAAGAATAGAAAAGCAAAATATTATTTAAATGGAGACTACAGAATGTTGCGTACAGACAGATCTGGGTGTCCTCATACATGAAACACAGTTAGTATGCAGGTACAGCAAGTAATTAGGAAGGCAAATGGAATGTTGACCTTTATTACAAGGGGGATGGAGCATAAAAATAGGTAAGTCTTGCTACAACTGGCTCGAGGGGTCGCATGGCCTACTCCTGCTCCTATTTCTTATGTTCTTAAAACTCTGCTGCACGTATCCTATCCCACACCAAATCCCACTCACCCATCAAGTTGCCCTTACTTTGCGGGTACGGTAGTGAAATGGTTATGTTACTAGATTATTAATTCAGGTCTCTGGACAATCCAGATAATTTGAGCTCAAATTCCACCATGACAGAGAATCTGAATATAGTTTTTTAAAATCTGATAAATAAAAAGCTGATGATTCTGTCGGACAGAGTACTGCATACAGTTTTGGTCTCCTTATTTAAGGAGGGGTACACTTGCATTGGAGGCAGCTCAGAGAATGTTCACTAGGTTGATTCCTAGGATGAAGGGGTTGTCTTATGAGAAAAGGTTGAGCAGGTTGGGCCTGTACTCATTGAGTTTAGAAGAATGAGAGGTGATCTTATTGAAACATATAAGATTCTGAGGGGGCTTGACAAGGTCGATGCTAAGAGGATGTTTCCCCTCGTGGGGGAAACTAGAACTAGGGGGCATAGTTTCAGAATAAGGGGTTGCCCATTTAAGACAGAGATGAGAAGGAATTTCTTCTCTCAGAGGGTTGTGAATTGTTGGAATTCTCTGCCCCAGAGAGCTGTGGAGGCTGGGTCATTGAATATATTTAAGGCTGAGATAAACAGATTCTTGAACTATAGAGAGTCAAGGGTTATGGGGAACAGGCAGGAAAGCAGAGTTGAGGCCAAGATCAGATCAGCCATGATCTTATTGAATGGTGGAGCAGGCTCGAGGGGCCGTATGGACAACTCCTGCTCCTATTTCTTATATTCGTAAAACTCTGCTGCACATATCCTGTCACACCAAATCCTACTCACCCATCAAGTTGCCCTTACTTTGTGGGTTCGGTGGCGTAGTGGTTATGGGCTCAATTATCTCCAGTGATTTGCGCCATTTTTTGGAGCAGGCTGCTTTCTTTGGCCCAAGTTAAAAAAAAGTTTCCCCGATCAATTTGCACCAGCGTAACTCAGTTCGTCATGATTTTTTTTGGTGAGTATTTTTTAAGCCAAAGGGGGTGTAACCTGCCATCCGTGGTAATTCTGATCATTTAGGAAAGTTTGGCCAGCTGAGAGCTACTCCAGTTCTTCTTAGGTCAGCGTATTTGGTCTCTGCGGAAAAATCTTCTGGAAAGTTAAGGAAATCGGCGCAGGTAAGTGCAGCAGATGCCCGGACAGCAGCAGCAGGAGGGGCAAGAGAGAGGGGGAGAAGCCTTTCGGGTATAGTTAGGTGCAGGGACCGGGAGGGAGGAGGAGGCCATTCAGCCAGGGCTCGGGGCGTGGGGAGTGGACCAGGAGGCCACTCGGCCAGGCCTAGGGACGGAGGAGCGGACCGGGAGGCCACTCGGCCAGGGCAAGGGGCGGAGGGAGCGGGATTGCCAAGGCACTGGGGCTAGGGGCGGGCGGGGGAGCGGACCGGCAAGCCTTTTGGTCAGGGGCGGGGAGCGGACCGGCAGGTCACTTGGTTGCGGGAGAGGGGTGAGCGGACCAGCAGGTCACTTGGTTGGGGATGGGGGGGCGCTGACTGGCAAAGTCACTTGGTTGGGAGAGCGAACCAGCAGGTCACTTGGTTGGCTGGCCCGGGGGGGGGGGGGGGGGGGGGGGAGGGGAGGGAGCGGACCGGCAGGTCACTTGGTTGGGGGAGCAGACCGGCAGGTCACTCGGCCAGGGCTCGGGGCAGGGAAGCAGACCAGGAAGCCCTTCGGCCTGGGATCCGACACCGGCAAGGTGGTGGGGGGCACCTTAATAATTGGAGGTAAGTTGCTGCAATGTATTTTAATGTGTTGCGAGCTGGCAGTTATGTTTCACTTTGCAGCCTTGGCCCGCTTTGTGTCCCTGGGTACCATGGCAACCCGATCTTTTTGGCGCAGATCAAGGCTCCACCCCCAAAACGACAGGACAGGTTAGGCTGCACCAAAATGAAGAAATCAAACGGGGAAATGTAGAACTTTCTTTTTGGCGTATTTGGGCCTCAAAAAACGGGCACAACTCTTCAAGTACGCGAAAAATAAAAAGCTTTTGGGGAAAATTGAGCCTGATGTTCATCATCATCATAAGCAGTCCCTCGGAATCGAGGAAGACTTGCTTCCACTCCCGAAGTGAGTTCTTTGGTGGCTGAACAGTCCAATACGAGAGCCACAGACTGTGTCACAGGTGGGACAGACAGTCATTGAGGGAAGGGATGGGTGGGACTGGTTTGCCGCACGTTCCTTCCGTTGCCTGCGCTTGACCTCTTCATGCTCTCGGCGTTGAGACTCGAAGCGCTCAAAGCCCTCCCGGATACACTTTCTCCACTAAGGGCAGTCTTTGGCCAGGGACTCCCAGGTGTCAGTGGGGATGTCGCACTTTATCAGGGAGGCTTTGAGGGTGTCCTTGTAACGTTTCCACTGCCCACCTTTGGCTCGTTTGCCGTGAAGGAGCTCCACATAGAGCACTTGTTTTGGGAGTTTCGTGTCTGGCATGTGAACTATGTGGTCTGCCCAGCGAAGCTGATCGAGTGTCGTCAGTGCTTCAATGCTAGGGATGTTAGCCTGGATGAGGATACTGATGTTGGTGCGCCTGTCCTCCCAGAGGATTTGCAGGATCTTGCGCAGACATCGTTGGTGATATATCTCCAGCGACTTGGTGTCTTCTGTACATCCAGATAATTTGAGTTCAAATCCCACCATGGCAGAGTATCTGAATATAGTTTAAAAATATCTAAATAAAAAAGGTGAAGATTCTGTTGGACTGTTGTAAAAAAACAACTAATGTCCTTTCAGGAAGAAAACTTGTGATCCTTACCCTCTCTGGCCTATAGGTGGCTCCAGTCCCACACCACCAAGGTTGATGCTTAACTGACCCCTGAAGTGGCCTAACAAGCCGCTGAAGTGTATCAAACCACAATAAGGAATACCACATGGACTGCAGTGGTTGAATAAGGCTGTCTCCCACCTCCTCAGAGTGACAAGCCTCGTCAGTGATGCCAAAATCTCAGATCGAGATTATGTTAGACCACATTTGGAATACTATGTGCAGTTTTTGTCTCCATATTATAAAACTCCATACTGAAGCACTGGAGAACGTGCAGGAAATATTCATCATCAATTTCACCAGAACTGAGAATGCAACTATCAAAAAAGATTGAGCAATCTAAGAGGAGACCTGAGAGAGTTTTAAAATTATATAAGGGTTCAATATAGTGGATGTGGAGAGACTGTTTCCATTAATCAGTGAGTCAAGAACAAAGGGGCATAAAAATAAGATAACCAGAAAGAAATCAAATAAAGAACACGGGGAATTTTTAGTAGAGTAGTGGAAATGTGGAACATGCTGCCACATGGAGTGGATGAAGCAAATAACATTTATGCATCAAGAGGTGGCCTAGTGCATACACGACAAGCTGATTGTCCTTGGCGACTTCAATGCCAGAATCATTAAGGACTCAGCCCTCTGGGGGAGGCATGTTCAGCTGAGAGGGGGTAGGGAAAACCAGCTCCAGTGGCACCCTGCTCCTGACAAAATGCCGAGAACACGACCTTGTCATCACCAACACTTTGTTCCGCCAGAGGGACAAGTACAAGGCATCATGGCAACACCCTCTCGCCAAGCATTGGCATCTGCTCGACTACATCATCGTCCGAGCGAGGGACCGCAAGGATGTGCGCATCACCCACGCCATGACAGGAGCAGACGACTGCTGGATGGACCACCACCTAATCCGTTCCATCATCTCATCAACATAGCCTCAAAGCAACGATGGCAACAGAAACAATGCCGCAGGAAAATCAATGCTGGGGCACTCAAAGATCAAGTTAAGAAAGCCTTATATAAAGAGCGCCTCACTGCCAACCTGGCGACCCTCAATGACCCCGAGACACACAGAGTGCCCACAGCGCTTGGTCTGCCCTCAAGGTCTCCAAAACCAGTGCCTGCGAAGAGACGCTCAGTCACTCAACCAGGAAACACCAAGACTGGTTTGACGAGAATGACCAGAAGATCCAGGAGCTAATAAGGGCAAGGCATTTCTGAACTTAAAGCAGTAACCCAATTCGGAAGTAGCAAAGCAGCTCTACAGGTGGCTGATTGCCGAGGTCCAACAAAAAACCCACAACCTAAAGAATAGATGGTGGGCGCAGAAAGCACAGGAGACCCAGCAGCTGGTCGACAACCACGATGTGCGAGGATTCTTCAGCACAGTCAAGACCACCTACGGCCCAAGCACCCAAGGCCCCACACCACTGCTGAATGGAGGGGCACTCATTAAGGACACCAAGACAGTCAGTGCCTGCTGGAAGGAGCACTTCAAAGATCCCATTAACCGAGACTCTGTCTTCGATGAGAGTGTCCCAGACTCCATCCCGCAGCATGCTACCCGCCACCATCTCGGCAAAACTCCAGCCCAACATGAGGAAGAAAAGGCCAGTCAGCGCAAGGATAACAAGGCAACAGGAGCAGATAGAATCCCCGCCGAGGCACTAAATTATAGCGGTGAAGCATTATTGGCACGAATGCATGAACTCATCTCCCTCATCTGGACAGAGGAGTGCATACCAGAAAATCTCCGAGATGCCGTAATCGTGACCATCTTCAAAAAAGGGGACAAGTCTGACTGCGGTAACTTGAGAGGAACCTCCCTGCTGTCGGCCACTGGGAATGTCATTGCAAGAATCTTCCTCAATCGTCTTCTCCCTGTGACTGAAGAGCTCCTCCCAGAGTCGCAATGTGGATTCCGTCCACTAAGGGGTACAGCGGACATGATCTTCACCGTGCGACAACTACAAGAGAAATGCAGCAAATGGCATCAACCCTTGTACGTGGCTTTCTTATACCTCACAAAGGCCTTTGACACTGTCAATCATGAGGGACTATGGAGCGCCCTCCTCCATTGCGGCTGCCCCCAAATGTTTGTCGCCATCCTCCACCTGCTCCACGATAACATGCAAGCCATGATCCTGACCAACAGATCCACCACAGACCCAATCCATATCCGGACTGGTGTCAACCAGGGCTGCGTCATCGCACTAACGCTCTTCTCAATCTTCCTTGCTGCAATGCTTCACCTCACTCTCAACAAGCTCCCCGCTGGAGTGGAACTAAGCTATAGAACCAATGAGAACCTGTTCAACCTTTGCCGCCTCCAGGTATGATCCAAGGTCGTCCCATCGAACTACAGTACGCGGATGACGCTTGCGTCTGCACACACTCAGAGGCCGAACTCCAAGCCATCGTCAACACCTTCACTGAGCCGTACGAAAGCATGGGTCTTACACTAAACATCCGTAAGACAAAGATCCTCCACCAACCTGGCCCCGCCGCACAGCACTGCCCCCCCGGTCATTAAAATCCATGGTATGGCCTTGGACAACGTGGACCATTTTCCATACCTCGGGAGCCTACTATCAGCAAAGGCAGACATCGATGATGAGGTTCAACACCGCCTCCAATGTGCCAGCGCAGCCTTCGGTTGCCTGAGGAAGATTGTGTTTGAAGACCGGGATCTCAAATCTGGCAGCAAGCTTATGGTCTACAGGGCAGTAGTGATACCCGTCCTGCTATACCACCAGCAGCGCTGCCTCCGCAAGATCCTGCAAATCCACTGGGAGGATAGACGCACTGTCAGTGTTCTCGCTCAGGCCAACATCCCCAACACTGAAGCATTGACCACACTCGACCAGCTCCGTTGGGCGGGGCACATCGTCCGCATGTCCAACACGAGACTCCTTGAGCAAGCACTTTACTCGGAGCTCCGACATGGCAAACGAGTCCAGGTGGGCAGAGGAAACATTTCAAGAACACCCTCAAAGTCTCCTTGATAAAGTGCAACATCCTCACCGGCACCTGGGAATAACTGGCCCAAGACCACCCAAGAGCATCCGGGAGAGCGCCGAGCACCTCGAGTCCTGTCGCCAAGAGCATGCGGAAGGAGCGTGCAGCAAACCACGCTCCCCACCCTTTCTTTCCTTCAACCACTGTCTGCCCTACCTGTGGCAGAGACTGTAATTCCTGCATTGGACTGTACATCCACCTGAGAACTCACTTTTAGAGTGGAATCAAGTCTTCCTCGATTCCGAGGGACTGCCTATGATGATGATGATGATGGTGGTGCATACACGAGGGAGAAGGGAATAGAAGGATATGAGGGCAAGGTGGGAAGAGGTAACACAAGTGGGAGGCTCTGTGGGGTATCAATTTGGACCGAAAGACCTGCTTCTGCGTTGTAGATTCCATGTAATGTATATCTATGGAAGTTCATGACAAGGCTTGAACCCACAACCTCCTGACTCAAAGGAATCAACCGAGCCAAGCTTATGCTCATTTTAAACACCAATGTTATTTGAAGAAAGCCAAAGTCAACATAATTATCACATGGCCAAATTGCCATTTCACCATGTACTAGAGATTAGAACTTGATGTTTAGAATCTGGGGGAGATAGTTATCTCTCAGATATGGACTTTTGGATAAAATTCACCCTCTACAGACCACAGAATGGCCTTTCTTAATAAGTTTTGGGGAAACCAAATGATAAGTACACACATGAAAATGTCATGATGTTGCTGATAGGTTGGGGCACACATTCAATAGAATCATAGACTGATAGCACAAAAGGAGACCATGCGGCCCATCACGCTTGTGCTGGCTCTTTGAAAGAGCTATCCAATTAGTCCCATTTCCCTGCTCTTTCCTCATAGCCCTGTAATTTTTTTCCCTTCAAGAGCTCAATAGAATATGATCTTCTATTCCAGTATGCTATTATCACATAAAAGCCCAGCACTTGACATGAACTTCCCTCTTCCCCAAATGGTCTGTGTTGATGAATGTGGTGCGTGGAGGGTGTACATAATTCAAACAAAGAGCCTATCAGATAATTATGTTTCTCCACACTCTGCAAAATGTAGCAAATAGTATAAAATTAGGGAAGGGGTTGCCACAATATAAAAGCCATTACGTCAGCTATCAGGACATCAAATATCATGTACTGCAGTTAAACCTAGGCAAGAATAGGTAGGAAATCTGAGAATTTCTCCATGTGACAGGCTATGACATATGAATTGGAACTTGATTAACAATTATAGAATAACCCTTAAACTACTCCTGAGGATTATTTCCTGCTAAGAATTTTCTGAAGTGCATTACCAGATGCAAACCAAAACAGAAAACAAAACTCACACTAACTGGTTTAGATATAACATAATATATGATTCTCTGTGTCTAAACTAGCCCAGTCCCATAAAACGATTGAAGACTTCAGCTGAAACTTTACTGATGAGTTCTAACATAGGTTGCAAGACTCTTCAGTTGGGAAAAACAAAATGATGCAAAACAAAACAGAATGATGCAACACCATGGGCTTTAGACATTGCAGAGGTACTGGATGGTATATGGGACCTCCTGCAGTAAAGTCAAGACAATATTTTTATGTCATTTCCCCCAGATCCTATCAAGCGATGCTATAGTTTGACAGTCTGTGAAGGATGCAGGACGAGAATGAAAAGCCCCAACATGCTCATTCCTTTCGGAAGGATCAAATTCACCAACTCGTCTTTTCGCCATATCTCTTCATCCCTTCTCTTTCCAGAAATTCAATGAATTGCCTCTTAAACTATTGGTACTCGCCATTTCAGTGTCTTTACTTCATAACTTATTCTGTAAGCCTGTTGCTCTTTGAGTGAAGAAAGTTTAATCTTGATTTCCCTTCCTACTCCTCACTCATGTCCCTTGTACCATCTGAACCAGTCATCATATAAACAAATTTCCCAAGTCAACATTTTTCTTTTATTATAATTCTTTGTGCTATTCAAGGGGCCAGTCTCAGCATCAACTCGTGCAGCACAACCAGATGTGAGTAAAGCACCCTGTAGTCACCGAACGAGACACCAATTAATGCCAAACTAAAGGCAGTTTTGGGCTTTCAGCCCAACATCACTACAAACTGGATTAGGGCTGCCAAGAGACAATTCGATCCCACAAGTCCGAGTTGGAACTAAATTCAGGCTCCAGATGTGAAAAGTCAGCATCTATCTCACTGTACCACCCAGATACCTGTCTAAATTAACTTCATCAATCCTTTTCAAAATGCTTTTCGAAAAACGCAAAAAAATGCAATTTACTTGTGCTGCTAAAATTGGCACAAAAAAAACCATTGCAAAACTCAAAACTAGTGAGATTTATATCTATAGATCAGTAAAAACATTGACTAGGAATAATTTTGAAGTATAGGAATTGGAAACAAATCGAAAACTGAAAAACAAGCTTATTCATAAATGATCACGACCTGCCTTCTGTTTACTTTAATTTCCATCCTTCCCCAACTAGAGTAATGTTGCCCAAGAGACATTCAGGTCTCATCAGGATAGCAAAAGAAAGAATTGCGGCTAAACAGAAAATGAAAATATGTGCCACTTTTGATAGGGAAAGCAGAAATCTGCCTGTTGAAATAAATGCGGTAACTATGTAATGAATAATAGATTCTATGATTGAACACTTAATCTCCACTTGGTGAATGTAGAATTGTTAGTTTTTACAATCGTTATTTACCTTAAGTTTGTCGTGAGATGTGTATGGAGCTTCTGGAGCATAGATTCTGAAGATATCAGCCAGGCAGCATGCCACAAGCAGACGTACATCTTTGTTGGGGTTCCTGAGGAAGAATTCTGAAGCCAAATGCAAGGCTAATGGAAGGTATTGTTGTTTTTCATCTTCAGAATCCTGGTCCATATCCATGAATGTTTTAACCACCATCTGTACAGTAAAAATGAACACATTGTCATGCTCACATTCCCAAATTAAGTGCAAACTATTTTCTGCACAAGGGATGGAAATAAAAAATGGAAAACTGGCTGTTAAAATGCTGAATGCACACATTTTAACCTTCAGTATATAATTTTAAATATTACATAGGAATGCATATAAGAGAAGAACAAAATGAGATTACTCAGATCATTCTCATGCAGAAATTCTACCAGACATTCTACGAGTAAATATCCAAATTTCACCTCAGAGATTTCGGACACCTGTACTTTAAATACACACATCCCATGACATGCCTGACCTGTATCATGTTCTGCATGGAACCCCATCCATTCTCCATGGTGGTTAGCAATTTCCCCCCATTACCAGCTGACAAAGATCTATTCTGTCTGCAGCCTTTGACACAGTTGACCATTCCTTCTTCCTCCTCCAACACCTCTCCACCAACGTCCAGCTCGGTGGGACTGCACTCGCCTGGGTCCACTCTTATCTATCTAATCGTAGCCAGAAAATCTCCAGCAATGGTTTCTCTTCCCACTCCCGCATCGTTACCTCTGGTGTCTCCCAAGGATCTGTCCTTGGCCCCCTCTTATTTCTCATCTACATGCTGCCCTTTGGCGATATCATCCGAAAACACGGAGTCAGTTTCCACATGTATGCAGACGACATCCAGCTCTACCTCTCAACCACTTCTGTCGACCCCTGCTTGGTACCTAAATTGTCAGATTGCATGTCCGACATCCAGGACTCGATAAGCAGAAATTTTCTCCAATTAAATATTGTGAAGACCAAAGCCATTATCTTTGCTCCCCGCCACAAACTGCGTTCCCTAACCACTGACTCCATTCCTCTTCCGAGTATCAATCTGAAGGTGAACAAGACTGTTCTCGCAACCTACGTGTCATATTTGACCCTGAAATAAGTTTCCAGCCACATATCCGCAGTATAACTAAAACCGCCTTTTTCCACCTCCATAAAATTGCAACCTCCGCCCCTGCCTCAGCTCTTCTGCTGCTGGAACCCTCTTATTCACGCCTTTGTTACACCAAGACTTGACTACTCCAACTCACTCCTGGTCGGCCTTCCACATTACATAAACTTGAAGTCATCCAAAACTCAGCAGCCCGTGTACTAACCTGCACCAAGTCAAGATCATCCATCACCCTTGTGCTTTCTGACCTAAATTGGCTCTCAGTTAAACAATGCCTCGATTTCAAAATTCTCATCCTTGTTTACAAATCACTCCATGGACTTGCCCCACCCCATCTCTAATCTTTTTCAGCCTCACAATCCCACAAGATGTCTGCGCTCCTCAAATTCTGGCCTCTTGAACATCTCTCAATGGCCCCAAGTTTCCACATGATTTGCTCCTGATTTTTAGGAGCAACTGGTAGAGAACGGAGTATCTTAGAAATCGGAATTCTCCACATTTAAGTTTTTTGCAGTTCTAGTCAGGTAGAACAGTTTCACTTTTGAACAGAATTTTTTTTTCCAAAAGGGGGCGTGTCTGGCCACTGACGCCTGACTTGAAAGTTTCCAGAGTGAAAACTAACTTAGAATGGAGCAAGTGAAGATTTTTGTAGGCTTGAAAAAACCTTGTCCACACATTAAAAAATCAGGCGCAGGTTACAAATTAGGCGTCCGGAACGAGGTTTTGGGGGGGGAAGAGGGAAGTCATTACATTCACAATAAATCCTTAGTTATACTTATACAAATATTATACAAATAAATCCAACCCGAGTAAAAATTTATAAGCAAAGAAAAGATGAAATAAACCATGTTCCTACCTGTGTGAAAGTGCTTCAGGCAGGCCTTTCAGGCAGCGGTTTCCCGACGGTAGGCGGGGGGGGAGGCAGTGAGAAGGCTGCAGGAAGCCTCAGAAGTTCAGGCAGCCGTTCCCGACGGGCCCAACCGACGGCTGGGGGTGGGGGGGGAGGGAGGCAGTGAGAAGGCTGCAGGAAGCCTCAGAAGTTCAGGCAGCCGTTCCTGACGGCGGGGGGGGGGGGAGACAGTGAGAAGGCTGCAGGAAGCCTCAGAAGTTCAGGCAGCCGTTCCCAACGGGCCCGACTGACGGCAGGAGGGCGGAGGCAGGGAGATGGCTACAGGAAGCCTCAGAACTTGAGGCAGCCGTTCCCGACGGGCCCGACCGACGGCAGGAGGAGAAAGCTGCAAGAAGCCTCAGTGCTGATCATGGAAGGGCAATGTGGTTTTATTAAAAAATTTTAAACATTGAACAGCTACAAAGAATTTGAATAGTCTCAAACAAGTGCATGTGTCCCATTTATCACAGTCTATCTTTAATTACAGAATGCACTCCCTCACCCTCACACACAGAAATATCAAGAAAATTAAAATGCAAGCCTTTGCAAGGGTTCAATAAACAAATTTTCACTTTTTCTGCAGCACTTTAAAAATGGGCGAGTGCCAATGTTTCCTTCACACTGCGCGTGCGCGAACGCTCCAACGCGCACGCGCAAGGTTGCCGGCACAAAAAAAACTCATTTAAATGGTACCCGCCCCCTCCTACTTACAAAATCGGCGCGAGTGGTAGGCTCCGCCCCCTGGGCACCGCGCCAAGCAGAAATCGAGCTGCAAAGCGCTCGAGAATACCGCGTTTTTTTTCAGGCGCGAAAAACGGGCTCCCAGCTCGGTGGGGCGCCTGTTTTGCCGCGTGTGGAAACTTGCGGCCATTATAACTGCTCAACCATCGGTGGCCGTGCCTTCAGCCTCCTGGGCCCTAAGCTCTGGAACTCCCTCCCTAAACCTCTACGCCTCTCTACCTCTCGTTCCTCCTTTAAGACGCTCGTTAAAACCTACCTCTTTAAACAAGCTTTTGATCATCTGGCTTAATCTCTTCTGTGGCTTGGTGTCAAATTCATCTGTTGGTCTGTAACACTGTTGTGAAGCGCCTTGGAACGTTTTACTATGTTAAATGCGCTATATAAATAAGTTATTATTGTTATTAATCTTTCCTTCACCTTCTCCCACCCCTTTTAAAGAAAACCATGTTCAATTGCTTCTTTTAATTATTTATAGATCACCGACATTACAAATGCAGCATCCCAACCCAAAAAAGTCCTTCTTAATTCAGGTCCCAGAGGGAGGAGAGCTGGATATGGAGATCAATGAGAAAAATATGTACTTCACCAAACAATCTTGCTTCAATTGTTCTGCTTTTTTTGACATTTTTCTTACATTTGCAAAATTGGCATCTATCAGGACCCCAATGACCGGGAACTGAGAAAATGTTTTTTTGTAAAATATAAACATGTCACCTCTCAAATCGATACCCATCTTTTCCACAAACTCCCTGTTGGAATCTCTACAATCAGGTTTCCACTCGTCACACAGCACCAAAACTGCCCTCACCAATGACATTAACAACATTTTATGTGACTGTCGTGCATTATTCCTCTACTGTCCTCTCTGCAGCCTTTGACATGATTGACTACATCACCCTCCTCCAATATCTCTCCTTCTTTGTCCAGTTCGATGGGATTACTCTTGCTTGGTTCCAGTTACCTACCCAAGCATAGGCAGAGCATTTCCCAAGCAATGATTTCCCTGCCCACCCTCGCACGTCAACTCAGGAGTCCCAAGGATCCACCCTTGATCTCCTTTGGACCAGGTCTAGTTGTTGCAATAGCATCGGCATTGCTATTGGATTCTTCAACCCATGTATTTAACTGGCAAAAGGAACTGAATAAAACTTTATTGCAAACTATTTAAAAATATGTAACTAGTCATTTTTCAAAACAACAAAATTAGCTCCTATATTTAAACTGCATTTCACTCCAAGGTCTGCAACATTCAGCAATTACACAAAAACTTTCTGCAAAGGAATTAAGTAGAAATACCATTAACATTCTGGTTTGTCGACATCAGTGTTCCCAGCTACTCACGTAATGATTTTGCAGAGCCTAATAAAACATTCTTGACCTTTTTTCAGATTAAAAAACAAATGGGGGATGGACTAATTGGTGTACTCATTGCATTAAATTCCATTTACGTATGTAGGGCAATACTTTCTGCTTCAGTGATCCTGCCACACACTGGATGCATATACTCCCATATTCTGACAATTAATTTAAATGGTCAAAGGTGGGCTGGGTGCATGTGGAATTTCCCCAATACATGCTTTTAGCATTGAGACAGTTGTGCTGACACAGAAAATCTAATACCCAGAAGACCATTGAAACCATTTAATAAAACAAGCATTGTTGTCTCATTGGTTGTGCAACAACACAGATTCTTGAGGCATTAATTCAAAATCTTGGTTGCTGATGAATCCTGGTACATTTTCACTCAAGTGGTACAATTTCATTGGCCAGGTGGCAAAATTTCATTAAGTTAAAATAAAATCAATATAAATGATTAAAATACAACATTTTATTAAAAATAGTATCACTGTCAATCTTAATGTAATTGTGTACAGGACAGGATCCAAATTACATTAAAGTGATAACCATCCTTTCTATGGATTACATTCTGACAAGTTAGAAGTTTGATAGCTTCCTTATCAAAGCATTCTCTATACAGGTATTTATTTTCAGAACCAATAATTCTTACTTTATGACTACTCTGCGCCACATGCTCAGGCAAAGCAAATTTACTTCTTTCACCTCTGTGCACTATTCTCATAAGCACTTAACTAATATCCTATTCCTCAGCCTGCCTCAGTGTTTTATAAACTGCTGGATTGTAATGTGTATATATTTTTATTGTCAAATAAATAATGACGTATTATCTATCACCTGACGAATAAATTTTTGAAATTTGAGGTTAGGGTTCGAAGTATGGAAGTGGATGAAAGCAGTATGTTGGAATAGTACAGCGAGTAAACCTGCCCATATTTAAATGTTTTGATCGTCAAGTTTTTTTTTGGGCGCCCACCTGACATGCAGTTGCTTAACTGTAAAACATCTGTAATGTACAAATATTGCTGAACTTCTGTTAAGTTGTGGGATCCAAAATTCAGCAACAAAGTTCTGAAAAGTATAAAATCCAAGTCGAATTATCAACAACAAATAACAATATTGTCTTGCAAATTCTGTGAATCATGTCTCCCTCTTTATAGTTAGCAATTTGACGAGCCATCACTTTTCAATTTCCCCCTTTCCACCCCACTCCCAGTAATTAGATTCATCGTCCTGAATAGGCATGGTTTAAGCTCTGAACTAAATCTATTTGTCGACAGTACTATCCTGGGCCACCCCATCCTTAATTTCAAATAATGATTTGCAGTAAGATGATTTAATGTTGAACCTACCTTATTTGAAATTAAGTTATAATTAAAAGGCTCAAAATTGAGCCTTCAGAACCACTGAACCGCAATTGACAAATTAATGGTCCAAGGGAGCAAGATAAAGTGAGGAACCACACAAACCCACGTCCACCAACATAAAGCAATTGGAACAATTTACTCATTGTGCATCTTGATTGTATCTATGTTTCTTGCAAGCACTTCTTACAGGCCAACACAAACTCATTACATCTAGCAGCACAAAGCTGCATGCAAACATTGCATTGGAGTGCATTCACTGCTGTAATAGATGAATCAAACTTCCACTGTTGATATTTGGGGTGGAGATTCTATCATAGCACAGTGCTGGCATGCATACGAGCCCATGGTATGACCCTGTTCTGCATCCTCTTGCAATGGCTAGATCCATTATGTACATTTGCATTTTGTTTTAATTTCTTAATCACGTTCTGATTGTATGGACCTCTCCTGTGCTTGCCACTCCCAATATTTACACATTCCCTATCCTTTTTATATCCCGACAGCATTTCACGAATGATTTTTAATACCATCTATAAGGCTTTAAGCAGGATGCAGTTTGATTACGTTCTCAACTCCCCTATGACTGGTGTGTCTGTTGATGCCATCTTTCTTCCCTTTTCTGATACTTTCAACTGTGCTAAAATATCTGTTTATCCTTCAGTCTTTAGTTCCAATCAACGGTTACACCCAAAATCCATATTTTCTCCTTCAGATGCGGACCGGGGCAGGGGGGAGGGGAGGGCGACTGGGGCGGGGAGGGAGGGAGGGAGGGAGAGCCCCTGTCCACCTTTCTTCCAGGACAGGAGAACAAACAGACTGACTTGGAAATGTATACTCTGGTGACGTGAAGATGTTCAGTTCTAATGTTTGTCTCTCAAATATTCCCCACAATATTAATCCATGCTCTTATCACAAAAAGTGTTGAATTATTTTAGGTAATTCACAATTAAATAGCGGGAGACATGCTTACACAAACATGCAACCATGCTATTGAGGAGAGGGAGGGCATGGGAGGATTTATGGAAGTTACATATGACTTTTTATTGACTTAAAAAAAAAAAGTAGGATTAAGGAATCATTTAGGAAGAGAACCAAAAAAGGGGAAAATGCAAACTATTGTAATTTTGGCTGACTTTCGATAGTCCGATCAAGCCCCAGGAATAATGTGAATAATAGATTTCCTCTGAAACATTTAGTGGAGTGTTAATAGTAAAAAGAGTTATTTAATGATGTAAAAATTGCACGAAACTACTTTAGAAGAAATCACGATTTGTTTATTGAGAACGACACAGAAAATACTTTAATTAAACTGATGTATAATTTTGATATGGTATAAATGCTTGAAATAAATTAAAAATTGAGAGTATAATGATGTTTGACCTGAAACTTGTTTAGATGAGGGAAAAATTGATTTTTCTTCCAAAATTGAAACTTTTGCGGGAGGGGAGGGGGGGAGGGAGGGGAAAAGAGAGTGTTTTCAAACACTGATTTTTTTGAAAAATTCATAAAAATCTTTAAATTCTTTCAAGTCTTATTGCAGCTTTGACAAAAGAAGTTGCTCCAAGTTTTTCTTTCCCTCTTCAACTGTTGTTAAACATACAACAAAAAAAATATTAAAATAAACTCTAATTCTAAATGGAGCTCAAATAAGAAAGTGAATAAAGTGGTTAAACTTCCTAAGAAGGCAATGAGGTCATCAATCCCAGCCTTGGCGATGAGTTGGAATCAAGTTTTGGAGAAGTTGTTTCCTCTTTAATACTGCTGTTCCCTCCGTCTCTCACAGACTCTGAGGCACAAACGGGGGCACAAACTTTTCCCCCTTTCATAACATGATTTAAACAACCCTGATAACTCTTTCAAAAAGGGGACAATACCTGGTAAAATTTAAATGGAACTGACCACAAGACATTCAACATAATTTTCCATATTTTTCCCCAGCTATAAACAATTTTCCAATTCTTCTTTTAAATTTCACCACAAGTCGAAAAATTGTTTGCATTAGCCCTTCCAGTGGCCCTTGTACACGTGCTGCGCCTCCACCTGTGTTGTTCCAAAGTGCAGCCACTGCTCAGTCCCTCACTCTTCTCTCCCTGTCCCTCCCTCCGTCTGTCGCCCCCCCTCCCCCCCGTCTCTCACTCTCTCTCTCCCCCCCCCCCGCCCCTCGCTGTCCCTCTCCCCGTCTGTCTGTCTGTCTGTCTGTCCCCCCACCCCTCTCCCGTCTCACACACTCTCCCTCCCGCTCCTCCCGTCTCTCTCTTCCCCCCACCCCTTCTTTCGATCCTCTCTTCCCCCACAGCCACCAACGGATGCAGTTGTCCCACGAAGCTGAAGAGAATGCGGCTACGCTGCAAGGCCACAACTGTTGAGTGATGCGTATGAGCGGTTCTGGGATACTGCACACGTGCACAGAAGGCTGCAAAAATGGTTGTGTGCATAATCACAGGCAGTACCTTGGGGCTCAGGGTCAGGTCTGTAGTGGATTCCAAGAAGGGAGAGCAACAGGGGCCGGGGAGGGGGAGGGGGAGGAGGGGTGGGGAGTGAGGGGGACAGGAAGAAGTCCGGGAGAGCACAGAGGTCTGTGAGAGGGTGCGGTTGGGATAGCTGAAGCGTAAAGTAGAACTGAGAAAAATTTAAATCTAAATGGCTGCTTTATGAATTTAAAGTTGCCTTTCAGTGAATGATGAAAAATGGCACTCATTAAATGAATTAAGTGGGAAATAAATAGTGGAAATGTTAATATAATAAATTGTTTGGCCCAGCAAAATTAATTACCCAGCTTCAGTCAACAAATTAAATATCAAGACTTTACTGAGGAAATTTAATTGACTGCAAGGCTAGCAGGAGTGCAATTAGTGGGGAACAAATGGCTTTTCTATCTGGTTACCACAAGGCTATCAATGGTAGCAATGACAGAACGCGAGTACTCCGAGACCAGCAGGCCAGAATGCAGTCCAGCAAGGGCTGAATGGCTGGAGCATAGCAGCAGCAATACTGCTGGTATAGAAAGGGCTAACAAGCAATGAGCCCCCAAGAGTAGAGCCAATGCTTCTTGGCATAAACAAAGGCTGAGAAACATGAAAACAGATTACTGTGGCCCTCCAAGGAGGGTGCAAACAATTAATTCTTTCTTTTCTTCACCAAAAGATCCAACATTCTCCAGGAAATGCATTGCGATGGTGCCACCAGTTGGCGAATGTTAAGTATAGCAGTTAGTATTGATTTAAAAGGATTCAGTTCAGGTGACATGTAATGTTAGATGGGTATGTGACACACAGACGTAATATCACTAGAATGTTGTCACCGCTCATCATTTCAATATCTGATAGAAACTTAGAAAAACAGGTGCAGGAGTAGGCCATTCGAGCCTGCACCACCATTCAATAAGATCATGACTGATCATTCCTTCAGTACCCTTTTCCTGCTTTCTCTCCATATCCCTTGATCCCTTTAACCGTAACGGCCATATCTAACTCCCTCTTGAATATTATCCAGTGAACTGGCATCAACAGCTCTCTGCGGCAGGGAATTCCACAGGTTAACAACTCTGAGTGAAGAAGTTTCTCCTCATCTCAGTCCTAAATGGCCTACCCCTTATCCTAAGACTATGTCCCCTGGTTCTGGACTTCCCCAACATCGGGAACATTCTTCCCACATCTAACCTGTCCACTCCCGTCAGAATCTTATATGTTTCTATGAGATCCCCTCTCATCCTTCTAAACTCCAGTGAATAAAGGCCCAGTTGATCCAGTCTCTCCTCATATGACAGCCCAGCCATCACTGGAATCAGTCTGCTGAATCTTCGCTGCACTCTCTCAATAGCAAGAACGTCCTTCCTCAGACAAGATGACCAAAACTGAACACAATATTCCAGGTGAGGCCTCACTAAGGCCCTGTACAACTGCAGGAAGACATCCCTGCTTCTATATTCAAATCCCCTAGCTGTGAAGGTCAACATATCATTTGCCTTCTTCACCACCTGCTGTACTTGCATGCCCACTTTCAGCGACTGATGAACCATGACACCCAGGTCTCGTTGCACTTCCCCTTTTCCTTGTCTGCCGCCATTCAGATAATATTCTGCCTGAGTGTTTTTGCACCCAGAATGGATAACCTCACATTTATCCACATTATACTGCATCTGCCATGCATTTGCCCACTCACCTAACCTGTCCAAGTCACCCTGCAGCCTTTTAGCGTCCTCCTCACAGCTCACATCGCCACACTGCTTAGTGTCATCTGCAAACTTGGAGATATTACACACAATTCCCTCATCCAAATCATTAATGTATATTGCAAAGAGCTGGGGTCCCAGCACTGAGCCCTGCGGCACTCCACTAGTCACCGCCTGCCATTCTGAAAAAGACCCATTAATCCCGACTCTCTGGTTCCTGTCTACCAACCAGTTTCCTATCCACGTCAGTATATTACCCCCAATACCATGTGCTTTGACTTTGCACAACAATCTCTTCTGCGGTACTTTGTCAAAAGTCTTCGGAAAGTCCAAATACACCACCACATCCACTGGTTCTCCCTTGTCCACTCTGCTAGTTACATCCTGAAAAAATTCCAGAAGATTCGTCAAGCATGATTTCCCTTTCATAAAGCCATGCTGACTTGATCCGATCCTGTCACCGCTTTCCAAATGCGCTGCTATTTCGTCCTTCATGATCGATTCCAACACCTTCCCCACCACCGATGTCAAGCTAACCGGTCTATAATTACCCGTTTTCTCTCTCCCTCCTTTTTTAAAAAGTGGTGTTACATTAGCTACCCTCCAGTCCATGGGAACTGATCCAGAGTCGAGAGACTGTTGGAAAATGATCACCAATGCATCCACTATTTCTAGGGCCACTTCCTTGAGCACTCTGGGATGCAGACTATCAAGTCCCGGGGATTTATCGGCCTTCAATCCCATCAATTTCCCGAACACAATTTCCCGCCTAATAAGGATATCCTTCAGTTCCTCCTTCTCACTAGACCCACTGTCCCTTAGGAAGGTTATTTGTATCTTCCTTCGTGAAGACAGAATCGAAGTATTGGTTCAATTGGTCTGCCATTTCTTTGTTCCCCATTATAATTTCACCTGAATCCGACTGCAAGGGACCTACTAATGTTCAGCCATGAACTCATTGAATGGCGGTGCAGGCTAGAAGTGCCTACTCCTGCACCTATTTTCTATGTTTCTATGTTACTAATCTTTTTCTCACATATTTATAGAAGCTTTTACAGTCAGTTTTTATATTCCCTGCAAGCTTCCGCTCGTACTCCATTTCCCCCCTCTTAATTAAACTCTTAAGTCCTCCTCTGTTGAATTCTAAATTTCTCCCAGTCCTCAGGTTTGTTGCTTTTTCTAGCCTATTTATGTGCTTCTTCCTTGGCTTTAACACTATTCTTAATTTCCTGTTAGCCATGGTTGAGCCACCTTCCCAGTTTTATTTTTACTCCAGACAGGGATGTACATTTGCTGATCTTTCAATGTTTGCCATTGCTTATCCACTGTCAACCCTTTTAGTATCGTTTGCCAGTCTATTCTAGCCAATGATAGAAATATACATTTTATATCGATATTAATCCTACATATTTTAAAAGAAAGATGCAGAAGATCAGTTTACTGCAAAGTTTTGGTTCAAGTAAATAGCTGAAATAATTCTTTCAAAGCGCAATTCTAGAATTGGATAAACCTACGTGAGCTTAACAGGAATCCAATCTCAGATACACCCATCCCCTTGCAGTGATACGCAAAACAATATTTACTTGATTAAAGAAATGTTGCATAAGAAAATAGATTTCCCTGCTGCTCATTAATTGACAGCATCATGCTATTTCCCTATTGACATTATAAATCCTACACAAAACTCTGTTAAACTTGAGAAGAAGAACGACTTAGTTTAACAAAATGAAAAACTGCAATTTTAAGAATGAGATTGAGGAATTTGTATAAGGTAAGATTATCCAAGGTTATCAAGGGCAGATAAATGCTGTTGAGGTATAGTTCAGTTGTGATTTGATTAAACGGCAGAACAAGCTCAAAGGGATGAATGGGCTATGCCTGTTCCCATCTCCCTATGTATTACCTGGGCTCCAACTTTCTGGATATTTGATCCCAGTTGCTTCCATGGGTTGAAGTCACATCATAGAAAGAGAATTGGCCTGGATTTTGCAGTGGTGATGACGGCGAAATTGTTAGCGTTTGGCACCATTACCCCTCCTCTGACCGTAACTTCAGGATTTTGCGCAGAAATCCTGAAGTTGCAGTCAGTCATTCCCTGCTCCGCCACAGGCTTCGCCGTGGAACTCGGCAATCAGTGAAATCACCTGAACTGATGATAAACGCCTCCTCTTCCGCTGTAATTTCGCTGTTAAAAACCCCATAAAAAGTTAAGCCTCGTAGAAAGAGGTGTAACCAGTGTTTTAACGGAGTAATGACTGAACAATCGTACTGCCCCTGAGAAACGAATTTTATATTTATGGAATGTCAAATTTCTTCATGATAAAAATTACTAGATTTTTAAAATAAAAATATATTTGTTTTAAAGTTTATATTTCAGTTTCTATCTTGTCCCAATCTTTATTTCGCACTCTAAATTTTTTTTAAAAGTGAATCAATAAAAGCTGCTTTTTATTTCCTAGTTTGCTGTCTAAGAATTCTTCAATGTGATTGGCTGCTTAGACAGCTTCATGGTATTACAACTGCTGTATGCTGTAGATCCGCCTTTGACAGCGCGACAATCAAATTAAGGTCGAGAAAGCTAAAGCTCTCGCCACAGAGAGCACAAGATCGTTGTGCAGCTTATTTCAAGGTCAGCGGCGATCGCAGTCGCTTCGCCGCTTACTGCAAATTCCAGATCATTATGAATAATGAAAGTGTTGTGTTTCTGTAAAGCATGCACTCCCATGTTCCGCCACCAGGGAGCTCATCCCTTGGGAGCACTGTATATAAGCCTGCCCCGAAGGCCTGTTCCTCACCCTGGAGTGTCTTATTCAAGACTGAGGTCACTGTTACTTTAACCTCCCTGTGTGCAGCCTCATCGGTGTTAGGAACACAATAGAAAGCTTCTGAAGAAAGAAAATATCGAGGTTGGAACATAAAAATCAATTCCTAGGTTTTCAGATAGATTTTACACTGCTACACCTGGTAGGAACAAAGCACATGATATTCTTAATTTAGATTGTAATGCTCGTCATGGAGAGATGTCAGTTTCCCTTTCATAAATCTATGTTGACTCAATGTTTCATAGCACTTGGTCTGCCCTCCAGGCCTTCATAACCAGTGCCTGCGAAGAGACACTTGATCACTCAACCAGAAAACACCAGGACTGGTTTGATGAGAATGATCAGGAGATCCAAGAACTAATAGATCGCAAGCTCAGAGCATTTCTGAGCCTTAAGCAACAACCCAACTTGGGAGCAGCAAAGTAACATTACAGGCGGCTCAAGGCTGAGGTCCAACAAAAAACCAGGGACCTTCGGAACAGGTGTTGGATGGAGAAAGCACAGGAGATACAACAACTGGCTGACAGTCATGATGCGTGAGAATTCTTCATCGCAGTCAAGGCCACCTATGGCCCAAACTCCCAAGGACCCACCCTACTGCTGGCCAAGAACGGGGAAACACTCATCAAGGACACCGAGGCAGTCAGGGCCCACTGGAAGGAGCACTTCAAAGATCTCCTCAATCGAGACTCTGCCTTTGACTTGAATGTTCGCGACTCCATCCCACAGCATGCGACCCGCCACCACCTCAGTGAGATCTCAACGTTGCACGAGGTAGGAAAAGCCATAAGACAGTTCAAGAACAACAAAGCTACGGGAGCGGATGGAATCCCTTCTGAGGCACTCAAAGTCTGGTGGAGACACGCTGTTGGCGCGGATACATGACCTCATCTCTCTCATCTGGGGGGAGGAGAGCATGCCGGGAGATCTCAGAGGAGGCAGAGAAAAAGCAGCAAACTATAGAACAGTTGGTCCAACATCTGCGGTTGGGAAAATATTGGAGTCCATTATTAAAGAAGCAGTAACGGGAATTTGGAAAAGCAAAATTCGGTCAGGCAGAGTCAGCATGGATTTATAAAGGGGAAGTCATGTTTGACAAATTTGCTAAAATTCTTTGAGGATGTAACGAACAGGGTGGATAAAGGGGATGTAGTGTATTTGGACTTCCAGAAGGCATTTGACAAGGTGCCTCGTAAAAGGTTACTGCACAAGATAAAAATTCACGGGGTTGGGGGTTGCAATGCATTAGCATGGATAGAGGATTGGCTAACGAACAGAAAACAGAGAGTAGGAATAAATGGTTCATTCTCAGGTTGGCAATCAGTAACCAGTGGGTTGCCACAGGGATCAGTGCTGGGACCCCAACTATTTACAATCTATATTAACGACTGGGAAGAAGGGACCAAGTTTGCCGACGATACAAAGATGGGAGGAAAAGCAATGTGTGAGGAGGACACACAAAATCTCCAAAAGGACATAGATAGGCTAAGTGAGTGGGCAAAAATTTGGGTAGATGGAGTATAATGTTGGAAAGTGTGAGGTTATGCACTTCGGCAGAAAAAAATCAAATCGCAAGTTATTATTTAAATGGAGTAAGATTGCCAAGTGCTGACAAGGTGGATGCAGAGAGGATCTTTCCACTTTATAGGGGAGACTAGAACTTGGGGGCATAATCTTAGAATAAGGGGACGCCCATTTAAAACTGAGAGGAGGAGAAATTTCTTGACAAATCTTGTAGAAATTTTTGAGGATGCAACTAGTAGAGTAGACAAGGGAGAACCAGTGGAGGTGGTTTATTTGAACTTTCAAAAGGTTTTTGACAAGGTCCCACACAAGAGATTGGTGTGCAAAATTCAAGCAGATGGTATTGGGGGTAATGTACTGACGTGGATAAAGAATTGGCTGGCAGACAGGAAGCAGAGAGTCGGGATAAACGGGTCCTTTTCAGAATAGCAGGTGGTGACTAGAGGGGT
Source organism: Pristiophorus japonicus (assembly GCF_044704955.1). NCBI lineage: Eukaryota > Metazoa > Chordata > Chondrichthyes > Pristiophoridae > Pristiophorus > Pristiophorus japonicus. Next base: position 173,984,894 of record NC_091978.1, on the reverse strand, counting down.
GCCGCAGGGCTCAGTGCTGGGACCCCAGCTATTTACAATGTACATTAATGATTTAGATGAAGGAATTGAGTGTAATATCTCCAAGTTCGCAGATGACACGAAGCTGGGTGGCGTTATGAGGAGGACGCTAAGAGGCTGCAGGGTGACTTGGACAGGTTAGGTGAGTGGACAAATGCATGGCAGATGCTGTATTATGCAAATAAATGTGAGGTTTGGTGACTAAAACACAAAGGCAGAATATTACCTGAATGGCAGCAGATTAGGAAAAGGGGAGGTACAATGAGACCTGGGTGTCATGGTACATCAGTCATTGAAAGTTGGCATGCAGGTACAGCAGGTGGTGAAGGCGGCAAAATGATATGTTGGCCTTCATAGCTCGGGAATTTGAGTGTAGGAGCAGGGAGGTCTTACTGCAGTTGTACAGGGCCTTGGTGAGGCCTCACCTGGAATATTGTGTTCAGTTTTGGTCTCTTAATCTGAGGAAGGACATTCTTGCTATTGAGGGAGTGCAGCGAAGGTTCACCAGACTGATTCCCGGGATGGCAGGACTGACATCCTGCCATCCCGGGAAGAAGAGAGACTGGATCGACTGGGCCTGTATTCATTGGAGTTTAGAAGGATGAGAGGGGATCTCATAGAAACATATAAAATTCTGACGGGACTGGACAGGTTAGATGCTGGAAGAATGTTCTCGATGTTGGGGAAGTCCAGAACCAGGGGACACAGTCTAAGGATAAGGGGTAAGCCATTTAGGACTGAGATGAGGAGAAATTTCTTCACTCAGAGAGTTGTTAACCTGTGGAATTCCCGACCGCAGAGAGCTCTTGATGCCAGTTTATTGGTTATATTCAAGAGGGAGTTAGATATGGCCCTTATGGCTAAAGGGATCAAGGGGTATGGAGACAAAGCAAAAAAGGGGTACTGAGGTGAATGATCAGCTATGGTGGTGCAGGCTCCAAGGGCCGAATGGCCTACTCCTGCACCTATTTTCTATGTTTCTATGTTTCCCTCAGAGGGTTGTGGATCTGTGAAATTCGCTGCCTCAGAGAGCTGTGGAAGCTGCGACATTGAATAAATTTAAGACAGAAATAGACAGTTTCTTAAAAGATAAGGGATTAAGGGATTATGGAGAGCGGGCAGAGAAGTAGATCTGAGTCCATGATCGGATCACCTGGAATATTGTGTTCAGTTTTGGCAACTTAATCTGAGGAAGGACGTTCTTGCTATTGAGTGAGTGCAACGAAGGTTCACCAGACTAATTCCCAGGATGGCAGGACTGACATCCTGCCATCCCGATCGGATCACCCATGATCGTATTAAATAGCAGAGCAGGCTCGAGGGGCCGTATGGCATTCTCCTGCTCCTATTTCTTATGTTCTTATGTAGTGATCGTGACCATCTTTAAAAAAGGGACAAGTTCGACTGCGGCAACTGCAGAGCATTCTCCCTGCTATCAGCCACTGGGAAAGTTGTCGCTACAGTCCTCCTCAACCGTCTTCTCCCTGTGACCGAGGAGCTCCTCCCGGAGTCACAGTGCGGATTTCGTTCCCTACGGGGCACAACAAACATGATCTTTGCAGCGCGACAGCTGTAGGAAAAATGCAGGGAGCAGCGCCAGCCCTTATACATAGCCTTCTTTGACCTTGGAAAGGCCTTTGACATTGTCAACCACGAGGGTCTATGGAGCATCCTTCTACGTTTTGGATGCTCCCAAAAGTTCGTCAATATCCTTCGCCTGCTCCACGACGACATGCAGGCCGTGATCCTTACCAACGGATCCATTACATACCTAATCCATGTCCGGACCGGGGTCAAAAGGGGCTGCGTAATCACTCCAACCCTGTTCTCAATCTTCCTTGCTGCCATGCTCTACCTCACAGTCAACAAGCTCCCCGCTGGAGTGAAACTAAACTACAGACCAGTGAGAAGCTGTTTAACCTTGGCCGCCTCCAGGCCAGGTCCAAGACCACCCCAACCTCTGTCGTCGAGCTACAGTACGCAGACGATGCCTGTGACTGCACACATTCAGAGGCTGAACTCTAGGATATAGTCGACGTATTTATTGAGGCATACGAAAGCATAAACATCCGTAAGACAAAAGTCCTCCACCAGCCTGTCTTCGCCGCACAGAGCTGCCCACCCCTTCAGTCATCAAAATCCATGGTGAGGCCCTGGACAACGTGGAACATTTCCCATACCTTGGGAGCCTCTCATCAACAAAAGCAGATATTGATGAGATTCAACACCACCTCCAGTGCGCTAGCGCAGCCTTCGGCCACCTGAGGAAAAGTGTGTTTGAAGACCAGGCTCTCAAATCTACCACCTAGCTCATGGTCTACAGGGCTGTAGTAATACCCACCCTCCTGTACGGCTCAGAGGCATGGACCATGTACAGTTGACACCTCAAGTCGCTGGAGAAACATAGAAAATAGGTGCAGGAGTAGGCCATGCAGCCCTTAGAGCCTGCACCACCATTCAATATGATCATGGCTGATCATGCAACTTCAGTACCCCATTCCTGCTTTCTCTCCATACCCCTTGATCCCTTTAGCTGTAAGGGTCACATCTAACTCCCTTTTGAATATATCTAACGAACTGGCCTCAACAACTTTGTGTGGCAGAGAATTGCACAGGTTCACAATTCTCAGAGTGAAGAAGTTTCTCCTCATCTCGGTCCTAAATGGCTTACCCCTTGTCCTTAGGCTGTGACCCCTGATTCTGGACGACCCCAACATCGGGAACATTCTTCCTGTATCTAACCTGTCCAATCCAGTCAGAATTTTATATGTTTCAATGAGATCCCCTCTCATTCTTCTAAATTCCAGTAAATATTAGCAGAGTCGATCCAGTCTTTCTTCATATGTCAGTCCTGCCATTCCGGGAATCAGTCTGGTGAACATTCGCTGCACTCCCTCAATAACAAGAATGTCCTCAGATTAGGCATCCAAAACTGCACACAATATTGTGGCCTCACCAAGGCCCTGTACAACTGCAGGAAGACCTCCCTGCTCCTGCACTCAAATCCTCTCGCTATGAGGACCAACATGCCATTTGCCTTCTTCACTGCCTGCTGTACCTGCATGCCAATTTTCAATGACTGATGTACCATGACACCCAGGTCTCGTTGTACCTCTCCCCTTTTCCTAATCTGTCACCAGATAATATTCTGTCTTCCTGTTTTTGCCACCAAAGTGGATAACCTCACATTTATGCACATAATACTGCATCTGCCATGCATTTGGCCACTCACCTAACCTGTCCAAGTCACCCTGCAGCCTCTTAGCATCCTCCCCACAGCTCACACTGCCACCCAGCTTAGTGTCATCTGCAAACTTGGACATATTACATTCAATTCCTTCGTCTAAATCATTAATGTATATTGTAAACAGCTGGGGTCCCAGCACTGAACCTTGCGGGACCCCACTAGTCACTGCCTGCCATTCTGAAAAGGACCCGTTTATTCCTACTCTTTGCTTCCTGTCTGCAAACCAGTTCTCTATCCACGTCAATACATTACCCCCAATACCATGTGCTTTAATGTTGCACACTAAACTCTTGTGTGGGACCTTGTCAAAAGCCTTTTGAAAGTCTAAATACACCACATCCATTGGTTCTCCCTTGTCCACTCTACTAGTTACATGCTCAAAAAATTCTAGAAGATTTGTCAAGCATGATTTCCCTTTCATAAATCCATGCTGATTTGGACCGATCCAGTCACTGCTTTCCAAATACGCTGCTATGACATTTTTAATAATTGATTCCAACATTTTCCCCACTACCGACGTCAGGCTAACCGGTCTATAATTTCCTGTTTTCTCTCTCCCTCCTTTTTTTTTTAAAAAGTGGGGTTACATTAGCTACCCTCCAATCCATAGGAACTGATCTAAAGTCTACAGAATGTTGGAAAATGACGACCAATGCATTCACTATTTCTAGGGCCACTTCCTTAAGTACTCTGGGATGCAGACCATCAGGCCCTGGGGATTTATTGGCCTTCAATCCCATCAATTTCCCTCACAAAATTTCCTGAGTAATAAGAATTTCCTTCAGTTACTCCTTCTCGCTAGACCCTCGGTCCCCGAGTATTTTCGGGAGGTTATTCGTGTCTTCCTTGGTGAAGGCAGATGACATACTATCAACAATGCCTCTGCAAGATCCTACAAATCTCCTGGGAGGTCAGACGCACCAGCATCCTCGACCAGGCCAACATCCTCAGCATTGAAGCACTGACCACACTCGATCAGCTCCGCTAGGCAGGCCACATTGTCCGCATGCCAGTTTTGAGCTGCTAGACTGGTTCTGAATCTATCCCATTTAGCACAGTGGTAGTGCCACGCAACACAATGGAGGGTGCCTTCAGTGTGAAGATGGGACTTCATCTCCACAATGACCAGGCGTGATGACTACAACCAATGCTGTTATGGACAGATGCACCTGCGACAGATAGATTGGTGAGGACGACCTCAAGTAGGGTTTCACCTCATGTTAGTTATCTCATTACCTGCTACAGACCCAATCTGGCAGCTATGTCCTGCAGGACTCGGCCAGCTCGGTCAGTAGTGGTGCTACCGAGTCACTCTTGGTGATGGACACTGAAGTCCCCCATCTAGAGTATATTCTGTGCCCTTGCTACCCTCAGTGCTTCTTTTAAGTGGTGTTCAACATGGAGGAGAACTGATTCATCAGCTGAGAGAGGGTTTTAGGTGGCAACATCAGGAGGATTCCTTGCTCATGCTTGGCCTGAAGCCATGAGACTTCATGGGGTCCGGAGTCAATATTTAGGATTCTGAGGGCCACTCCCTCCCGACTGTATACCACTATGTAGCCACCTTGGGTGTGTCTGTCCAACCGGTGAGACAGGACATACCTAGGGATGGTGATGGGAGTCTGGGACATTGGATGAAAGGCATGTTTTTGTGCATTTGACGATGTCAGGCTGTTGCCTGACTCGTCTGTGGGACAGCTCTCCCAATTTTGGCACAAGTCCCCAGAAGTTAGTGAGGAGGACCTTGCAGGTGGGCTGGGTGGGCTGTTGTTGTGTCCGAAGCCGGTGCAGAGGTCGATGCCGGGTGGTTCGTCCAGTTTTATTCTCATTGTTGTTTTTTGTAGGTTTTTTTTACAACGGAGTGGCTTGCTAGGCTATTTCAGAACGCAGTGACGATTTGTCCTAACTCACGCTTCTGCGCATGCGTCTCCCGAGAAATAGTCTCCGACTCTGCCCCCCCACCCCCAATTTACACTAACCCTTTTCTGCACATGCGTTGGAACCGACCCCGAACAACACATTGCCCGCTGAGCCATCCGCGCACTTAAAGGGGCTGAACTCCAGGATATATTACAAAGGCGTATGAAAGCATGGGCCTTACGCTAAACATCTGTAAGACAAAGGTCCTCCACCAGCCTGTCCTCATCGCACAGTACTGCCCCCCAGTCATCAAGATCCACGGCGCAGCCCTGGACACTGCAGACCACTTCCCATATCTCGGGAGCTCCCTATCAACAAGAGCAGGCATCGACGACAAGATCCAACACCGCCTCCAGTGCGCGAGTGCAGCCTTCAGCCGCCTGAGGAAAAGAGTGTTTGAAGACCAGGCCCTCAAAACTGCCACCAAGCTCATGGTCGACAGAGCTGTAGTAACACCCGCCCTCCTGTTTGGCTCAGAAACATGGACCATGTACAGGAGGCATCTCAAGTCATTGACAAAATATCACCAGCGATATCTCTGCAAGATCCGACAAATCACCTGGGAGGACAGGTGCAACAACATCAGCGTCCTCGACCAGGCCAACATCCCCAGCATTGAAGCACCGACCACACTCGATCAGCTCCGCTGGGCAGACCACCTAGTTCGCATGCCAGACACGAGTGCTCTATTCGGAGCTCCTTCACGGCAAACGAGCCAAAGGTGGGCAGAGGAAACATTACAAGGACATCCTCAAAGCCTCCCTGATAAAGTGCAACATCCCCACTGACACCTGGGAGTCCCTGGCCCAAGACCGCCCTAAGTGGAGGAAGTGCATCCGGGAGGGCAATGAGCACCTCGACTCTCAACGCCGAGAGCATGCAGAAATCAAGCGCAAGCAGCGGAAAGAGTGTGCGGCAAACCAGTCCCACCCACCCCTTCCCCCAACAACTAACAAGCCACCAAAGAACTCACTTCAGTGCAAGCATGTCTTCCTCGATTCCAAGGGACTGCCGATGATGATGATTTTTTTCATTTCCCGCACCAGCCACCCTTACAGGTGCTCTAACGAGACTGACAAATTGCATAAGAACTGGATGGGTGCTGCCCAGTCATTTCATGTAGAACCCTTACAAGCACAAGAGGAGCAAAAAACAACCTTTAATCCTATCCTGGGCCAACTTTGTCCACGACCAATGCTGAAAACGTAACTTGGCCATCAGGAGAAATGCAAGTGTGACCCAGTTTGAGGGGGAAACATCAGGTCTTGACGCTCTACATCTAGTGGCACAACTAAAACTGAAAACCTGGAGGATGATAAACCATGTCTACAGAATATAGTATTCCATATTCTCGTCTAGTATTTTTGTATGCTGTGGAAACCATTACATTTATACAATTGTTAACATGTCAGCCCAAGGAAATATACAAACAGAGACCTTTGCAGCCGCCAGGTAAACAATTGGCTCATAAACATAGAAACATAGAAAATAGGTGCAGGAGTAGGCCATTCGGCCCTTCAAGCCTGCACCGCCATTCAATGAGTTCATGGCTGAACATGCAACTTCAGTACCGCATTCCTGCTTTCTCGCCATACCCCTTGATCCCCCGAGGAGTAAGGACTACATCTAACTCCTTTTTGAATATATTTAGTGAATTGGCCTCAACAACATTCTGTGGTAGAGAATTCCACAGATTCACCACTCTCTGGGTGAAGAAGTTTCTCCTCATCTCGGTCCTAAATGGCTTTGAGAATGTGTGCAGAAGGATTGTGAATGTGGCAGAGGGATGGAGATAGGGAATCATGGGAAAATAGCTAAAGAAATGTCAAGATGCTGACAATTGCAGAATCAACAGGAAAAAAAGGGGTTACTGAGAGTTGAGGTTAAACACGGGTCACGGGAAAGAAAAGGCAATCACGGATGGGAGAGGGAAACGTAATGATTTTTACTGATAAGAGGGAAATAGGTTTTATTGATAAGGAAGAATAATTTAATGAGGCTATAAACAAGCTGACCTCGGGGCCAGCTCGAATTAGGAGACCTCCTCGCCTGCCATTGGACATACTCGGGGGGGGGGGGGGGGGCGGGGGAGAGGAAAAAAGGGAGTGGACAGACCAAGTGCAAATCAAATGTGTTATGTTTTGAAAATGTATAACTACTGTGCTTTTCGCAAGTAAAGGGGCTTGTCCAGAGGAAGGTAAACAGGCTCTGATTGAGAGTGTTCCTTTGTCTTGACAATTCCCGGCCGGAGAATCTTCAATAAAGGTCTTTTACAGAAAAGGCAAGAAGGTGTTCGCGTCAGTGTATTCGCTGAAACAGATTGAGGGAAAAAGAATCCGTATTAACAGCTTACCCCTTATCCTTAGACTGTGACCCCTGGTTCTGGACTTCCCCAACATTGGGAACATTCTTCCTGCATCTAACCTGTCTGAACCCATCAGAATTTTAAACATTTCTATGAGATCCCCTCTCATTCTTCTGAACTCCAGTGAATACAAGCCCAGTTGATCCTGTCTTTCTTGATATGTCAGTCCCGCCATCCCAGGAATCAGTCTGGTGAACCTTGGCTGCATTCATTCAATAGCAAGAACGTCCTTCCTCAAGTTAGGAGACCAAAACCGCACACAATACTCCAGGTGTGGCCCCACCAAGGCCCTGTACAACTGGAGTAAGACCTCCCTGCCCCTGTACTCAAATCCCCTCGCTATGAAGGCCAACATGTCAGTTGCCTTCTTCACCGCCTGCTGTACCTGCATGCCAACCTTCAATGACTGATGTACCATGACACCCAGGTCTCGTTGCACCTCCCCTTTTCCTAATCTGTCACCATTCAGATAATAGTCTGTCTCTCTGTTTTTACCACCAAAGTGGATAACCTCATATTTATCCACATTATACTTCATCTGCCATGCATTTGCCCACTCACCTAACCTATCCAAGTCACTCTGCAGCTTCATAGCATCCTCCTCGCCGCTCACACTGCCACCCAACTTAGTGTCATCCTCAAATTTGGAGATACTACATTTAATCCCCTCGTCTAAATCATTAATGTACAATGTAAACAGCTGGGGCCCCAGCACAGAACCTTGCGGTTCCCCACTAGTCACTGCCTGTCATTCTGAAAAGTACCCATTTACTCCTACTCTTCGCTTCCTATCTGCCAACCAGTTCTCAATCCACGTCAGCACACTACTCCCAATCCCATGTGCTTTAACTTTGCACATTAATCTCTTGTGTGGGACCTTGTCGAAAGCCTTCTGAAAGTCCAAATACACCACATCAACTGGTTCTCCCTTGTCCACTATACTGCAAACATCCTCAAAAAATTCCAGAAGATTTGTCAAGCGTGATTTCCCTTTCACAAATCCATGCTGACTTGGACCTATCATGTCACCTCTTTCCAAATGCTTTGCTATGACATTCTTAACAATTGATTCCATCATTTTACCCACTACCGATGTCAGGCCGACCGGACCACAATTCCCCGTTTTCCCTCTCCCTCCTTTTTTAATAAGTGGGGTGATATTGGCTACCCTCCACTCCATAGGAACTGATCCAAAGTCTATGGAATGTTGGAAAATGACTGTCCATGCATCCGCTATTTTCAAGGCCACCTCCTTAAGTACTCTGGGATGCACACCATCAGGCCCTGGGGATTTATCCGCCTTCAATCGCATCAATTTCCCCAACACAATTTCCCGACTAATAGGGATTTCCCTCAGTTCCTCCTTCTTACGAGACCCTCTGACCCCTTTTATATCCGGAAGATTGTTTGTGTCCTCCTGAGTGAATACCGAACCAAAGTAGTTGTTCAATTGGTCTGCCATTTCTTTGTTCCCAGTTATGATTTCCCCTGATTCTGACTGCAGGGGACCTACGTTTGTCTTTACTAACCTTTTTCTCTATACATATCTATCGAAGCTTTTTCAGTCCATTTCAATGTTCCCTGCAAGCTTCCTCTCGTACTCTATTTTCCCTGCCCTAATCAAACCCTCTGTCCTCCTCTGCGGAGTTCTAAATTTCTCCCAGTCGCCCGGTTCGCTGCTATTTCTGGCCAATTTGTATGCCACTTCCTTGGCTTTAATACTATCCCTGATTTCCCTTGATCGCCACGGTTGAGCCACCTTCCCTTTTTTATTTTTACGCCAGACAGGGATGTACAATTGTTGTAGTTCATCCATGCGGTCTCTAAATGTCTGCCATTGCCCATCCACTGTCAACCCCTTAAGTATCATTCACCAATCTATCCTAGCCAATTCACGCCTCATACCTTCAAAGTTACCCTCCTTTAAGTTCTGGACCATGGTCTTTGAATTAGCTGTTTCATTCTCCATCCTCATGTAGAATTCCACCATATTATGGTCACTCTTCCCCAAGGGGCCTAGCACAACGAGATTGCTAATTAATCCTCTCTCATTACACAACACCCAGGATGGCCTTCCCCCAAGTTGGTTCCTCGACATATTGGTCGAGAAAACCATCCCTTATGCACTCCAGGAAATCCTCCTCCACCGTATTGTTTCCAGTTTGGTTAGCCCAATCTATATGCATATTAAAGTCACCCATGATAACTGCTGCACCTTTATTGCATGCACCCCTAATTTCCTGTTTGATGCTGTCCCCAACATCACTACTACTGTTTGGTGGTCTGTACAGAACTCCCACTAGCGTTTTCTGCCCCTTGGTATTCCGCAGCTCCACCCTTACTGATTCCACATCATTCAAGCTAATGTCTTTCCTTACAATTGCATTAATTTCCTCTTTAACCAGCAACGCCACCCGTCTCCTTTTCCTCTCTGTCTATACTTCCTAAATATTGAATACCCCTGGATATTGAGTTCCCAGCCTTGGTCACCCTGGAGCCATGTCTCCATGATGCCAACCACATCGTATCTGTTAACTGCTATCTGCACAGTTAATTCGTCCACTTTATTCCGAATACTCCTCGCATTGAGGCACAGAGCCTTCAGGCTTGCCTTTTTAATAAACTTTGACCCTTTAGAATTTTGCTGCAAAGTGGCTCCCTTTGTTCCCTGCCTTGTGTTTCTCCGCCCTCCACCTCCACCCATCTCCCTCCTGTCCCCCGCCCCCGTCTCCACCTTGCTTTCCTCTATCTCCCCGCATAGTTTCTCATCCCCCTGACGTATTAGTTCAACTCCTCCCCAACAGCACCAGCAAACACTCCCCGAGACATTGGTTATGGTCCTGCCCTGGTGCACACCGTCCGGTTTGTACTGGTCCCACCTCCCCCAGAACCGGTTCCAATGTCCCAGGAATTTGAATCCCTCCCTTGTGCACCACTCCTCAAGCCACGTATTCATCTGAGCTATCCTGCGATTCCTACTCTGACTCGCACGTGGCACTGGTAGCAATCCTGAGATTACTACTTTTGAGGTTCTACTTTTTAATTTAGCTCCTAGCTCCTTAAATTCGTCTCGTAGGACCTCACCCCATTTTTTACCTACATCGTTGGTATCAATGTGCACCACGACAACTGGCTGTTCACCCTCCCCTTTCAGAATGTCCTGCACCCGCTCAGAGACCAGTTTGGTTAGCCCAATCTATATGTAGATTAAAGTCGCCCATGATAACTACTGTGCCCTTATTGCAGGCTAGAGACGCGGCTAGTTCTGGAGCACAAGTCTTCAGCACGACAGCCAGGATGTTGTTGGGGCCCACAGTCTTTGCTGTATCCAGTGCGCTCAGATGCTTCTTGGTATCATCATCATCATAGGCAATCCCTCGGAATCGAGGAAGACTTGCTCCCACTCTAAACATGAATCCTTCGGTGGCTGAACAGTCCAATACGAGAACCACAGTCCCTGTCACAGGTGGGACAGACAGACGTTGAGGGAAGGGGTGGGTGGGACTGGTTTGCCTCACGCTCCTTCCGCTGCCTGCGCTTGGTTTCTGCTCGCAATTGGCGACGAGACTCGAGGTGCTCAGCGCCCTCCCGGATGCACTTCCTCCACTTAGTGCGGACTGGTCTTTGGCCAGGGACTCCCAGGTGTCGGTGGGGATGTTGCACTTTATCAGGGAGGCTTTGAGGGTGGTTCCTTGTAACGTTTCCTCTGCGCGCCTTTGGCCCTTTCGGGTTACAGAAACACCCCACAGTCTGCAGTAACATTCTATTACATTCAGGACAATAGCCACCTATAAAAAAAGCCACAATTATATCGCACCTTTCATGTCCTCAGGATCCCCAAAGCATTTCACAACCTTTTGTGTACAGCAAGATTCCACAAAGAGCAACAAGATAAATGATCAGTTATTTTGGTCTTGTTGACTGGGCGATGAATACTGGCCACGATAGCAGAACTCCTGCTCTTCCTCAAACAAGTGCCATGCGATCTTTAACATCCACCTGAACAAGCAGACGGGGTCCTCAATTTTAACATTTCATCTCCAACAATGCAGCATTCCTTCAAAAGTACAATGAAATGTCAGCTTTGATTATGCACTCACGTTCTGGAATGTGGCTTGAACCCTCAACCTTCTGACTCGGGTGACAATGCGAAGCTACCATTTTTTAACCAACAACTGCAGCCAAAAGGTGGTATACATTGTACAGAAACAATTACAACATACTGTAAGGCTCACTTTGCAAGTCATAACTTCATGCCTATTATCTGGCATTTCAGATACAGGAGTGAGATTTAAACTAAATAAACAATTTAACTGTGCAAAGTTCAATTCTTTTTGGCTCTTGTGGAACTTGTTATTCTTAGGACAGCCTGCACCGTGGAATGTGGTTATACAGGTTGAACCTCTCTTATTCAGGACTCCCTTATCCGGCACCGCCCCTCGTTCGGGACCATTCCCAGCCGGCGGGTGGCGCATGTGCAGAATGTGATCGTCAAAATCCTACTCACCAATATAATCTTTCTTCTCAATCGGCTGCCTCCTCTTCATCACCCTGCCGGAACTCCTGCAGCCACAGTCCTCAGGCCAGCCGCTCCTCCCCACACCGCTGGGGGTTCGGACCGACTCTTCGAGGCCCGCTGACTCTTCGGACCCTGCCGACTCTTCTGGGCCCCCTACACAATGACTGACTGTCGGTCCAGTCAATCAGCGCGCACACACACACACTTACCCCAGCAAAAGCACTTAAAGGTGCAGTCCACCAAAACACATGACCACCACTCATCCGGCAAAATTCCTCGTTCGGGACAGGCCAGTTCACGAGGGTGCCAGATAAGGGAGGTTCAACCTGTATTACAGTGTTCTCCATAGACTGTCAGTGCATTACCCACAATCTGTCAAGGAAGCAGCATCACCAAGGCATAATATTATTTCTAAGTTGTTCAAAGGCCAATATAGTTCAGTACACTGGGATCTTATGGTGCTCTCTTTGCAGGGACCTCTCATATGGCTGTACCTGTGCTGTCAACTTCAGCTTGAATAGTAACAACAGCGTCAAGTTACATTGGGCCAAATTTTGCTTTCAGAATAATGGTGAGCCTAATGGCGCTCGCCGCTATTTATGCAGAAATGCCACTTCAGGTGAGGAGCAAATGCACATTGAAATGCCAATATCTGCAAGTTGCTTTCCTAGTTGTGTGCTCTATCGTTAGCTCTGTGAAAATGGCATCTCGTTATTGAGTGCCTCATCATTGAAATGTATTGAATGGCATGACTTTGTTTATTTGAGTGGAAGATACAAACTAAACTCACCACAGAAAGTTAAGTCTCGCCATTTCAAGTCAAAGTACCTTTTAATCACCTGAATGTTAATTACTGCTAATCAACTTTTCTGGCACTGAAATTTACTGTTACAAATTTGGACGTGTTTATCACAACACCAAAAGCTCAGATTGGTCGCCTTGGATGACAAGTCTTGATTGCTGATTGGACCCCTTGGAGGACAAGACACACTCAGCCGTTTCTCTGGAATGTGCAATTAGATCCTCCTTGCCTACGTAATCAGTTACTTTGCAAAGTGTATTTCGAGCCATTCTGACTGCCGACACCAGGAAGACAGGGCTCACCCTCATCGGTCAGGACCTTCTCCCACCGCAAAAAAGTTACTGACCTCCTCCCCCGCCGCCCAAGTTCCTGACCTTCTCCACACCCCCTTACACCCGCCCCCCCCCGCACAAGTTCCTGACCTCCTCCTCCACCGCCCAAGTTCTTGACCATCTCCCCCCGCCCAAGTTCCTGACCTTTTCCCTCCCACCCCGGCTTCCTGACATCCCCCTGCCCAAGATCCTCCACCTCTCGCAATGGATGAAGCATTTCGTGTCGTCACGGATTGTTAACATGATTGCGCATGAAGTGAATAGTGACAGTGTCATGACTTCCAGATTTCGGTCAGTCCAATGAAGACACGTGCCACACACGCACCAAGCTTTCTGAGAAATCAAAGAGATCCAGGATGGAGAACAGGGACAACATGGTGCGGGTGTAAAGAGGGTGAAGTTGGAAGACCGTGATCCATCTTACCATTTGGATCACGTTCTAACTCTCGCTTTCACCCTCCCTCCTCCCCACCATTAGACCTCGATCACATTCTTCCAACATTCCACTGACACCCCCCACCCCCACCACGCCCCCCAGACCCAGAGTTCCTGACCTCCTCTCTCTCCCACCCTACCACCCGCTCTCTCTCTCCATCCCTCCCTCCTCCCCCTGCTCTCTCACTCACTCCCTCCCCCAACTCCCTCCCCATCCCCAACTCCCTCCGCCCCTCCCCAACTCACTCCCTCCCTCCGCCCCTCCCCAACTCACTCCCTCTCTCCGCCCCTCCCCCGCTCTCTCTCCCCCCCGCCCCTCCCCCACTCTCTCTCTCCGCCCCCACTCGCTCCCGCCCCTCCCCCACTCTCTCTCCCGCCCCTCCCCCACTCTCTCTCCCGCCCCTCCCCCACTCTCTCTCTCCCGCCCCTCCCCCACTCTCTCTCTCCCGCCCCTCCCCCACTCTCTCCCCTCTCCCCCCCCCCCACACTCTCTCTCTCTCTCTGCCACCCTCCCCCCAACACACACACTCTCTCTCTCTCTCTCTCTCTCTCTCCCTACGCCTCTTTCTCCCCCCGCCCCTTGTGGAGCACAAGTCTTCAGCACTAGACCCGGAATGTTGTCGGGGTCCACAGCCTTTGCTGCATCCAGTGCACGCAGCCATTTCTTGATATCACGTGGAGTGAATCGAATTGGCTGAAGACTGGCTTCTGTGATGGTAGGGATCTCATCACAGGGAGGCCAAGATCGATCATTCACTCGGCACTTCTGGCTGAAGATGGTTGCAAACACTTCAGCCTTGTCTTTTGCACTCGCGTGCTGGGCTCCGCCATCATTGAGGCTGGAGATATTAATGGTGCCTTCTCCTCCAGTTTGTTGTTCAATTGTCCATCACCATTCACAATTGCATGTGGCAGGACTGCAGATCTTTGATCTGATCAGTTGGTTGTGCGGTCGCTTAGCTCTGTCTATAGCATGCTGCTTCCGCTGTTTAGCATGCATTTAGTTGCAGCTTCCCCAGGTTTGTGGCACCTTATTTTTAGGTACCCCTGATGCTACTCTTGGCATGCATTTCTGCACTCCTCATTCAACCAGGGTTGGTCCCCTTGCTTACTTGTAATGGTAGAGTGAGGGATATGCCAGGCCACGAGGTTACAGATTGTGGTGGGAATACAATTTTGAGAGTGGGCGGCACAGTGTGATCCTAAACGGAATGCTTCTAGACGGAGTACTAAATTGTGGATTTGGAGAGAGTGGGAATTTGGAGCAGTGGGTGAAGGAGAGAGTAAGAGGAGCGGCTGGAGATAAAGGTAAGCCCAAGAGCCCGGAGGGAATGCAAGCGTCAGGGAGCGAGGTAAGTGATGTCAACACAAGGGAAGGAGCTGAAGAGTCGCTGGTTATTGTTCTTTTTTAAGTCTTGAGTTTATTTCTGTTAAGTTAATTAATAATCTATTGCGTAGAGGCACGGAAGTGCACCTCGGTCCCTTGTGCCATGTGGGAACTCCAGGATGTTTCCAGTGTCCTGGACAACCACGAGCGCAGGAAGTATCGTTAGTTGGATTAAGTAGCTGGTGTCACTGTGGTGCATGTGTGAAGCTGAAAGCTACGTGGATAGCACAGTTCAGGAGGCGGCCACCCCGCAGCGGAAGAATGTGCAGGCAGAGAGGAAATAGATTACCGCCAGACAGAGGAGGACGACCAGCAAGGTAGTGCAGTAGTCCTCAGTGCATCTCGCGGAGGGCAACTGTTCTTCTGCAGAGTACAGCCAGAGCCAAGTCCACGGCTCCACAGGTGACTCAGCTGTACGGGCGGGGGTGGGGGAATTGAAAAAGCAATAGTGGTAGGGGATGCAACAGTTAGGGGAACAGACAGGCATTTCTGCGGCTGCAGTCGTGATTCCAGGATGGTATGTTGCCTCCCTGGGGTGCCAATGTCAAGGCTGTCACAGAACGGTTGCAGAACATTCTGAGGTGGGAGGGTCAACAGCCAGAGGTTGTGGTCCATATCTGCACCAATGACATAGAAAGAGGGATGAGGTCATGCAGGCAGATTTTAGGGAGCTAGGAAAGAGATTAGGATCTCAAAAGGTGGTAAACTCTTGATTACTCCCGGTGTCACGAGCTAGTGAATATAGAAATTGGAAGGTAGAGCAGATGAATGCGTGGCTGAAGAGATGATGCAGGAGAGGGGGTTTCAGATTCCTGGGTCATTGGGACCAGTTCTGGGAGAGATGGGACCTTCACAGGCTGGATGGATTGCACCTCAACAGAGCCAGAACCAATGTCCTCGCAGGAGAGTTTGCTTGTGCTGTTGGGGAGGGTTTAAACTAATTTGGCAGGGGGGTGGGCACCAGGATGTAGTATTAGAAAGGAGAGCAAGGTGCACAAAGGATTGGGAGAGACAGACAGCATTACACTAAGAAAGAGTAAGATATTAGGTGGGGTCAGACTAAGAATACAAGGTGGTCGAAGATAGGTTTACAGTGTATGTGTGTAAACGCACAAAGCGTGGGAAAGAAGGCTGGTGAGCTGCAGGTGAAAATAGCCACATGAAAATATGATGTTGCACCGACCGATAATGGAGACCTAGCTCAAAAAAGACCAGGATTGGGTTTTAAATATTCCTGGATACAAGGTATTCAGCAAAGATAGGGAAGGAAAGAAAGGAGGTGGGTGGCAGTATTGGTAAAGGAGAATGTGACAATGCTGGAGGATGTCCTGGAGGAATCAAGGACAGAATCAATTTGGTTAATGTTAATAACAGAGGTGCCATTACATTACTAGATGTATTCTACAGGCCACCAACTTGTGGGAAAGATACAGGCCCTGAAAGATATTGGAACTCCATACGGACCCAGGGAGGCCAGAATTTCAGGGCCAGAGAGAAGCAAATTTGCAGGGCAATTAATTACAGAGAGGTGCAAGAACTATAGAGTAGTAATAAAGGGGGATGTCAATCATCTTAATATAAACTGGGATAGTAATAGCATAAAGAGCAGAGAGGGGGAAGAATTTCTGAAGTGTGTTCAGGAGAACGTTCTTGATCAGTACATTTCCAGCCAATGAGGAAGGAGGCATTGCTGGATCTGGTTCTGGGGAATGAGGTGGGTCAAGTGAAGCAAGTGTCAGTAAGGGAACATTTAGGGAACAGTGATCATATTATCATAAGGTTTAGATTAGTTATGGAAAAGGATAGGGAGCAATCTAGAGTAAAAATACTTAATTGAAGGAAGGCAACTTTCAGTGGGTTCAGAACGGATCTGGCCCGGGTAAATTGAAATCAAAGATTGCAGGCAAAACTGTAATCGAGCAATGGGCTGCCTTTAAAGTGGAGATGGTTCAGATACAGTCGAAGTACATTCTCACGAGGGGGAAATGTAGGGTAACTAAAGCCAGAGCTCCCTGGATGACAAAATAGATAGAGGGTAAGATAAAGCAGAAAAAGTGCACCATTTACTTTCTCTCACCCTGGCTGTTCCCCCTGGTACAATCCTCATCTTCACTCCCTCAAGTCCAAGGGATGCAGACTTGAACAGATGTGGCAGATAACTGGTTTAGCCATTCACCGCCAGACCTGGCTGGACCACATAAAGCATTATCGGGTCCTACTCTTGTCTGCAAAAAACTGCTCACTATTCCAGAATCATCCTGGAATGCAAAGATATCCCCTGGCTACTATTCTCGACTGCTAACCGTCTTCTTAAACCCCTCTCCCCTGTCTTCACCACACTCACCTCCGACAAGTGTGAGTAGCTCATGGACTTCTTTGTCTCCAAGATTGAGACCATCTGATCATCTGTCTCTTACAGTTCCCTTCCTTCCCCGAGCCCACGGGGGCAAAGTTTATCTGCTCATCTCATCTGCCGCTGAAATCCTCATCCATGCCTTTGTTACCTCAAGACTTGGCGATTCCAACACACTCCTGGCTGGCCTCCAACATTCTACCCTCGTAAACTTGAGATCATCCAAAAATCAGCAGCCCGTGTCCTAACTCTTAACAAGTGCCGATCACCCATCACCCCTGTGCTTGCTGACCTACATTGGCTCCTTGTTAATTAATGCCACGACTTCAAAATTCTCATCCTTGTTTACAAATCCCTCCATGGCCTCGCCCCTCCCCACCTTTGTAATCTCTTTCAGCCTCATAACCCATGAGATGGCTGCGTTCCTCAAATACTGCCCTCGAGCATCCCTGATTATAACTGCTCAACAATCGGTGGCCGTGCCTTGGCCCCAAACTCTGGAACTCCCGCCCTAAATCTCTCCGGCTCTCTTTCCTCCTTTAAGACGCTCCAAAAAACCTACCTCTTTGTCCAAGCTTCTGGTCATCTGCTGTATGTGACTCGGTGTCAAAATTATTTGTTTTGTCTTCTAACACTGGTGTGAAGCACCTTGGGACGTTTTACTACGTTAAAGGCACTATGTAAATAAAAGTTATTGTTGTATATATACACAAATTGTTGAAGGCAGCAGGGCAGGTTGAGAAAGGAGTTAAAAAAGCATATGGGATCCTGGGCTTCATAAACAGAGGCATAGAGTACAAAAGCAAGGAAGTTATGATGAAGCTTTATAAAACACTAGTTCGGCCTCAACTGGACTATTGTGTCCAAGGGACACCGCATCTTCGGAAAGCTGTGAAGACCTTACAAAGGGTGCATAGAAACATAGAAAATAGTTGCAGGAGCAGACCATTCGGCCCTTCGAGCCTGCACCACCATTCAATAAGATCATGGCTGATCATTCACCTCAATACCCCTTTCCTGCTTTGTCTCCATACCCCTTGATCCCTTTAGTCGTAAGGGCCATATCTAACTCCCTCTTGAATATATCTAACGAACTGGCATCAACAACTCTCTGCGGTAGAGAATTCCACAGGTTCACAATTCTCTGAGTGAAGAAGTTTCTCCTCATCTCGGTCCTAATTGGCTTACCCCTTATCCTTAGACTGTGATCCCTGGTTCTGGACTTCCCCAACATCGGGAACATTCTTACTGCATGTAACCTGTGCAGTCCCGTCAGAATTGCGTGCGTTTCTATGAGATCCCCTCTCATCCTTCTAAACTCCAGTGAATACAGGCCCAGTCGATACAATCTCTCCTCATATGTCAGTCCTGCCATTCCGGGAATCAGTCTGGTGAACCTTCGCTGTACTCCCTCAATAGCAAGAATGTCCTTCCTCAGATTAGGAGACCAAAACTGAACACAATATTCCAGGTGAGGCCTCACCAAGGCCCTGTACAACTGCAGTACAACTCCTATATTCAAATCCCCTTGCTATGTAGGCCAACATACCATTTGCCTTCTTCACCGCCTGCTGTACCTGCATGCCAACATTCAATGACTGATGTACCATGACACCCAGGTCTCTTCACACCTCCCCTTTTCCTAATCTGTCATCATTCAGATAATATTCTGCCTTCCTGTGTTTGCCACCAAAGTGGATAACCTCACATTTATCCACATTATACTGTATCTGCCATGCATTTGCAGAAAAGATTGACGAGAATGATCCCAGGGACGAGGGACTACAGTTACGTGGATAGACTGGAGAAGGTGGGGTTTTTATCCTTAGAATAGAGAAGGCTGAGAGATTTGACAGAGGTGTTCAAAATCATGATGGGTCTAGACAGAGTAGATAGAGAGAAACTGTTCCCATTGGTGAAAGGGTTGAGAACCAGAGGACACAGATTTAAGGTGATTAGCAGAAGAACCAAAAAGCGACATAAGCAAAAAAAAAATGTTTACACAGCGAGCAGTTAGGATCTGGAATGCACTGCCTGAAAGGGTGGTGGAGGCAGACTCAATCATGGCTTACAAAAAGAAATTGGTCAAGTACCTGAAGGAAAATATTTGCAGGGCTACAGGGAAAGGGCGGGTAGTGGGACTAGCTGAAGTGCTCTTGCAGAGAGCTGGCACGAGCTCAAGGGGCTGAATAGCCTCCTTTTGTGCTGTAAATATTCTCTGAGTTTATTCTATGAATTCTGCTGCTGCTGACGGTTCACAGCGCCTCATGGATGTCCGGTTCTGAGTTGCTAGATCGGTTCTGAGTCTATCCCATTTAGCACATAATAGTACCACACAACAAGATGGAGGGTGTCCTCTATGTGAAAACAGGACTTTGTCAAGGACTGTGCAGTAGTCACAGCTACCAATACTGTAAAGGACAGATGTATCTGCGATAGGTAGGTTGAAGACGAGGTCAAGTAGATTTTTCCCTCGTGTTGGTTCTCCCACCATTTGTCACAGTCCCTTCAGAAGTTGGCCAGCTCGATCAGACGTGGTGCACTCTTGAAGTCCCCCAACCAATGTACATTCTGTGCCCTTGCTACCATCAGTGCGTCTTCCAAGTGGTGTTCAAAATGGAGGAATACTGATACATAAGCTGAAGGAGGGCAGTAGGTGAAAGTCAGCAGGGCCACTGCCTCCTGAATGTATATCACTCTGTCGCCACTTCTGGTGGGACAATGCATACCCAGGGTGGGTGATGGAGGAGACTGGGACGTTGGCTGAAAGGTATGATTCTGTGAGTATGACTATGTCAGGCTGTTGCTTGACTGGGATATCTCTCCCAATTTTGCCACAAGTGCCCAGATTATAATGAGGACGACTTTGCAGGGTCGACTGGACAGCGTGTGCCGTTGTTGTGTCCGGAGCCGGTGCCCAATTCAATGGCGGGTGGCCCATCCAGTTTTATTATTGTTTTGAGTCAACCACTTGGCTGTGGGTCTGGAGTCACATATGGGCCAAACCAGGTGAGGACAGCAGATTTCCCTTCCTAAAAAGGAAATTAGTGAACCAAATGGGTTTTTTAACGACAATCCAATAAGATTTATGGTTACCATTACTGACACTAGCTTTTTATTCCAGATTTGTTTAATTAACTGAATTTAAATTCCCCAGCTTCTATCGTGGGATTTGAAATCCCGTCTCTGGATCATTCTTCCAGGCCTCTAAATTGCTCGTCCAGTAGCATAACCACTAGGCTACTGTATACGCATGTTTAAATGCCAATATCTGAAACTTGCGATGCAAAAAATGTAAAAACCCAAACGTGCAAGAGCAAGTCTAACTAATGGCAAACACCATGAGATGCCCTGCTATAGCAAAATCTGGGCCATTAAAAGTTATATTTTCATTGGTTTACTTCTTTTGGAATAACTGGGAGTTGGGGGAAAAAAAGTCATAAACTCAAAGAACCACAAACTTGGAGCATAATGACCAAAATAAATAAAAGTTGATATTTATGGTCAAAATTCCCCGAGTTAGGATAAGGTTTATTTCTCGAGGTATAGAATTGAAAAGTGAGGAAGTTATGCAAAAACTGCATCGAATCTTGGTTTTAGACCACACTTGGAGTACTGCGTACAGTTCTGGTTGCCATATTATGGAAAGGATATAAAGCCACTTAAAAGGGTGCAGAAAATATTTACAAGGATGACAGCAGAAATGCAAGGTATACATATCAGGAAAGGATGAACAGGTTGGGTCTCCTGTCTCTTGAAAGAAGGCTGAGGGGATGACCGAATCGAGGCCTTTAAAATTATGAACAGTTTTGATAGAGTAGATACAGAGAGAATGTTTCCATTTGTGGGGAAGAGCATAACAGGCATATAAGATAGTCACCAAGAAATCCAATAGGAATTCAGAACAAATTTCTTTACCCAAAGAGTGGTGAGAATGTGGAACTTTCCAACCACGGGGAGTGGTTGAAGTGAATAGTATAGATGTATTTAAGGGGAGGCTAGATAAGCATATGAGAGAGAAGGGAATAGAGGATTATACTAATTGATTTAGATGAGGAAAGACGGAAGGAGGCTCAGTGGTGCATGAACTGGTTGGGCCAAATGGCATGTCTCTGTGCCATATATGTTGTGTAATCCTATGTACGGTCTGACACTCGTGTTCATTCAAACACATGAACTGGACTTGTGACCCAAATCCCCAGACAAACTTTTGTTCATCTCCCTACCCAACAATTGTGTAGGTTACTGTAAAATTTACTCATGCATGTCTGCTTCCATTAAAAATAAATCTGGAACAAGAATTTAGTGGAGAAGTTAATCTGCATTTAAATATTGCCATCTCTAGTAAATCAATTGTATGAATTTGAATCAAAATTATTCTACAAATGAAAAAAATTATGCAAACAGAATTGAGATTTTACAGTTATTCACTTTATTTAAACTTCATCCACCAATGAATAAAGTAATGGATCAACAAGCCTATAAAGTTTCACATTATTTTATACACATTCAATCATATAATTATTTCAATCTGGAACAAATTTATATTTAGCTGTGGATTTCCATAATCTACAGATAAAAACAGCCAATTTGCTAATCTCTACTGAAGGCCATTTTTAGTTTAGGTAAGAATAGAAAATAAAAATATTCTATATTTAAGTATCCAGATGTTTAAAAATCTGCTTTCTATTGAAACAATTTAGTCTACCTAGTAAACACTAAAATACTTTTTCACAGCTTTCAAAATAACCTTTCATAAAAGTTTCTAATCATTATGAAGTACCTGTACTATATGGAATCTCCTATGGCATTGCAAGTGCAGCCAGCATTCAGGAGTGCAAGGGAGTATTCACGGACTGGGGAATAGCAGGAAACAAACTGGCTGTTGAAGTGGGTGTTGGGTCAGAGGCTGGGTAATAGTAGGACAGAGAAGCAAGGTTCGGCACAGAAGCTGAGTGAGCTAAGGGCCGAGTAGATTTGAGTCAGGCAAGCAGAGCAGAGGCTCAGCAGGACACGAGAAGAAAAAAATACTAAAAATTTCCTTTTTCAGAGGTACAATTGTGTGTCGTATCACCTCTCAGTTGGGGCGACCAAGCATCATTTCCAGTTCACTACACTAAAGACATACAGACAGTTCGACTCTCAGACAAGAGATTTTAATTATATATACAATGAAGAGAACTACAAAATTATTTTGGGGTACTCTTGGAAGAAGTTTTTTTCTGAATTATGGTCAAGAAATTCAGGGGCAGGCTCAAGAATAAATCATATTTAGTATGCTCAGCATCAAAAAATTGAACAGGGCTATTTTCTGTTCTGATTCGGCTCTCTTTTTAATAGTGAGGCCAAGTTAAAGGGAGAAGTTGAAAAGAGTCCAAGAGAATACAAGGTAAATAAGAAGCATTGATTAAATATTGCCAAACTTTTGTTTGTAAAAACAGCAAGGAAGGAGACATCAAGTGAAGTAAGGACTACTACAAATTTGATGCATTGGAAAAAAAATAATCCACTTTATGCTACTTTATGAGTCTTGACAATAGGAATGTAGAAAATTGGAGCTTACAAGGAAAACGACAAAAGTTCAGAAAAGTACTGTCCATAACAATAGCGATAAAGACAATGAAGGTTCAGAGAGAGTGTGGAAGCTAGAACTGATACGGTGTCCACCTATCAAGTGAGAAGTAATTTCTGTTGTGCTGTCCCAGGGCCTAAGAATTAAGCTATTTGAACCCAGCCAGTAACTGGATCAGTTCTAAAATCATGGATAGTCTTGAGCTTGAGAGAGTTGAAGAGCTATTGAAGAGAAAAGTGTTTTGAACAAAAGGATATCAAGATTCTTGGTGCAGCTTTAGCAATTGAGATATGGGAGTTCCAACTGAAGCTAGGGGAAGGAAGTGGGGCCAATACCAAAGCTTGAACCAAAGGTAAAAAGATTTTATCATCAGGATTACAAGCAACATAAAAGATACTGTGTCTTCAAAGAACTGAAAGAAAAAAAAGCAAGATTTCCATTGCTACATTGAAGACATGGAAGAGATTAAGATGTAATGATTCAGCCAATGCATTGAGAGAGGATTAGATTTAGGAGAGCATGAAGCCCCAAAATCTGAAGAAAGCTGATAAATGTAGAATGGCATTATCAGCAAATAAGTGTATGATGATGAGGGCAAGTTATTTTATGCAGAGGCAAATCCCACAAATTTCTACACTTAAAAGACTTGCATTTGATTTCTTAAGATTCTACAGCACAATTTGCTTCCAGAGCACTGCAATTGTGTACAAAACTCCTGGAGGCAGCAAAAATATTGGCAAAAAAAGATTCAAATGACAGCTTGTGGAAGAGGGCACTACTATTTTTTAAAAACATATAAGAAAGCACAGAACTCTGGAGAACCTCACGTTAACGGAGAAAGAGTTGGAGGATGAACCAGCAACTACAGCACAGAGAAAGCAATTTAAGAGGAAATCAGACAGCTATTATATGAGTTTTGGTGGGAGGTCATGTAACTTGTTAAAAAATGCACAATACCAGACCCTGTCAAAGACTTTATAGACATCCAAGGCAATGACAGATGATCCACTAAAGTGCTCAAAGACGATATTCTAAAAATGACAAACCCTAAAAATCGAAAACAAAAGCGCCTGATTTTGCAGCATCATAACCATCCATATATACATAGTACATTGCTTCATAGTAATATATAAGTTATTGAATACAGTTCCTAGTTCTCACTTGGACAGCCTGTCATCTCAATCCACAGATAGCCTAAACATCAGTGACTGCATAGTGTTGCTTAGCAATATGTTAATGCTATCCTCACACCTGCATATCTAAAGTGATTCCAGCTTGTGTCTTTACATTTACAGTGCAGAAACAGGCCATTCAGCCCAATTAAGTCGATGCTCCACACGAGCCTCCTTCCATCTCTCTTCATCTGACCCCATCAGCTTAATCTTCTATTCCTTTCTCCCTTGTGCGTTTATCTGGCTTCCCTTTAAATGCATTTAAGCTATCACCTCAACTAGTCCTTGTAATAACATTATAACCACTCTCCAGATAAAGAAGTTTCTCCTGAATTCCCTGTTGGATTTATTAGTGACTACCTTATATTTGTGGCCCTGAGTTTTGGTCTCCCCACGAGTGGAAACATCTTCTCTACATCCACCCAATCAAACTCTTTCATAATCTCTAACAAGTCTTTAACCAATAATGAAAATGTAAAATCTAAGGGAAAGAAATTGGTGGATACACCACCCCGCAGACATACCGCCTAAAATTGCGAAATTGATCGAAAAACACCAACATACCACCCGGCAGAAAAGTCATCAGCGACATACTGCTGGGTGGTATGCACACCCCGGACATACTGCCCAAAATTGCCAAATTGATGACTTACCACCGACATACTTGACGAAAAGAGTGTTTGAAGACCAGGCCCTCAAAACTGCCACCAAGCTCATGGTCTTCAGGGCTGTAGTACTACCCACCCTCCCATATGGCTCAGAGACATGGACCATGTACAGTAGACAGCTCAAGTCGCTGGAGAAATATCACCAATGATGTCTCTGCAAGATCCGACAAATCCCCTGGGAGGACAGACGCACCAACATTAGCATCCTCGTCCAGGCCAACATCCCCAGCATTGAAGCATTGACTATACTCGATCAGCTCCGCTGGGCAGGCCACATAGTTCGCATGCCAATCACGAGACTCCCAAAGCAAGTGCTCTATTCGGAACTCCAAACGAGCCAAAGGTGGGCAGAGGAATCGTTGCAAGGACACCGTCAAAGCCTCCCTGATAAAGTGTAACATCCCCACTGACACCTGGGAGTCCCTGGCCAAAGACTGCCCTAAGTGGAGGAAGTACATTCGGGAGGGCGCTGAGTATCTCGAGTCTCATCGCCGAGAGCATCCAGAAATCAAGCGCAGGCAACAGAAAGAGCATGCGGCAAATCAGTTCCAACCACCCTCTCCCTCAACGACGATGTGTCCGACCTGTGACAGAGACTGTGGTTCTCGTATTGGACTGTTCAGCCACCTAAGGACTCATTTTAAAAGTGAAAGTAAGTCTTCCTCGATTCCAAGGGACTGCCTATGATGATGATCGCCGACCCTGCAGACGGCCCTGGCTTTAAGTCTATCTTCAGTCGGCGGGATGCATCTTCACCTGTGAATTCTTTTGTAAATCTGTCACCCTCCCCAGTCTTTACCCCCAAAAGAAGCAATTCTCCCCCCAACGACCACAGAAGCAACGCTGCTCCCACCCACCCAGCCAAGAAGCAATCCTCTTCTCCACCCCCCCATTCCTGCACTCAAGCCGGCAGTCTTTGTCGATTCTGGTCTCTCTCACAGAGGGCAAAGTTTCGCAGCGGCATGCGCGTACGCAGAACTCGGGACCCAAAGATTCCCGAGTGAAAAGGACTCACCACCCGCACTCCGCTCGGCATACCGCCGAGAAAAAACTGCCGAAAATCGTGCATACTCCGCCCCAGCGATACCCGGCGGTATGAAACGACATACCACTGGCACGCACCTGAGAAATGGGCGGACGACCAATTTCGGCCCCCCAAGAGTTTTACTTTTAAAAATTGTTGAAGGAGTTGTGTTTTTTTCCCCAAAAATGTTATCTCCAGACTTACGCAGATTCTTTGAAATTGCTCAGTCTGTGGCCCACTGTTGTACAATATGCAGCAGAATCTCAAGAATCTTAAAAATCAGAACTCGCTCAACAACTGGAATAGCATTTAATGTTAGTACATGATGCATTGATTACAACATATTAATTTGTTTCTCAACAAAAACGTACAGGAAGAAAGAATTTAGGTTTCCTACAGAAAAATGTTCAGTATGAACTATTTTGCAGTACAGCTATGAAATCTGCTATTATTTTGAAGCGATTCTTCATTACATAGAAACATAGAAAATAGGTGCAGGAGCAGGCCATTCAGCCCTTCTAGCCTGCACCGCCATTCAATGATTTAGAATCATTTGCAGTTGTGATAAAAATGTACATATGCTTCAAATTCATGTTTAGTTACAAAAGGCATCAGTGGAAAGAACTTGCATTTTCAAAGAAGTGAAATAGTTATCAAAGGAATTGATATAAAACTATCACGTACCATACAAGTACCAAAGTATCAAAAAAAGAGTCAACAAATAGTAAACAGCACGGAGTCTGCTCAATTATTGCTACTTTCCTATTTTTATTTTAACTAAGATTTTCTAACAGTTTGTTCTACCATTTCTTCCTTTTTAAGTTTCAAATCATTTATTTGCCTCCTTGCTCCTACTGTCCATTTGAAGGTGGCAGTAATTTTTAATAAAATGTTATTTAACTGGTTAAAAACTGATTTCAACTAATCAAATGAAAAAGACATCAAGGCCAATACGGGAAATTTCTGATGTTTTTCTGCGCTCAAACAGGAAGTGATTTCTGATTGACGAATATGTTACTCGACTCCAAGAGCCACAAGTTTCTTCAACCTGATCCCTCATATTCCTTTCATAGAATCATATATATTGCAAGGAATTCTTAGCTTTATGATGCCTCCTTCAGACCTGATTACAAATGTCTCCACAACCTTTTTCCAATTCAACAGTTAAATGAGGTGCAGCAACAGTGCATCATTTGAACATTTTTCATCAATGCAATAAATCAATATTTTGTATATTTTCACATCACACATCATAGTGATTTGAAGTTCCAAATATAGCACTGGATATAACCAAATACACTGGGAAACCAGATTACATACCAAAAGTGGTGGAAATTAATTACATTGGGCGAATATTAGTAGAAATAAGAATCAAGCTGACAGAAAAACAAAGTATCGCAATCTCAAAACTGGTAGAATGGATAAATGGCTGAACAGAATTCCAACATTTCAAAAATTCCATTATCAAAATCAATCAGTTGCAGCAATTCTCAAATATTGCAAGGATTTTCTCATATTTTCAATTTTCTAATACTCTGATTATATATATTCCACCATCTGAATTATCCTCAATCCTGCACAATTTAGAAAAACAATTAATCATTGTATTACTGCAACAATCTATACAGATAATACAACTTTTCTCATAAATACCATGAGAATATTACACTCAATTTGGGACAAACAGTTCTCCAAAGTAACAATACCATGAAACTTTATTTGGGGTGATGGGGACGGAAGAGAGAAGGAAGGAGAGCCATTGGGTAGTTCCGCTACACCCTATGCCTATCCAACAAGAACTAAACTCCTAACTGCAGTAAACAAAGCAATTTAGCCTTTCAAGGTAGACAAATGGCAACAAAATTGCACAGATATAGAATGGCAATTTTATGGTATTATCCAACTATTTTGTTTCATATGTTTGACCAACTTGAAACCAATTTTATTTACATAATCAGTTGAAACAAAATGAGATCAGAAGTTGTCAAGTGTAATGCCACATGAGCTGCCATATTGCAAATCATTCATTGCAAAATGATCAAAAACACTACAATGAAGTGATGTATGGAAATCTTCAGCGCAAAAGGAAAAGCAACCATGCCCAAGTCTGAAGTTCTGATGAAAGGTCATCAACCTGAAAAGTTCAGTTTCTCTTTCCCTAGATACTGCCTGAGTAGCTGAGAGTTTTCCAGCATTTTCGCTTTTCATCACGTATTAAATTGATGAGTTTTTCAGAAAGCAAAGCACATAGTCCCAAAGCATTTTTTTTTAAATGGATGTATCTTAACATCTAACCATACCTTTAGCCTTTTGACCAATTCATCGTTGGAGATTTTGTCAGTAATTTCCTTAACACCAGGAGGGTAGATGATGATTTTTCCATCTGCAGGCTTCGGCTGTGGGAAAGCCATCCTTTGAGTTTTCCCTTTCTATAGATCACTACCGGCCTCTGCTGGTCAAACAGAAGTTTAAAATGTTACTCAATGCTTCTTTACCCTCTCTCCACTCTTTTCCCAATTAAATAAGATATTTTTAAAAAAAGATACACAGCAGGCCCGTGTTCACCGTCCTTGCCCATAAAGATGGTGAGTGGTGGCGGCCGGGCAAGGAGGCTCAGCAAAAAATGACAAGTTCTTGCAGGCAGAAGCAACCACAACATGTTTTCTCGTCACTTTCTGGACATCAGTGCAGCGGCCCGGGGGGGTTGGTGGTGAGGAGAAAGAGAAGAAACGGCCGCAAACTCCTCGCAGTCGGCCTGGATTTTAAATCAAACCGGGCCGGAACCGTAAATTCAAGAGAGCGACTTGGCCGCTCCTCCTGTCCCGACACCGGGCGAGGGCCGCCCGCCAACCTCGCGCCGCGCCGAATCCGCAGCGACAAAAAAAGTTGTGGCGCACGGGCTGCTCGGGCCTAGACCCTCAGGCCTCGGCACCAGGCGCCACTACAGCAGCTGCAGAGCGGCCGAAGCCCCGGCCCGGCCGCGCTCGTTTATTTACAACTTCATGGCGGCGCGGGAGAAGGGGGCGCGAACCCGGGAAATACTCGGGAATATCCCGCCACAAATTACAAGCAATCGGGAACAGGCCGTGGCCCAGTTCGGACCGGCCGCCGATTCACCGATTTGTTTTGTTTCCACAACTTCGCATCTCCGCAGCGGATTTTGTTTAAAACGGAACGGCGGCTCGGCTCGGCTCGGCCTTCCCTCCGCGCACCGTCCCGCTCGAGCTCTGAAACAACCCGGCCAACGGGCGGGAGGCTAAGAGCGGGCGGGCCCAGGCCGGCCGGCCGGCCTGGCGTGCGAATGCGCGCCTCCATTGCCGGCACTGACAGCGGCGCTCACCTCATGGATCTCGCTCGATCTCTCTCAGGTGTCCAGGGAGCAGGAGTTTTGCGGAGTGGCACCGAGCGGCGGCAGCAGGACAGCGCCGGGGAACAACGGACAGAGCAGCCACAACACGCCACCGCCACCCGACAGAGACAGCGCCACCTAGAGAGGGAGGAGCACGGAGACACCGTGTAACCGCCAGGGCGGTGGCGGCAGCGCCACCTACAGAGCAGGAGCGGAGGCGCACGCACCACAGGCACTGACAGCGCCACCTACAGAGCAGGAGCGGAGGCGCACGCGCCACCGGTAGTGACAGCGCCACCTACAGAACAGGAGGATTTCTTTGTCACTTCCAAAGTTCACCCGTGTAAACAACAACAACTTGTATTTATATAGCGCCTTTAACGTAATAAAATGTCCCAAAAGTGCTTCACAGGAGTTTTATAAGACAACACAATAAATTTGACATCGAGTCAAATAAGAAGAAATTATGGCAGAAAAGAGGTAGGTTTTAAGAAGCGTGTTGAAGGAGGAAAGAGAGGCAGAGAGGTTTAGGGAGGGAGTTCCAGAGCTTCGGGCCCAGGCAGCTGAAGTGCTGAAGCAGCTGAAACCCCTAATGGTGCTTAACCAAGATTTATCAAGCTACTAAAAATTCCGCACAAGTAGAGTTATGTACCTTATGTCGACAGCACACTCTCCATTTAAGGTCATACAGGAATAGAGAGACCTGGGGCTTCACATATACAAATCTTTGAAGATGGCAGGACAAGTTGAGAAGGCTGTTGAAAAACATAGGCTGTTGTTTACAAACAGGAATCGAGTACAGAAGCAAGAACGTTATACTAAACTTTCAATCACTGGTTCGGCCTCAGCTGGAGTCATGGAGGTATTCATAATTATGAAAGTTTTTGATAGAGTAAATCAGAAGAAATGGTTTCCTCTGGCAGGGGGATCGATAACCTGAGGACACAGATTTAAGATAACTGGCAAAAGAACCAGATGGGAGAAGAGAAGAATGTTTTTTATGCTGTGAGTTGTTATGATCTGGAATGCATTGCATGAAAGAGGGTAGAAGCAGATTCAATAGTAACTTTCAAAAGGGAAGTGGATATATACTTGTAAAGGAAAAAATTTCAGGGCTCTTTCAATGAGCCGGCACAGGAAAGATGAGACGAATGGCCTCCTGCGCAGTTTGATTCTATAATTTAGGGACACACCCCACTTACCTAAGTCCAGAGAGCTTTGACACTGGTTCACAACAATCAAGGTTTAAGAATCCCCAAGTGTGCACAGGACCCTGCTTGGAGTTTAACGAGCTAAAACTATGCAACTTAGCACAGGTAAATGTTTTATTGTCTATCCAACCAGGATCACCTTACAAGAAAGGGGATAAGTCCGATTGCGGTAACTACAGAGGAATTCCCCGGCTGTCTACCACAGGGAAAGTTATCGCAAAGATTCTCCTCAATCGCCTTCTCGCTGTGGCAGAAGACCCCCTCCCAGAGTCGCAATGCAGATTCCGCCCCCGAAAGGGCACAATGGGCATGATCTTTACCGCGCAACAAATTCAAGAGAAATGCAGGGAACAGCACCAACCTCTGTACGTGGCCTTCTTTGACCTGACAAAGGCCTTTGACACTGTCAACCGTGAGGGATTATGGAGCGTCCTCTTCAAATTCAGCTGTCCTCAAAAGTTTGTCACCATGCTCCGCTTGCTTCATGATGACATGCAAGCCATGTTCCTGACCAACAGATCCACCAGACTCAATTTACGTACGAACCGGGGTGAAACAAGGCTGTGTCATTGCACCAACGCTCTTCTCGATCTTCCTTGATGCAATGCTACATCTCACCATCAGTAAGCTTCCCGCTGGAGTGGAGATAATCTATTGAACAAACCGGAAACTATTCAACCTCCGTCACCTTCAGACCAGATCCAAGGTTGTGCAATCCTCTGTCATCGAATTACAATATGCAGATGATGCTTGCGTCTGCCCTCACTTAGAGGACGAACTCCAAACCATCGTCAACACGTTCACCGTAGCATATAAGAGCATGGGCCTTACACTAAAAATGCGTAAAACAAAGGTCCTCTATCAACCTGCCCCCACCACACAGCACTGTCTCCCGATTATCAAAATCCACGATGAGGCCTTGGACAACGTGGACCATTTTCCATACCTCGAGAGCCTTCTGTCAACAAGGGCAGATGTCGATGACGAGGTCCAGCACCACCTTCAGTGTGCCAGTGCAGCCTTTGGTCACCTAAGGAAGAGAGTATTTCGAGACCAGAACCTTAAAACCAACACAAAGCTCATGGTCAGAGCAGTAGTGATACCCGCCCTCCTATATGCTTCAGAGACATGGACTACATACAGCGGGCACATCAAAGCACTGGAGAAACATAGAAAATAGGTACAGGAGTAGGCCACTCGGCCCTTCGAGCCTGCACCACCATTCAATATGATCATGGCTGATCAAGCAACTTCAGTACCCCATTCCTGCCTTCTCTCCATACTCCCTGATCTCTTTAGCCGTAAGGGTCACATCTAATTCCCTTTTGAATATATCTAATGAACTGGCCTCAACAACTTTCTGTGGTAGTGAATTCCACAGGTTCACAATTCTCTGAGTGAAGAAGTTTCTCCTCATCTCGATCCGAAATGGCTTACCCTTTATCCTTAGACTGTGACCCCTGGTTCTGGACTTCCCCAACATCGGGAACATTCTTCCTGCATCTAACCTGTCCAATCCCATCAGAATTTTATATGTTTCTATGAGATCCCCTCTCAATCTTCTAAATTCCAGTGAATATAAACCTAGTCGATCCAGTCTTTCTTCATATGTCAGTCCTGCCATCCCAGGAATCAGTCTGGTGAACCTTCGCTGCACTCTCTCAATAGCAAGGATGTCCTTCCTCAGATTAGGAGACCAAAACTGTACACAATATTCAAGGTGTGGCCTCACCAAGGCCCTGTACAACTGCAGTAAGACCTCCCTGCTCCTATACACAAATCCTCTCGCTATGAAGGCCAACATGTCATTTGCCTTCTTCACCGCCAAGTACCACCAATGCTGGCTCCGCAAGCAGGATAGGCGCACCAACATCAGTGTTCTCGCTCAGGCCAACATCCTCAGCATTGAAGAATTGACCACGCTCAATCAGCTCCGATGGACAGACCTCATTGTCTGCATGCTCAATATGAGACTCCCAAAACAAACGCTCTACTCGGAGCTCCGACATGGCAAATGAGCCCCAGGTAGGGCAGAGGAAATGCTTCAAGGACACCCTCAAGGCAGCCTTAAAGAAGTGCAGCATCCCCACCAACATCTGTGAATCCCTGGCACAAGATCGCTCAAAGGGGAAGGCGCTGAACAGCTCGAGTCTCTTCACCGGGAGCAAGCGGAGACCAAGCGCAATCGGTGGAAGGAGCACATGACAACCCAAACACTTCAACCAACCGGCCCTTCAACCACCGTCTGCCCAACCTGTGACAGAGATTGGAGTTCCCACATCAGACTTATCAGTCACCTGAGAACTTATTTTTAGTGTGGATGCAAGTCATCCTCAACCGCGAGGGATTGCCTAAGAAAAGAAGAACTTCGTAGGACAATATATTGCAGAGTTATTTGGAGGTGTGTGAGATGAATCTCAAATCCCAGTGCAGGTTCTATCAATAATCCGTCTGGCTTGTTCATCATGAATAGTGACCCAGTGCACTGTGGACCTCTCTGGTTCAGTTATTAGCCGAATAGGGTTCCAATCTTCCATCTTGACATTTCAGTGCAATTTTGATCCGAAGAAGGATATCCCTTGTAGGTCAGTAGACAACTGACAACCATAGGTTAAAGTTTTCACGAGGCAAACAGCATATTAACAGAAACTCCTCATGAGAGGCATGGTGGCCAGCATAATTCACAACAAAATATATGAGCCACCATCCTGACCATAGCATAGCTTGGACCTGTATGCCCTATCTAACAGTGATTCTACCAGCTTGAGTAGTGTCTGCTTGTCTCTATACAACCGAATCATAGTTAGCTTCAAACCCTGTAGAGAGAAGAATATGTCCTCATACTCCTCCTTTCAGCAGCTGCCACACTTAAGTTTCAGAATTTCCCCATCAGCTATATAGCAAGTTTCAGTGTGGTGGAATGACTTATGCAGGAAAGTTTGCAACATGCCAAATATGTTGATTTTCTACACATCCAAGTATAATGCTGTGCACCAAGCTTACTAATCCAGCTCCTTAATGAGCAGGATTCCCTCCCTGCAATAATTTTCCCTTTTTGCTACAGCCTGGTCCTGAATTTCACACATGGACCAAAGGAAGCCATTCCATTACATGCCGAGGAATGCTGAGCCATGAAGGAGAATTGTTTGGACACAATCGAAGTTTAACCTTCATTGAGATTTTGCTGAGTTTGGAAAAAGATCAAAATTCATTTTACCCCTGTCTTAGTGTCCTGAGGATAAGCTTGGCATCCACCAGGACTTCCAGTATCAAACGAGTCACAATTGCAACAGACTCCCTTCTATCTTCCAGTCAATGAGTCAATAGCTTCAAGGTCTTCTCTGGCACCCTACGTAGCCAACAACAACAACTTGTATTTATATGGCGCCTTTAATATAGTAAAAGGTCCTAAGGCGCTTCACAGGAGCATTATCAAAAGCTTGATCAAAGAGGTAGGTTTTAAGGAGCATGTTAAAGGAGGAAAGAGAGGTAGATAGACAGAGAGATTTAGAGAGCGAATTCCAGATCTTAGGGCCTTGGCAGCTGAAGGCACGCCCACCAATGGTTGAGCGATTAAAATCAGGGATGCTCAAGAGGCCAGAATTGGAGGAACGCAGATATCTTGGAGAGTTGTAGGGCTGGAGGAGATTACAGAAATACAACACAATAACCCATTCGTTAGCTGATTGTTCTAAATGGTGAGTGGAGCACACTAGATTTTCAAGTGAATCCACCAGAAACATCAGTCCACCAGAAACAGCAGTTCTTGGTAAAAGTATGTAAAAAGGAGCATTAAAACATTTTCCAAAACACCTGGCACAGACATGAAAAGACTCTCATTTGTGGAGCCATTCACTGATGAAGACATCAAATAGGATGGGTGACACTGAAGAATTTTGCTTCACTTCTGTTTTGAAAAAAATAAGTTGTAACTCATCTATCTTTACATGGATCCTGAATAAAATTCAAGAATTGACCAAGTACACCCAATAGGTTCCAACTTCTTTATGATGGCCACAAGAAGCATTGATTGAAAGCCTTACGAAAAATGCAAATTGACTTTATATGAGATTCCAGAGCATCATAAGGTTCAGGGGAAACTCACAGAGAAGGAGTAAAGACTGGGTGCACCTGGAAAGTAACTGCACCACATATAGGGGAAGTGGGTGGAGAAACAGTGCACCATGTTTGCCACCATGTTGAATAAAACAGCGTCCCCTAAAGGAGGAGGTCAAAGACACACAGAAAACTGCCACATTGTGCTCGTGCAGAATAGCAGTATTTTTAAATTTATTCATTCATGTGATGTGGGTGTCATTGGCAATGCCAGTATTTATTGCCCATCCATAATTGCTCTTAAAAAGTTGGTAGTGAGCCACCTTCTTGAGCCGTTGCAGTCCATGTGGTGAAGGTACTCCCATCATGCTGTTGACCCAGTAACGATGAAGGAACGGTGATATATTTCCAAGTCAGAATAGTGTGTGACTTGGAGGAGAACTTGAAGGTGGTGGTGTTCCTATGTGCCTTCTGCGCTTCTTCTTGGTGGCAAAGGTTGAGGATTTGGGAGGTGCTGCAAAAAAAGCCTTGGTATGTTTCTGCATTGCATCTTGTAGATGATACACACTGAGCCTTGTTGTGTCAGTGGTGGAGGGAGTGAATGTGGTGGATGTGATGGTGGACGGGGTGCCAATCAAGCGGGTTGGTTTGTCCTGGATGGTGTCAAAATATTTGAGTGTTGTTGGAGCTGCACTCTAACATTACCATCAAGCCAGGGGTCTAACCTTGGTTCAATGAGGTGTGTAGACGAGCATGCCAGGAGCAGTGCCAGGTGTACCAAAAAATGAGGTGCCAACCTGGGGAAACTGCAACACAGGAATACATGCATGCTAAACAGTGGAAGCTGTCTGCTATAGACAGCTAAGGGAGCCCACAATTAACAGATCAGATTAAAGTTCTGCAGTCCTGGCACATCCAGTCATGAATGGTTGTGGACAATTAAACAAGTAATGGGAGGAGGAGGCTCCATCAACATCCCCATCCTCAATGAGGGCGGAGCCCAGCACGCGACTGCAATAGACAAGGCTGAAGTGTTTGCAACCATCTTCAGCCAGAAGTGTCAATCTTGCGCTTCACAGAAGCCAGTCTTCAGCCTATTCAATTCACTCCACATGATATCAAGAAATAGCTGAGCGCACTGAATATAGCAAAGGCTATGGGCGTTGACAATATCCCGGCTGTCGTGCTGAAGACATGTGCGCCAGAACCACCCGCGCGTCTTGTCAAGCTGTTCCAGTACAGCAACAACATTGGCATCTACCCGACAATGTGGAAAACTGCCCAGGTATCAACTGTCCATAAAATGCATGATAAATCGAATCTGGCCAATTACCGTCCCATCAGTCTACTCTCAGTCATCAGCAATGTGATTGAAGGGTGTCGTCAACACAAGCGGCACTTACACATTAATAACCTACTCACCAACAGGACCACTCAGCTCCAGACCTCATCTCAGCCTTGGTCCAAACATGGACAAAAGAGCTGAATACCAGAGGTGAGGTGAGAGTGATAGACTTGACATCAGCAGCATTTGACTGAGTCTATATAAATACACGTTGTTATTGTTGTTGTTGTTGAGTGTGGCATCAAGGAGCCCCAGTAAAATTGAAGTCAATGGAAATCGGGGAAAACTCTCCACTGGCTGGAATGATACCTAGCACAAAGAAAGATGGTTGTGGTTGTTGGCGGCCAATCATCTCAGCCTCAGATCATTGCTACAGGAGTTCCTCAGGGCAGCGCCCTAGGCCCAAACATCTTCAACTACTTCATCAATGACTTGTCTCCACCATAAGGTCAGAAGTGGGGATATTCGCTGATGATTGCACAGTGTTCTGTTCCATTCACAACTCCACAGATAATGAAGCAGTCCATGCCCGCATGCAACAAGACCCGGACGACATTCAGGCTTGGGCTGATGAGTGGCACAAGTGCCAGGCAATGACTATTTCCAAAAAGCGAGAGTCCAACCACCGCTCCTCGACATTCAATGACATTGCCATTGCTAAATCCCCCACCATCAACATCCTGGGGGTCACCATTGACCAGAAACTTAACTGGATCAGCCACCTAAATACTGTGGCTAAAAGAGCAGGTCAGAGGCTGGGTATTCTGTGGCGAGTGTCTCACCTCCTGACTCTCCAAAGCCTTTCCACCATCTACAAAACACAAATCAGGAATGTGATGGAATACTCTCCACTTGCCCGAATGAGTGCAGCTCCAACAACACTCAAGAAGCTCAACACCATCCAGGACAAAACAGCCCGCTTGATTGGCACCCCATTCACCATCTTAAACATTCACTCCCTCCACCACTGGCGCATCGTGGCTGTAGTGTGTACCATCTACAAGATGCATGGCAGCAACTCACCAAGGCTTCTTTGGCAGCACCTCCCAAACCTGTGACATCTACCACCTAGAAGGACAAGGACAGCAGGTACATGGAAACACCATCACTTCCAAGTTTCCCCCAAGTTGCACACCATCCTGACATGGAAATATATCGCTGTTCCTTCATTGTCGCTTGTTTAAAATCCTGGAACTCCCTCCCTAACAGCACTATGGGAGTACCTTCACCAAACAGACTGCAGCGGTTCAAGAAGATGGCTCACCGACACCTTCTCAAGGGCAATTAGGGATGGGCAATAAATGCCAGCGACGCACACATCCCAGGAAGGAATAAAAAAAATTGGGGGTCATTTAAAAATAGGAGCCAAAACTCGATGACAATTAATTTACCATGAGAAAGTGTTTAACAGATAAGTTTACATGAGTTGAAAACTAAGGGCTGGATTTTTGGCTTTTTGTATTTCGGGGCGCTATTCGCGGCAGTGCGCATAAGTTAGCAACGGAAAATAGTTTGTGTTCTCATCAATAATTTTCGGTAAAAAAGTGATCTGGAGGAATGTACACGTTGCACGCCAGATTTTGTGTACCCGAACCAAAACTTTTGGCGTTGAAGTAGGCAGCCATTTTGCGCATGCTCATGTAATTTTTATTTTTATGATTGGTTTCTTTTCCGGTCGCAAACGCAAATGCAGGATGCGCCGGCTTCCTGCGCGCATGCACATTTAAATCACCCCACTTCAGCCACTTCTGCTGAGATGGAGGAGCAGGAAGGAAGGCAACATGCTAGGTGCGTCAGCCAGGAGGCTAGTGAAGCGTTGGTGAGCGCGGTGAAGAGGAGGTGGGCCTTACTCCATCTTGCTGGGGGAGCCAGACCACTCCCTCCTGTGTTTAAATGCATATTGAGGGACACTGCACAAGAAGTGTCTGCTGCAGCCACTGTGCCCAGGACTGGCACACATTGCAGAAAAAAGTTAAATGGCCTTACGAGGTTCATCAGGGTGAGTACCATTTGCATCTATGCATGCCTCCATTAATCTCACACACTATCTGAAGTTTGTCATGCATCTGGTCCCTCTTTACACTCTGTGGGGTGGCTTTCATAATGCATAATAAAAATGAAGGCTTACTTCGGCACCTATTGGCTTTTCATGATCTATGCACATTATTTGTACCGTTAACATCGTCCCTCGCATACACTCCAACTGCTCCAATCGCTTTCTGAACGATCACTTACAGCTCCCACATTAGATGTCAGATCCAAACTGACAGATTGAACGGAGGCTGCTAGAACATTCATACACTGTCACCTATCCTACTGTGGTAGGCACATATGGCACAACAGCAGAGAAACCCTTTTTGAACTCTTCCTATTTTCTCTTTGCAGTCCAAGCACTCTCATAATCGAAGGGAGCAGTTGCGGACAGGTGGGGGGTCCACCTGAAACAATCCCGTTGACGGATGTGAAGGGGTGGGTCTCTGCCCTCATTGGAATTCCAGTTCGGACAGCTGCTGGGGGTGATGCTGAGCCCCCTTCGGGTAGTGAGGGTATGTAAACGGATGGCGCAACTCAAGACACGGCATTGAGAGATATTATGGAGTTACTGCGGCCCTTCAAATGAACCTGTGCTATGCCACCTTCCTCATATCACCCTGCTCCCTCCCCTGCAGCGAGCCACTTGTCTGTTGTTTTCTACTTCCAGGTGACCAACCTCGAGGAAGGCCTCCACTTCAGGCCATGCTGCAGACGACGAAGGACTGAGGAGACTGCTCAGGCGGAGCATCATAGCCCACCAGTTGCCCCGTCGGCACTCAGTTCATCTAACAACGATGTTGACTTCCCGGGCTTTGAGAATTCGGAGCCGCCGGACCCAGTGACGTAGAGCAATGCAGTGCCGGGGTGGAATCTCGCAGGCCAGCTCACCGGAGGGTGAGTGGGCAAAGTCGGTCTGCTCAAAGACAGATATTGAACAGGACCTGGTGGAAATGTCCAAGGAAATCACAGTGATGCACCGTGTGCTTATGGTTGCAGTGGGATGGATCCCAGCGAGCATTGACAAGGTCACTGCGACTGTTGTGCTTTCAATTGAGATGCCTCTTCCTCGGCATTACCAGTCACAGGTGGCTGTGGTGTCAATCGTGTATGGTGCATGGTTGCCGATCGAGTGGTGGGAGCCGGAATGCTGTTATCCTGAGGAATGAGGCCACCTGTCATTTCCTTGATGCCATTGACTCTCCAATGGGGCTGGGCCTTAGGAACCGGAACACAATGTCTACACAGCATCACAGATTGTCGTTGCGAGTCGTGAGTCCAGCGAGGCCATCATTGCCGACACACAGAGGCTGGTAGCCTCGAGCATCGACAGTGGAGTTCCAGACAGTGTGGTGCGTGCCCGAGATGATGTCACAGACTCAAGCACCTCACAGGCACAAGCTTTGCTTCAGCTTGGGCAAGTGATGCAGTCCATGTCAGATTCCATACTCTCTGCGATCCTCACTGTCCCACGGGGAAGTGACGGTGCCAAAGCAGGCCAGCAAGTTGTGTGCAGACATCAAGTTCCAGTTGCTAAGGTCCAGCCTCGTTGGAGAGTCAGTGTCTCCAGGGAAATGGCAGGTGGTCTCATTCTTCAGGATGACAGTATTTTGGCTCCCACCACTCATTCGCCAACCATGCATCATACACAGTTAACATCACAGCCACCTGTGACTGGTAATGCCAAGGAAGAGACGCCCCAGTTGAAAGCCAGACCGTCTAGGCCAGGAGTTGGTCCAGTGTGTCCTCAGACGCCGTCTGCATTGTCTGGCCCCACAACACAGCAGCCCTCTAGCAGCCTTGCTGTATGCTCTGAGGCCTCATTGAGGAGGAGCAGCAGACATGGGAGACAGTTGAAGGGAAATAGAGGGAAGTCTCACAAAGACCCATTAAGGGCTGGCAACACCTCATTGCCAGGAATGTCTGTACTATTGTCCACATTGTACATAGTTGTGTGTCAATGGTATCACTGCATGAGCAGTCGTGTGTTAGAAACATAGAAAATATAGAAAATAGGTGCAGGAGTAGGCCATTCGGCCCTTCCATCCTGCACCGCCATTCAATGAGTTCATGGCTGAACATTCAACTTCAGTACCCCATTCCTGCTTTCTCGCCATACCCCTTGATCCCCCAAGTAGTAAGGACCTCATCTAACTCCTTTTTGAATATATTTAGTGAATTGGCCTCAACAACTTTCTGTGGTAGAGAATTCCACAAGTTCACCACTCTCTGGGTGAAGAAGTTCCTCCGCATCTCGGTCCTAAATGGCTTACCCCTTATCCTTAGACTGTGACCTCTAGTTCTGGACTTCCCCAACATTGGGAACATTCTTCCTGCATCTAACCTGTCTAACCCCGTCAGAATTTTATATGTTTCTATGAGGTCCCCTCTCATTCTTCTGAACTCCAGTGAATACAAGCCCAGTTGATCCAGTCTTTCTTGATAGGTCAGTCCCGCCATCCCGGGAATCAGTCTGGTGAACCTTTGCTGCACTCCCTCAATAGCAAGAATGTCCTTCCTCAGGTTAGGAGACCAAAACTGTACACAATACTCCAGGTGTGGCCTCACCAATGCCCTGTACAACTGTAGCAACACCTCCCTGCCCCTGTACTCAAATCCCCTTGCTATGAAGGCCAACATGCCATTTGCTTTCTTAACCGCCTGCTGCACCTGCATGCCAACCTTCAATGACTGATGTACCATGACACCCAGGTCTCTTTGCACCTCCCCTTTTCCTAATCTGTCACCATTCAGATAATAGTCTGTCTCTCTGTTTTTACCACCAAAGTAGATAACCTCACATTTATCCACATTATACTTCATTCACATTTTGTTCACTGCAGGATGCAGTTTTGTGTAACTTGACATTTTGTTCACTGCATGAAGCAGTTTTGTGTTATTTTACATTTTGTTCACTGCATGAAGCAGTTTTGTGTTATTTTACATTTTGTTCACTGCATGAAGCAGTTTTGTGTTATTTTACATTTTGTTCACTGCATGAAGCAGTTTTGTGTTACTTTAGATGTTCTGTGTTCATAAGTCTTTAACCATTGTATAATTTGGGGTTTTGAACACAGAAATGATAAAGATTGATTGATTGGGCGAGGCAGTTGGAGGCACATGGTTATCATCCAACCAGAGTTGGTAACCCTATCTTATGGACAGCCAAAAGTTGGCCTTTAGTTTCTGAGAAAATCCCAGCTTCAGTGTTTGATCATTTGGCAATTCAGTGAGGCTTTCCTATTGCTGTGATGACATGTTAGCTTCAGGCATTGGCTTGCTCATAAAGAGGGTTCATGAGCAATCACTCTGAAAATATTAAAATTGTTTATTTACATATATCATATATATTGAAACATTTACATTTCCTTCTTTTGCTTTATAAGATATGGGGGGCTATGCTTGAACTGTATAAAACACTAGTAAGGCCACAGCTAGATTACTGCAGACAGTTGATGCCACCACATTACAGGAAAGATGTGATTGCACTAGGGAGGGTGCAGAGGAGATTTACGAGGATGTTGCCAGAACTGAAGAATTTTAGCTGAGGAAAGATTGGATAGGCTGGTGTTGTTTTCCATGGAACAGAGGAGGCTGAGGGGAGACTTAATTGAGGTGTATAAAATTATGAAAGATAAATTGGATAGGAAAGACCTATTTCCCTTAACAGAGAGGTCAATAACTAGGTGGCATAGATTTTTAAAAATTGATCGAAGGATTAGAGGGGTGTTGAGGAGAACATTTTCACCCAGAGGGTGGTGGGGATAGAAACATAGAAACATAGAAATTAAGTGCAGGAGCAGGCCATTCGGCCCTTCGAGCCTGCACCACCATTCAATAAGGTCATGGCTGATCATTCAACCTCAGTACCCCTTTCCTGCTTTCTCTCTATACCCCTTGATCCCTTTGGCCGTAAGGGCCATATCTAACTCCCTTTTGAATATATCTAACGAACTGGCCTCAACAACTCTCTGCGGTAAGGAATTCCACAGATTAACCACTCTCTGAGTGAAGAGGTTTCTCCTCATCTCGGTCCTAAATGGCTTACCACTTATTCTTAGACTGTGACCCCTGGTTCTGGCACTCCGCAGCAATGGGAACATTCTTCCTGCCTCTAACCTGTCCAATCCCATCAGAATTTTATATATTTCTATGAGATCCCCTCTTATTCTTCTAAACTCCAGTGGATACAAGCCCAGTGATCCAGTCTCTCCTCATATGTCAATCCTGCCATCCTGGGAATCAGTCTGGTGAACCTTCGCTGTACTCCCTCAATAGCAAGAATGTCCTTCCTCAGATTAGGGGGCTAAAATTGAACACAATATTCCAGGTGTTATGATGATAGATTGAGTAGACTGGGTCTTTACTCGTTGGAGTTCAGAAGGATGAGGGGTGATCTTTTCGAAACATTTAAAATAATGAAAGGGATAGACAAGATAGAGGCGGAGAGGTTGTTTCCACTGGTCGGGGAGACTAGAACTAGGGGGCACAGCCTCAAAATACGGGGGAGCCAATTTAAAACCGAGTTGAGAAGGAATTTCTTCTCCCAGAGGGTTGTGAATCTGTGGAATTCTCTGCCCAAGGAAGCAGTTGAGGCTAGCTCATTGAATGTATTCAAGTCACAGATAGATAGATTTTTAACCAATAAGGGAATTAAGGGTTACGGGGAGCGGGCGGGTAAGTGGGGCTGAATCCACGGCCAGATCAGCCATGATCTTGTTAAATGGCGGAGCAGGCTCGAGGGGCTAGATGGCCTACTCCTGTTCCTAATTCTTATGTTCTTATGTTCTTATGTAATAGTAAGAAAGGACATTAGCCTGGATGATGTGGAATCTGTATGGGTGGAGCTGTGGGATACCAAAGGGCAGAAAATGCTAGTGGAAGTTCTGCACAGACCACCAAATAGTAGTAGTGAGGTTGGGGATAGCATCAAACAAGAAATTAGGGATGCGTGCAATAAAGGTACAGCAGTTATCATGGGCAATTTTAATCTACATATAGATTGAGCGAACTAAACTGGTAGCAATACGGTGGAGGAGGATTTCCTGGAGAGTATTCGGGATGGTTTTCTGGACCAATATGTCGAGGAACCAACTGGAGGGCTGGCCATCCTAGACTGGGTGATGTCTAATGAGAAAGGACTAATTAGAAATCTTGTTGTGCGAGGCCCTTTGGGGAAGAGTGACCCTAACATGGTAGAATTCTTTATTAAGATGGAGAGTGACAGTTAATTCAGAGACTAGGGTCCTGAACTTAAGGAAATGTATGAAACGTGAATTGGCTAGAATAAACTGGCAAATGATACTTAAAGGGTTGACGGTGGATAGGCAATGGCAAACATTTAAAGATCACATTGATGAACTGCAACAATTGTACATCCCTGTCTGGAGTAAAAATAAAATGGGGAAGGTGGCTCAACCGTGGCTAACAAGGGAAATTAAGGATAGTGATAAATCCAAGGAAGAGGCATATAAATTGGCCAGAAAAAAGCAGCAAGCCTGAGGACTGGGAGAAATTTAGAAGTCAGCAGAGCAGGACAAAGTGTTTAATTAGGAGGGGGGAAATAGAGTATGCGAGGAAGCTTGCCGGGAACATAAAAACTGACGGCAAAAGCTTCTATAGATATGTGAAGAGAAAAAGATTAGTGAAGACGAACATTGGTCTTTTGCAGTCAGATTCAGGTGAATTTAGGTGCAGTTCATCCATGTGATCTTTAAATTCAGGGAACAAAGAAATGGCAGACCAGTTGAACAAATACTTTGGTTCTGACTTCACGAAGGAAGACACAAATAACCTTCCGGAAGTACTCGGGGACCGAGGGTCTAGTGAGAAGGAGGAACTGAAGGATATCCTTATTAGGCGGGAAATTGTGTTCGGGAAATTGATGGGATTGAAGGTCAATAAATCCCCGGGGCCTGATAGTCTGCATCCCAGAGTACTTAGGGAAGTGGCCCGAGAAATAGTGGATGCATTGGTGATCATTTTCCAATAGTCTATCGACTCTGGATCCGTTCCTATGGACTGGAGGATAGCTAATGTAACAGCACTTTTTAAAAAAGGAGGGAGAGAAAACGGGTAATTACAGACCAGTTAGCCTGACATCAGTAGTGGGGAAAGTGTTGGAATCAATTATTAAAGATGAAGTAACAGCGCATTTGGAAAGCAGTGACAGGATCGGTCCAAGTCAGCATGGATTTATAAAAGGAAAATCATGCTTGACAAATCTTCTGGAATTTTTTGAGGATGTAACTAGTAGAATGGACATGGGAGAACCAGTGGATGTGGTGTCTTTGGATTTTCAAAAGGCTTTTGACAAGGTTCCACATATTGGTGTGCAAAATTAAAGCACATGGTATTGGGGGTAATGTACTGATGTGGATAGAGAACTGGCTGGCAGACAGGAAGCAGCGAGTCGGGATAAACGGGTCCTTTTCAGAATGGCAGGCAGTGACTACTGAGGTGCCGCAGGGCTCAGTGCTGGGACCCCAGCTATTTACAATATACATTAATGATTTGGATGAAGGACTTGAGTGTAATATATCCAAGTTTGCAGATGACACTAAACTGGGTGGTGTTGTGAGCTGTGAGGAGGACGCTAAAAGGCTGCAGGTGACTTGGACAGGTTAGGTGGGTGGGCAAATGCATGGCAGATGCAGTATAATGTAGATAACTGTGAGATTATTCACTTTGGTGGCAAAAACAGGAAGACAGAATATTATCTCAATGGTGACAGATTAGAAAAAGGGGAGGTGCAACGAGACCTGGGTGTCATGGTACATCAATCATTGAAGGTTGGCATGCAGATACAGCAGGCAGTGAAGAAGGCAAATGGCATGTTAGCCTTCATAGCTAAAGGATTTGAATATAGCACCAGGGAGGTTTTACTGCAGTTGTACAGGGCCTCATAACATCCGGAATCAGCCTTGTGAATCGTCTCTGTACCCCCTCCAAAGCTAATATATCCTTCCTTAAGTAAGGTGACCAAAACTGCACACAGTAATCCAGGTGCGGCCTCACCAATACCCTATACAGTTGCAGCAGGACCTCCCTGCTTTTGTACTCCATCCCTCTTGCAATGAAGGCCAACATTCCATTTGCCTTCCTGATTGCCTGCTGCACCTGCAAACTAACTTTTTTTGGGATTCATGCACAAGGATCCTGGGGGAAAGTCTGGCGACCGGGGAG
The DNA here is from genome assembly GCF_044704955.1 of Pristiophorus japonicus. NCBI lineage: Eukaryota > Metazoa > Chordata > Chondrichthyes > Pristiophoridae > Pristiophorus > Pristiophorus japonicus. The sequence continues at coordinate 173,939,903 of NC_091978.1, read as the reverse complement.
ATGCCCCTCTCTTGGCGCAGGGCAGTCATCGTCCTGCTGCCTAAGAAGGGCGATCTCCGCCTCCTTAAGAACTGGCGCCCGGTCTCCCTCCTCAGCACGGACTACAAAATCTTCGCCAGGGCGATGTCTGCTCGCCTTGGTGCCGTGCTGGACCACATGATCCACCCCGACCAGTCATACACAGTCCCGGGCCGGACAATCCACGATAACATCCATCTGGTCCGGGACCTCATCCATTGTTCCCAGGAGGCTGGTCTGTCGGTCGCCTTCCTATCCCTCGACCAAGAGAAGGCGTTCGACAGGGTGGATCACGACTATCTGCTCGGAACTCTGCGCGCTTTCGGGTTCGGGACGCATTTCGTCGCCCGGATCCGACTTTTGTACGCCGCCGCGGAGTGTCTGATTAAGGTTAACGGGTCCTTGACGGCGCCCCTTCGCTTTAGGAGAGGGGTGCGCCAGGGATGCCCCATGTCCGGCCAGTTATACGCCGTTTGCGTGGAGCCTTTCCTGCGCCTCTTGCGGACGAGGTTGACGGGACTGGCTCTGCAAGGGCCGGGCGTGGAGGTCGTCCTCTCGGCTTACGCCGATGACGTGCTTCTCGCGATAGAGGATCCCGCTGACCTGCGGAGGATGCGTGAGTGCCAGGAGATTTACTCGGCCGCGTCCTCCGCCAGGATCAACTGGGAGAAATGTTCCGGACTCCTGGTGGGTCAGTGGCGGTGGACTCCCTGCCGGAGGAGCTCAGGCCTTTTGCCTGGAGCACGACCCATCTCCTCTATCTGGGAGTCTACCTTAGCCCCGACGAGGGAGCCTGGCCGGCGAACTGGCAGGAGCTGGAGGCCAAGGTCGCCGCTCGCCTAGGGCGCTGGACAGGACTGCTCCGAGTGCTGTCCTACAGGGGTCGAGCGCTAGTCATAAACCAGCTGGTGGCCGCAATGCTGTGGTACCGGCTGGTCACTTTGACCCCTCCCCCTGCGTTTGTCGCCAAGATACAGAAGAAGCTGGTGGACTTCTTCTGGAACAACAGGAAGCACTGGGTCTCTGCTGCGGTCTTGAGTCTCCCGCTTGAGGAGGGCGGTCAGTCGTTGGTGTGCGTCAGCGCCCAGCTCGCGACTTTCCGTCTTCAGACCCTGCAGAGATACCTTTACGTCGAGCCCCCTCCTAGGTGGTGTGCTCTGGCGAGGTATTTCTTCCGCCAGCAGCTCGACCTCAATTATGACACGCAGCTCCTGTTTGTGAACTTGGGGGGTGCCAGGACCGCCCTCCGGGAGCTGCCTGTCTTTTACAGAGAACTCATCAGGGTCTGGAACAAAGTCTCCACCAAGCGCAGCTCTCCGCCGGCTGGAGTGGCGGCCGTCCTGCAGGAACCGCTGCTCGGGAATCCGTACCTCCACGGCCGAGGTTTTATGTGGCGGTCGGAAGAGAGGGCTGTGGCTGGTGAGGTGACCAGGGTCAGGGACCTGCTCGATGGCGGAGGAGCGGGCTGGATGGCGCCAGACACGCTGGCGCGGCGCCTAAATTCTGCCAACGTCCGCCACGCGGCCGATGCCATCGAGTCGCTAAAAACAGCTCTGGGCCCTGACTCCGTTAGGTGTATCGAGGAGGCTCAAGCACGTGGGGAGATCCCGTCCGAACTGACCCCCGTCCGGACGGAATTCCTCATCGGCGCCAAACCCCGGAACCTCCCTCGGGGGCCGGCGCCTCACAACTTGAGCCGCCTCGGGGAAATCCCCTCCGTGCCTTTCAGTTCCGCGCGGAGGGGTTTCCTGTACGGGCTGCTCCTGCACACCCTCAACTTTGCCATCCTCGCCGGCCGTCCGGACACGCCATGGCGTACCATCTTGCCGTCCGGAGGAGGCGGGGGTCCCCGATGGAGGGCACTCTACGCAGGGGTCCTCCCACTATTCATCGGGGACTTGGCCTGGAGGGTGGTGCACGGAGCAGTGCCGTGCAACAAATTTTTAAGCCGGTTCACGGACTCCCAGGCCGCCTGCAATTTCTGCGGTCTGGAGGAGTCCGTGTTCCATGTTTTTATTGAGTGCACAAGGTTGCAGCCCCTGTTCCATTATTTGAAGGGGCTGCTCCTGAAATTCTGGCTGCACTTCAGTCCCACACTCCTGATCTTTGGGCACCCTGTGCGGAGGGGAGCGGGTAGGTCCGAAGGCCTCCTCGTAGGACTGCTCCTGGGCACGGCCAAGGGTGCCATCAGCCGGTCCAGGCAGCGAGTGGTCGAGGGGGTCGTTCAACCTGACTGCCTGCCTCTCTTCCGCTCTTACATCCGGTCCAGGGTGTCCTTGGAGATGGAGCACGCGGTGTCCACCGGTACGCTCGCGGCCTTCCGCGAGAGGTGGGCACCGGAGGGACTGGAGTGCATCATCACGCCCGGCAACCAAATTTTAATTTGATTTTACGTTTTTTAAGTTTAATTTGTCTTAATTGCCGGTGCTTTTAGTGTCCCCCTTCCCTTTTATAGGGGGCACTGGGGAAAATTGTGATTTTAGTGCCCAAAAAAAAAAAACAAACAAAAAAAAAAGAAAAACAAAAAAAAAAGGGGGGGGGGGGAAAAAAAGGGCCTTGTAAATGTCTGGAGTGTCACCCAGGTCGGGTGGCACCATTTAATGTTTTTATGTTTTGCAGGTAAACTCAAAAGAGTTTCATGCACAAGGACCCCCAGGTCCCTCTGCACCGCAGCATGTTGTAATTTCTCCCCATTCAAATAATATTCCCTTTTACTGTTTTTTTTTCCCAAGGTGGATGACCTCACACTTTCCAACATTGTATTCCATCTGCCAAACCTTAGCCCATTCGCTTAACCTATCCAAATCTCTTTGCAGCCTTTCTGTGTCCTCTACACAATCCGCTTTCCCACTAATCTTTGTGTCATCTGCAAATTTTGTTACACTACACTCTGTCCCCTCTTCCAGGTCATCTATGTATATTGTAAACAGTTGTGGTCCCAGCACTGATCCCTGTGGCACACCACTAACCACCGATTTCCAACCTGAAAAGGACCCATTTATCTCAACTCTCTGCTTTCTGTTCGTCAGCCAATTCCCTATCCATGCTAATACATTTCCTCCGACTCCGCGTACCTTTATCTTCTGCAGTAACCTTTTGTGTGGCACCTTATCGAATGCCTTTTGAAAATCTAAATACATCACATCCATCGGTACACCTCTATCCACCATGCTCGTTATATCCTCAAAGAATTCCAGTAAATTAGTTAAACATGATTTCCCCTTCATGAATCCATGTTGCGTCTGCTTGATTGCATTATTCCTATCTAGATGTCCTGCTATTTCTTCCTTAATGATAGTTTCAAGCATTTTCCCCACTACAATGTTAAACTAACCGGCCTATAGTTACCTGCCTTTTGTCTGCCCCCTTTTTTTAAACAGAGGCGTTACATTAACTGCTTTCCAATCCGCTGGTACCTCCCCAGAGTCCAGAGAATTTTGGTAGATTATAACGAATGCATCTGCTATAACTTCCGCCATCTCTTTTAATACCCTGGGATGAATTTCATCAGGACCAGGGGACTTGTCTACCTTGAGTCCCATTAGCCTGTCCAGCACTACCCTCCTAGTGATAGTGATTGTCTCAAGGTCCTCCCTTCCCACATTCCTGTGACCAGCAATTTCTGGCATGGTTTCTGTGTCTTCCACTGTGAAGACCAAAGCAAAATAATTGTTTAAGGTCTCAGCCATTTCCACATTTCCCATTATTAAATCCCCCTTCTCATCTTCTAAGGGATCAACATTTACTTTAGTCACTCTTTTCCGTTTTTTATATCTGTAAAAGCTTTTACTATCCGTTTTTATGTTTTGTGCAAGTTTACCTTCGTAATCTATCTTTCCTTTCTTTATTGCTTTCTTAGTCATTCTTTGCTGTTGTTTAAAATTTTCCCAATCTTCTAGTTTCCCATTAACCTTGGCCACCTTATACGCATTGGTTTTTAATTTGATACACTCCTTTATTTCCTTGGTTATCCATGGCTGGTTATCCCTTCTCTTACCGCCCTTCTTTTTCACTGGAATATATTTTTGTTGAGCACTATGAAAGAGCTCCTTAAAAGTCCTCCACTGTTCCTCAATTGTGCCACCGTTTAGTCTGTGTTTCCAGTCTACTTTAGCCAACTCTGCCCTCATCCCACTGTAGTCCCCTTTGTTTAAGCATAGTACGCTCGTTTGAGACACTACTTTCTCATCCTCAATCTGTATTACAAATTCAACCATACGGTGATCACTCATTTCGAGAGGATCTTTTACATGGAGATCGTTTATTATTCTTGTCTCATTACACAGGACCAGATCTAAGATAGCTTGCTCCCTTGTAGGTTCTGTAACATACTGTTCTAAGAAACAATCCCGTATGCATTCTATAAATTCCTCCTCTAGGCTTCCCCGTGCGATTTGATTTGACCAATCGATATGTAGGTTAAAATCCCCCATAACTACTGCCGTTCCTTTTTCACATGCCTCCATTATTCCCTTGATTATTGCCCTCCCCACTGTGAAGTTATTATTTGGGGGCCTATAAACTACACCCACCAGTGACTTTTTCCCCTTACTATCTTTAATCTCCACCCACAATGATTCAACATTTTGTTCATTAGAGCCAATATCGTCTCTCACAACTGCCCTGATATCATCCTTTATTAACAGAGCTACCCCACCTCCTTTCGCTTCTTGTCTATCTTTCCGAATCGTCAGATACCCCTGTATGTTTAATTCCCAGTCTTGGCTACCCTGCAACCACGTTTCTGTAATGGCTACCAAATCATACCCATTTGTATTGCGTTCCAGTCTTCATGGAAGTGTACATGGGGGCGAGCCAGTCAGTAATGAATCACGAAGCCTTTGAGAGGCTATGGGACAATCAAGCTGAACGACCCAAGTTGGTCCCGGTTCAGGCAAAACTACGCACCTACACCGATGAACTTATCCCAGTCGTTGGTAGTGCGGATGTAATGGTGCTCCATGATGGCGCGGTGCACAAGTTACCTCTGTGGATTGTTGCAGGTGATGGACCAACGTTACTCGGAAGAAGGTGGATGGAGAAGATCCATTGGAGTTGGGAAGACTTCATCCCTCCAGCGATTGGCGTCCTCCGCACTCAGAGGCAAAGCAAGCCCTCACCTGAGGGTGGACCCAGCACCAGAGAGCAGACCAGCACAGCACCTGAGGCACAGACTGTTCAGCACGACTGCATGGAGATGATCCAGCTGAGACGACCTGAACGCACCTTCCAGGCTCCAGTAGCATGACTCCAGAGGAAGAAAATCGGATCCAAAGGCGACTTCCCAGGTTCGGTGGCAGAACCCGGGGAGAAGGGGATCACCGCAGTCGACATCATGGATGGAGGAAAGATGGCGCCCAAACCACAAGGTGATGCGCTGAAAAAAAAGATGGCCACGGCCAGACCACGAGGTGCAGCGCTGATGGAGCAACACATGGCACCAAACGGAGAAGAGGATTGGGGTAAAGATGGCAAGGCTCTCTTAAAGGAGGCCTGCAAACCACCACACTTAAAGGGACAGTTCCACATTTTCAATCACTGTAAGAGCAACTGTGAGTTTGATGTAAAATGTGCAACTGATGATCAGAATTGTGTGCATGCAATAGCAAAGAAAAGTCTCAATGTAATAGCAACTGTGAGTTAGCTGTAGATGTGTAATTGATGATCAGCGTTGTGTACATGCAATAAGCAAAGAAAAGGCGCGCGATCGCGATCAGAGCTACAGGTTATTTACAATGAGTAATGAAATGTTGTGCGGAAAAGGATTTCAACAGCATTCAGTCAATGCAGCGGGCAGACACCCATCGGGAGCACACAGGTCCAGCGAGCTACCCAATGTCGTAGCCTGCGTCCCTCGGACTATAGTTATGCACTATGGAGTGTGGCCACAAGCAGCCAATACATACGAGCTGCAGAGCAAGCGATCTCAGGAGGGCAATGGCACCGGTATCGATAGCCTGCCCCTGATCGGCTCCACCTCTCAGGCACCCGATGGCACCAACTGCCATGAGCCTGAAAGAGAAAACTGTGCTAAGGCGCAGCCCCCAGACTCTATCGCCACCAACGCCATACCCGGGAACGAAGGGTCCTCCGCAACAGTTCTTCCAAATGGGACCGGGACCAGCCAGGATCCCAAACCAAACAATGCCCAGGCAAGCGAGTCAGCAGTTCCCTGTGCACTGCTAGACGTCGGCTCCTCAGGGAGCAGCAGCGACCCAGGGTGCAAGGAAAGGACAGGAGGTCACAGGCATCTGTGAACCTGCCCGATGCTCGGAGCAATGGCAAAAGACCCGAGAGCAGGCAACTTGAGCCAACCGGGTTTCCACTGCCAGCACTGGGCACCGTGCTGCCACCAGACTGCCTGGACACCATCCAGCAGTTCTGGAACTAGCTTGTCCTTACGCACCAGTGCTGACACCTGTACCGATTCCTAGTATGTATCAAGAATATACCTCACCAGTCGAATGTACTTGCCTCACAACTGAACCACAAATGTAATGATGTTAATGCAATTTTTTTTTTCTGGACCTGAATGTATATGAATGTAATGAGCCTCCAGCATAATCTATATATGTGGGGGGAGAGAATGGAGTGGTCATGGACACACAAACAGAAACCACCATCACTCTACTGCCAACGAAACACCAACCACTCACCCAAGATAGAAACGACCTGCCAAGGGTCAACCAGATAGAGCTAAGCCCAGAACACAGTAAATGCAGAGGGGATTTGCACTAAAGGCTTGGGAGAGAGTGGTGTCATGTATCCTTCATGGTTCCTGCTTGTACTATTACAAGGTGTGCCACCAGAGGGCATTGCAGTGGGAGACTTGCAGGTTACCTGTACAGGTGTGCCTGGCCTAGTATAAAAGGCAGGCTACCATGTGTGATCCTCACTCTGGAGTTATCAATAAAGGACTAAGATCACTCCAGTTCAAGTACAACACATTGTCTCGTGGAGTCATTATCAGAGCATCTGAAGACATAACACCAAGGGGCTAACAAAAGTGACGAACATAAAGTAATTCATATCAGAAGAGAAAAAGTAATTGAGAAACTAATGGGACTAAAAGCTGATAAATCTCCTGAACCTGATGGCCTACATCCTAGGGTTCTAAAAGAGGTGGCTGCAGAGATAGTGGATGCATTGGTTGTGATCTTCCAAAATTCCCTCGATTCTAGAACAGTTCTGGCGGATTAGAATGTAGCAAATGTAACTCCGCTATTCAAGAAAGGAGGGAGAGAAAAAACAGGGAAATAAAGGCCAGTTAGCCTGACATCAGTCGTCGGGAACATGCTGCATCTATTATCAAGAAGGTGATAGCAGGGCACTTAGAATATCATAATATGATTAGGCAGAGTCAACATGGTTTTATGAAAGGGAAATTGTGTTTAACACGTTTGTAGGAGCTTTTTGAGGTTCTAACTAGCAGAGTAGATAAAGGGGAACCAGTGGATGTAGTATTTTTGGATTTCCAAAAGGCATTCAATAAGGTGCCACATAAAAGTTTGCGATACAAGATAAAGACTCGTGGGGTTAGGGATAATATATTCGCATGGATAGAGGATTGATTAACAGACAGAAAACAAAGCGTAGGGATAAATGGGTAATTTTCTGGTTTGCAGGCTGTAACTGGTGGGGTGCCGCAAGGATCAGTGCTTGGGCCTCAGCTATTTACAATCTATATTAATGACTTAGATGAAGGGACCGAATGCAATGTATCGAAGTTTGTTAACGATACAAAGCTAGGTGGGAAAGTAAACTGTGAAGACACAAAAAGCCTGCAAAGGGATATAGACAGGTTCAGTGAGTGGCCAATAAGGTGGCAGATGGAGTATAATGTCAGGAAATGTGAGGTTATTCAATTTGGTTGAAAGAATAGAAAAGCAGAATATTTTTTAAATGGTGAGAAACTATTAAATGTAGGTGTTCAGAGAAATTTAGGTGTCCTCGTACAGGAAACACAGAGTTAGCATGCAGGTACAGCAAGCAATTAGGAAGGCAAATGGCATCTTGACCTTTATTGCAAGAGGATCTGAGTACAAGAGTAAGGAGGTCTTACTACAATTGTACAGGGCTTTGGTGAGATCACACCTGGAATACTGTGCACAGTTTTGGTCTCTTTATCTGACAAAGGACATACTTGCCTGAGAGAGGGTGCAACAAAGATTGACTAGATTGATCCCTGGGATGACTGTTGTCCGACGAGTGAGAGATTGAGTAGATTGGGCCTATACTCTCTGGAATTTACAAGAATGAGAGGTGCTCTGAAACATCAATCATTAAGGATGAAATAGCAGCGCATTTGGAAAGCAGTGACCAAGTCAGCATGGATTTATGAAGGGGAAATCATGCTTGACGAATCTTCTGGAATTTTTTGAGGATGTAACTAGCAGAGTGGAAAAGGGAGAACCAGTGGATGTGGTGTATTTGGACTCTCAAAAGGCTTTTGACAAGGTCCCACACAAGAGATTGGTGTGCAAAATCAAAGCACATGGTATTGGGGGTAATATACTGACGTGGATCGGGAACTAGTTAGCAGACAGGAAGCAGAGAGTCAGGATAAACGGGTTCTTTTCAGAATGGCAGGCAGTGACTAGTGGAATGCCACAGGGCTCAGTGCTGGGACCCCAGCTCTTTACAATATACATTAACGATTTAGATGAAGGAATAGAGTGTAATATCTCCAAGTTTGCAGATGACACTGAAGTGGGTGGTGGTGTGAGCTGTGAGGAGGACGTTAAGAGGCTACAGGGTGACTTGGACAGGTTTGGTGAGTGGGCAAATACATGGCAGATGCAGTATAATGTGGATAAATGTGAGGTTATCCATTTTGGGGGCAAAAACACGAAGGCAGAATATTATCTGAATGGCGGCAGACTAGGAAAAGGGGAGGTGCAACGAGACCTGGGTGTCATGGTTCATCAGTCACTGAAAGTGGCCATGCAGGTACAGCAGGCGGTAAAGAAGGCAAATGATATGTTGGCCTTCATAGCTAGGGGATTTGAATATAGAAGCAGGGAAGTCTTAATGCAGCTGTGCAGGGCCTTAGTGAGGCCTCACCTGGAATATTGTGTTCAGTTTTGGTCTCCTAGTCCGAGGAAGGACGTTCTTGCTATTGAGGGAGTGCAGCGAAGGTTCACCAGACTGATTCCAGGGATGGTTGGGCTGTCATATGAGGAGAGACTGGATCAACTGGGCCTTTATTCACTTGAGTTTCGAAGGATGAGAGGGAATCTCATAGAAACGTATAAGATTCTGATAGGACTGGACAGGATAGATGCGGGAAGAATGTTCCCGATGTTGGGGAAGTCTAGAACCAGGGGACATAGTCTTAGGATAAGGGGTAGGCCATTTAGGTCTGAGATGAGGAGAAACTTCTTCACTCAGAGAGTTGTTAACCAGTGGAATTCCCTGCCGCAGACAGCTGTTGATGCCAGTTCACTGGATATATTCAAGAGGGTGTTAGATATGGCCCTTACGGTTAAGGGGATCAAAGGGTATCGAGAGAAAGCAGGAAAGGGGTACTGAAGGAATGATCAGCCATGATCTTATTGAATGGTGGTGCAGGCTCGAATGGCCTATTCCTGCACCTATTTTCTATGTTTCTATGTCTATGTTTCTATATAGAAGGGGATTGGCAGGGTAGATGCTGAGAATTTCTTTCCTCTGGCTAGAGTCTAGAATTTGGGGGCATAGTCCCAGGATAAGGGGTTGGCTATTTAAGAATGAGATGAGGAGGAATTTCTTCAATTGGAGGGTTGTGAATTTTGGAATTCTCTGCCCAAAGGGTTGCTCAATCGTTGAATATATTAAAGGCTGAGATAGATAGATTTTTGGACAGGGAAATCAAGGGATAAGGAGATCGGGCGGGAAAGTGAAGTTGAGGTTGGAGATCAGCCATGATCTTATTGAATGGCAGAGCCGGCTCGAGGAGCAGTATGGCCTAATCCTGCTCATAATTCTTGTTACATGCTGCAAATTTCTATGTCAGAGAATTAGAAAAAAAAGCACATTTGAAACCAAAGCTCAATTTGTGGAAGCATAAAACTTGAATACATTTACTGAAGCAAAACGAATATAAATGGGAAATTCATAGCCGTGTGCAAAATGAAACGTTCCAAATTTCAGGTCTGCAGGTTCAGAGTCGCGAGAGCCAATCAGCCATTCATTACGCCAAACGCCAGCCCGGGCTTTCTCCACGTGACCTGACGCTTAGCCCCGCCCCTGCGGGTGACGCAATGACTCCGTGCTACGTCAGCTCTGACTCCGCCCCTCCTGAGCTTGTGCTGAAGTGGTTCTGCAGGCCTGCTGTCGGCTGAGAGGTCGACGAAAAATGCCGAAAAAGAGGAGGAATCCCGCCGCATTGAGCCCGGTTCGACCACCTGGATTGGGGCCTCCGCCCGGGATCAGCACAGCGGCAGCGGCAGCGGCTCCGGTCACAGCCACAGATGATCAGGCCCCAGCTTCAGTTCCTACTCGGGCCTCGGGCTCTGGTTCGGTTGCTGCTTCCGCTGTTGCCGTGGGCGCCGGGGTGAACAAGGAGGAGCTGCTGGACCGTATGACGGAGATGTTCTCTCATCTGGACCCGAGCGTGGTGTACGTTGTGCTGTCCGAATGTGACTTCAAAGGTAGGGAGGGAGCGACGGCGCGCGCGCGGCTGCAGCAGGATCAGATTTTCACTCTTCCGATATACCTGGATCTTCCGCAACTAACTGGTGCACTTTCCTTTAAAATATTTCCAGTGTTTTTCCCATAAATTGCAACTGTAGTTGCCCCTCCCCCACTCCACGTTCTGCATTTTTTTGGAAGTTGACCCGAAAAACAAATCGTTTCTTTGAGAAAACTGTAAACATGAATTGGTCGTTTTGTAAAAATGTTTAAATCTGCAGTCTGCCATCTCGTGCTGTAAGCCGCCGTACACACAGTTACTTTCAAAACGTTTATTAAAAAATCTTAACTGTGGAAAATGTAAAAATTGTTATTGTAATACTTGAGTGATCTAAATGATCACAGGCAAGATCCAATTGCCAGTTGTTGTGATTGTTGAAGCTCCACTGGCGGAGAAGCGAAAGTCCTCATTTTGAAGTTTATCCTTTTATGTTATAGGTCAGCACTTGTACTCGATTGAGTTAGTTGTTCGTGAGCCATATGTAGCGATGTTGTCCTGTTGCTGGGACTAGCCTCGGATATTTGTATAATGTAATGTGCACACTGCAGACCTGATTTACAATGCTGATTATGCATTTATCTCTGTCCAGGGACAAAGAAACTGTGCTTTGATTGCCAGCTGATTATAACGTCAAGAGAGAAGCAGTAGGGATCTGTCCAAATATTAAAAATGTTCATATTTAATTTTTTTAAAATTTTCAGATGGTTCAAGATTTTTAAACTTTCTAATGAATCAGATTATAAATCCAGATAAATTATTTATATATATATATATATATATATATGTGTGCTCAACTTGTCAAACTATCTCATGGAGGTGGTCTTGCCTGTCTTGGTGCATGTTGTGTTGGTTGGTACAGGGCAGTAGTGATACCCGCCCTCCTATGTGGCTCAGAGATGTGGACTATATGCAGCAGACATCTCAAAGCGCTGGAGAAATACCACCAGCGTCGTTTTCTTGCTCAGGCCAACATCCTGAGTATTGAAGCACTGGCCAAGCTCGACCAGCTCCGTTGGGCGGGCTACATCGTCCGCATGCCCAACATGAGACTCCCTAAGCAAGCACTCTACTTGGAGCTCCGACATGGCAAGTGAGCCTCAGGTGGGCAGAGGCAACATTTCAAGGACCCCCTCAAAGCCTCCTTGATAAAGTGCAACATCCCCACTGGCCCCTGGGAATCCTTGGCCCAAGACCGTCCAAAGTGAAGGAAGAGCATCTGGGAGGGCACTGAGTACCTCGAGTCCCGTCACCAAGAGCATGCGGAAATCAAGCGCAGACAGAGGAAGGAGCATGCGGCAAACCAGGCTCCCCACCCACCCTTTCCTTCAACCACTGTTTGCCCCATCTGTATCAGAAACTGTAATTCCTGCATTGGACTGCACAGACACCTGAAAATTCACTTTTCGAGTGGAAGCAAGTCTTCCTCAATTTTGAGGGACTGCCTATGATGATGATGTGTAGTTAGATGACAGAATTGACAACCAAGTTGTACCGATACATTTTGTTATGTAGCTGAAATTGCTTTACATCTAATGCATAGTGTGCAGATACATAAGGTACAAGACAAGACTAATTGTACTCAAAAATTAACCATAGAATAATGTTGAGGTGCATAATGTATGAACTAAAGAATGGCTTGTTTTAAAAATCCTGGTTCAGTACTTAACTTTTGAAAATTCATGGACTCTTTGTGTCTTATACCTAGGGATCAATAATGTTGGATTTTACCAAATTTGTCCATAATTTCCAGGGTAGTGAATTGGTATATACTGTTTTGTTCTTAATTTTGGAATTAGAAATCCTGAATTCTCCATTTTTTTGTAATGAAAGTTGGGTCCTGAGATGCATGTCATTGTGCACACTGTGATGTATATGACATGAGTGATGATGTCACTAATGCAATAGGCACTCATCTCTGGTCTGACTTTCAGTGCCTGATTCTTCCAGGGTGCAGCAGTGTGTATCCAATCGGCAATGAGTAATGGCAAATTGCAATAAGGTGTTTTTTTATTGACTATTTTTTGAATAAAATGTGACCTTAAGTTGCATTATTTCTTTCAAGCAATTAAATAGAGCTGTGACACTAATTTATTATTATATAATTCTGTTCCAAATACTGTTTGTCCCACTGCTCTAAATATGTGCAATATTCAAGCAGAACTGGGCTTACTTTTGTTGAGGGAGCATTTCCTTGAACGTAGTGTTTGTTCTGCAGATTCTGATTCTTTTTCCCGTCTCATTTGTAATTATTATGCATTAAAAATGAATAAATAGTTAAAAATAAAAATGCAGCTCTGTAAAGATCTGTTCTTGCGTATAGTAATTGCAAGACTTATAGGCTAAAACCTGTTTTAATTAAGATCAGATTTATGTCTTTTTGCTACACTTTAATTTCTTATCTCCTTATTCAGAGTTCCCAGACACTGCCTGTGAGAACTGTCTCTGCAGCTGTGAGATGTTTAAACTCATGAGAAAGTCTTTTGAATTTGCAAAGCCTTCTGGGTCACTAAAAATTGGTCACCCCATGTTTTAGCCATCTTGGAGCAGTTTGCAAGCACAGTTATTAGCAGATTATGAGATGATAAAAAAATGCTATGGTCTTACATAGTGTCTATCTTAAAGTTATCCTCAGTGCCTTGGCCAATATTTATTCCTCAATCAGCATCACACAAAAAGATTATTTGATCATTATTACATTGCTGTTCATGGGAACTTGCTGTGTGCAAATTGTGTACCGCGTTTCCTACATTGCAACAGTGACTACACTTCAACAAAAGTACTTAATTGGCTGTAAAGCGCTTTTGAATGCCCCGAGGCAGCAAAAGATGCCAAATAAATGGAAGTGTTTCTTTTTTTTCTTTTTACAAAAGATCTTTACTTCCTTTCTTGACTTCTAGTGATGTTCTGAATAAAAAGATGATTTATTTCCAAATTTGGGATCCAATTTTTCTTCAGTTTTTGATGTTGAAGATGGAACCTGTTGGGGGGGGGGGGATGGATTTTTAAATTAGCAAAAACCATCTTTAACGATCCTTTTATTTATACCATATGTTATGTGGTTTTGAGAAATATATAATCAGTTTTTAACCAATTTCTACCAATAGATTCCTGGATTTTTATTGAGTGATGAATCAATATGAACAGATTGAAAAACCCCATAAATTTTCTGTGTCTTGCTGAAAATCATGTTTGGTAATGTGCGCATTTTTTTTATTCTCTGGATGTGGGCATCACTAGCAATGCCAATATCTATTGCCTGTCCATAGTTTCCCATAAGAAGATGGCAGTGGGCTTTTTTGAGTCGCTGCAGTCAAGTGTGGTGAACATGCTCCCACAATGCAGTTAGGTAGGACGCTCCAGGATTTTGCCTCAGCAAGGATGATGGAACAGCGATTATGTGTCCCAATCAGTTTGGTGTGTGACTTAGGGGGGAACGTGGAGGTGATGGTGTTCCCACGCACATGGTGCCGTAGCAGGCTTGGTGAGTTGTTGCATTGTATCCTGTAGATAGTACCCACTGCCACCATGGTACACCAGTGTTTAAGCTAATAAATGAGGTGCTGATCAAGTAGATTGCTTTGTCCTGAATGGTGTAGAGTTTCTTTAGTGTTGTTGTAGCTGGATCCATCCAAGCAATTGGAGAGTATTCCATTGCACTTCTGACTTGTGTTTTGTAGGTGACTTGTAGGCGGAGAGATTTTGGGGAGTCAGGAGGTGGGCTGCAGAATACTTTACCTCTGTGTTAGTAGCCATGGCATTTATGTGGCTGGTCCAGTTAAGTTTTTGGTCAATGATGACTCCCAGGATGGTGGGGAATTTGGCGATGGTAAGGCTATTGAATGGCATGAGGAGGTGGTTAGGCTCTCTTGTTGGAGATAGTCATTGCCTTGCACTTGTGTGGCACGAATGTTATTTGTCACTTATCAACTCAAGCCTGGATGTTGTTCATGCCTTGCTGCATGCAGGCATGGGACTGTTTCATTATCTGAGGAATTATGAATGTAGCTGAACACTGCAATCATGAGCAAACAGCCCCATTTCTGACCTTATGATGGAGGAAAGGTCTTTGAAAGATCCTGGGTCTGAGATGATTGACCTCCAACAGTCACAACCATCTTTCTTTGTACCAAATATGCCTGTAGCCAGTGGGGAGTTTTCCTTCTGATCTCCAATTGGCTTTAGTTTTACTCGGCCTCCTTGGTGTCACCCTTGGTCAAATGCTGCCTTGATGTCAAGGGAAGTCACTCTCTCCTCACCTCTGGTCTTCTGTCAATGTTTGAAGCAAAGTTGTAATGAGATCCGGAGCAGAGCTGCCCTATGGAACCCAAGCTGAGCATCGGTGAACAGGTTATTGGTGGCGCTTGATAACATTGTTGATGACGCCATTACTTTGCTAACAGTTGAAAGTCAGCTGATGGGGTCGTAATTGGTTGGGTTGGATTTGTCCTGCTGTTTTTGGCAGGACATACCTGGGCAATTTATTGGGTAGATACCAGTGTTGTAGCTATACTGGAACAGTTTATTTAGTTTGGGGTGCGGCTAGTTCTGGAGCATGTGTTTTCAGCACTACAGCCTGCATATTGTCAGGGCTCGTAGCCTTTGCTGCGTCAAGTACACTTGCGTGTTTCTTGATGTCACGTGGAGTGAATCAAAATGGCTAAAGACTGGCAGCTGTGGTGGGGGGGGGAACCTGAGGAGCAGGCCGAGACCGATCATCCACTTGGCATTTCTGACTGAAGCTGGTCGCGACGCTTAAGCCTTTTGTTGGGCTCTGTTGTTGTTGAAAGTGCCAATGTTCATGCTCCCTCCTCCACCTGTTGCTGAATTGTTCATCTCCATTCACGACTGGATGTGACAGGGTTGCACTAATCTGTTGGTAATGGAATTGCTTAGGTCTGTCTATAGGTTGACACCTCATTGGAGGTATGTCTGCAGGTGCCTGGCTACACTTCTCATTGTACCAGGGTTGGTCATGTGGCTTGCTGAGAATGGAGGAGTGAGGCATATACTAGACCGTGAGATTATAGATTGTGGTGGAATTCCGTTCTGCTGCTGATGGTGGCCCAGAGCACCTCATGGATGTTCAGTTAAATCTGTAATGTAATTAATTTAGCATGGTGGTAGTGCTACACGATACAATGGAAAGTGTCCACATTGTAATGACTGTGAAAACTGAGTCCTGTCTTCACACTGAAGACACCCTACATTGTGTGACATTTATAATGTCCGGATGCACGCTGAAGAGCCTTGATGATAAATAGATATTAACAAATAGATACACTGCCTACAGTGATTATAACATCATTTTCTTAGCATCAACTGTTTCATATCAATCAGATATTAAAAAATATTTGTGTTTCACGATACTATGGTGGTGCACTACTTTAGATGTTAATTTTAGCCGTCCACATTTTGCATTGCGTAGACCATCCATATTTACTAAACTTTATTTTAACGCTAAAATAGCATTACGTTATTTAGTCATGTATATTTATATTGCACTACTTGTGGAACTACTATTGCGGCACACAAAAACTGATGTTTGAACTGAATATAATTGTAGGTTATCATTTCGCTTAACTGTGCCGCCTTAATCTTTTAGTTGCCTTCTTGAAGGTTAGTAATGTTCAAATTAAAAATTGATTTTCTCTGAATTTATTGTTTTGGGCTCTAATTTTTCTTCAGATTTTATATATTTATTTATATCACAATTTCAAAATACTTTTCAAAACAACAAGGGAGGGGGGAACCTTAAGTCCAGGCAACAGGTCAAGCAAGTGAGATAATTGGCTGTTGAGGTTGTGACGGGTGGAGATAGTTGGGAGCAGTCAAGGTAAGATAGGAGAAGTGGAATAGAGGGGAGGGGGTCGAGGGGCAGGAGCTGTTTGTCCTCAGTGACAGGTAGGGAAAGCAGAATTTGCCCTCGATGTTGGGGAGGTTGATCAAACATTTGCTGTGTGGGGGATGGGGTTCAACTGTTGGATTTCTGTTCCTGGTTGTGGGATTCTATTGGTGGTATTTACATTTAATGTTGGGGGTGGGGCCTGGGGGATTGGTTTGCAGGGTTGCTGTTCAGTGAAGGGTGGTTATTGGACTTCTCGGAGTGTTGGTGGTTTGCGCGTTGACTTCTACGCTATAGTCATGGTTTCATCTCTCATAGGCAGTCCCTCGAAACAAGGATGACTTGCTTCCACGCCAAAGAAGAATGAGTTCACAGGTGTTTCTGTGAAGGACCTGAACTACATCCTGAAGGGTGGAAGATGCCTGTGCATGGATTTTTTTTAACATGTGCTGGCCGTTGCACACCAGCCACCACACGGGCTTGACCGAAATAGGTCTTGGTCCAGTGGCAAGGATTGCCCAAGACGACTGAAGACTAGCTCTGCTGCACGGACCGAGTGCGCGCACACATCGCAGTATGGGCTGGCCCGTGCTGCCCCTGAGCCCCGATCACGTCCCTCTACAGTCCCTCGCCGCTCCTTCGCCACAACCTCGCTGCTCCTGCTGTATCTGCCTATGCTCCAATCACCGACCTGGACCTTGATGACGTTACTCTTTGCTGCTGTCGCCCTCCTGCACCAGCACATGCTGCTCCCTGTAGTGGTACGCCTCCATGCTGCTTCCCGATGTCTCCACGCTACTCCTTTTATGGCCCCGACCTGCCGCTGGTGTTCTCATGCAGGTCGGGGCCTCCATGCTGCGTGAGAACCTTGCTTTCATGGTACCGTGTTTTCAACTCCATGCGGTGGCAGAATACTAGCTGTGGCTTATGCTGATGAGTGGGGTGTTTGTGTGCTTGTTTCTGCTTGTTCGGTGAAGCTTGATGGCTATATTCCTGCTCAGTTGGGTGGCTTGACGGTAACAACTTCTGTACACAGAGGGGGAGGGGGTTATGATGTCTGTTCTGTTAAACGTTTTCAATTTTTTACCGTGATTCATCGGCACTTCATCACTTTCAGCAACTGGTCACTTCAGAACTTGTTTTGTCATCGCATTTTCATCTCTTGCTGGTGGGGACAGGGGATCCTGAAATCTCTGCTCGGTGAGGGCCAGGGGTGGTTGTAAACTATGGTGGGCAGTGCGAAACATGTTTGTTGTTGTTGGCTATTGTCTGTTCATTTGCCTGTGCTGCCTGCTCAATTTGGGTTGGGCGAATGGCTCTTGATCTTTTTTTGGCGGGTGATGGCATGACTGCTAGGTACAGTCTCGGAAAATGTTACCCTATCTCTGCTTTGTTGGCGGTGGAGTGTGCTGGTCGGTGGTGCTTGATGATGATTGCCCAGTGGGGTCAGGAGGAAAAGTGACCGACTTTTGCTGGGGAGAGGTGAAAGGCCGCTGTGTATTCAGTCAGGAATGGTGCCTGGAAGAGAGTGAATGGGTTTATCAGGTTTTCTGCTGTTGGGTGGATGGAATGGGGGGACAGGGCGTTGGCTGCGGTGGCTGGCTTGGGTATTTTTGCCTGATCTCAATGGGAGGAGGATTTTCCACTGAGACCAGGGGATTATTGCCCAACCTCTGCTTATTGGGGGAATGTTGTGCCTTGTCTAAAGGTCCGATAATTAGTGTTTTGGGGTGAGTATTACTCAATTTTTGCTGAGTGTGATATGTGTGCAGTGGATACTTTCAGAGCTATTTTGAGTTTCTCATATTTGACCAGTTTAACCTGGTTAGGTGCAAAATTGTGGATATCACTGAACTGGTCAGGAGCCGCAGACAAAACAGAAGACAAATTACTCCTTGAGCACTTGATCGGAATGTGCTAACTGGCAGTCAGTCACAAAGTGTTCACCTGGAGTCCTGTCTGGCAGCTGAACAAGCGATGTATAAAGTTTTGTATCTGGGTTCATATCTTTTGAATTTCTGCTTGTGAATTTGTAGGCCGAGGGTAAGTCTGCATTTTGGACTTGGGGGGTGTGGCGGCCAAAGTTTGTGCAGTGTGGTGGGTGGGAGACTGGCAAGTTTTCCTTTAAGTGCATCCTAGAATATGGGAAAATCTCTTGTTCAATGACAATTTGTTATTGCTGATGTCTGCAGATAAGTGAGCCGGATGAACTGCTGATGATTTGTGCAGTGAGTGAGTTATGGGGGTTTAGGTTAACGTGTTATGTGGCAAATCAGTTGAGCCTTGTTTTAGAATGTCTGCTTTGATCCATAAGACTGGAACCTTCCTGACCAGCTTTTAAAATTATTCCTTTGACTTATTAAATTAAGGTTTAACAAAAACAGATTATCTGGTCATTATCACATTGCTGTTTGTGGGAGCTTGCTGAGTGCAAATTGGCTGCTGTGTTTCCCACATTACAACAGTGACTACACTCCAAAAGTACTTCATTGGCTGTAAAGCGCTTTGAAATGTCCGTTGCTCGTGAAAGGCGCTATATAAATCCAAGTATTTTTTTCTGCACATTCAGTGCATATCTCTTGATCTTTACACCGTTACCTCTAGTGTCCCCCAAGGATCTATCCTTGGCCCTCCTATTTCTCATCTACATGCCCCTCAGCGACATCATCTGAAAACAGTGTCAGTTTACACATGTACACTGACACCCAGCTGTACATTGCCACCACTTCTCTCGATCCCTGCACTGTCTCTCAATTGTCAGACTGATTGTCTGACGTAGTACTAGATGAGGAGAAATTTCCCCAATTAAATATTGGGAAAATTGTCTTCGGTCTTCCCAATATTTAATGGGAGGAAATTGTCTTTGGTCCCCGCCACAAACTCTAGCCACCGATTCCATCCCTCTTCCGAGAAACTGTTTGAGGCTGAGCTAAATTGTTCACAACCTTAGTGTCATATTTAACTCTGAGATGAGCTTTCTGACCACATATCTGCGCCATCACTAAGACTGCCTCTTTCCACCTCCGACCCATCTCAGCTCATTTGCTGCTCAAACCCTCATCCAGGCCTTTGTTGCCTCTAGACTTGACTATTCCAATGCACTCCTGGCTAGCCTACCACATTCTACCTTGAGGTCATCTAAAACTCTGCTGCCTGTTCCTAACTCACAGCAAGCTCCGTTCACCCATCACCCCTGTGCTTGCTGACCTACATCGGTTCCTGGTTAAGCAACACTTCAATTTTAAAAGTTCAAATCTTTGTTTTCAAATTCCTCCATGGCTTTGCCCTTCCCGAACTCTGTAATCTCCTCCAGCCCTACAACCCTCCGATATCGGAACTACTCCAATTCTGGCTCCGATTTTAATCGCTCCACCGTGGTGGCTGTGCTTTAGCTGATAAAGCCCTAAGCTCTGGAATTCCTTCCCTAAACCTCTTTACCTCTCTCTCCTCCTTGAAGCGCTCCTTAAAAACCTACCTCTGATCTATCCTAATATCTCCTTATGTGGCTCGGTGTGGATGTTTTACTATGTTAAATGTGCTATATAATTACATGTTATTGTTTACAGGGTAGTATTTGAATTTACAAATTGCAATATTTAATAGATTGCTTCCAGTCGCTTGCACTTGCCTTGGGGCCTGGTACTGTGATTTTTTTTTTCTGGAAAAGAATTCTGTTGGGTTTAATAGTGGGGGCTGCCGGCCTGCTACATATCATTGGATGCTGCTCCATTGCAATCAATTTGTCACAAAGTTATGTTCACAGCAATTTTAATAGATAATACAGCACTGTATGAGAAGATGAATAACATGCACGTTACCAATACATACAAGCTTCCGTTAAGTTCCATAATTGGTGTCTTGTTACAATCCCATTTTGTTGTTTCTTCTCTCCTTTCCCCATACTGTTTGAGAAATATATTTGAAAATTCCTTCTTGCTTATATGAGCTTGCATGGAGTGGTGGATTGGTGACTGCCTGGTCCATATGTAATATCAACAGACATTTTTGCATTTATAAAAGTTTAGAACATATTTTCTGAAATTATGATTTAACTTGATGTAAAGCGGTGTCACAAAAGTTTATTGTATGATTATCTTGCTTGTGTGAAAATTCCTTTTTTGTTTTACTCAGCTGACGATGCAATGGATTCCTTGTTGGTGCTGTCTGATGCAGCTGAAGGAGTGGCGTCTTCCAGCTTCTCCGGATTTGAATGTGTGGCTGCTGCTTTAAGTGATAATCAAGTCAGTAATGTCAGCAAAGTTGTTATGAAAGATCTCAGAAGTAATTCGTTTGCTGTTTCTGAAAGTATTAGAGCATCTGGATTAGATTTAACTGAAAAGTTGGACTCTTCAATTCAAACTGAATTGGAGAAGTATTGTAAAAACACTTATGAAACTGGCCCGGAACAATGCATGTCTTACCAGCCGTTTATGAACCAATACAATTCTCCCATCAGCCAGTTTTCTAGACTCTGTGTCGGTGACCAGTTGCCAGAGCTAATTCAGTCAAATTTGAACTCTACTTTGAGTGGTATGTCACATCAACAGCAAACAGGTGCAGATGATGGGGTATCTCTCAGGCACTCACCATTTACCTTGAATTCAAAAGACTATGAAGAAAATTTGAGCCGATGTTTTGATAGTGAAAACAGCATATTTGAGAAGAGATCAGAAGTTCAGTCAAATTATAGCAAGTTCTCTTTGGAAGCTGTTGAAAAGCCCAGCAACAAGAAGTCCTCCATTGAGTCTGGAGTTGCGAAAATTGTATTTCCAAGTGCAATAAGGACAAGTGGTGCAGATATTTGGACAAATCAGAGTGAAAGTAACAGTCTGTCAGCAGCTATTTCTATGAATCTTGGCACTATTGGCTCAAACACATATGGTGATTCAGAGCTTGCTAGTCAAAAGTACGACCTACATCCAAATACAGTGGATCAGCGACCTGGATTATCGCAAAGTAGTAGCATTTCTGATAAAGTAGTCGGAGAATTTTCTGGTACAGGCGGAAATGAAATATCATGGTTCAGACCGAACAAAAATCCATCATCTTCAGAAAATTGTGAATTATTTCAAGAACCTCAAGAATATAAAGGAACAAATGAATTAAAGCCAAAAAGCAGTACACCCTCAACAAAACCGTCAGCAAATAAAGGGAGTATTTCAAATAATATACAACAAAATACAACCTGTTTTCCTTATTGGTTTGATGTAGGGCAAGATACCAGTGGTGAAAAACTCCCCAAATTAATGAACAGCGGGGAAGCAAACTATCCTCAATATTCCAATAGTGTACTTTTTACAAACATTTCAAATGTATCTCCAATCTCATGGAATCCATGGGCTCCTGAGTTCCAGCCTATGGCAAAAACTTTTATCACCCCTGTGGCAATGAGTCCTGTAAAACCGAGGCCTGGCGTTGCTTCATCATGGAGATCTGCAGGCGCTGTGCATAGTCGTGATCCACCTCATCTAGCTATGAGATTGGGTGCCAACAACTTGCATTCAAAACCATGGTTAAACCAATATGGCATTCAGCAGTTGCAGACTTATGATTATCCATTTCCACAGCATATGAACAGAAAGACACTGGGACCAGCGAGAGTGCTGTTTTTGATGAGGGGACTACCTGGATCAGGAAAAAGTACCCTAGCCAGGTATGACATAACTGTGAACCATTTTTTTTCCATTTTTATATATAATTAGGAGACCAATTAAAGATAAATAATTTGCTTCTCAATAGCACCGTATCGTGTTCTCTGAGTGCTTTACAACCAATGGCTTACTTTGAGTGTCAGCCTTGGTTCAGTCACAGAATTCTCACTTCTGAGTCAGAAGGTCTCTGGTTCAAGTCCCATTCCAGAGACTCGCACATAATCTACGCTGACACGTCAGTGGAGTGATGAGGAAATGCTACACTGTCAGAGGTGTCATCTTTCAGAAGAGACGTTAAACTGAGTTCCCGTCAACCTGTTCAAGTGGATCCCTTGGCACTGTTTGAGCTGGGAAGATCTCCAGGTGTCCTGGCCAACATTTATCCCTCAACTAACATCACTAAAACAGGTCATTTATCTCCTTGCTGTTTGTAAGACCCTACTGTTGGCAAATTATTTGCTGAGTTTCCTTACATTACAACAATGACTGCACCTGAAAAATATTTCATTGGCTATGAAACACTTCGAAAGGCGCTATATAAATGCAACTTTGTTTTTGTTTAGCAAAGCAGTCACTGTTGTTATGTCGGCAAAAGGAAATAATAGTGTGAAAAGGGTTGTAGTATATGCTAACTGTATTTTAGTTGGTTGAATTTTTTTTTACTGATTCACATTTTATTCTGTTAACTTTGAGTGCAAGTATCAGATCATCTTGCTGTTCTGTGGTTGGTTTCTCCTTATTGACCTTCTGAGCTCCACTCTACATTGCTGCAACCTGTCAAAATCCATTGGCTGCATCCTGTCATTCACCTCTGTCCTGAGCAACCTCTGCCCAGTATTGTACTGAATTCTAAGTCTTTTTGTGCATTTTTAAAATCCCTACCTGGCCTCAACCCATCCGTTCTATGCAACCTCCTCTGACAACATGTTTCAGCTTGTTTAATCTTTCAATTCTGATGTCTTGTGCATTCAACTGCAAAGACCCTAAGCTCTGGAACTACCTCTCAGCCGCTTTATCTCTCTTTCCACCTTTAAGACGCTCCTTAAAACGTACCTCTCATCTTCCGTAGTATCTCCTTATGTGGCAGGGTGTTAAATTGTGTTTGATAACACTCACTTTAAGTGCCTTGGGACGTTTGACTACGCTAAAGGCGCTATATAAAGACAAGTTGTTGCCCTTCAGCGACCCTCATCCTACTCTGTAAAATTCCTTTCCAAATCCCCTCTGCCTGGCCCCTCTCTCTCTCTCTCTCTCTCTCTCTCTCTCTCTCTCTCTCTCTCTCTCTCTCTCTCTCTCTCTCTCTCTCTTCCTCCCCTCCGTGCTTTTCCTAAGTGCTGTAGCTTGGGGCATTTATTGGGTTAAATAAGTTATATAAATGCCAATTGTTGTATGGCTGTTAGGAGAAACGTGAAAATGATGTTTTAGTTGGAGTCATATTGATGCATAATACAGGTAGAGCGGTTTCCCCTGCGCTTAATTGGTTTAGAAATCTTGAGTGCAAAATTGTCAGTACATGTTGTGCAGGTATAAAACTGCATTAAGTTATTGAAACCAGAAGAGTATCCCAGTACATATTGCACACTTTTTAAAAATTCCACTCCTGAAAGACTTATTATTTTCAGGAATGAAAAGAGCACAGATGTGAATTACTTTTCTGACATACAACCAGGTTGGGAGAGGCAACAAATAAATTTCCTAGTCTTAACTCCCCGTCACAATATCAAAAAAACCACATCACTGACTTCTGCAAACATCCAACAAGCTACAATCAACGCAAAATACATTGAAAACTCTTATGTTAGGATTTGCCATTGGGAACATCCATCTTGCTTAAAGTACTTGTTATGCATGTACATGACCCTGTGATTGGTCGTTATAATGTTAAAAAGACCTGTCATGTAATGTTCAAACTGTTTTTTTTGTCCTTATTCAGATTTTGTCCAAGTATGCAGCTCCATTTAAAAAAAAAAAGTAATACAAGTGCAGAATAAATGTTAATGCAGAGAAGATTCCCCTCAAGGCATCAGGAAATGAAGCCTCTGGAAACCTCTAAGCAACCTTAAAGAAAGTAGGCTGCTTCTGGAATGCAATTCTGCCTGGTTGGGCCTCTTTTACCCTGCCCCCAAACAAATCATAATCATTGCTCACAACTTAGCTTGACTTTTTAAGGTGAGAGTTATACTGACCTCCCAATATTTGAGAACAAAAACTGGGTTAGGGAGAAAAAAGTTCTCGAACCAAACCCTATGAAAGGAAAAGAGAGGCTAGTGAGGAAATCAAACTGTCCCTCACAATCAAACAAGTAGGAACTGGGAATATGACTTGAGAACTGTTGGATCTGTTCCGACACCTACCTCCACCCCTCGAAAGCAGAATTGGGGCCGACAGTGAAAGGAACACAAACTAGTATTTCTCCCTCCCCTCCCCTCCCCTCCCCCAGCCAGAAGGAGGAAAGGGTCAGCCATTTCACCCTTATCTTAACCTTCCCTCTTTCCCTTTGCCCCACCTTTTCTGTCCCTGACTTTCCCCATCCTCCTCCTCCTCCCCACCCCCCCCCCCCCCCACCTTTTTCATACACCACCAAATATTGATAACATTTGCAGGGGCATGGGATTGAAGTGCTCTTGCAGAGAGCCGGCACATGCTGAATAACCATCTCCTGTGCTGTAAACATTCAATGATTAATAGATTTCAGGAGGACATAGACTGGTGAAATGGACAGACACATGGCAGGTGACATTTAATGCAGAGAAGTGTGAAGTGATTTATTTTGGTAGGGAGAATGAGGAGAGGCAATATAAACTAAATGGTACAATTTTAAAGGAGATGCTGGATCAGAGAGACCTGGGAGTGCAAGTGTGCAAGTCTTTGAAGGTGGCAGGACAAGTTGAGAAGGCTGTCTAAAAAGAGTACAAAAGCAAGAGAGTTATGCCAAACCTTTTATAAGACACTGGTTAGGCCCCAGGTGGAGCTTGTGGCCAATTCTGGGCACCACATTTTAGGAAGGATGTCGAGGGTGCAGAGGAGATTTAGTAAAATGGTACCAGAGATGAAATCCCTATAAATCTCCTGGGAGGACAGGCGCACCAACATCAGTGTCCTCGTCCAGGCTAACATCTCCAGCATTGAAGCACTGACCATACTCGATCAGCTCCGTTGGGCAGGCCACATAGTTCGCTTGCCAGACACTAGACTCCCAAAGCAAGTGCTCTACTCGGAGCTCCTTCACGGCAAAGGAACCAAAGGTGGGCAGTGGAAACGCTACAAGGCCACCCTCAAAGCCTTCCTGGTAAGGTGCAGCTTCCCCACTGACACCTGGGAATCCCTGGCCCAAAACCGCCCTAAATGGAGGAAGTGCATCCGAGAGGGAGCTGAGCACCTCGAGTCTCAACGCCGAGAGCAAGCAAAAACCAAACGCAGGTAGTGGAAAGAGCGTGTGGCAAACCAGTCCCACCCACCCCTTCCCTCAACGACTGTCTGTCCCACCTGTAACAGAGTCTGTGGCTCTCTTATTGGACTGTTCAGCCACCAAAGAACTCACTTCAGGAGTGGAAGCAAGTCTTCCTCGATTCCGAGGGACTGCCTATGATGATGACCAGAGATGAAAGACTTGTGTGGAGGGACTGAGAAGCTGGGGTTGTTTTCCTTCGAGCGGAGACAGTTGAGCAAGAGGCAGCTATGAGTTCAAAATTGAATGACACAGTTGTAATTTGTAACTTTCAGGTCAGCCATTAAGCCAGAGGAAATTTATTATCATTGGGGACAGTGAGGTTGTGGCCATTTGATTGGAGGCGACGATTTATTTTAACTTAAGAATTTTAGAAAATAAATAGATTTGTATGACACATGTTCTGAGATGTTGGAGCTGAGGTTTTTCTCGTGAATTCAATTTAAGTTTTTTTTTTACTTTGGTTTCCCCATCATCAAAACTAAATGCTCTGACTTCATAGAGTTAGCATTACTTTTGGTATCACTCTCCCTGGCCCTGAATTGTATCAAACTGTAACGTAAAAGAGCCTGAAAACTTGTGGCTGTTTGTCACTTACAAACTTCTGCCTCTTGCTCTTGATTTGCAAGGTTACATGGTGTACATAGAGTTTCAGAAAGTATTAGATAAGATACCACTCAATTGAAGCAGAGACCATATCTGTATTTAGGAATAGGCTAGATAGCATTTGAGGGAAAGGGGAGTAAAGGGATATGGCAATAGGGTGGAACATGTCATTGGAACTATTGCTGGTGTGGAGGATAAATACCAATACAGACTGGTTGGACTGTTTCCTGTTGCCTTGTTGTAATTTCGATGTAATAATTGTGTGCATGAAGAATGGAAATTTGGTGTTCAAGGACTGCTGGTATCCATGGAGTTACGAACTAAACTGAGGAACAAGACCTCTGGGTAGTAGTCTCAGGATTATTCCTCGTACGAATTAGGGAGAGAAAAATTGCATGCATCAATTTGTGGTTTAACAACTGGTGCACTAGTGAAGCTTTCAAATGTCTGGGATATTGGGATCAGTTCTGGAAAAAGCATAAGCTGTACAGAAGGGATGGTCTTCTCAAAACAGTGGTGCCATTTTTGTTTAGTTGGATAGCAGGAAAGATTTTAAAAAGCGAGGGACTGGCAAGATGGACAAAACTAGGTAACTTGAAGATCCAAGATGCTAACCAGAGATAAACAAGGCTTCGAGTAGCAAAGGGAGGGGAATAATAACATAAACCATCTCGTACCAGGATGAGAGGCGAAGATGAAGGCACAGTGAGAAGGGACAATCCACAAGTATAGTAGTGAGCAAAAAAGGAAAAGTGAAGGAGAAAAGCTTATTCATAACAATAAGGAAAAAGGTTTGGGTGACAACATTTTTCAGAGGTCGAGAAAGCAAAAAGGGCAGGATGTATTGTTACATAGTAAGATAGTGGTTTCAGCAGTAGGAATCTTTTTTGTTGAATAATATACTTAGGGAGTTTCAGTGGGTTGAGCTGAGGTGTAAAAACACGCATACTATGATATTGGGTGTAATTTATACTCTGCCGAATTGTTTAAAAGAAGTTCGAGAGGAAAGTTTGGAGAGGAATGTAGAAATAAAGTGAAATTCCTTTTGAGAGATAAATTAGAACAGATCTGAAGGAGGCATAAATCAGATGGGATTTGTAGAATCCATTCAAGACTTTTCTGAGTCCGTATGTCACAAACTCAAGCTGAGATGCAATACTGACTTGGCTTGGACTAATTGTCACGAAGAACTATAACATTTTACAGCACAGAAGGAGGCCATTTAGCCCATTGTGCTCTGAAAGCTTTATTCCCCTACCCTTTCACTCCACCCTTTTCAAATATCTATCCACGTCCCTTTTAACACCTAATGTGGTCAAGAGGAATTGAAGAAGTTATGACGACAAGATGTTGGTTGGCCCACATGTGGAATACTCTCTGCACTTTTGGGCTCCTCACTAAAGCTGGGAGATGATACCAAGGATTGAAAGGTCTGTGGTACAGGTACAAAGTAAGAAGACTAGAGAAACTAGGACTGCATTCTTTCGAATGGAGAAGGGGGAGATTGATAGTCCTTTAAATGAAGCGCAAACAAGAAGGACCCAATATCGGCTACCTGTACTAAAATTTATTTTACTATGGAAATAGGGAAAAAACGATTTTGAAATTGAAAAAGAACATCTTTTGCTAATATCAGCTTATTACATAGTTTCGTTACAAGAACTTGAAGAGATATCATGCATAACTAATGAGTTTCCATTGCACTTCACAGAATGCTTGTTCAACAGGGGCCCAATGGAATGATTTTCAGTACAGATGAATATTTTTGTCAGAATGGACACGGCCAGTTTGATCCCAGTTTGATTGGAGAGGCTCATGAGTGGAACCAAAAAAGAGGTGAGAAATTCTGTAATATGTTCTTGGTTACTATAGACATTGTTGCATAAACCCGGCACAGACATGAGCCCTTTATGTATAAAAAACTGGCCTAGAAAAATCGTAACGCAGTCAGTTACACCGGTGCAGATTGCAGGGGGAAATTTTGAAAAAATAAATATGCCAAAAAAACAGCGAAAATGAATGGGGAAAATTGAGCCCATAATCTATTTTCTCCCTCTATTATTTTTACTAGATTTGGGAGACCCACCCTTTTTCTTTGTGGGAACATATTTGCTCTGAACCCTTATTATATCCTCCTTAAATGCCTCCCACTTCTCTTGCACCAATTTACTTTCAAGTAGCTGTTTCCAGTCCACTTTTGATAAATTACATCTCCGCTTAGTAAAATTGGCCTTTCCCCAATTAAGAACTTTTACTACTGGTCTATTTTTGTCCTTTTCCATAACTATGTTAAATCTAACTGAATTATGATCACTACCACCAAATTGCTTTCCCACTGATACCTCTTCCTCCTACCCAACTTCATTACCTAAAACTAGGTCCAGAATGCCCCTTTCTTGTTAGGCTTGCTACATTCTGGCTTAAAAAAAAAGTTCTCCTGAATGCATTTTTAGAATTCTATGCCCTCTATATCTTTTACACTGATTCTATTTGAGTTACAGTTAGGGCAGCTGAAATGCCCGACTACAGGTTGAACTTCCCCTTATCTGGAACCCTCGGGACCTGGCCTGTTCTGGATAAAGGATTTTTTTGGATGAGGGATGGTCACGTTAAATTGGATGGTACAGGTTCTGAGCAAGGGGATATTGGGGCTGGCTGGCTAGGGGCTGGGAGTGCGTCCGAGAGATCGTGGCTGGGGGGGTGGGGGTGCGTTGGCGACGGTGGATCACGGAGTCAGGCCAGCGATTGCGGGAGTCTGCAGCGAGGAGGGACTTCAATTTGTTCATGTCGGAGTTCTGCACATGTACCACCCGGTGACCGGGAATTGTTCTGAACGAGGGGTGGTTCTGGATAAGGGAGGTTCAACCTGTATTACTGTCCTATTGTTTTTGTACTTCCCAGAAATTTGCCGATACATTTGCTCTCTGATTGCCCTCTGACTGGGGGGTCTATAGTACTCTCCCAGTAGTATGATCGCCCCTTTTTTGTTCTTCAGTTCAACCCAAATGACCTCATTTCATGTTCCTTCCAACATAGCATCTCTCCTCACAGCTGTAATTGAATCTTTAAACAATATTGTGCCCCCCTCCCCCACTCTTTTTTTTTTATCCTCCCCTCTATCTTGTCTGAAAACCCTGCCATTCCTGCTCTACATTGAATGTGAAAACTAGAAAAAGTATTTGTTTTCACAGTCTGGATCAAAAGACGATTTTATAAAGCATAACTGTAATGGACCATGTCACAGTTATCATTCGCAGAAACTTGGGATACTAAATTTATAGTATGTGATAAAAACAGAATTCCAAACGTTCAACACCAGTGGAGAAAATCAGGTGCAAGAAAAAAAGATTACAAAAGAAACTATACCTTTTGACATAAAAATGGCTGCATCTATTTCCAACACCAGATTTCTGATTGGTCCCCTTGGAGGACAAGACCCACCCAACAATTTGTCTGGAATGCGTAATTTAATCCTGCCGGCTGCGGATAACACTGCAATGTGTAATTTGATTAAGTATACAGAATATGGACGTATTGTTAGCTTTGTGAAGACCCTCTGTTAATAGTCTACAATTGTAATTAGAGTTACCCTTATCTGGCAAAATAATATACTTTACACTCTAATTAGTGGGTGAGTTCTTTGGGGCTTCGTTTTTATTTCCTTCTGAACATGATAAAATTATTTAATTCTGAATGGTGGGATCCATGTGTGTGTAGAGAAGGGGTCTGTGTGCGTGTGTGTGTGTGTGTGTGTGGGGGGTGGGGGGGGGGGAGCGGTGGCGGTGGTGGTGGAGGTGTGAGGTCCGTGCGGGGTGCCTGTGTACGTAGTGCTTGTGGGGTCTGGTAGTGTATCCAATCTTCTGACACATCGACGCGTATACACCAGAGAGAGCCTATTTACCTGCTCCGTGTGTGAGAAGGGATTCACTAATTCATCAGGTTGGGCGAACGTGATCCACATCTAACGGAGTGGGGAGAACGTGATCAGATATCCCATCTGGATCACCTTTTTCCTCTGCCCTTTAGTCCTGAATCATGTTTTTCTCCTGTCCACACTGTTCTCGCAATGTTCTTATCCCCTCCTTCCCTCCGGCTCCTGACCTTCGCCCCTCTCCTTTTGGCTCCTGACCTTCTCCCCTCCGGCTCCCGCCCCCCTTCCCCCAGGCAATACGGACTTTCGCTCCCACACCATCTTGGCTCCCCCCCGGGACCTTCTCCGAGCGTCCCCCCCCCCTTCCCTGCCTCGCCCTCTTTCCTGACATTTGAGCTCTCCCCCTTCGATTCCCTTCTCTCTCCCCCCTCGTCCACCATCCGATTCCCTGACCTCCTCAGGGAGCTGAGGAAATAGTGTCAGTTGAGGCCGCAGCTGCCGCAATATCAGGTGCGCACGTGCAATCGGATAGAGTGCGCAGCGCAGAGGGACTCAACACCATGGAGATAATCACTCTGCACATAAATAGTGCCCTTTGAGAAGGCTCTTCATTTTACAGTAAGGTTTGCATATTCTACATATTTTTATTAGGTTTCATTTTTAATTGATTGATATAATGTTCTCATCGAAAACTTGTCGATTTAAAGTAAACATGAGCAGACAAATCACGTTTAATTAACTTTCCGTGCAAGCAACTTATTTAATAAAACTTGAGTCTCAAGTAATATGCACTGTTGTTGCCATCATTAATTGTAAATTTTTGATGAAATTTAATTCTGATAATTTTATTTCAGCCAAAGAAGCCATGGAGAAAGGTTATTCTCCTGTTATAATAGATAACACAAACACACAGGCCTGGGAGATGAAACCTTACATTGCTATGGTTAGTGAAACCTATTTGGTAATGACTGCAGACTGTAGCACGATTCTATAAACATGTAGTATCTTGTAAAGTATGTCAATTTAATTGAAATACTAAATGTTGCTTCATATTTTTTTCATTTGCATTTTGCCACCTTTATGTTTATATGTACGAGATGGTGTGGAAGTACTTCAACAATGCTTTGCAAGTTGATTTCAGAAATAGAACCTTTGGAATGGTTGAGTTCTTGGTTGCCCAGTGCTGTTCAACACACAGTGCTTTGAAGAGGGAATTGATGTTTTCTGGCACAAAACAAAGTACCCAAAGTGTTAAATGAACTTAGGGCAAAGGTGCTGCAAATGCACAACTAGATATCACTGTTATTTTTCTCATCACATCTACGACCAGGTGCAAACTGGAGTCTTGGCTAAGAGAGTGAGCAGGCAGCCTGTGTGGGTTGGCAAAGCTCGCTATGCTGGAGCAAAATATTGAAACTTTTGAGCAAAATAACTTACAATTATTTTTAAACTCACCTTTACTCATCTTGTTTATGCAACATATCACACTCTACATTATAGGTGATCAAACTACTTAACTGTTAGGAATAAATTAGGCGTGTGCTCCTAATTTATCACAACTTTTAATTATTTTTAATCTATCTGTCTCCTTTAAATATGAGTTACTTTTGTATATTTTGTCAGACATAACTCCACTCTAGAAATGTTTAACAGCTCCTTTTCCACCTGAAAGTCATTGAAGGTGTGAACAACTCATTTTTACTGAGGGTTCTGACAAAGGATCATAGACTTAAAATGTTATCACCAACTTCCTCTCTCCACAGATGCTGCCTGAACTGCTGAATGTTTCTAGCATTTTCTGTTTTTATTTTAATTTTCAGTGAGCAGAAACATGCCTCCCACTGGTGGTCCTTTTGTAACACTTTCTATGCAATTTTATTTCCATTTGCTACCAATATTCCTAACAGATAATTGTGCATCAGCAAGAAACTTTGGCCCCAAGTTTCCACATGATTTGCTCCTGATTTTTAGGAGCAACTGGTGTAGAACGGAGTATCTTAGAAATCGGAATTCTCGTCATTTAGTTTGCTCCAGTTGTAGTCCGTTAGAACAGTTTCACTTTGGAACAGAATTTTTTTTTTCAAAAGGGGGCGTGTCCGGCCACTTACGCCTGTTTTCAAAGTTTCGTCAGTGAAAACTTACTCCAAACTAACTTAGAATGGAGTAAGTGAAGATTTTTGTACGCTCGAAAAAACCTTGTCTACACTTTAGAAAATCAGGCGTAGGTTACAAATCAGGCGTAGGGAACGGTGGGGGGTGGGGGGGGGGGAGGGTTTAAAGGGAAGTTTACAAACATTAAACACTTCAGTTTTACAAATAAAGAGCCATCATCAATAATAAATGATAAATACATCAATAAATCAACCAATAAATGAATCAAAAAAAATTAATAAGAAATAATTTTTTAAAAATCAATAAAGAAAACATTTTCTACTGACCGACTGCAGCACCCGGAGCCCTCCAACAGCGTGCTGGGATGCCCCCCCACCCCAGTGTGTCTCTGTCAGTGTCTCTATCTCTCTGTCTGTCTGTGTGTGTCTCTCATTCTCTGTCTGTCAGTGTCTGTGTTTCTGACAGCGAGGTAGAAGGGGGGGGAAGGAAGGAGAAGGGGGAGGGAGGCTGAACGGGCCGGGCCCGAGACTTCGGGCAGGGCCTTTCCAGGTAGGTGGCGTTGGGTCGGGCCGGGGGGAGCGCGGGTTGGGGGGAGGGAGGGAGGTCAGGTCGGCGGGAGGGAGGTCAGGTCGGATCCAGTCCGGGGGAGGGGGAAGCGGGAGTCTGGTCGGGTCCGGAGGTGGCGGGGGAGCGGAAGCGGGGAGTCGGGTTGGGTCCGGAGGCGGGTGGGTGGGGAGCGGGAGTCGGGTCCGGTCTGGAGGCGGGAGTCGGGTCGGGAGGAAGCAGGAGCTGGCCGTGGGAGGAGCCTTATTCACGCAGCCCCAGTGAGGCCATTCGGCCAGGGCTAGGGGCTGCGTGCTTCATGCCCCTCCCACACAGTTTTGGGCGCCTGGAGCTACTGCACTTGCGCGCCCACTGTAGCGCGCATGTGCAGAGGTCCCGGCACTGTTTTCAGTGCAGGGACCTGGCTCCGCCCCCTACAGCTCCTGCTGTGCTGTGCCGAGCTGCAAACGACCTGCAGGAATCTAGAAGTTTTTTTTAGGCGCACTTTGTGGCGTGAAAAACAGGCGTCCAGGTCGGGACTGCGCCGTTCTAGGCGCGGCTCGAAACTTGGACCCGAAATATGGAACAAAAACCGAAAGGAAAAAATTATTTATTTAAAGAACAATACTCTGACAAAAGATTTGAGAGGAGCTTGAAATCATTTTTGACTTGAACTTTTGAGACTCTGGGGGAAAATATTGGCCCTGAAATTGCGGTCTCCGTGACCATGTACGCTGTATAAAAGCTTTGTAAAAGGCCCGTCAAGTTCTGCGTTTCCGCATGCTTCTGGAACTTGCGATCCGTCATTGTTTGCCTGGGACCCAAAAATACTTTTGCTGACGCAGTGTTGGGCTATTTGCCCAACTACTGCTCAGTCAATGCCCACAAAACCCATACACCTACGTATGGGTTTCTATGATAAATTAAAACGAAAAAAAAATAAAAAACCTGTATACACACTGGCCCAGATTAAAATATTTAACATTATTTTGCAAAAAATTTAATTTTTATTTAAAATGCTTCATTAAAGGGACTTTTCATTAACTTTGAAAACAGGAACATTTATTTTTATTAGAATTGTGTAAGTTCTTTAATTATTTGGGGATTCCATTGCTTGTCATTAGAAAATTCTGTTCAGAAATGGCAGCAATGGAGTCCTTTTTTCTGATTGGAGGACCTGACCCACATGATCCCAGGACACTTCCGAACCACCTGCGTCCCTGGGATCCATGGGCCTTTATGCAGACATACGCCTGCGGGGCCAGGACCTGAAGATTCTAAGCCCAGGAGCCAGTACGTAGGTTTGTATTTTTTTTTCTGGTCAGAGGCATAGTTTGGAGGTACTATTGGGTTCCATTTATAATTTATGTTTCAGCTTTAATCATGTTAATTACTTGTCCAATGTGTGGTATAAACAAAGCACAAGGGGCCATTTATATTGCATGTGGAGCAGATCTTAACCATCATTTACAAGTTATAAGGTCTGCCCACTTGTATTTAGATTCCACTGTTATCTATGTGTGTATGATGTATCTCCTGTGCTCTGAGTTGCAGATTGCCTTTTTTATAATCGGGATTGTGTGCCTTGCAGTGCATAATGTATTATCACAACCACAGTACCACTGATTTATGGTGATTGAACAAGTTCTATTCAGTTTTTATTGCGTGCTATTCTGGAATTTTTAACAGATACTCGGAGTTCGGATCCTGCTTTTTTTATTCTTCCGTGAGAACCACAAATCAATGTCCTTGTTCAGTATATTATTATTATTTTTACCTAATCTTTTATAACGCCCACAATGCAAAGTAAGATGGTAGGCAATATATCTCAGCTAGTTATGTTGAGATTAGCAGCAGTGAGTATTTTGTGGTTTTAGCAGCAGTTAAGGCATTGCTGGGCATTAGTAGCATTTAGGAGAGTCTGGTTTGGTAACCCTAGGCAGTGGAACTTGAAGTTTGATTTACTCTGCAATTCCTCGGATCTAGCAGTAGTTGGGCAGGAAGTTTGGTAGGAGTGAGGAAATTCCCAGGGTATGGTAGCACTGTGAAGTGAGGGGCATTTCTGGAATTTTCAAACTATTTGGTAAATCAAATGAGTATGGTGCCAAGATGTGTGTTGGATTTTCTAAGGAGAAAATACATTTTCTGTCAGCATTGATTGTTTTGGAATTGAAATATTTTATTTTAGAAACATAGAAACATAGAAAATAGGTGCAGGAGTAGGCCATTCGGCCCTTCGAGCCTGCACCACCATTCAATAAAATCATGGCTGATCATTCACCTCAGTACCCCATTCCTGCTTTCTCGCCATACCCCTTGATCCCCTAGTAGTAAGGACGACATCTAACTCCTTTTTGATTATATTTCGTGAATTGGCCTCAACAACTTTCTGTGGTAGAGAATTCCACAGGTTCACCACTCTTTGGGTGAAGAAGTTTCTCCTCATCTCGGTCCTAAATGGCTTACCCCTTTTATCCTTAGACTGTGACCCCTGGTTCTGGACTTCCCCAACATTGGGAACATTCTTCCTGCATCTAACCTGTCTAAACCCATCAGAATTTTAAACGTTTCTGTTCCTGGGATATAGACAACTCTGGCAAGGCTGTATTTTATGCCCATTCTTAGTTGCCCTGCAATGGCGATGATGATGGACTTTCTCTTTAAACTGCTGCAGTCTTTAAGGCGATGATACTCCCATGATGGTTTTAGGTTCAAAATTCCAGGATTTTGACCAAGCAACTATAAAGGAACATGGCAGATGAAGTATAATGTGGATAAATGTGAGGTTATCCACTTTGGTGGTAAAAACAGAGAGACAGACTATTATCTGAATGGTGACAGATTAGGAAAAGGGGAGGTGCAAAGAGACCTGGGTGTCATGGTACATCAGTCATTGAAGGTTGGCATGCAGGTGCAGCAGGCGGTTAAGAAAGCAAATGGCATGTTGGCCTTCATAGCAAGGGGATTTGAGTACAGGGGCAGGGAGGTGTTGCTACAGTTGTACAGGGCATTGGTGAGGCCACACCTGGAGTATTGTGTACAGTTTTGGTCTCCTAACCTGAGGAAGGACATTCTTGCTATTGAGGGAGTGCAGCGAAGGTTCACCAGACTGATTCCCGGGATGACGGGACTGACCTATCAAGAAAGACTGGATCAACTGGGCTTGTATTCACTGGAGTTCAGAAGAATGAGAGGGGACCTCATAGAAACATATAAAATTCTGACGGGGTTAGACAGGTTAGATGCAGGAAGAATGTTCCCAATGTTGGGGAAGTCCAGAACCAGGGGTCACAGTCTAAGGATAAGGGGTAAGCCATTTAGGACCGAGATGCGGAGGAACTTCTTCACCCAGAGAGTGGTGAACCTGTGGAATTCTCTACCACAGAAAGTTGTTGAGGCCAATTCACTAAATATATTCAAAAAGGAGTTAGATGAGGTCCTTACTGCTAGGGGGATCAAGGGGTATGGCGAGAAAGCAGGAATGGGGTACTGAAGTTGAATGTTCAGCCATGAACTCATTGAATGGCGGTGCAGGCTAGAAGGGCCGAATGGCCTACTCCTGCACCTATTTTCTATGTTTCTATGTTTCTATGAACAACAGCATACATCCAAATCACGATGGTGTGCGACTTGGAGGTCATGGTTTTCCCCATGATGTCGATTCTCTTGGCCGCCTTGATGGTAGACGTCACGGAACTGGGAGGAACCGTCAAGGTGAACCTGTGAGGTCGATTCCTGATATTGGAGAGCTGTTTTGTCAGGTCATATCCTTTATATTGAGACTTTACTCTGGAGATGGGGAAGATGAGGGGTAATCAATAGAGTTCTGTAAAAATTTCACAATTGTGGAGAATTTGGATCCAGGAAAGCTCTTCTGTCTTGTACTCGGAGATGGCACAAGAAAATAGGAAAATTTTTATTAAGAGTGAGATAGAATTGTGGAACAGATTGCCAACAGAAAGCAATGGCAGATTTTAGAAAAGGACTGGATGAATTTCGATTGGGAAAATAAATTCAAGATTATTCGTTCTAAAATCATAGTAAGGAAACTGAATGGTAGGCCAAATTAATAAAGAAGACCGACAGAAAGAATTGAATTTGTATAGAGCCTTTCATGACCTCAGGATGTCCCAAAGTGCTTTACAGCCAATGAAATACTTTTTGACATGTCGTCACTGTTGTAATGTAGGAAATGTTACTGTTACTAATGTTGTACCTTTGTTTAAAAAGTGAGAAAGGGATAGACTGAGTAATTACAGGCCAGTCAGCCTAACCTCGGTGGTGGGAAAATTATTGGAAAAAAAATCCTGAGAGACAGGATAAATCTTTATTTGGAAAGACATGGATTAATCAAGGACAGTCGGCGTGCATTTGTCAAGGAAAGGTCATGTCTGATTAACTTGATTGAATTTTTCGAGACGGTAAACAGACGGGTCGACGAGGGCTGTGCGTATGATGTAGTGTATACGGATTTTAGCAAAGCTTTTGATAAGGTCCCACGTGGCAGGTTGGTCACAGAAGTAATAGCCCATGGGATCCAGGGCAAATTGGCAAGTTGGATCCAAAATTAGCCCGGAGGCAGGAAGCAAAGGGTAATGGTGTTTTTGTGACTGGGAGGCTGTATCCAGTGGGGTTCCACAGGGCTCAATGCTGGGTCCCTTTTTTTTGTTATACATCAATGACTTAGACTGAAATGTTGAGGGTATGATTAAGAAGTTTGCAGATGACACTAAAATAGGCTGTGTGGTTGATAATGAAGAAGAAAGCTGCAGACTGCAGGAAGATATCAATGTACTAGTCAGGTGGGCAGAACAGTGGCAAATGGAATTCAGTCTGGATAATTGTGAGGTCATGCATTTGGGGAGGTCAAACAAGGCAAGGACATTAAATGGGACAATACTGAAAAGTGTAGAGGAACAGAGAGATCTTGGAGTGCAGGTCCACAGATCCCTGAAGGTAACAGGCCAGGTAGATAAGATGGTTAAGAAACTGGAATACTTGCCTTTATTATTCAAGGCATGGAATACAAGAGGAAGGAGGTAATGCTTGAACTGTATAAAACACTGCGGGAGTGCTGTGTGCAGTTCTGGTCACCACATTATAGGAAAGATGTGATTACACTGGAAAGGGTGCAGAGGAGATTTACAAGAATGTTGCCTGGACTGGAGAATTTTGGCTATGAGGAAAGATTGGAAATGCTGGGTCTGTTTTCCTTGGAATAGAGGAGGCTGAGGGGAGACCTGATTGAGGTGTATAAAATTGAGGGGCCTGGATAGAGTGGATAGGAATGACCTATTTCTCTTGGCAGAAGGGTGAACAACCGGGGGCATAGATTTAAAGTAATTAGGGGGAGGTTTTGAGGGGAAATTTATTTCACCCAGAGGGTGTGGGAACTCTGGAACTCACTGCCTGAAAGGGTGGTAGAGGCAAGAACCCTCACCACATTTAAAAGATACTTGGGTGTGCAATTAAAGTGCCATAACCGACAGGGCTGCGGATCAGGAGCTGGAAAGTAGGATTAGGCTGGATAGATCTAAGGCGGCCGGCGCAAACACGCTGGGCCGAAATGGCCTCCTTCCATGCTGTAAATTTCTATTAGTTGTACAAATAAATCTTAATGATGCACTGCTGGAAATTCTGCATGAAGCAGTTGCTCAGAACCGAAAATGTCAGTCAGGTTAGTAACTTAATATCTGGTCCAAGTCTCGGCTTTTGAGAAATGAAGGATATAGGGAAATGAGCATGGGAGTGGGACTAACCGGATTGCTCTTCAGAAGAAACATAGGGCCCAAGTTTCGAGCCGCGCCGAGAACGGCGCAGTCCTGACCTGGACGCCTGTTTTTCGCGCCACAAAGTGCGCCTAAAAAAAACTTCTAGATTCTCCGGCTCCCTGCAGGTCGTTTGCAGCTCGGCACAGCACGAGCTGTAGGGGGCGGAGCCAGGTCCCTGCGCTGAAAACAGTGCCGGGACATCTGCACATGCGCGCTACAGTGGGCGCGCATGTGCAGTTGCTCCAGGCGCCCAAAACTGTGTGGGAAGGGCCGAAGCACGCAGCCCCTAGCCCTGTCCGAATAGCCTGACTGGGGCTGCGTGAATAAGGCTCCTCCCACGCCCAGCTCCTGCTTCCTCCTGACCCGACTCGGCTCCTTTCTCCCCCCCCCGCCCTCTCCTTTCTCCCCCCCCGCCCTCTCCTTTCTCCCCCCCCGCCCTCTCCTTTCTCCCCCCCCGCCCTCTCCTTTCTCCCCCCCCGCCCTCTCCTTTCTCCCCCCCCGCCCTCTCCTTTCTCCCCCCCCGCCCTCTCCTTTCTCCCCCCCGCCCTCTCCTTTCTCCCCCCCCCGCCCTCTCCTTTCTCCCCCCCCCGCCCTCTCCTTTCTCCCCCCCCCGCCCTCTCCTTTCTCCCCCCCCCCGCCCTCTCCTTTCTCCCCCCCCGCCCTCTCCTTTCTCCCCCCCCGCCCTCTCCTTTCTCCCCCCCCGCCCTCTCCTTTCTCCCCCCCCGCCCTCTCCTTTCTCCCCCCCCGCCCTCTCCTTTCTCCCCCCCCGCCCTCTCCTTTCTCCCCCCCCGCCCTCTCCTTTCTCCCCCCCCCGCCCTCTCCTTTCTCCCCCCCCCGCCCTCTCCTTTCTCCCCCCCCGCCCTCTCCTTTCTCCCCCCCCGCCCTCTCCTTTCTCCCCCCCCGCCCTCTCCTTTCTCCCCCCCCCGCCCTCTCCTTTCTCCCCCCCCCGCCCTCTCCTTTCTCCCCCCCCGCCCTCTCCTTTCTCCCCCCCCGCCCTCTCCTTTCTCCCCCCCCGCCCTCTCCTTTCTCCCCCCCCCCGCCCTCTCCTTTCTCCCCCCCCCCCGCCCTCTCCTTTCTCCCCCCCCCCGCCCTCTCCTTTCTCCCCCCCCCGCCCTCTCCTTTCTCCCCCCCCCGCCCTCTCCTTTCTCCCCCCCCCGCCCTCTCCTTTCTCCCCCCCCCGCCCTCTCCTTTCTCCCCCCCCCGCCCTCTCCTTTCTCCCCCCCCCGCCCTCTCCTTTCTCCCCCCCCCGCCCTCTCCTTTCTCCCCCCCCCGCCCTCTCCTTTCTCCCCCCCCCGCCCTCTCCTTTCTCCCCCCCCCGCCCTCTCCTTTCTCCCCCCCCCGCCCTCTCCTTTCTCCCCCCCCCGCCCTCTCCTTTCTCCCCCCCCCGCCCTCTCCTTTCTCCCCCCCCCGCCCTCTCCTTTCTCCCCCCCCCGCCCTCTCCTTTCTCCCCCCCCCGCCCTCTCCTTTCTCCCCCCCCCGCCCTCTCCTTTCTCCCCCCCCCGCCCTCTCCTTTCTCCCCCCCCCGCCCTCTCCTTTCTCCCCCCCCCGCCCTCTCCTTTCTCCCCCCCCCGCCCTCTCCTTTCTCCCCCCCCCGCCCTCTCCTTTCTCCCCCCCCCGCCCTCTCCTTTCTCCCCCCCCCGCCCTCTCCTTTCTCCCCCCCCCGCCCTCTCCTTTCTCCCCCCCCCGCCCTCTCCTTTCTCCCCCCCCCGCCCTCTCCTTTCTCCCCCCCCCCGCCCTCTCCTTTCTCCCCCCCCCCGCCCTCTCCTTTCTCCCCCCCCCGCCCTCTCCTTTCTCCCCCCCCCGCCCTCTCCTTTCTCCCCCCCCCGCCCTCTCCTTTCTCCCCCCCCCGCCCTCTCCTTTCTCCCCCCCCCGCCCTCTCCTTTCTCCCCCCCCCGCCCTCTCCTTTCTCCCCCCCCCGCCCTCTCCTTTCTCCCCCCCCCCCCTCTCCTTTCTCCCCCCCCCGCCCTCTCCTTTCTCCCCCCCCCGCCCTCTCCTTTCTCCCCCCCCCGCCCTCTCCTTTCTCCCCCCCCCGCCCTCTCCTTTCTCCCCCCCCCGCCCTCTCCTTTCTCCCCCCCCCCGCCCTCTCCTTTCTCCCCCCCCCCGCCCTCTCCTTTCTCCCCCCCCCGCCCTCTCCTTTCTCCCCCCCCCCGCCCTCTCCTCCTCCTCCCCCTTCCTCTTCTTCCTCTTCCTTCTCCCCGTCTCTCGCTGTCAGACAGGGAATGCGAGAGACAGACAGAGAGATAGAGACACTGACAGAGACACAATGGGGGGGCCTCCCAGCACGCTGTTGGAGGGCACCTGGTGCTGCAGTCGGTAAGTAGAAAATGTTTTATTTATTGATTTAAAAAAAAATTATTTCTTATTAATTTTTTTTGATTCATTTATTGGTTAATTTAGTGATGTTTTTATTATTGATGATGGCTCTTTATTTGTAAAACTGAAGTGTTTACTGTTTGTAAACTTCCCTTTAAACCCCCACCATTCCCTACGCCTGATTTGTAACCTAGGCCTGATTTTCTAAAGTGTAGACAAGGTTTTTTCGAGCGTACAAAAATCTTCACTTACTCCATTCTAAGTTAGTTTGGAGTAAGTTTTCACTGACGAAACTTTGAAAACAGGCGTAAGTGGCCGGACACGCCCCCTTTTGAAAAAAAAATTCTGTTCCAAAGTGAAACTGTTCTAACTGACTAGAACTGGAGCAAACTAAATGACGAGAATTCCGATTTCTAAGATACTCCGTTCTACACCAGTTGCTCCTAAAAATCAGGAGCAAATCATGTGGAAACTTGGGGCCAAAGTTTCTCGCTGATGCACAATTATCTGTTAGGAATATTGGTAGCAAATGGAAATAAAATTGCATAGAAAGTGTTACAAAAGGACCACCAGTGGGAGGCATGTTTCTGCTCACTGAAAATTAAAATAAAAACAGAAAATGCTAGAAACATTCAGCAGTTCAGGCAGCATCTGTGGAGAGAGTAAGTTAGTGATAACATTTTAAGTCGATGATCCTTCGCCAGTTGCTCCTAAAAAATCAGGAGCAAATCATGGCGAAACTTGGGGCCATATAAAGTAGGTGCAGGAGTAAGCCATTCTGCTCTTCGAGCCTGCACCACCATTCAATATGATCATGGCTGATCATGCAACTTCAGTACCCCATTCCTGCTTTCTCTCCATACCCCTTGATCCCTTTAGCCGTAAGGGCCACATTTAACTCCCTTTTGAATATATCTAAAACTGGCATCAACAACTTTCTGTGGTAGAGAATTCCACAGGTTTACAATTCTCTGAGTGAAGAAGTTTCTCCTCATCTCGGTCCTAAATGGCTTACCCCTTAACCTTAGACTGTGACCCCTGGTTCTGGACTTCCCCAACATTGGGAACATTCTTCCTGCATCTAACCTGTCCAATCCCGTCAGAATTTTATATGTTTCTATGAGATCCCCTCATTCTTCTAAATTCCAGTGAATATAAGCCTAGTCGATCCAGTCTTTCTTCATACGTCCGTCCGCCAGTGGGGACTCGATGGGCCGAATGATGGCCTCCTGTGCTGCAATCATCTATGATTCTATAATAAAATATTAATAAAGGCTTTCTGATACAAAAGGCAATTTTATAGGTAAGATTGTGAAATATGCAATGTGTGCTTATGTTACAAAGTTATTTTGGACATTACAAATTGGTTACAAAGAAAACTGGCACTGGAAGGATTTTGAAAATAAATTATGGTTTTTGACTAGTTGAGTTGGAATAGAGAGCTATGATTTCATTTTTGTGAGCTGATCAAAAAGTATGTTGGAGCATTTTGGACAGAAACTGCACTGCAGTACCGTCAGAACAAAAGTACACATTTTGTGAAGAGGCTATACAATTAATAATGTGTGGGTGGGCGGTGGTCCAGCATTTGGCACAGCGAGGGTGGGGTCACTACAGTGTGTCCTGAGGATTTGCCCTGGGAGAAGTCCAAGCTGTGTGTGGTTGGGACCCTGGGACCCTGGGTTAGGCAGCACCCAGGGTTATGTGAGGGGTGGGGTGTTGAAGGTGAGATCTGGAAGCACTGGTGGGAAGTCCTGTGTTGTGGCAGCACTGGGAGGAGTTGGCTGAGAATCACTGTCCCAACCCGTTTTGACCAATTTGGCCACTGCAATCCGATTCCCAGCCTCCCCTGCCTTTTAGCAGCTTTTTACTGGTTTTCAGGGATATGGGCACTTGTACTTTATTCGCTTACTGTATTTGCACATATAGTATAAAGCCAGTATAATAGTACGATAGATCAACTTTGTGATATGACAGATTTCAGAGAAATTTATAGAACACAACATTCATTGTTACAACAACTTCATAGATTTTACAACAACAATAACATGTATTTATATAGCGCTTTTCACATAGTAAAACATCCTAATCTGTCACCATTCAGATAATAGTCTGTCTCTGTTTTTACCACCAAAGTGGATAATCTCACATTTATCCACATTATACTTCATCTGCTATGCATTTGCCCACTCACCGAACCTATCCAAGTCACTCTGCAGCCTCATAGCATCCTCCTCGAGGATGTTTCCAGTAGAGTGGACAAGGGGGAACCAGTTGATGTGGTGTATTTGGACTTTCAGAAGGCTTTCGACAAGGTCCCACACAAGAGTTTAATGTGCAAAGTTAAAGCACATGGGATTGGGGGTAGTGTGCTGACGTGGATTCAGAACTGGTTGGCAGACAGGAAGCAAAGAGTAGGAGTAAATGGGTACTTTTCAGAATGGCAGGCAGTGACTAGTGGGGTACCGCAAGGTTCTGTGCTGGGGCCCCAGCTGTTTACATTGTACATTAATGATTTAGACGAGGGGATTAAATGTAGTATCTCCAAATTTGCGGATGACACTAAGTTGGGTGGCAGTGTGAGCTGCAAGGAGGATGCTATGAGGCTGCAGAGTGACTTGGATAGGTTAGGTGAGTGGGCAAATGCATGGCAGATGCAGTATAATGTGGATAAATGTGAGGTTATCCACTTTGGTGGTAAAAACAGAGACACATTATTATCTGAATGGTGACAGATTAGGAAAAGGGGAGGTGCAACGAGATCTGGGTGTCATGGTACATCAGTCATTGAAGGTTGGCATGCAGGTACAGCAGGCGGTTAAGAAAGCAAATGGCATGTTGGCCTTCATAGCGAGGGGATTTGAGTACAGGGGCAGGGAGGTGTTACTACAGAGTTGTACAGGGCCTTGGTGAGTCCACACCTGGAGTATTGTGTACAGTTTTGG
This sequence comes from Pristiophorus japonicus, assembly GCF_044704955.1. NCBI lineage: Eukaryota > Metazoa > Chordata > Chondrichthyes > Pristiophoridae > Pristiophorus > Pristiophorus japonicus. The sequence goes on along the minus strand of NC_091978.1, from coordinate 173,896,111 downwards.
TCTCCTAACTTGAGGAAGGACATTCTTGCTATTGAGGGAGTGCAGCGAAGGTTCACCAGACTGATTCCCGGGATGGCGGGACTGACATATCAAGAAAGACTGCATCAACTGGGCTTGTATTCACTGGAGTCAGAAGAATGAGAGGGATCTTATAGAAACGTTTAAAATTCTGACGGGTTTAGACAGGTTAGATGCAGGAAGAATGTTCCCAATGTTGGGGAAGTCCAGAACCAGGGGTTACAGTCTAAGGATAAAAGGGGTAAGCCATTTACATAGAAACATAGAAACATAGAAAATAGGTGCAGGAGTAGGCCATTCAGCCCTTCTAGCCTGCACCGCCATTCAATGAGTTCATGGCTGAACATGAAACTTCAGTACCCCTTCCTGCTTTCTCGCCATAACCCTTGATCCCCCGAGTAGTAAGGACTTCATCTAACTCCCTTTTGAATATATTTAGTGAATTGGCCTCAACTACTTTCTGTGGTAGAGAATTCCACAGGTTCACCACTCTCTGGGTGAAGAAGTTTCTCCTCATCTCGGTCCTAAATGGCTTACCCCTTATCCTCAGACTGTGACCCCTGGTTCTGGACTTCCCCAACATTGGGAACATTCTTTCTGCATCTAACCTGTCTAAACCCGTCAGAATTTTAAACGTTTCTATGAGATCCCCTCTCATTCTTCTGAACTCCAGGACCGAGATGAGGAGAAACTTCTTCACCCAGAGAGTGGTGAACCTGTGGAATTCTCTACCACAGAAAGTTGCTGAGGCCAATTCACAAAATATATTCAAAAAGGAGTTAGATGTAGTCCTTACTACTAGGGGGGGTCAAGGGGTATGGCGAGAAAGCAGGAATGGGGTACTAAAGTTGCATGTTCAGCCATGAACTCATTGGCGGTGCAGGCTCGAAGGGCCGAATGACCTACTCCTGCACCTATTTTCTATGTTTCGAGGTCTATCCCAAGGCGCTTCACAGGAGTGTTATAAGACAAAACAATTAAATTTAATACCGAGCCGCATAAGAAGAAATTATGGCAGTTGGAGGTAGGTTTTGAGGAGCGTCTTAAAGGAGGAAAGCGAGGTTTAGGGTGGGAGTTCCAGAGCTTGAGGCCGAAGCAGCTGAAGGCATGGCCACCAATAGTTGAGCAGTTATAAACTGAGATGCTTAAGAAAACAGAATTTAAGGAGCGCAAGCATCTCGGAATGGTGGTGGGGGGTTCTGAGCCTGAAGGAGTTTAGAGATAGGGATGGGCGAGGGATTTGTAAACAAGGATGAGAATTTTGAAATCGAGGCGTTGCTTAACCGGGAGCCAATGTAGGTTGACGAGCACAGGGGTGACAGGTGAGCGGGACTTGGTGCAAGTTAGGACACTGGTTGCTGAGTTTTGGATGACCTCAAGTTTACGTACGGTAGAATGTGGGAGGCCAGCCAAGAGTGCATTGGAGTTAGTCAAGTCTCGAGGTAACAAAGGCATGGATGAGGGTTTCAGCAGCAGATGAGCTAAGGCAGGGGTGGAGACGGGCGATGTTTGAGGTGGAAATAGGCGATTTTGGTTATGCTGCGGATATGTGGCTGGGAGCTCATTTCAGGGTCAAATATGACACCTAGGTTGCGAACAGTCTGGTTCAGCCACAAGACAGATACTGGGAGAGGGATGGAATCGGTGGCTAGGGAACGCAGTTTGTAGCAAGGAACAAAGACAATGGCTTCGGTCTTCCCAATATTTAATTGGAGAACATTTCTGCTCATCCACTATTGGATATTGGACAAGCAGTTTGACGAGACCATGGAGGGGTCAAGAGAAGTGGTGGTGAGGTCGAGCTGGGTGTTGTCAGCGTACATGTGGAAACTAATGCCGTGTTGTCGGATGATGTCGCCAAGGGATGAAAAATTGGAGTGGCCAAGGATGGAGGACACCAGAGGTAACAATGCGGGAGTGGGAAGAGAAGCCATTGCTCGTGATTTTAATCAGGCCTTTGACAGTGTATGGCAAGAAGGGATACAGCTCATGTTCCCTCTTTCATTAAAAAAAAATTTGTACTGAGCAGGCGACAAACTCCTTTGAGCGTGACTATTAGGTCCGTGAGCAAATTTTACAACAACTTTTACAACAAGAACAACTTTTAAGCATATATGCAGTAATGCCATATTGCCACCCCACCGTCTCAAATCATGAGACAATCAGACATGGTTCTATATAAGTTTAACATAACTTCTCTGCGTTTTAAATCAATTCCAGTGCTTTATTTGCACTTTTATGGCTTTTTTTTAAACCTGCATTGCTACTTTTAATGATTTGTGAATCTATACCCCGAGATCCCTTTGCACCTCTACCCCATTTAGACTCATTGGGCCCAGGTTTGCCCCCACGCTTCGAACAGCCCAACTCCGTGAGCTGTGCCGACTTTTTAGAACAAAAACCGTGCCTAAAACTTATCTCTGTATTCTCCCCGCTGCTGGAACATTGCAGGCCCTCGGCGCAGCGCAGCACAAGCTGTGGGGGGGCGGAGCCAGGTCCCGGCGCTGAAAACAGTGCCGGGACCTCTGTACATGTGCGCTCGAGTTGCGCGCATATGCAGTAGCTCCAGGCCGCTGAGTCTTTGTGGGCGGGGCCTGATACACGCCGCCCCTCGCCCTGGCCGAATGGGCTCACTGGGACGACGAAGATCGGACTTGGGCCTCCCTCCTCTATTTCAGCTCCTGCCCCTCCCAAACAGTTTTCAGGTCCACTCCTCCCGCTCCACACCCCCCCCCCCCCCTTTCTCCTCTCCTCTCCTCACCTGGCCCCCCCTCCTCTCCTCTCTCACTTTTCCCTCTTTCTTCCCCCCCCCTCTCTTTCTTCCCCCCCCCCTCTCTTTCTTCCCCCCTCTCTTTCTTTCCCCCCCCTCTCTTTCTTCCCCCCCTCTCTTTCTTCCCCCCCTCTCTTTCTTCCCCCCCCTCTCTTTCTTCCCCCCCCTCTCTTTCTTCCCCCCCTCTCTTTCTTCCCCCCCCTCTCTTTCTTCCCCCCCTCTCTTTCTTCCCCCCCCTCTCTTTCTTCCCCCCCATCTCTTTCTTCCCCCCCTCTCTTTCTTCCCCCCCCTCTCTTTCTTCCCCCCCTCTTTTCTTCCCCCCCCTCCTTTCTTCCCCCCCCTCTCTTTCTTCCCCCCCCCTCTCTTTCTTCCCCCCCCCTCTCTTTCTTCCCCCCCCCTCCTTTCTTCCCCCCCCTCTCTTTCTTCCCCCCCCTCTCTTTCTTCCCCCCCTCTCTTTCTTCCCCCCCCTCTCTTCTTCCCCCCCTCTCTTTCTTCCCCCCCTCTCTTTCTTCCCCCCCCCTCTCTTTCTTCCCCCCCCCTCTCTTTCTTCCCCCCCCCTCTCTTTCTTCCCCCCCCTCTCTTTCTTCCCCCCCCCTCTCTTTCTTCCCCCCCCTCTCTTTTCTTCCCCCCTCTCTTTCTTCCCCCCCCTCTTTCTTCCCCCCCTCTCTTTCTTCCCCCCCCTCTCTCTTTCCCCCCCCTCTCTTTCTTCCCCCCCTCTCTTTCTTCCCCCCCTCTCTTCTTCCCCCCCCTCTCTTTCTTCCCCCCCCTCTCTTTCTTCCCCCCCCCTCTCTTTCTTCCCCCCCCTCTCTTTCTTCCCCCCCCTCTCTTTCTTCCCCCCCCTCTCTTTCTTCCCCCCTCCTCTCTTTCTTCCCCCCCCCCTCTTCTCCCCCCCTCTTTCTCCCCCCCCCTCTTTCTTCCCCCCCTCTCTTTCTTCCCCCCCCTCTCTTTCTTCCCCCCCCTCTCTTTCTTCCCCCCCCTCTCTTTCTTCCCCCCCCTCTCTTTCTTCCCCCCCCTCTCTTTCTTCCCCCCCTCTCTTTCTTCCCCCCCCTCTCTTTCTTTCCCCCCCTCTCTTTCTTCCCCCCCCCTCTCTTTCTTCCCCCCCCTCTCTTTCTTCCCCCCCCTCTCTTTCTTCCCCCCCCTCTCTTTCTTCCCCCCCCTCTCTTTCTTCCCCCCCCTCTCTTTCTTCCCCCCCCTCTCTTTCTTCCCCCCCCTCTCTTTCTTCCCCCCCCTCTCTTTCTCCCCCCCCCTCTTCTTTCTTCCCCCCCCTCTCTTTCTTCCCCCCCCTCTCTTTCTTCCCCCCCCCTCTCTTTCTTCCCCCCCCCTCTCTTTCTTCCCCCCCCCTCTCTTTCTTCCCCCCCCGGGCCCCCGGGGGGGCACCCCCCCCCCCCACACACACACAGCACTCACACCCCACACATCCCCCCCCACACAACAACCCCCCTCACTCTTCTTTACCCCCCCACACATTCTTCCCCCCTCTCTTCTTTCCCCCCTCTCTATCTACCCCCCCACTCTCACCCCCCCTCTCATTCTTCCCCCCCTCTCTTACTCCCCCCCACTCTTCTACCTTCCCCCCCCCTCTCTTTCTCCCCCCACTCTTTCATCCCCCCCCTCTCTTTCTTCCCCCCCCTCTCTTTCTTCCCCCCCCTCTCTTCTTCCCCCCCCTCTTTCTTCCCCCCTCTCTTTCTTCCCCCCTCTCTTTCTTCCCCCCCCTCATTCTTCTCCCCCCTCTCTTTCTTCCCCCCCCTCTCTTTCTTCCCCCCCCCCTCTTTCTTCTCCCCCCTCTCTTTCTTCCCCCCCCTCTCTTTCTTCCCCCCCCTCTCTTTCTTCCCCCCCTCTCTTTCTTCCCCCCCCTCTCTTTCTTCCCCCCCCTCTCTTTCTTCCCCCCCCTCTCTTTCTTCCCCCCCTCTCTTTCTTCCCCCCCCCTCTCTTTCTTCCCCCCCTCTCTTTCTTCCCCCCCCTCTCTTTCTTCCCCCCCCTCTCTTTCTTCCCCCCCCTCTCTTTCTTCCCCCCCCTCTCTTTCTTCCCCCCCCTCTCTTTCTTCCCCCCCCTCTCTTTCTTCCCCCCCCTCTCTTTCTTCCCCCCCCTCTCTTTCTTCCCCCCCCTCTCTTTCTTCCCCCCCCTCTCTTTCTTCCCCCCCCTCTCTTTCTTCCCCCCCCTCTCTTTCTTCCCCCCCCTCTCTTTCTTCCCCCCCCTCTCTTTCTTCCCCCCCCTCTCTTTCTTCCCCCCCCTCTCTTTCTTCCCCCCCTCTCTTTCTTCCCCCCCTCTCTTTCTTCCCCCCCTCTCTTTCTTCCCCCCCCTCTCTTTCTTCCCCCCCCTCTCTTTCTTCCCCCCCCTCTCTTTCTTCCCCCCCCTCTCTTTCTTCCCCCCCCTCTCTTTCTTCCCCCCCCTCTCTTTCTTCCCCCCCCTCTCTTTCTTCCCCCCCCTCTCTTTCTTCCCCCCCCTCTCTTTCTTCCCCCCCCTCTCTTTCTTCCCCCCCCTCTCTTTCTTCCCCCCCCTCTCTTTCTTCCCCCCCCTCTCTTTCTTCCCCCCCCTCTCTTTCTTCCCCCCCCTCTCTTTCTTCCCCCCCCTCTCTTTCTTCCCCCCCTCTCTTTCTTCCCCCCCCCTCTCTTTCTTCCCCCCCCTCTCTTTCTTCCCCCCCCCTCTCTTTCTTCCCCCCCCCTCTCTTTCTTCCCCCCCCCTCTCTTTCTTCCCCCCCCCTCTCTTTCTTCCCCCCCCTCTCTTTCTTCCCCCCTCTCTTTCTTCCCCCCTCTCTTTCTTCCCCCCCTCTCTTTCTTCCCCCCCTCTCTTTCTTCCCCCCCTCTCTTTCTTCCCCCCTCTCTTTCTTCCCCCCCCTCTCTTTCTTTCCCCCCCCCTCTCTTTCTTTCCCCCCCCCTCTCTTTCTTCCCCCCCCCCTCTCTCTCTCTCTGTCTGCCTATCTCTCTCTCTGTCTGCCTATCTCTCTCTCTGTCTGCCTATCTCTCTCCCTCTGTCCCAGCCTCTCTCTCTCTCCTTTTGATCCTCGCTCTTCTCACTACCACCCCAACAGATCCAGTTTGGTATGTGCTGCAGGCTGCAACGGTGGGGCTACTGCGCATGCGTTGCTGCAGCAAACCCGCGCATGTGCAAATGGGATCTGGTGCATATCTCTGATACCGTGCATGCGCCGAGGGCCGAAAAGTCATTGTTGGTTGATCAGGCCGTTCCAGCTGCTGGCATTTCAATTCAACTGTGTGTCAACTCGAGGATTAGTGCGCAGCTTCGAAGGAACAGTGGATAGTGCGTGTCTTAAGAATGTTTAGTATTCCTGAGAAACGTGTCAAATTGATGGAAGACATCTATATAATAAGTCCCTGAGAGCTGTTGGAGTGGACAGGAAACTGATGGATTGGTTTAGATCAACAGTTGGGGTGAGGCAAGGATGCACATTATTGCCTGATTTATTTAATGTAATATTGGAAACCGTAATCAATCTTGTGCTAAAATATCATAGTGGAGGAGGCTCCTTGTGTGGCAAGATTTTTAAAAATCTCAAGATTTGCTGATATTGAACTTACTCAAACAGATTTACAGAGACTAACTGATGAGGTGTACATGGAGAGTAGTTGGATTACAGATTAACATAAAAAAGACTGGTCATGTCATTTGGGAAACATCAGGAAGATGTACACATTTCATTTGGAGAAGATGCAGTTGAACAGGTGGAAAAGTTTGTATACCTTGGTGGGTAAGGTTCAGAAAATAGGAGTCGTAAAGAAGACATCAAAAGAAGGAATTCACTTCTTTTGCTTCAGTAAAAATAAGCAGGCTATGACAAGGGTAGTCGTAGTAATAATGCTGAAAAAACCGTTTCAGGCCAGCAGTAAATCGGAGATGCCAGGAACAATATTATGTGGTAGAACTGGCCAGGAAGCGGTTAGATACCAGGCTGCGTGCCAGAGTTTAGGCCTGATAGCCCAGGGATTCGCCGGGTTCCGTGCGAGCCACGAATAGGTCAGAATGCAGCAGTTTTAGGTGCAATGGGCTAAGCAGGAAGGCCTCAGGTGAGCTGAATGCAGCTGTGCAGGGATTAAAAATAAAAATAATAAGGAGCCTTGCATGTCAAGGAGCTGTTTGGGCTGCTGGCCCCGTCGATGAGGTAGTTGGGCGGGCACCCCCGCCAAGGAGGTATTTGGGCAGGCCCACTTGATTCGTGGAGGAACTGTTCAGGCCGGCGAGTCCCGTCGCGGAGGAGGTGTTCGGGCGGGCCGGCGAGGAGGCCCCGAGGTAAGGGCAGCGGCGGCGAGGTCCGAGATTGGGCAGCAGCGGGGTCCCAGTGTTGGCGGGTCTGGATTCTGGAACATTTTACGGATTCTGGATTACCCTGCCACCGATCGCTCCGTATTCCGGAACTCCCGATTTTCAATGCTGCACCTGTATACGTATGCAATCTGAAGTGTGATGGATAAAATGCACATCTTTTGCAGTAGCTGATTTTCCATGGTGTTGCTTACAGTAAGTTTGATGTGCTGCTTCATAAAAACAGGTACATTGCACGTTAAAATGCTATAATGTGCTATTCTACTGCTTGCGCGAAGCTATGTCACTTAAGGCTCGTAAGACATAATTGCTGTTGGATAAATACTGGGTAAGCTTATAAAACATTAACAAGCTGCAGACATTGTAGCCCCTGTATTTCTATTGCTGGCAAGATTGTACATTCCCAAAGATTGCCTTTTTATTTACACTTTATTTTCCTCCAAATATGACACAGAAATATTCAATTGTTTGTGACCTCTGAAGTGCAATGGACAAGAAGTATATACATAGATAATCTTTTTAATTGTATAGCCTCATTGATCACCTGTGATGTTGCACATGAGTAGTTCAGACCAGATGTGGTCTTCAGGTGAAGCAGGGTTAGAAGCTAGGTGCACAGACATAATTCAGTCTCCATTTTAAGATAAAATATTCTCTCATTTTTATATTTCCATTTTAAATTCCTATGTCCACATTTATAATATGATTTTTTTTACATTAAAGGCACGATATAAATGTAAGTCGCTGCTGGAATGTGAAAATAGGAAGTATGCACTTCTTGAAGGAGTTTTGACAAAAGTTTCAAAGAATTCAATTTTGAGAGAGTGCGGCTGATAATGTGATGATGGACACCTTGGGCCGGATTTTCAGCTTTCGGGGTTTTTCAGCGAAAACGGTTACAATATGTGAAACTTAGCGTTTTCGCTGCACTACTGTTTTTAGCCTGAACTTTCAGCCTTTGTGTCAGCGCATGGGGCGCATCGGTAAGGGAGGTGTTGCACAAGCATTCGCGGCGTAAAACGCGAGTTTCGGCAACTTTAGTCCGGGGCCAGGAGCACTGCAAGAGAGGCCTTGGGAGGGGGGAGAAAAGAAAAAAGCATTCCAAAAATGTTTACAAGACCCTTAACTATGTAATCGCTGCAAACAAATTAAAAAATAAAAACTTTAACTTGCCTTTTTTGCAGCATTTCATACTTAGCGCTGCTGGCAGGGTTGCACCAACAGGTTCGACCTGTCGCTATTCTGGGCGTGGCGTGAGGGTCGGGAGAGTGCTGAAACTTGGACGCAAATGCAATCCGAGTCTTTGCACGTCGGCGCACCTCTTCCTGGTGGTACTTGAAAGTGCCGCTGCAAACAGATACCCGAGGATCTCGCCCGGGCTTTGTGGAGGGTCAAATCGCAGCGAAAACCCACTCGAAAATTCGGCCCTCCTAATGTACTTTCAAAGCATCGGCATTCTCCACATTATTGAGCATAGAGGCCTGATGGGATCAGTGCTGCCAATGCAGCCAGTCAGTGTAAAGCATGTTCGCATCCATTATCCTGCACTGTCAACTTAATTTCGGCACAAGCACAATAACACATCCAGGAAACTGGTTTCAGTGGTCTCATTTTTAGATTCCCTTGAAGCAAGTGTTTTTAATTGTTTGCGAGATTGCAAATAATTAGTGTTTCTCGTACATTAGCAAAATAAAATAGGTCGCCCAGCTGCATATATCTTTGTAAGCAATGGTTGCTTTTGAATTCTCAGCATAAATTTTTTTTAAAAGAGGTGCTGTACTTATTCGTCCATACAAATCTATATTTCTCTTTACCTAAAAAAAAAAATTATTAAAATTACGCTGTAGCTGGTTTTAAAATCTTTTGGAAAAGATACCCTTAAGTTGCATGAATAAAGTTAAGCGATGAAAAATTAATATATAAATTAAGGAACAAGTAATAATGTAGGTAATTTGTGGTTTTCACGGATATTGGACAGAGTTGCTGAATTTGACCAAAAGCAGAAGGAAAAATTGGAATAGATAATAAACAGAATTAGATGTAATTCATTTACTGTAAATCTGTGGTCCTGATAATACATTGTGTGTCATAAGGCATAGGATCTTCAACTTGCCATGAGCAATGACATGGGAGATCCATTTTTAAGCATGCAGTTTAAAAATAATTTTTCATCATGCAATTTTTATTATTTTAGGATATGTGCGTGCAATATAGAAGTATTACATGAATGTACCCACATCTGCCTTTATTGAAAACTCAGACTTCATAAGGTATTTTAAGACTGTGAGGTGTCTTAAAAATGCAATAGCTTGTCTTGGCTTTTATTATCACAGATTTTGATTTATTTTCTTTTGTGCAGGCTTTTAAACACAACTATAAAGTTGTATTTCGTGAACCAGATACCTGGTGGAAGTTTAAACCACGGGAGCTTGAACGGTGAGATTACCTTTTTTTCCCCGTCTTGGTGATGTGAAGTTATGGCAGCACTAGTTACTTTGCTCATGATCCATTAACCTGAAGGAAAGTTAGTAATTTGTCACATTATGACCCAAAGTGCTTCACATCCAATAATTATTTGTGAAGTAAAGTCACTGTCATGTCGGAAAGCTCGGCCTACGATTTGCACACAGTGAGGTCCCACCAAAAATAAATTAATTAAATGACCAGGCAACTTGTTTTTGGTGGTGTTGGTTGAAGAATAAACACTTGGAGAACTCCCTGGTTCTGTTCGAATGATTCCATGGTATTTTAATATTCATCTGATCAAGTAGATCGGGCCCTGGTTTAACATCTCTTCTGAAAGATGGCACCTTTGATAGTGCAGTACTCCATTAAAGTGTGTGCTTAAAACTTGGACTGAGGTGTAAGTGCTATCAACTGTGCCAAGCTAAAGTGGTAAAACCACTTTTAAAATGGTCCTTTTGGTGCCTGAACAATAAGATCCACATCAGAGGAACACTTCGGATGTTTTACAGACAATCCAACCAAACACAGTAATAATCACAATGGTACATTAACCATTCTTGTTTTTGTGCTGATATCGAAAATGTTAAAATATACTTGGAATGCTTCGAAGTCATCCAAAAAAACAATGTTCTAACAAAGCATGGCAAAATTGCACCATCTGAAGAGCAGTTTGTAGGTTAAAATGGTGGCACTTTTTCGGTTTCCTCTGCAGAGTGTGGTTTCATTTATGTTCAGTTTGTGCTATCACAAAGTCAAAATGTCAGATCCTATTCCTTAAAGCTTTTCACTACATATAACAGCTAAAATGTTGTGAAATGTGGTGGTCTCTCATCATAAGTTGCTTCTGTAAAATATGATGTTTATTCAAAAACATTTAAAAAAAAAAAAAAACTTTTTTTTAGGTTGCATATCCTGGATACCACATACAATTTGCATGTGCTGTATAAAATCTGCCCAGATAGTTTACCATGTACTCTCACATACCCTTGCAACAGAAATCATCAGTTTTTCAATCCATGCGTCAGCTTGTCAGCGTTTTGCAATTAAAAAAAATCATTGGGATTGGAGATTAGTTCATATTAACAATCAGATCAGTTGGAAGTCATAACTGGTGGCTGTCAGAACCACACCACCTATATTAGAATGGGCAATGTCCACAAGGAAAAATGAAGTGACATTAATGATTTACATTAAATTCAAGAGCTGTTAAAGAACAACCCAAGGTGCTTCACAGCAAAGCAGATGGAAAATGGATGCCGAATATAGGAATGGAGAGATTTGGAGGGCTGACCAAAAGCTTGGGTGAAGAGATGGGGTTTGAGAAGATTTTTAAGGAGGAGAGAAGAATGGAGTGGTGTAGAAAGAGTTTTCCAGACAAGACACAGATGGTTGAAGGCACTGCTGCTAGCAGTGGAGTGAAGGGAGGGAAAGATGCACTCGAGGCTGGAGCCAGAGGAAAGGAGTGTTTGGAGAGTGGTATGGAACTAGAAGAGGTTGTGGAGTTAGGGTCGGGTAAGGCCATAGCGGAGGTTGATGAGGATTTAAAATTTGAGGCTTTGCAAGATGGGAAACCAGCTTAGATTGTGTAAAGTTAGGATGATTTCTAAACAGGAACTAGTGCAGGGCAGAGTTACGGACACATGTTTGAGTTTGTAGAAGATGGTGGATGTGCTGCCAGCAAGAAGAGTGTAGGAGTCGTCAAGTGTACAGTTGACACAGGATTTCAGCAGCAGAGAGATAGAGGTGGTTGGTATTGCAAGGGTGGGTGTAAATGATCTGAGTGATGGAGGGGACATGGAGTCTGGAGCTCAGCTCTGGGTCAAACAGAATGCTGAGGTTGCTAACCATGAGGTTCAACCTGAGAAAAGAAAATGGAATCAGTGGCAAGGGAGTGCAGTTTGGGGCGGAAGCCAATGATGGTTGCTTCAGTCTTCACGATATTGAAGTTGGGATTCATCCAAGACTGGATGTTGGACAAGCAGTCTCACGGCACAGAGGCAACAGACGGGTCACGAGAAGTTGTTGAGAGTTAGATCTGGGTGTCCGATCTCGCCTACACATGGAAAGTGGTTCCATATCTGTGGAAGATGTAGCCTAGGGACAGCACTTGGATGAGGCAGAAAAAAAGACCAAGGATGGATCCTTGGGAGTATTTTGCGGAAGGAGATACCTTATCATAAGATGCTGAGAGGCTGTTTCCCCTGGCTGGAGAGTCTAGAACTAGGGGGCATAGTCTCAGGATATGAGGTCAGCCATCTAGGACAGAGATGAGAAATTTCTTCACTCAGAGGGTTGTGAATCTTTGGAACTCTACCCCAGAGGGCTGTGGATGTTTACTTGTTCAGTATATTCAAGGCTGAGATCGATAGACTTTTGGACTCCAGAGGAATCGAGGGTTATGGGGATCATAGAATCATAGAAATGTACAGCATGGAAGGAGGCCATTACGGCCCATCGTGTTTGCGCCGGCCGACAGAGATATCCAGCCTAATCCCACTTTCCAGCTCTTGGTTCGTAGCATTGTAGGTTACGACACTTTATGTGCTTATCCAAGTACTTTTTAAAATGTGGTCAGGGTTTCTGTCTCTACCACCCTTTCAGCCAGTGAGTTCCAGACCTCCGCCACCCTGTGGATAAAAAATGTTCCCCTCAAATCCCCTCTAAACCTCCTACCAATTGCTTTACATCTATGCCCCTTGGTTGTTGACCCCTCTGCTAAGGGAAATAGGTCCTTCCTATCCACTATATCTAGGCCCCTCATCATTTTAAACACCTCAATAAGGTCTCCCCTCAGCCTCCTCCATTGCAAAGAAAGCAAACCCAGCCTATCCAATCTTTCTTCACAGCTAAAATTCTTCCGTCGAAGCAACATCCTCGTAAATCTCCTCTGTATACTCTGTAGTGCAATCACATCTTTCCTGTGATGTGGCCAGAACTGCACGCAGTAATCTAGCTGTGGCTGACCTCGTGTATTATACAGTTCAAGCATAGAAAATAGGTGCAGGACTACGCCATTTGGCCCTTCGAGCTTGTACCACCATTCAATATGATCATGGCTGATCATGCAACTTCAGTACCCCATTCCTGCTTTCTCTCCATACCCGTTGATCCCTTTAGCTGTAAGGACCACATCGAACTCCCTTTTGAATATATCTAACAAACTGGCCTCAACAACTTTCTGTGGTAGAGAATTCCATAGGTTCACAATTCTCTGAGTGAAGAAGTTTCTCTTCATCTCGGTCCTAAATGGCTTACCCCTTATCCTTAAACTGTGTCCCCTGGTTCTGAACTTCCCCAACATCGGGAACATTTTTCCTGCATCTAACCTGTCCAATCCCGTCAGAATTTTATATGTTTCTATGAGATCCCCTCTCATTCACCTAAATTCCAGTGAACATAAGCCTAGTCGATCTAGTCTTTCTTCATATATCAGTCCTGCCATCCCGAGAATCAGTCTGGTGAACCTTCGCTGCACTCTCCCAATAGCAAGAATGTCCTTCCTCAGATTAGGAGACCAAAACTGCACACAATAACTGAAGGTGTGGTCTCACCAAGGCCCTGTACAACTGCAGTAAGACCTATCTGCTCCTATACTCAAATCCTTGCTATGAAGGCCAGCATGCTATTTGCTTTCTTTACTGCCTGCTGTACCTGCATGCCTACCTTCAATGACTGATGTGCCATGACATCCAGGTCTCGTTGCACCTCCCCTTTTACTAATCTGTCACCATTCAGCTAATAATCTGCCTTCCTGATTTTGCCACCAAAGTGGATAACCTCACACTTATCCACATTATACTGCATCTGCCATATATTTGCACACTCACCTAACCTGTCGAAGTCCCCTTGCAGCCTCCTAGCATCCTCCTCGCAGCTCGCACTGCCACCCAGCGTAGTGTCATCTGCAAACGTGGAGATATTACACTCAATTCCTTCATCTAAATCATTGATGTATATTGTAAATAGCTGAGGTCCCAACACTGAGCCCTGCGGCACCCCACAAGTCACTGCCTGCCATTCTGAAAAGGACCCGTTTATCCCGACTCTCTGCTTCCTGCCTGCCAACCATTTCTCTATCCACGTCAATACATTACCCCCAATACCATGTGCTTTAATTTTGCACACCAATCTCTTGTGTGGGACCTTGTCAAAAGCCTTTTGAAAGTCCAAATACACCACACCCACTGGTTCTCCCTTGTCCACTCTACTAGTTACATCCTCAAAAAATTCCAGAAGATTTGTCAAGCATGATTTCCCTTTCACAAATCCATGCTGACTTGGACCGATCCTGTCGCTGCTTTCCAAATGCGCTGCTATTACATCTTTAATAATTGATTCCAACATTTTCTCCACCACCGATGTCAGGCTAACTCCCTGTTTTTCCCTGTTTTCTCTCTTTCTCCTTTTTTTAAAAAGTGTGGTTGCATTAGCTACCCTCCAATCCATAGGAACTGAACCAGAATCCATGGATTGTTGGAAAATGACCACCAATGCATCCACTATTTCTAGGCCACTTCCTTAAGTAATCTGGGATGCAGACTATCAGGCCCTGGGGATTTATCAGCCTTCAGTCCCTTCAATTTCCCTAACACCATTTCCTGACCAATAAGGATTTCCCTCAGTTCCCCCTTCGTGCTCGACCATCGGTCCACTAGTATTTTCGGGAGGTTATTTGTGTCTTCCTGAGTGAAGCCAAAACCTAAGTACTTGTTCAATTGGTCTGCCATTTCCTTATTCCCCATTATGAATTCACCTGATTCTGACTGCAAGGGACCTACATTTGTCTTCACTAATATTTTTGTCTGTAAAAGCTTCTATAGATACGTGAAGTCAGTTTTTATGTTCCCTGCAAGCTTACTTTCATACTCTATTTTTCCCTTCCTAATTAAACCTTTCGTCCTACTCTGCTGAATTCTAAATTTCTCCCAGTCCTCAGGTTTGCTGCTTTTTCTGGCCAATTTATATGCCTCTTGGATTTAACACTTTCCCTTGTTAGCCACGGTTGAGCCACCTTCCCTTTTTTATTCTTATGCCACACAGATGAACAATTGTTGGTTGTAGTTAATCCATGTGTTCTTTAAATGTCTGCCATTGCCTATCCACAGTCAACCCTTTAAGTATCTTTGGCGAGTCTATCCTAGCCAATTCACGTCTCATACCATCGAAGTTACCTTTCTTTAAGTTCAGGACCCGAGTCTCTGAATTAACTGTGTCACTCTCCATCTTCATGAAGAATTCTACCATATTATGGTCACTCTTCCCCATGACCAGATTGCTAATTAATCCCCTCGTTACACAAGACCCAGTTGAGGATGGCCGCCTCTCTCGTTGGTTCCTCGACATACTGGTCGAGAAAACCATCCCTATTACGCTCCAGGAAATCCTCCTCCACTGTATTGCTACCAGTTTGGTTAGCCCAATCAAAATGCAGATTAAAATCACCCACAATAACTGCTGTACCCTTATTGCATGCATCCCTAATTTCTTGTTTGATGCCATCCCCAACCTCCCTACTACTGTTTGGTCATCTGTACACAACTCCCACTAACGTTTTCTGCCCTTTGGTGTTTCGCAGCTCTACCCATATAGATTCCACATCATCCAAGCTAATGGCTTCCGTACTATTGTGTTAATCTCCTCTTTAACCAGTAACGCTACCCCACCTCCTTTTCCTTCCTGTCTGTCCTTCCTGAATATTGAATACCCCTGGATGTTGAGTTCCCAGCCTTGGTTACCTTGGAGCCATTTCTCCGTAATCCCAATTACATCATATCCGTTAACAGCTATCTGCGCAGTCAATTCATCCAGCTTATTACGAATGCTCCTCGCATTGAGACTCCGAGCCTTCAGGCTTGTTTTTTTAACACTGTCTTTGTCCTTTTAGAATTATGTTGTAATGTGGCCCTTCTTCATTTTTGCCCTTGATTTCTCTGCTCTCCACTCTTGCTTTTCTCCTTCCTACCTTTTGCTTCTGTCCCCTTTTTACTTTCCTCTGCCTCCCTGCATAGATTCCCATCCCCCTGCCTTTAAACCCTCCCCAACAGCACGAGCAAACATTCCCCCATGGACATCGGTTCTGGTCCTGCCCACGGTTTCTACTGGTCCCACCTCCCCCAGAACTGGTTCCAATGTCCCAGGAATTTGAATCCCTCCCCCTTGCACCATTCCTCAAGCCATGTATTCATCTGAGCTATCCTGCAATTCCTACTCTGATTAGCATGTGGCATTGGTAGCAATCCTGAGATTACTACCTTTTGAGGTCCTACTTTTTAATTTAGCTCCTAGCACCCTAAATTGAGCTTGTAGGACCTCATCCTGTTTTTTACTTATATCGTTGGTACCTGTATGTACCACGACAGCTGGCTGTTCACCCTCCCCCTCCAGAATGTGCTGCAGCCACTCCGAGACATCCTTGACCCTTGCACCAGGGAGGCAAATATCATCCTGGAGTCTCGTTTACGGCCGCAGAAATGCCTATCTATTCCCCTTACAATAGAATCCCCTATCACTATAGCTCTCCCACTCTTTTTCCTGCCCTCCTGAGCAGTAGAGCCACCCCTCGTGCCATGGACTTGGCTGCTGCTGCCTTCCCCTGATGAACCATCTCCCCCCAAAGTACCCAAGGTGGTGTATCTGTTTTGGAGGGAGATGACCGCAGTGAAGCCCTGCACTACCTTCCTACTCCTGCTCTGCCTGATGGTCAGCCATTCCCTATCTGGCTGTGTAACCTTTACGTGCGGTGTGACCAACTCACTAAATATGCTATTCACGACATCCTCAGCATCGCGGATGCTCCAGAGTGAATCCACCTGCAGCTCCAGTGCCACAATACGGTCTGTCAGGAGCTGCAGCTGGGCACACTTCCTGCATATATAGTTGTCGGGGACACTGGAAGCTTCCCTGATTTCCCACATAGCACAAGTGGAGCATGACATGGGTCTGGGCTCTCCTGCCATGGCTTAACCCTTAAATTAACCTAATTGATAACAACGCCAAAGGTTTCTTAATGATCAGAAAAGAAAAAGATTAAATGCTCATTAATCCACCAGCCAATCACTTGCCCTCTTGGCTGTGACATCACACTTCGAATTCTTTTTACTATTTGTTTACCTTCTGCCCCTGCACCAGCTGGCTTCTCCCGCCTTCTGGACCCCTTTTATGGGCCTCGCTGCTCACGCCCTGCTCCGCTCCAACCTCTTCCGACTCCCCGATCCTCGTCAGAAGTGAATTCCTCGCCTACCTCCGGCCCTCCTGCTCCGAGGACTCCTGGCCTCCCGAACTTACGGACTTCCGCTCTCGGACTCTCTCATAACCTCCCTGCTCTTGTATTCTATGCCTCGGCTAATGAAGACAAGCATTCCGTATGCCTTCTTAACCACTTTATCCACCTGGCATGTGACCTTCAGGGATTGGTGGACATGCACACCAAGGTCCCTTTGTTCCTCTACACTTTTCAGTGTCCTACCATTTAATGTGTGTTCCCTTGCCTTGTTCGCCCTCCCGAAATGCATTACCTCACATTTCTCCAGATTGAATTCCATTTGCCACTGTTCTGCCCACCTGACCAGTTCATTGATATCTTCCTGCAGTCTACAGCTTTCTTCTTCATTATCAACCAAATAGCCTATTTTAGTGTCATCAGCAAACTTATTAATCATACCCCCAACATTCAAGTCTAAATCATTGATATATACCAGAAAAAGCAACGGACCTAGCACTGAGCCCTACGGAACCCTACAGCCTTCCAGTCACAAAAACACCCATCAACAATTATTCTTTGCTTCTGCCTCTGAGGCAATTTTGGATCCAACTTGCCACTTTGCCTTGGATCCCAAGGGCTTTTACTTTTCGTGACCAGTCTACCATGTGGGATCTTATCAAAAGCTTTGCTAAAATCCGTTTACACATCAAATGCACTACCCTTATCGACCCTCCTTGTTACCTCCTGAAAAAGTTCAAACAAGTTCGGCGGACACGAACTTCCCTAACAAATCCATGCTGACTGTCCTTGATTAATCCGTGTCTTTCTAAATTAAGGTTTATCCTGTCCTTCAGAATTTTTCCAATAATTTTCCCACCACCGAGGTTAGGCTGACTGACCTATAATTACTCGGTCTATACCTTTCTCCCTTTTTAAACCAAGGTACGCTGTTCGCAGTCCTCCAGCGCCACACCTGTAGCCAGAGGGGATTGGAAAATGATGGTCAGAGTCTCTCCTATTTCCTCTCTTCTGTTAACAGCCTGAGATACATTTCATCCAGGCCTGGGGATTTATCCACTGTGAAAGCTGCTAAACCCTTTAATACTTCCTCTCTCACTTATTATTTTATCTAATATTTCACACTCCTCCTTCCTGATTGCAATGTCTACACGCCCTTCTCTCTCGTGCAAACAGACGCAAATTATTCATTAAGAACCGTAGCCACGTCTTCTGCCTCCACACACATTACCTTTTAAGGTCTCTAATAGGCCCTACCCTTCCCTTCGTTATCCTCTTGCTCTTAATGTATTTATAAAACATCTTTTCATTTTCCTTGATTTTACTTGCAAAAATGTTTTCATGCTCTCTCTTTGCTTTCCTTATTTCCTTTTTTAATTTCACTGCCGCACTTTCTGTACTCCCCCAGGGTTTCTGCAGTATTGAGCCCTCGGTATCTGTCTTAAGCTTGCCTTTTTTTCTTTATCCTACCCTGTAACATTGCCTGCTTCGTCCACTCTCCATAAACTTCAGCTCATCCAGCAATCTGCCACCCATATCCTGTTCCACTCACCCGTCCCTGTTTTCAGTGACCTACATTGGTTAACAGTCCTCCGATGCCTCAGATTTTAAACTTCTCATTTTCCTGTTTAACTGCTTTCATGGCCTCACCACTCCCTATTTCTGCAACACACACCTCAAACTCTGTTCCTCTCGCTGTGGCCTCTTGTGCATCCCCCGCTTTCACCCCGCCATTGACGGCCACATCTACAGCCACCTAGGTCGTTTGCTCAGAAATTCCCCCAATTCCCACTGTATCTCCACCTCCTTCTTCTCCTTTAAGAATCTTCTTAAAACCCACCTCTCCCCTTCTCCTAATAACTCCTTTGGCTCAGCGTCCTTTTGTTTTTTTTTATTATCTTTTCTGTAATGCACCATGGGAGGTTTTCTTACATTAAAGGTGTTATATTGTAAGAACATAAAGCTGGATTTTGATCTCCTCGGACGAGGGGGCTTTGTTGGCCATTTCGGACTGAGATGAGGAGAAATTTCTTCTCTTGGTTGTGAATCTTTGGAATTCTTTATTCCAGAGGGCTCACTTGTTGAATATATGCAAGACCAAGATCAATAGATCTTTGGATACTGAGGGAATCGAGGAATATGCGGATAGAGCGGGAAAGTGGAGTTGAGGTCGAAGATCAGTCATAGAATCATAAAAATTTACAGCACAGAAGGAGGCCATTCGACCCATCGTGTCTGCCAGCCGAAAACAGCTATCCAGCCTAATCCCACTTTACAGCTCTTGGTCTGTAGCCTTGGAGGTGATGGCACTTCAAGTGCACATCCAAGTACTTTTTAAAATGTGCTGAGCGTTTCTACCTGTACCACCCTTTCAGGCAGTGAGTTCCAGATGTCTTCCACCCACGGGTGAGAAAAGTTCTCCAACTCTCCTATATCCTTCTACTAATTACTTTAAATCTATGCCCCCTGATTAATGACACCTCTGCTTCGGGAACGAGGTCGTTCCTATCCACTCTATCTCGGCCCTTCATAATTTTATACACTTCAATTAAGTCTCCCCTCCGTCATCTATGTTTCAAAGAAAACAATCCCAGCATTTCCAATCTTTCCTTATAGCTAAAATTCTCCAGTCCTGGCAACATCCTTCTAAATTTCCTCTGTACCCTCTGTAGTGCAATCACATTTTTCCTGTAATGTGGTGAGCAGAACTGGACTCCATATTCCAGCTGTGGCCTAACTAGTGTTTTATACAGTTCAAGCATAACCTCCCTGCTGTTATATTCAGTGTCTTGCCTAATAAAGGAAAATATCCCGTATGCTGCCTTAACCACCTTGTCAACCTGTCCTACTACCTTCAGGGATCTGTTTGACATGCATTCCAAGCTCCCTCTGTTCCTCTACACTTCTCAGTATCTTACCATTTATTGTGTATTCCTTTACCTTGTTAGCCCTCCCCAAATGTGTTATCTCACATTTCTCCGGATTTAATTCCATTTGTCAGTTTTCTGCCCACCTGTCCAGTCTATTGATATCTTCCTGCAGTCTACAGCTTTCTTCCTCATTATCAACCACACGGCCAATTTTTGTATCATGATCTTATTGAATGGCGGAGCAGGCTCGAGGGGCTGTATAGCCGACTCCTACCCCTATCTCTTATGCTGAGGAAACGGACAAATCATTAATTCCCTCTCTTAACTCCTTTTAGTAAGGCATCGTCTGGGATTTTATCTCCCAACATCGGTCTAAGGATGAATGACTCTGCTCGCCAAACGATCTATGGATCAAAATGAGTTTAATTTACTAACCTTTGACTAGGTTACTTTCAAGCTGCTGAGTGAGTGAATTTTTTTTTGCAAAATCATCAAAGAAGAAGCTAGACCACAAGACATTCATTATTGTTACGGATCACAACTTAAAGTTGGTTACATGATGGGATTTGAACTCTCAAACACTGAGTTACTCATCCTCTGTCGTAACCACTGCACTACTGAACCCTAAATGGGGCACAGGGACAGAGGGACTCTGGGGTGTCCGTATACAACTTTTGGCTCTGTTTGTAACGTGATTGTGTAACCACACTTGTTCTAATCTCTGACGCTCTGTCCTTAAAGCTACCTTGTACTGGTAAGGATACCACTTTCACCTACTTGTTAGAAGTTCTTGCTGTAGAATAATAGAGCAAATAAAAGTCTTCTGATTAACATAGAATATAGACCACTAAGGGCTCAATTTTGGCCACTGGAGATTTCTGGCGTATTTACCAGAGGTGCGCCAATTTTCCACGTGTGGAAGTGCGGCAGAAATCTTTGGGCCGATGTTGGCTGCTGTTCCGGGTCTTCCAGCTGCTGGTGTGGCGACTGGGTCTGTGGGCGGAGCCAGCGTCCTGCGCTGGAAACCGTGCCGGAACGCTGGACATGCGCAGTTGGATTGTGATTGCCGTGAAACATATAAAACATCTAAAATTCTGACTGGACTGGACAGGTTAGATGCAGGAAGAATGTTCCTGATGTTGGGGAAGTCCAGAACCAGGGGACATAGTCTTAAGGATAAGGGGTAAGTCATTTCGGACTGAGATGAGGAGAAACTTCTTCACTCAGAGAGTTGTTAACCTGTGGAATTCCCTACCGCAGAGAGTTGTTGATGCCAGTTCATTGGATATATTCAAGAGGGAGTTAGATATGGCCCTTATGGCTAAAGGGATCAAGGGGTATGGAGAGAAAGCAGGAAAGGGGTACTGAGGGAATGATCAGCCATGATCTTATTGAATGGTGGTGCAGGCTCGAAGGGCTGAATGGCCTGCACCTGCACCTATTTTCTATGTGATCGCGCATGCACAGTAGAATCGGGTCAGTGGGTGAGTGAGAGAGCTGCAGTTTCAGCTGCAGTTTCAACTGCAGTAGAATCTGGCTGCCGTTAGTGGAGAAGTTAGGAAAATCAATAAGCACAACAACAATCGATGCCCACCCGACCCCTCTCCCTCCCCTCCCCCCCCCCCCCCAACAGAATCAAAAAGCAACATTGCAGCTTATTGTTTATCAGATCCAGCGGATCTTCTGATTTGTATTAGAGAATTGAGTCGTCCCCCCTTTCAGCCTCCCAATACTTTGCCGCATTTCTGCCGAGCCAGTCCAGCCTCTCCTCTCTCTTTCTCCCCCCCCCCCCCCCCCCCCCCCCCCCACTTCCCTTCAGCCTCCTGACGCGTCTTTGCCTGCTGCCCCTTTCCCAGGCCGAATGGCCTCCCGTACAGGCCGGTTCGCTGCCTTCCCCAGCCGAGTTCATTTCAAGGTAGGATTTACTACAATTATTTGTTATTCAATTGTTTACCTGAATTCTTTATTTTTATTGAGTTATTTCAACTTTTATTTGCAATGTTTGGTGCTTGGGTGCAGGTCCTTACTTAGTTACCTGCGCAGATTTCTTAACTGTCCGCAAGGTTTTTCACAGCTGGCCACATTCGCTGACCTAAGTGGATTTGGAGTAACTTTTAGCTGGCCAGAATTGCCTAAATGGCCAAAACTGGCACAGGTGGCTGGGAACGCCCCCTTTTGGAAAAAAAAAGCTGAACTAAAAAAAATCTTACCTTACTGAGATACTCTGGAACAAGCTGATTGGGGAAAAGGATGTTTTTTTAACTTGCGCCTGAAAAAACAACTTGCTCTGGAAAAAATTGGAGCAAATCATGGCCAAAATTGAGCCCTAAGACTGCTACTTCTATTAAAGTCAAAGAAAAACTCTGCTTATGAATGATTTGTGTGTCAGAAGGGATCTCACATTTTTGTGTCCGTCATCCGCAGCAAGTCAGTATTCAAGCGTTGACTGCAGACAGGTCAGTTCCACTTTTACAATCCCCTTTACCTTGCATCCTTACTTTTACAAAGCGACCCACACAAATAGGTAAGGATTTGTGACCTATTTGCAAATCAGAAGTGCCTCTTCTGATTTGCAAACAGGTCACAAATCCCTGAGCCAGGGATAATGATTTTACAACTTGATTGCTTTAAAAAAAAAACCTGTATCATGTATTCACTTCCCAGCATTCAGTTCACATAATACCCTGTATATAATTTCATCTATTTCTATATCTATATCTTCTCTATAATCAATGCAGTTTACTTGGTCCTGTTACTAGTGCAGTAGATTGCAGTGTAATGTCTAATTTAGTTATGTAAAAACACAGATTTATTGTAATTAACCAGTATTATTTAGCAATTTTTCAGCCAGGAAGTGTAGCAGATGAGTAAAGTCATGACTGCTGAACATAGATTATATGTTGCAGTTTTGTCACCAATTGTTCTTCTTGAGTTTGGGGGTCCTTCCTGCCATAACTATCAGTTGTGGATTCTCTTAAGTGAAATATATTCACCTGTATAGTTGGGATGCTGTTGTCATTTAGCCTTCCTCCATGTTGCTGAGAATTGGCTTGATGTATCACTCTATTAAATGATCAATTTCCTACTGTGTCAGCACTCTCACCTCTGAGTCAGAAGGTTGTGGGCTCAAGACCGATTCCAGAGACATAAACATTTGAGGTAATTTGGCACAGGTGCAGCAGTGAAGGATGGTGTCATCTTTTGGTTGAGGCATTAACCGAGACCCTGTCTGCACCCTTGGGTGAACGCAAGAACTTAAGAATTAGGAACAGGAGTAGGCCATTCGGCCCTTGATTGAAGATCACGAGAGCCTCCTTCACAAGCTATTATCTGGCGACACCACAGTCAACCTGCAGAAAGCCATCACCATCAGTCAGGCGTTCATGACCTCGATCTGCAGCACCAGGCAAATTATTCATCCTGTGGACTCAAACCCGGCAAGTGCTGTTCACAGAATAGTGCCTTTCACAGGCAAGACTGTAGAACGTGGCTCTGCCCAGGGCAGAGAGCACAGACCTCGGTTCCAGATCTCGGAGTCCGCCGAGGGGTGCTAATCGAGTAGCACTATGCTGGCATTGCGGAGGAAACCATAGGGCTCACCAGTGTCGGTTTGCTGAATACGTATGTAAAGCCTGTAACACGAAGGGCCACCTCCAGCGTATGTGTAAAAGAAATACGACTCACCGAATAGCAGAGGAGTTGGTAGATGACTTTGAATCCAGCGGGGAGTATGATGATTTGGCCAGAGAGGCAGCTCAGCCCCAAGAAGAAGTGCATGGAGTGTATACCTGCACCACCGATTGTCCTCCAATGAAGATGGAAGTCGAGATAAACAGCATTCCAGTCTTAATGGAAGTGGACACTGGAGCGAGCCTGCCTTTGAGAGGCTATGGAATGAAAAACGACCCGAGCTGGCTCCAGTATAGGAAAAGTTACGCACCTACACCAAGAAGCTGATCCCAGTCCTTGGTAGTGCGGATGTAAGTGTAATCCATAATGACACGGTGCACAAGTTACCTCTGTGGATTGTTGCAGGTGATGGTCCAATGCTACTTGGAAGAAGGTGGATGGGAAAGATCCAGTGGAAATGGGAAGACCTCTTCACTCAAGCAATCGATGTCCCCCGAGACCTCTTCACTCAAGCAATCGATGTTCCCCGAGTTTCGAGGCAGAGCAAAACCTCATCTTCGCTTGGGCCAGGCACCAGAGAACAGAGCAGCGCAGCACCTGAGGCACAGACCGTCCAGCGCGACTGCGTGGCAATGACCGGAACGACCTAAAAGTACCTTTCTGGCTCCAGTGGCAGGACTCCTGGGGAGAAAGATCGAATTCACAGGCACTCCCAGCATTTGTGACAGAATCGCGAGAGCAGGATCAAGGCAGTCGACCTCGAGGACAGAAGAAAGATGGCGTCCTTGCTGCAGCGAGGTGCAGCGTGGCTGAAAAAAAAGAGGCCCGTGGCAATACCACGAGGTGCAACGCTGAGGGACTAATACGTTGTGCCGAACAAAGGATGTGATTGGGGTAAAGCCAGCAGGGTTCTCGTAAAGGAGACCTGCAACCAACTGAACTTAGAGACATTGTATGCATGGCAATCAATGTAACGCACCGATTAAGATTGTGAACAAAATGTTGTTGCGAGATGTCGGCAATAGAGTGTCACCAAAAGTAGTAATGAGCGAATTTGGGAGGGTAAAGGTGCTGACACCAGGGTGACCAAGGCTGGGAACTGAACATCCAGAGATATTCAACATTCAAGAAGGATAGACAGAAAGGAAAAGGAGGTGGGGGTAGCGTTGCTGGTAAAAGAGGAAATTAACTCAATCGTAAGGAAGGACATTAGCTTGGATGATGTGGAATCTGTATGGGTGAAGCTGCGGAATACCAAAGGGCAGAAAGCGCTAGTGGGAGTTGTGAACAGACCGCCAAACAGTAGTAGTGAGGTTGGGGACAGCATCAAACAAGAAATTAGGGATGCGTGCAATAAAGGTACAGCAGTTATCATGGGTGACTTTAATTTGCATATAGATTGGGCTAACCAAACTGGTAGTAATAAGGCGGAGGAGGATTTCTTGGAGTGTATTAAGGATGGTTTTCTGGACCAATATGTCAAAGAAACATAGAAAATAGGTGCAGGAGTAGGCCATTCGGTCCCTCGAGCCTGCACCACCATTCAATATCATGGCTGATCATTCACCTCAGTACCCTTTCCTGCTTTCTCTCCATACCCTTTGATCCCTTTAGCCGTAAGGGCCATATCTAACTCCCTCTTGGATATATCCAATGAACTGGCACCAACAACTCTCTGCGACAGGGAATTCCACAGGTTAACAACTCTCTGAGTGAAGAAGTTTCTCCTCATCTCAGTCCTAAATGACTTACCCTTTACCCTTATACTATGTCCCCTGGTTCTGGACTTCCCCAACATCAAGAACATTCTTCCTGCAGCGAACCTGTCCAGACCTGTCAGAATGTTATATGTTTCTATGAGATCCCCTCTCATCCTTCTAAACTCCAGTGAATACAGGCCCAGTCGATCCAGCCTCTCCTCATATGACAGTCCTGCCATCCCGGGAATCAGTCTGGTGAACATTCGCTGCACTCCCTCAATAGCAAGAACGTCCTTCCTCAGATTAGGAGACCAAAATTCCATAATATTCCAGGTGAGGCCTCACTAAGGCCCTGTACAACTGCAGCAAGACCTCCCTGCTCCTATACTAAAGTTCCCTAGCTATAAGGGTCAACATACTATTTGCTGCCTTCACCGCCTGCTGTACCTGCATGCCAACTTTCAATGACTGATGTACCATGACACCCAGGTCTCGTTGCACCTCCCCTTTTCCTAATCTGCTGCCATTCGGATAATATTCTACCTTTGCGTTTTTGCCACCAAATTGGATTACCACACATTTATCCACATTATACTGCACCTGCCATGCGTTTGCCCACTCACCTAACCTGTCCAAATCACCCTGCAGCCTCTTAGCGTCCTCCTCACAGCTCACACTGCCGCCCAGCTTAGTGTCATCTGCAAACTTGGAGATATTACACTCAATTCCTTCATCCAAATCATTAATGTATATTGTAAATAGCTGTGGTCCCAGCACTGAGCCCTGCGGCACCCCACTGGTCACTGCCTGCCATTCTGAAAAGGACCCGTTTATCCTGACTCTCTGCTTCCTGTCTGTCAACCAGTTCTCTATCCACGTCAGTACATTACCCCCAATACCATGTGCTTTAATTTTGCACACCAATCTCTTCTGTGGGATCTTGTCAAAAGCCCTTTGAGAGTCCAAATATACCACATCCACTGGTTCTCCTTTGTCCACTCTACTAGTTACATTCTCAAAAAATTCTAGAAGATTTGTCAAACATGATTTCCCTTTCATAAATCCATGCTGACATGGACTGACCCTGTCACTGCTTTCCAAATGCGCTGCTATTTCATCTTTAATAATTGCTCC
The DNA here is from genome assembly GCF_044704955.1 of Pristiophorus japonicus. Lineage (NCBI taxonomy): Eukaryota > Metazoa > Chordata > Chondrichthyes > Pristiophoridae > Pristiophorus > Pristiophorus japonicus. The sequence continues at coordinate 173,870,026 of NC_091978.1, read as the reverse complement.
AACATTTTCCCCACTACTGATGTCAGGCTAACCGGTCTATAATTCCCTGTTTTCTCTCTTCCTCCTTTCTTAAAAAGTGGTGTTACATTAACTACCCTCCAGTCCATAGGAACTGATCCAGAGTTGATAGACTGTTGGAAAATGATCACCAATGCATCCACTATTTCTAGGGCCACTTCCTTAAATACTTTGGGATGCAGACTATCAGGCCCCGGGGATTTATCGGCCTTCAATCCCATCAATTTCCCTAACACAATTTCCTGACTAATAAGGATATCCTTCAGATCCTCCTCCTTACTCGATCCACGGTCCCCTAGTACTTCTGGAAGGTTATTTGTGTCTTCCTTCGTGAAGACGGAACCAAAGTATTTGTTCAACTGGTCTGCCATTTCTTTGTTCCCCATTGTAAATTCACCTGAATCTGACTGCAAGGGACCTACGTTTGTCTTCACTAATCTTTTTCTCTTCACATGTCTATAGAAGCTTTTGCAGTCAGTTTTTATGTTCCTGGCAAACTTCTTCTCGTACTCTATTTTCCCCCTCTTAATTAAACCCTTTGTCCTCCTCTGCTGGATTCTAAATTTTTCCCAGTCCTCAGGTTTGTTGCTTTTTCTGGCAAATTTATATGCCTCTTCCTTGGATTTAACAAGGATGAATTTCCCTTGTTAGCCAAGTTTGAGCCACCTTCCCCGTTTTATTTTTACTCCAGACAGGGATGTACAATTGCTGAAGTTCATCCATGTGATCTTTAAATGTTTGCCATTGCCTATCCACCGTCAACCCTTTAAATATCAATTGCCAGTGTATTCTAGCCAATTCACGCCTCAAACCATCGAAGTTACCTTTCCTTAAGTTCAGGACCCTCGTCTCTGAATTAACTGTGTCACTCTCCATCTTAATAAAGAATTCTACCATGTTCGGGTCACTCTTCCCCAAGGGGCCTCGCACAACAAGATTGCTAATGAGTCCTTTCTCATTACACATCACCCAGTCTAGGATGGCCAGGCCTCTAGTTGGTTCCTCGACATATTGGTCTAGAAAACCATCCCTAATACACTCCAGAAAATCCTCCTCCACCGCATTGCTACCATTTCGGTTAGCCCAATCAATATAGGCCAGTGATCTCAGGAGGGTGAAGGCACTGATCCTGATAACCCTTCCCCAGGTCTATCCCACGCTGCAGGCACCCGATGGCACTATTCGCCACGGACATGGAAACGAAAACGGTGCCAATACGCGCAGTCGGCTGCCATTGCCCATCACCCGGGTCAAGGCGGCACAGCCCGCAGACCCAGTCACTACCTCGGCCATGTCCAGGAGCGAAAGGTCAGAAGCAACGAGTTCCCCAAACGGGACCTGGAACAGCTAGGTTCCCAACACCGTTGGAGAGCTGGCAGAAGATTCTGCAGCCCTCAAAGGAGGACAGGGAGGCCACACATCTGTGGCTCTGCTCACCAGAAGGCAATGGCAAAGGCCCCAAGTCCTGGCAAGGTGAGTGAACCAAGCCCACCCCGCTAGCAGGGGGCACAGCACCACCGTCAGACGTCTTGGACCCCGTCCGGTTGCTCTGGAACCAGCATCCTCGCATACCAGTACTGCTACCTCAGTACTGACCATGTCTGAAGCATGAATGCAATCTAGCCAATCCTGGTGCACGACCGTAAAATGTAACGAATGAAGTCACTGAACCAAGGTGTCACGATACAAACTTTTTTTTTCTTCCTTTCTTTGTACTTGCACTGTGTCTGATCCTATATGTTAATATAACGGGCCAGCTGCATGATCTCGCTGTAGCCATGGACACACAAATGGATCACACCCAGAACCCACTGGAATCTCCACTGCATCATCGAACTATCCAAACTGGTAACCACTACCCAACGTTGTGGCAAAAGGACTTGGGGATTAACAGGGAGAGAGTCAAGCCAAAGCACAGCCAAGGTGCAAGGGCTATTGGCACTTAAGTCTTGGGAGAGTTAAGCCAGAGCACATAGTTCAAAGGTAATTGGTACAAAGGACTTGGGGGAAGAGTGATGTTATATATGCAGACTATAGATATACTCTGTGCAGTCACTGTATAGTTGCATAAGATGGAGACTTGTTTACCTGATGTACTATCAATAAGGTTTACACTGTGTATATACTATGCTGGCACCGCTAGAGTGTGGAGACAGGGGTTTCCTGCCCTGATGGCAGGGGCTGTATTAAAGGGTAGCCACCATGCGGCTGTCTTGCTCTGGAGTTACGAGTAAAGGACCAAGGTCACTACAGTTTGAGTACAACACATTGCCTCATGGAGTCATTCATAAGTACATTGCAGACATAACAACTGGCGATGGGGATTATAAGATTATGACTGATCTTCGACCTCAACTCCACTTTCCTGCACTATTCCCATATCCCTTTATTCCCTTAATATTCAAAAATCCATTGATCTCTATCTTGAATATACTCAACAACTGAGCATCCACTCTGGGGTAGAGAATTCCAAAGATTCACCACCCTTTGTGTAAAGAAATTTCTCCTCATCTCAGTCCCAAATGTCCGACCCCTTATTCTGGGACTGACCCCTGGTTCTCGATTCTCCAGCCAGGGAAAACATCCTCCCTGCATCAACCCTGTCGAGCCCTGTAAGAATTTTGTATATTTCAATTAGATAATTGAAATGGGTGGAATGAAAAGATCCATGGCACCATTTTGTAGAAGAGCAGGGGGGTTCTCCCCGGTTTTTGGGCTAATATTTATCCCTCAACCAACCAACAAAAAGATTATCTGGTCATTACTGTTTGTGGGATCTGGCTGTGTGCAAATTGGCTGCTGTGTTTCCCACATTATAACAGTGACTACACTTCAAAAGTACTTAATTGGTTGTAAGATGCTGTCCTGAGGTTGTGAAAGGCGCGATATAAATGCAAAGCTTTCCTTGCTTGCTAATGTCCCCTTTGTGCTTCTTGCTTTAGATTGCATTTGTTTAATAGGTTCTTGTGTACAAACTTTTTTGTATATTTATCAAGGCTTATTTGACATTGAGATCACTTGCTCTTGGTATTGCCACTTTAGTTCTCTATTCAGATGGAAAATGTTGTATTTTGTTCACAATTTTTCTTTTCTATTTCCTGATATGTTTTTAAAACTTTAGTGGAAAAAAAGATACTTGCTTGCATTTAAAAAATTTGGCTCTACACTGCAAAATATATTAACCTACTTATATAGACATAAAGGACCCCTTGATACTATTTGAAAAGAGCAGGGTGTTCTCTTGGTGTCCTGGCCAGTATTCCTCCCTGAACCAACATCTTGGGGCTGGGGCTTATTTTAACTTGTTTTATTCATTTGCTTTTTGTGGGACTTTGCTATGTGAAAATTGCTGCATTTGATTATTTAATAACAGTAATCTATTGTCTGTAAAGTGCTTTGGGATGCCCTAGGACACGAGGTTTGCCACTTCCTCTATTCCTCTAGACACTTCCATGCTGCTGACCCTTTATGCATGTGCAAACTGATAAATTCGCTGTTTGTTGTAACAGCTTCATTCAAAGATTCAGTCCCCTCTCCTCACCCAGCAAAGAGTCACCATGGCAGATCTTCAGTTGTGCTCGCTGGCCTCCGGCCTGCTTTCTCCTGTCACATCTGCCACTCTTCAGGAGCAGACTCCGGCCCATTTTTCACTGTTGCCTATGTTTCTTTCCCAGTCTACCCACTTTTCACTAAATGGAATAGAATCTGGATGGCCCATTCTGAGGGGGCTCTGCAGCCATCGGTGTATGATTAGAGTTATGTTGGTTGCCTCTCTTTGAACTGTAGAGGTTGGCTTATCTTCAGCAACACTATTACCAAATGTCATTTTAGTATCCAATTTTGGTAAATGTCCCACACCTTCTTGGTATTGAATCATTTCCTGTTTAAATTTGGGTTTTTTTAAGGACGTTTAAAGAAGTTGGCAGTCGAAACCCAATGAGCTGCACATTACTTTAACCAAACTTTAACATGTCTCACTAATTTCATCAGAGAGCATCCTGCGTTAGAGAAGTGATCAACAGGACTGTGGGGAAACTTTATAAATTACATAATCCTTAAATTTCTGTCTCTTTTTTTTTTTTACTTTTAAAATGTTCTCAAGATATCTCTACATCTCCTGTCTGGACAGATGGAAATATAAATGATTACAGCATAGAAGGGCTATCCAAAACTAATTCCACTGTCCCACTCTCCCTGTAGTCACTGCATCAAATATTATTCAGCCATTTCCTTTGCGGATACAATAGCTTCTACTTCAGCCACTCCATGTGGCAAAGCATTCCATGCTCCCAACAGCCCACTGAAAATAAATTTCTCCTAACTCCTTTTCTCGCTTTGTTAGTGACAATTTAAATTGATGCCCCATTGTCAGTGACTTCCTCACCAGAGCTCCCTAACCACACAAAATAATATTTTACGATTCATTCGGCTTAAATTCATAATTTATAAAACCTCTATGAACCTCCTATCTTTCTCTGCTCCAGTTGAAATGGTACCTGAGACTCTCCTCATAACTTTAGTTTCTCAACTGTGGCATCAGCCTGGTGAATTTCTGCTGTATAGTTTTTAATATCCTTTCTATAATGGGATGTCCAAAACTACACAACTCTAAGGCCCCAAGTTTCCACATGATTTGCTCCTGATTTTTAGGAGCAACTGGTGTAAAATGGAGTATCTTAGAAATCGGAATTCTCGTCATTTAGTTTGCTCCAGTTCTAGTCAGTTCGAACAGTTTCACTTCGGAACAGAATGTTTTTTTCAAAAGGGGGCGTGTCCGGCCACTTACGCCTGATTTCAAAGTTTTGTGAGTGAAAACTTACTCCAAACTAACTTAGAATGGAGTAAGTGAAGATTTTTGTACGCTCGAAAAAACCTTGTCTACACTTTAGAAAATCAGGCGTAGGTTACAAATCAGGCGTAGGGAATGGTGGGGGGGGGAGGGTGTTTAAAGGGAAGTTTACAAACATTAAACACTTCAGTTTTACAAATAAAGAGCCATCATCAATAATAAATGATAAATACATCAATAAATCAACCAATGAATCAATCAAAAAAAATTAATAAATAATTTTTAAAAAAAAAATCAATAAATAAAACATTTTCTACTTACCGACTGCAGCACCGGGAGCCCTCCAACAGCGTGCTGGGATGCCCCCCTCAGTGTGTCTCTCAGTGTCTCTATCTCTCTGTCTGTCTGTGTGTGTCTCTCATTCTCTGTCTGTCCGTGTCTGTGTTTCTGACAGCGAGGGGGAGAAGGGGGAGGGATGGGGGAGAAGGGAATAAAGGGGATGGGGGGGGGGTGGGGAAGGAGATATGGGTGGGGGGGAAGGAGATTATTGGGGGGGGGGACAGGGGGGAAGGAGAAGGAGAAGGGGGAGGGAGGCTGAACGGGCCGCGCCCGAGACTTCGGGCAGGGCCCGTCCCCAGCACCAGATTTACAGGTAGGTGGCGTTGAGTCGGGTCGGGGGGGTGGTGGGAGGGAGGGAGGGAGAGGGAGGTCAGGTCGGGGGGGAGGGAGGTCAGGTCGGATCCAGTCCGGAGGCGGGGGGGTGGCGGGTGTTGGGTCGGGTCCGGAGGGGGGGTGGGTGTCGGGGGCGTGGGGGGGGAGTGGGTGTCTGGTCCGGTCCGGGGAGCGGGTGTCGGGCGGGAAGCGGGAGTCGGGTCGGGAAGAAGCAGGAGCTGGCCGTGGGAGGAGCCTTATTCACGCAGTCCCAGTGAGGCCATTCGGCCAGGGCTAGCGGCTGCGTGCTTCGGGCCCCTCCCACACAGTTTTGGGCGCCTGGAACTACTGCACTTGCGTGCCCACTGTAGCGCGCATGTGCAGAGGTCCCGGCACTGTTTTCAGCGCAGGGACCTATCTCCACCCCCTACAGCTCCTGCTGCGCTGTGCCGAGGGCCAGAGGACCTGCAGGGAGGTGGAGAATATGGAGGGTTTTTTTAGGCGCACTTTGTGGCGTGAAAAACGGGCGTCCAGGTCGGGACTGCGCCGTTCTAGGTGCGGCTCGAAACTTGGGCCCGAAATGTGGCCAAAATAATGTTTTGTATAAACTTATCATACTTTACCCTCGTATTCTATGGTCTTATTTTTTTAAACCCTAAATATTATTGGCCTTTTTAAAAATAGATTGATCTACTTGCACACTCACTTTTAGGCACTTCTGCATTTAAACCCGAAGCCATCAAAGGTTGAGGCACAGAGATGCGTTAAGTAACCCTACTTTATTTAACTATATCTGACAATACAGTTAATAACATGACTGAATTAAGCATTGAGGATTACAGTGAATATTTGGATGTATATCTTAATTAACAACTATATGCAGGAGAGAGAGAGAGGAGTAAGGTTTACAAAAAATGAGACAAATAATGAGATGCGCAGATACCATCATAATGTGTGTGAGAGCCATAGAGAGAGAGAGAGAGAGAGAGAGTGGAAAACAAATAGAAATGCTAAGAGGTTTTCAGCAGAATTAGAGTGGAAAAGAAGCAGAAAATATTTTTATTGTTTGTAGGCATTGTGTTGAGAGATTAACTCGGTTTTATAAAATGATTGAAGCCATGAAGTATGCAGACATAGTTTATAACAATATTTGAACATCTTGATATGGTTCCTGTCTTGTAACTCACTCCGTTATTAGTTGATGTCACCAACTTAAAGACAGACAATTATCAGTTTTCATTTTTACTTGATGACTAAGATGATTGTGCACTGTTACTGATTTGGGAAGCGGTTTGAAGCGTGAGTAGGTTAAAATTGTCTTGGAAGGGATAATAAAGAAATTTGGGCACTGTAAAATAGGCTGCCAATTCACTATCGCCCGTTTTGCATTACCGCCCAAGTCAAATTCCACCCCCGGGGTTTTAACCAGATTGATTATTGGGTCGCGTTTTCTTTTATTCTTTTGTTATCCGAAGTACACTTGTGAAATTATGCTTATTTTGTCCTTAGACGTAATATTCATGGCGTGTCAAAAGAGAAAATTAAAGCAATTTTAGAGCATTATGAGCGCCATGTGACAGTCAGCACTATAATGATGTCATCGCAACCTATCTTCCCTGAAACAAAAGCTGTTGAACCGACTGAGAGTGCAGTAATTGGGTAAGTACCCTGAAGTAAAAATATGTACCATGGTATATCAATATGATTTAAGTTTTTTATTTTCTAGAGAATACTGAATTGGAAGGTGAGAGCATTCTTTTTTTTCTATGTTCTTGTTTTTCGAGCTATTATGCAAAAATAGGGGATCTTTGGCTTTTGTTCACATTGGTGCGAACTGCACATTGAAAACTGTATCTAAATGGATTTTTTTCCTGTTGTTGGTGACAATTTTGGTTTAAACATCTCTCAATATCTGAGGTGCACAGGAGGAGAGAGGTCCTCTCCACAGGGGGCAATATTCCCTCTTTTTTTTTGTACTGAGCAGGTCTCAAACTTCATTGACTGCAATCTTTTTGTCCATGGAAATATTTTACAATGACAGCAATGGCAACCGCTTAAAAGCATATATACACTGATGCCATATTGTCATCCCACCGTCTCAATCATGAGACAATCAGACAAAAATCATGAAATCAGTGTTTTTTTTGGGGGTTTATAAATATCATTAATGGCTTTATTTAATCTCTTAACAGGTCATAGCTCTTACAAAAACTATAGGACGTGCTTATTTGTACTGTCAAAATGGCCACCATGTTCCCCCCCCCTTCGTCTATGATTGGCCCCCTTGGAGGATAAACCACACCCTGAAGTTTTACTGGAATGTGTAACTGGAACCGCCCATCCCAAGGTCTCACTGACTTTGCAAATTCTAACTCGATCCACTTTGACTTCCTGAAGCGACAGAGGTCAGAGCTCCCCAGAATTCAACAAGGGCCAGCCAAAGTGCGTTACCCCAGTGCAAGTGCATGCCTGCCCCAGCTAAAGTGTCTCCTTACACCAGTGCAAGTCCATGACCTTGCCCACCATCACCACCCCACCGTAGCCTGGGCATTGTGCACGGATTGTTAACAGGTTTATTGAGTATGAAGTGAACAGTGACAGTGTCATGACTTCTGGATTTCATCCACTCCAACGATGTCCCTTGTTGGAAGAATGTGATCCGTCTTCCCTGAATTGCCTCTCTCCCCTCGGGTCCGCTGCCACCCGTGTCTCTTCCCGCCCCCGCTCCCCCCCGCCTCGTTATCTCGATCGCTCTCTCTCTTTCGGTCGCGCTCTCTTGCTCTGTCGCCCTAAATTGGATGAATTAACTGCGCAGGCAGCTATTAACGATTATGATATAATTGGGATTACGGAGACATGGCTCCAGGCTGACTAAGGCTGGGAACTCAACATTCCGGGGTATTCCAACATTCAGGAAGGATAGACAGAAAGGAAAAGGAGATGGGATAGCGTTGCTAGTTATAGAGGAAATTAACGCAATAGTAAGAAAGGACATTAGCTTGGATGATGTGGAATCTGTATGGGTGGAGCTGCAGAATACCAAAGGGCAGAAAAAGCTAGTGGGAGTTGTGTAGAGACCACCAAACAGTAGTAGTGAGGTTGGGGACGGCATCAAACAGGAAATTAGGGATACGTGCAATAAAGGTACAGCAGTTATCATGGGTGACTTTAATCTACATATAGATTGGACTGACTAAGCTGGTAGCAATGCGGTGGAGGAGGATTCCCTGGAGTGTATTAGGGATGGCTTTCTAGACTAATAGGTCGAGGAACCAACGAGAGAGCTGGCCATCCTAGACTGGGTGATGTGTAATGAGAAAGGACTAATTCGCAATCTTGTTGTGCGAGGCCCCCTGGGGAAGAGTGACCATAATATGGTAGAATTCTTTATTAAGGTGGAGAGTGACAGTGTTAATTCAGAGACTAGGGTCCTGAACTTAAGGAAAGGTAACTTCGATGGTATGAGACGTGAATTGACTAGGATAGACTGGCAAATGATACTTAAAGGGTTGACAGTGGATAGGCAATGGCAGACATTTATAGATTACATGGATGAACTTCAACAATTGTACATCCCTGTCTGGAGTAAAAATAAAACGGGGAAGGTGGCTCAACCGTGGCTAACAAGGGAAATTAGGAATAGTGTTAAATCCAAGGAAGAGGCATATAAATTGGCCAGAAAAAGCAGCAAACCTGAGGATTGGGAGAAATTTTAGAATTCAGCAGAGGAGGACAAAGGGTTTAATTAGGAGGGGGAAAATAGAGTATGAGTAAGCTTGAAGGGAACATAAAAACTGACTGCAAAAGCTTCTATAGATATGTGAAGAGAAAAAGATTAGTGAAGACCAACATAGGTCCTTTGCAGTCAGAATCAGGTGAATTTATAATGGGGAACAAAGAAATGGCAGACCAATTGAACAAATACTTTGGTTCTGTCTTCACTAAGGAAGACACAAATAACCTTCCGGAAATACTAGGGGTTCAAGGGTCTAACGAAAAGGAGGAACTGAAGGAAATCCTTATTAGTCAGAAAATTGTGTTAGGGAAATTGATGGGATTGAAGACTGATAAATCCCCAGGGCCTGATAAGCTGCATCCCAGAGTACTGAAGGAAGTGGCCCTAGAAATAGTGGATGCATTGGTCTTCATTTTCCAACATTCTATTGAGTTGGGATCAGTTCCTAAGGACATAAGAACATAAGAAATAGGAGCAGGAGAAGGCCATACTGCCCCTTAAGCCTGCTCCACCATTCAATACGATCATGGCTGATTCAATCATGGACTCGGGTCCACTTCCCTCCCCGCTCCCCATAATCTCTTAACCCCCTCATCGGTTAAGAAACTGTCTATTTCTGTCTTAAATTTATTCAATGTCCCGCCTTCCACAGCTCTCTGAGGCAGCGAATTCCACAGATTTACAACCCTCTGAGAAAATAAATTTTTCCTCATCTCAGTTTTAAATGGGCGGCCCCTTATTCTGAGATTATGCCCTCTAGTTCTCGTCTCCCCCCATCAGTGGAAACATCCTCTCTGCATCCATCTTGTCAAGCCCCCTCATAATCTTATACGTTTTGATAAGATCACTTCTCATTCTTCTGAATTCCAATGAGTAGAGGCCCAACCTTCTCAACCTTTCCTCATAGGTCAACCCCCATATCCCTGGAATCAACCTAGGGAACTTTCTCTGTACTGCTTCTAAAGCAAGTACATCCTTTCGTAAATATGGAAACCAAACTGGAGGGTAGCTAATGTAACACTACTTTTTAAAAATGGAGGGAAAAAACGGAATTATAGACCAGTTAGCCTGACATCGGTGATGGGGAAAATGTTGGAATCAATTATTAAAGATGAAATAGCAGCGCATTTGGCAAGTAGTGACTGGATCGGTCCAAGTCAGCATGGATTTATGAAAGGGAAATCATGCTTGACAAATCTAGAATTTTTTGAGGATGTAACTAGTAGAGTGGACAAGGGAGAACCAGTGGATGTGGTGTATTTGGACTTTCAAAAGGCTTTTGACAAGGTCCCACACAAGATTGTTGTGCAAAATTAAAGCACATGGTATTGGTGGTAATGTACTGACGTGGATAGAGAACTGGTTGGCAGACAGGAAGCAGAGAGTCGGAATAAATGGGTCCTTTTCAGAATGGCAGGCAGTGACCAGTGGGGTGCCGCAGGTTCAGTGCTGGGATCGCAGCTATTTACAATATACATTAATGATTTAGACGAAGGAATTGAATGTAATATCTCCAAGTTTGCAGATGACACTAAGCTGGGTGGTGGTGTGAGCTGTGAGGGGGATGCTAAGAGGCTGCAGGGTGACTTGGACAGGTGAGTGGGTAAATGCATGGCAGGTGCAATATAATGTGGATAAATGTGAAGTTATTCACTTTGGTGGCAAAAACAGGAAGACAGAATATTATCTGAATGGCGATAGATTAGGAAAAGGTGAGGTGCAATGAGACCTGGGTGTCATGGTACATTGAAGTTTGGCATGCAGGTATAGCAGGCGGTGAAGAAGGCAAATGGCATGTTGGCCTTCATAGCTAGAGGATTTGAGTAGAGGAGCAGGGAGGTCTTACTGCAGTTGTACAGAGTCTTGGTGAGGCCAAGGAATATTGTGTTCAGTTTTGGTCTCCTAATCTGAGGAAGGACGTTCTTGCTGTTGAGGGAGTACAGCGAAGGTTCACCAGATTGATTCCCGGGATGGCAAGACTGACATATGAGGAGAGACTGGATCAACTGGGCTTGTATCCACTGGAGTTTAGAAGAATGAGAGGGGATTTCATAGAAATATATAAAATTCTGACTGGATTGGACAGGAAGAATGTTTCCGTTGCTGGGGAGTTCCAGAACCAGGGGTCACAGTCTAAGGATAAGGGGTAAGCCATTTACGACCGAGATGAGGAGAAACTTCTTCACTCAGAGAATTGTGAACCTCTGGAATTCTCAACCGCAGAAAGTTGTTGAGGCCAGTTCGTCAGATATATTCACAAGAGAGTTAGATATGGCCCTTACGGCCAAAGGGATCAAGGAGTAAGGAGAGAAAGCATGAAAGGGGTACTGAGTTTGAATGATCAGCCATGATCTTAGTGAATGGCAGCGCAGGCTTGAAGGGCCAAATGGCCTGCTCCTGCACCTAATGTCCATGTTTCTATGTTACTGTCTCTCTCTCTCTCTCGCTCTCTCTCTCTCGCTCTCTCTCTCTCGCTCTCTGGCGCGCTCGCACTCTCTGGCGCGCTCTCTCTCCGCTCTCTGGTGCGCGCGCGCGCGCGCTCTCTCTCTCCGCTCTCTGGTACGCGCGCGCGCTCTCTCTCCGCTCTCTGGTACGCGCGCGCGCTCTCTCTCCGCTCTCTGGTGCGCGCGCGCGCGCTCTCTCTCCGCTCTCTGGTGCGCGCGCGCGCGCTCTCTCTCCGCTCTCTGGTGCGCGCGCGCGCGCTCTCTCTCCGCTCTCTGGTGCGCGCGCGCGCGCGCTCTCTCTCCGCTCTCTGGTGCGCGCGCGCGCGCTCTCTCTCCGCTCTCTGGTGCGCGCGCGCGCTCTCTCTCCGCTCTCTGGTGCGCGCGCGCGCTCTCTCTCCGCTCTCTGGTGCGCGCGCGCGCTCTCTCTCCGCTCTCTGGTGCGCGCGCGCGCTCTCTCTCCGCTCTCTGGTGCGCGCGCGCGCTCTCTCTCCGCTCTCTGGTGCGCGCGCGCGCTCTCTCTCCGCTCTCTGGTGCGCGCGCGCGCTCTCTCTCCGCTCTCTGGTGCGCGCGCGCGCTCTCTCTCCGCTCTCTGGTGCGCGCGCGCGCGCTCTCTCTCCGCTCTCTGGTGCGCGCGCGCGCGCTCTCTCTCCGCTCTCTGGTGCGCGCGCGCTCTCTCTCCGCTCTCTGGTGCGCGCGCGCGCGCTCTCTCTCCGCTCTCTGGTGCGCGCGCGCGCTCTCTCTCCGCTCTCTGGTGCGCGCGCGCGCTCTCTCTCCGCTCTCTGGTGCGCGCGCGCGCGCTCTCTCTCCGCTCTCTGGTGCGCGCGCGCGCGCTCTCTCTCCGCTCTCTGGTGCGCGCGCGCGCGCTCTCTCTCCGCTCTCTGGTGCGCGCGCGCGCGCTCTCTCTCCGCTCTCTGGTGCGCGCGCGCGCGCTCTCTCTCCGCTCTCTGGTGCGCGCGCGCGCGCTCTCTCTCCGCTCTCTGGTGCGCGCGCGCGCGCTCTCTCTCCGCTCTCTGGTGCGAGCGCGCGCGCTCTCTCTCCGCTCTCTGGTGCGCGCGCGCGCGCTCTCTCTCCGCTCTCTGGTGCGCGCGCGCGCGCTCTCTCTCCGCTCTCTGGTGCGCGCGCGCGCGCTCTCTCTCCGCTCTCTGGTGCGCGCGCGCGCGCTCTCTCTCCGCTCTCTGGTGCGCGCGCGCGCGCTCTCTCTCCGCTCTCTGGTGCGCGCGCGCGCGCTCTCTCGCTCTCTCTGGCACGCACGCTTGCTCGCTCGTGTTCGCCCCCTCCCTCTCCACCCCCCTCCCCATCTCCTCCCCCTCCCTCTGCCCTCCCCCCGTCGCCCCCCCCCCCCCCCCTCCCCGTGCCCTCCCTCCTCTCCCTCGCCCGCACTCTCCCGCGACCCCCCCCCCCCCCCCCCCCCCAAAGAGCATGGAGGAGTCCGGCACCAACTTGGCACAGGGCTTTGCGCAGAGCCTGGAGTCCATCCTTTCCACCGTAGAAGTGATGGCCAAATCCATTAGCACACTTGTGGACCCAACCAGGATGCAGCGACTGATAGCCGATGTGTCGGCTTTTGTTGCTGCCATGCAAGCTTAAACTTCTGCCATCGTGGCTGCTCTTACCAGTGGTCAAATTGGCTTGCAAGGTATCACAATAGTCCAACAATCTGTCCTCCAACTGATCATTAGGATTGCTGAGGCGCCACCCTGGGGGAGTGGAAGTGACTCTAGAGCACTAACCTGTCCTCCCTCAGGATACCAGCTGAGATGGTGCAGTCCGAAGCTGGACCTTCTAGGCCCAAAGCTGCTCCAGGTCATCCTCCAAGGCCAATTGCCGTCTCCTGCACTGAAAGTCAGCAGCATTTTACCAGCCATGCTGCAGTCACTGGAGAAGCACTGCGTAGGAGCACTAGGGCAGGCGAAGACAGGCACTAAGGGAATGCACAAGAATGATATTTGTGTGCAATATGACATGATTCCATATATAAATTTGGTTTGGAATGTTTATTTTGTGTTGGCTTTTACTTTTGCATTGTGGCCAAGTGGATGCTGTGATGGTCAGTGACAGAGGGAATGTAAGGTGTGGGACTGTTGGTGAATGGGAAATTGGGGTTGCGTTTACTGGTATCGAAGTCGAATGAGTCGGTCACGGATATCCTGGCCAGAAAGGGGCTTTCTGCGTTGCCTTTCTTCCTCTTCCTCCTCTACCTCCTGCTCCTCCCCATCCTCCTCAGCTGACTACCGTATGGCTGGTGGCCAGGGCTGTGCCCTCATGATGACAAGTTGTACAGCATACCGAATATTACAGGGCCCCTCCAGCGCGTTCCAGGCAGCAGAAGCGTTGCTTCAGCACACCAATGGCATGCTTGATGATGTTTCATGTGGCAGCAGGGCTTTCATTGTATGAATGCTGCCCACATGTGCATGGGTTGCGCACCAGAGTCATGAGCCATGTTGTTAATGGATAGCCTTTGTCTCCCAGTAGCACCCTCTGGTTTGTCAAATGTGGATGGGATAGCGGAATATCACAAAGCATGGCTGCCAGGATACCAGTCATTGACCTGCATGATTCGCTGCCAATGGTTACACACCAGATGGACGTTGAGGGAGTGGAATTCCTTTCGGTTGCGGTACATCTCAGTGTTGAGATGCGGTGCCTGTAAAGCGACGTGCGTGCAATCAATGGCACCCTGCACCATGGGGAAGTCTGCAATTCTTGTGAAGTCACATGCTCGCTCTGCCTGCTGCTCTCTGACCAGAGAGAAGGAAATGTATTTTGCTCTCTTGGAATACAGAGCCTCCAGGTGCACGGCAAACTGGGAGATGTGGCAAATATCTCCTGCTGCAGCCTAGAAGGAGCCCAACTCATAAATGTTTCCAGCCACTGTGACCTTTACAGCCACTGGCAAAGCGGTCCTCGCCCTGCCCTGAGGTTATAGTTGTGGCTGCGGCAGAAGGCAGATATCAGCAAGGATGTCCTTGGTGAAGCGCAGATGTCTAACGCACTGTTCCTCGCTGACGTTCAGGTAGCAGTATTGCGTCCTGAGCACCCTGGGCGAATATGGCCTCCTGCTGAGAGCCTTTCTCCCCCTCCTCCCTCTCCCAGCAACATGTCCTGCTCTCTGTTGGCTCTGCTCATTCTCCCTGACCTACTATAGGCCAAATGGAATGCCTACTATTGTACCCATGTCTTGGAGCAAGTGGCTGTCCTTCAGCACCTGCCATACCACTCCCTGTAGACTTTAGCATCTTTAAAGAACTGTACAAAACACCAAACACTTCTGCAAACACAGTAACAGCCAGTACCAATCAATCAACAACTGAGCTGTAAGTAGTTGATAATCCTTTAAATAGCGCTGGTGGGAGATCCTTCCTGCTGCTGAACACATGGTCAGCTGTGTGAACTTGAGAGGGCCTTAGCTGGAGTGTTGAACTCCAAAATGGCAGCGCTGGCATGAAATCAGCCGACTATGCATACTTCCAGCACATGCTCCCTGCGCCCCGTGCTAAGATGGCGTCAGGTGAGGCCCGCACCAGAAGTGTGCTTGGCGGATGCCATTTTAGACCGCATCGGCACCCGTAGTACCCAAACAACGGACACTATAGAATAGAATTTTGCGGTCACTACATTTGATTAAGCAAATGACTTTTATTTGAATAAATACAGAATCTTACCAGTATAAGCTGCCTTATAAGGAGTTCTGCCAGTATATTGTCAAATAGCTCAGTTGATTGAGTACCATGTTTAGGACTGAAGTTCCCAGATTCAAATCCCAGCAAAGCGCACTGAGCCAACGATCCTTCCAAGGTGGATGCAATGAGCACCATATCTTGAAATGTGCAGAGAAAGCAGGAGATTCTGTTTATTGCAGTCACAGTACCTGGCTTTGGGCACTCCTGGTTTTTCACCAATGGAAACTGGTATCGGTGCGTTGTCGAGGAGTTAGAGCTTTGTTAGTTTGTTCTCGCGCTCATTCAATCACACTTGACAGGAGAATTCTCCATTGTGTGTGCTTGTTTTTAATTATCAAATTCTTTACTTGACAGTTCAGAAGAGATAGAGGTGTAGTTGGGTGGGGGAGGAATGCTGAATTTTTTATTCATTCCGGGATGTGGGCATCGCTGGCAAGGCCAGCATTTATTGCCCATCCCTAATTGCCCTTGAGAAGGAAGGTGGTGATGAGCTGCCGCCTTGAACTTCTGCAGTCCATGTGCTGAAGGTATTCCCATAGTGCTGTTAGAGAGGGAGTTCCAGGATTTTGACCCAGCGACGACAAAGCAGTGGTGATATTTGGTGTTCCCATGCACCTGCTCGCCTTGTCCCTCAAGGTGGTAGAAGTCGTGGGTTTGGGAGGTGCTGTCGAAGAAGCCTTGACGAGTTGCTGCGGTGCATCTTGCAGATGATACACACTGCAGCCACGGTGCACAGGTGGTGGATGGAGTGAATGTTTAAGCTGGTGGATGGGATGCCAATGGCTGCTTTGACCTCGATGGTATCTAGCTTGTTGGAGCTGCACTCATCCAGGCAAGTGGAGAATATTCCATCTCACTCCTGACTTATGTCTTGTAGACGGTGGAAAGGCTTTGGGGAGTCGAGTGGTGAGACACTTGACGCAGAATATCCAGCCTCTGACTTGTTCTTGTAGCCACAGTATTTATGTAGCTGTTCCAGTTAAGTTTCTGGTCAATTTGCAGTAAAAGTGTAGAAGACGAATTCATGGAATGTTTCCAAGATGGTTTTCTCTAAGTATGTTCAGGAACCAACTGGAGAACAGGTTATTTTAGATCCAGTATTGTGCAATAAGAAAGGGGTTAATTGATAACCTTGTAGTAAAGGGGGCCTTAGGGAAGAGTGACCATAATATGATAGAATTTTACATCAAGTTTGAAAATGATTTCGTTAAATATAAAACTAGGGTCTTAAATCTAAACAAAGGAAACTACGTAGGTATGAGGGGGGAGTTGGCTAAGGTAGATTGGGAAACAACATTAAAAGGTATGACAGTAGACAAGCAATGGCTAGCATTTAAAGAATTCATACATAATTTACAATAAACATACACTCCTTTTAAGGCACAAAAACCCCACAGGAAAAGTGGTCCAATTGTGGCTGACGAGAGAAGTTAAAGATAGCATTAGATCAAAGGAAAAGGCTTATAATGTTGCCAAAAAGAGCAGTAAGCCTGAGCATTGGGAGGATTTTAGAATTCAGCAAAGGAGGACCAAGAAATTGATAAAGAAAGGGAAAATAGAATATGAGAATAAACTAGCGAGAGTTATAAAACCAGACTGTAAAAGCTTCTATAGGTATGTAAAAAGCAAAAGATTAGTAAAAGTAAACGTGGGTCCTCTACAGGCTGAGACAAGAGAAATTATAATGGGGAATAAGGAAATGGCAGAGAAATTAAACATTTAGCTTTGTGTCTGTCTTCACGGAAGAAGACACGAAAAACATCCCAGAAATAGTGGAGTACCAAGGGTCTAGTGAGAATTAGTATTAGTAAAAAAATAGTACTGGAGGAATTAATGGGACTGACAGCTGATAAATCCTCTAGACCTGATGGCCTACATCCCTATACAGATAGTGGATGTGTTGGTTGTCATCTTCCAAAATTCCATAGATTCTAGAACAGTTCCCGCAGATTGGAAGGTAGCTAATGTAACCCTACTGTTTAAGAAAGGAGGGAGAGAGAAAACGGCGAACTACAGACCAATTAGCCTGAAATCCGTATTCGGGAAAATACTAGAATCTATTATAAAGGACATGGTAATAGGGCACTTAGAAAATGATAATAGGATTGGGCAGAGTCAACCTGGATTTATGAAAGGGAAATCATGTTTGATGAATCTGTTTGAATCTTTTGAGGTTATAACTAGCAGAATAGATAAGGGGGGACCAGTGGATGTGGTGTATTTGGATCTTCAGAAGGCATTCGATAAGGTGCTACACAAGAGATTATTGACCAAAATTAGGGCTCATGGGATTGGGGGTAATATACGAGCATGGATTGAGGATTGGTTAATGGACAGAAAACAGAACGTAAGAATAAACTGGTAATTTTCGGGTTGGCAGGCTATAACTAGTGGGATACCGCAAGGATCAGGTGCTTGGGCCCCAGCTGTTCACAATCTATATCAATGATTTGGATGAGGGGGCTAAATATAATATATCCAAGTTTGCTGATGATACAAAGCTAGCTGGGAGTGTGAGTTGTGAGGAGGATGCAAAGAGACTTCAAGGGGATATCGACAGGCTAAGTGAGTGGGCAAGAACATGGCAAATGGGAAAATAACGTGGAGAAATGTTAAGTTATCCACTTGGGAAAGATAGAACAGCAGAGTATTTTTTAAATGGTGAGAGATTGGGAAATGTTGGTGTTCAGAGGGCCCTGGGTGTCCTTGTATAAGAATCACTGAAAGTTAACATGCAGGTTCAGCAAGCAATTAAGAAAGCAAATGGTATGTTGGCCTTTATTACAAGAGGATTTGAGTACAAGAGTAAAGACATCTTCCTGCAATTATATCATCATCATTGGCGGTCCCTCGTATTGAGGATGACTTGCTTCCACGCCAAAAAGGGATGAGTTCACGGGTGTTTCAATGAAGGATCTAATATTCCAGGATCCCGAACTACATGTTGAAGAGTGGAAGATGCCTGTGCGTGGATTTTTTTAACATGGTGACCGTTGCACACCAGCCACCACACGGGCTTGACAGAGCTAGGTCTTGGTCCAGTAGCAAGGATTACCCAAGACGACTGGAGATCGGCTCTGCTGCACGGACCGAGTGTGCACACATATCGCAGTGTGGGCTGGCCCATGCTGCCCCTGGGCCCTCACTTCTGTGCCCTGTAACTCATGCCTCTCCTGGGCCCCGATCCTGTTGCTCTATAATCCCTCGCCGCTCCTGCGCCCCGACCTTGCCGTACCTGCCCATGCTCCAATCAACGACCTGGACCTTGGCAACGTCCAATCCAGTCGCTCTCTTCACAACTGTCACCCTTCTGAACCGGCTCGCGCTGCACCTTGAAGTGGTATGCGCCACGCTGCTCCCTTGAAGGCCTCGACCTGCTGATGGTCCTTGCAGGTCAGGGCAGCCGCTAGGGCCCTGGTGAGACCGCACCTGGAATATTGTGTATAGTTTTAGTCTCCTTACCTAAGGAAGGCTGTACTTGCCATTGAGGGAGTGCAACAAAGGTTGACCAGACTGATTCCTGGGATGAGGGTGGGGTGGGGGGATGGGATGGGGGGGGGAAAAGAGTGTCCTATGAGGAGAGATTGAGTAGACTTAAGAATTGAGAGGTGATCTCATTGAAACATACAAAATATTTACAGGGCTTGACAAGATAGATGCAAGGAGGATGATTCCTCTGGCTGGGGAGTCTAGAACCAGGGGTTACGGTCTCATAATACGGGTCGGCCATTTAGGACAGATGAGGAGAAACTTCTTCACTTGGAGGGTGGTGAATCTTTGGAATTCTCGGTATTCTGTATTTACAAGACTGATATATAGATTTTTGGATATTCAGGAATCAAGGGATGTGGGGATAGTTCGGGAAAGTGGAGTTGGTGGAAGATCAGCCATGATCTCATTGAATGGCAGAGCAGGCTCGAGGGGCTGAATGGCCCACTCTTGCTCCTAATTCTTATGTTCTTAATGATGATCCCCAGATGTTAAGGTGAGGGATTCGGTGACGGTAATGCCATTGAATGTCACGGGACGGTGGTTAGACACTCTCTTGTTAGACATAGTCATTGCCTACCATTTGTGTGGCGCGTATGTCACTTGCCACTTATCAGCCCAAGCCTGAATGTTGTCCAGGTCTTGCTGCATGCGGGCATGGATTGCTTTCATTATTTGAGGAGTTGCGAATGGCACTGAACACTGCAATCATCATCTCCACTTCTGACCTTACGATGGCGGGAAGGTCATTGATGAAGCAGTTGAAACTGATTGTGCCTGGGACACTGCCCTGAGGAACTCCTGCAGCGATGTCCTGGGGCTGAGATGGTTGATCTCCAACAACCACAAGCATCTTTTCTTGTGCTCGATATGACTCCAGCCAGTGGAGAGTTTTCGCCCTGATTCCCATTGACTTCGATTTTACTTGGGTTCCTTGATGCCACACTGTCAAATGCTGCCTTGGTGTCATGGGTTGTCACTCTCACCTCATCTCTGGAATTCAGCTCTTTTGTCCATGTTTGGACCAAGGCTGTAATGAGGTCTGGAGCCGAGTGGCTTTGTCGGAACCCAAACTGAGCATCGGTGAGCAGGTTGTTGGTGAGTAAGTGCAGTTTGATAGCACTGTCGACGACACCTTCCATCACTTTGCTGCTAATTGAGAGTAGACTGCTGGGACACTAATTGCCAGATTAGATTTGTCCTGCTTTTTGTGGACAGGACATATCTGGGCAGTTTTCCAGGACATGTCTGGTAGATGTACCGGAGCAGCTTGGCTAGAGGCGTGGCTAGTTCTGGAGCGCAAGTCTTCAGCACGAAGTTGGGATATTGTCGGAGCCCATAGCCTTTGCTGTATCCAGTGCGCTCAGCTGTTTCTTGACATCACGTGGGTGAATTGAATTGGCTGAAGACTGGCATCCTGTGATGGTGTGTACCTCGGGAGAATTCCGAGATGGATCATCCACTTGGCATTTCTGACTGAAGATGGTTGCAAACTCTTCAGCCTTGTCTTTTGCACTAGCATTCTGGGCTCCGCCATCGTTGAGGATGGGGATTTGCATGGAGCCGCCTCTTCCCGTTGGTTGTTTAATTGGCCACCACCATTCATGACTGGATGTGGCAGGACTGCAGAGCTTCGATCTGATCCGTTGATTGTGGGATTGCTTAGCTCTGTCTATAGCATGCTGCTTCTGCTGTTTAACGTACATTGTAGTCCTGTGTTGCAGCTTTGCTAGGTAGGCATCTCATTTTTAGGTACGTCTGGTGCTGTTCCTGGCAACACTTCTCATTGAACCAGGGATGGCCCCCTGACTTGATAATGGAGGGGAAAGAATTCTTTCTTTTTCTCTCTTCAGCTTCATTGTCCTCTGCAAAATGGAAAATTCCATGAGCTGTAAAAATGTTTTGAAGAATATATGTAGGTAGGTTGGGGAAACAATTCTGTGCTGTTGGGACATATTCTGACTGTTAAGGCAGGTGATACTCACTGGACTTAATTTGCCTTTTAGAAAATTGTTTTTAAGCACCAAAGATTAAATGTACAGACTTCATAAATGTATTACCATTAATGATAAGTCATGTTCCAAATTTGTTAACCAGCTAAGAGCATTTACTTAAACCTTAGAATATCCCATTCTGAGCTCATTTTAAAATGACATTTACTTGTTTTTTTTAATGTAGAGCAATGAATGCACATGTGAATCCCGTTGCTGTGGCAGCAGGACCAGCAGCTTCTCCAGATCGCCACGGCTTATCTTGCTCCCTGATGCCTCTTTTAACTTGTACAGAAGACCCATCAACTATTGAAACACATGCAGCATCCTCTGATAACTTGGAGGAATGCATATGGCCACCTGCAGATTTCCCCAGTGAAAATAGGAAATGTGGGACTGGACATGACACTGGCAGTAGTACTAGCTATTCAGAATTTATAAATCGAGAAAACATACAAAAAATAGATCAGACTGTTGGGTCAGGTGCCAGCAGTTATAATTCAGCATCTCAATCTGAAATTGAAGATGAGAAAAGGAAAGTAATCAATGAGAGAACTGTTGAATCTGAGGTTGAAGTAATAGAAAATACTGATCAGTTGAAGTGTTACGGAGATAATTTAACGCATTGTGATAATTTGCCAACCGCATTTAGTACATCTATTGGTCAAAGAATTAGGAGAGGTAAACGGCAAAGTGCTGACAGTGCAAATAATGTTTTAGAAAAAGAAGGTGCACCAAAACTGCCAATTGGAGACCTATCTGGAGAAAGCACTTTGATTATTAATGAGTCACAAACTGTGGAACGATCTAATCAGAATATTGAACTAGAATTCTTGAACTTTGTTGGAGATTGGCCAGCAGCAGAAACACTGAAACCTCAAGATCAGAGGAAAAGGAGAACCAGAAAAACATCAGAACAAAACATCAGAAATAAGGACAATTTAAATCAATCCGATAACTTCGAATCTGTCATTCAGAGTGATTCAATAAAAGAAGCTGCTGGCAATTTGGTTGAACAGAAGAATGTAGAAATCTCACATGGATCAAACAGCTCAGAGGCTTCTGTGGATAGTTTTGATGATCTTTATGTAACGTCTTCAACTGCTGAAAACTCTATTTTGGAAAGAAATTCTGAAAACTGTGAGGAGCTTAAAAGTCCAGAAACCTTTGAAGAGCAAATTTCCGAAGCATTGTCTGAAAAGCGCGCACACAAAAAATCTTGGCAGAACAGAAGAGTAGGAAAAACCTGCAAACTGGCACTAACATTCACTGGTAGCAGCCCTATCGCTGCAGAATTTCTGGAGCCTAACCCCTTGACCTCTGCTCCAATGGGAAACTCTCCTATAATTCCAGATAATTCAGGACAGGAGAACTCAACACAAACTGCACCTGAAGATTTTGCTCTATTATGGAGAATTGAGAAACAAAAAGCTAGTTTTATTGAGTTTAAAATATTGTCAGGAACTGTAGATGGATTTAAACTGACAGATTTAGATGCAACACAAAAATCTGTAAATCCTAAGCAATCGGTGCCCTATAGAGTTGTGCATGATAAAAGCACATATGTAGATGAAAATGTCTTTGTTAATAAAGAGGAGAATCTGCAGATACTCAGTGATTGTTTTAAATCTGTACCTTTTGAGGATCTGAATGATTTATATGAGAAATGCAACAAAGATGTGGAATGGGCAACCAATTTATTGCTCGACTCTGATGTGAAGCTTTCAAATGACGATTCAGTGAACAAACAGTCAGTTGCAGACCATGGACTTGCAAGCAGCAGTATTGCACAAATGAACCAAATGCCGCAAACAGAGAAAATAGACTTGGGTGAGCAATCGTCAAATGATAAATCTACATCTGTAGCAAATCAGTTGTCTAATGCCAATAACATTACAGCAGACGTAAATAGTCAATCATCAGAGACAAATACAGAGTATACCGTGGAATATCTGGTCTCTTACCTTGACCGTGAAGTCATAAACCCATCACCTGACATTACTACAGAATCTGTAATTATAGCTGAAGATTTGAAAAGTACAAGTGATGCATTGCATGATGCTAGTCTGACATTTAACATTGATTGTGAACAGCTTACTAATCCAAGTAAGGAATATAATGAAGGAGCAGAATACAATGATTCAATGCTTAGGAAGGATTTGGTAAATAACAGTGTAATGTGCATAGAAGATGACATATCTGTTACTTCAAATGTAAAGATAATAAAAGAATATAAGGACATAAATGAGACCACTTCAATATCAAAACTGGAACTTAATTCCTATACAGAAAATGTAACACACAATCAGTCCAGCTCTGACACAGTAAAAATCTCAGCACAAAAGAAAAATGGAAATGAAGTGAAGATCATCGAAGCTGGAAATACAAACCAGGATGGTTTAGGACTGTACTCTGATCCACTGCACATTCAATCTTTGGAATTGTGCTTGCCACCCGAACTGGCACTTCAACTTTATGACCTGTTTGGATCGGTAGGCCTTGATCCAGGTAAGCGAGGCGTTTGTTCTAAGTTGACTCTACTAATTAATTCACTTATTTTTGTTTGCATTTTAAACTTCAAGGAAGGAGACAAATATCCTGAAGAAAACATGCCGATACAGTATGTGTCTGCAGAGATCAACAATGGTCATGCTCTCTAACAAATATCAAAAAAATTATTTGATAATATGGCAGGACCTTACTGGAAAATATAGATATTCTGCCAAAATCTGTATTAATAGTTTGTTTTTGTCTGTCTAGGGGTAGGGCCGGGGGCTGGGTGCATGTGGTCCGGACTGAGTGACGGTTGCACTGACCAATGGGCAATTGGGGCCCGCCCGGCCTCACAACCAATCAGGGCCGGGAGTGATAGCGCGAATTTTTAAAGTTTAATTGAAGCTGGGTCTGCTCCAATGAGGAGGCGGCAATGAATGCGGTGGGGCCAATGGGGGTGGGGCCTCCCCAAGTGTTGCTACGAAGCAGAGAGGAGTGCGTGGTAGGAGAGGGTGGGGGAGATTGTGGTGGGAGGGAGGACATCAGCGTTGTTTCTATCCGACGAAGGCGATGATCACAGTCTAAAACAAGTACTTTGCAATAAAGATACTAATTTGACCGCAAATGTTTTGCGGGTCTCTGCTAGTTAATTACATTTTCAACTTCAGTGTCTTAAATTAAGTGCTTAAATTAACTGCCTTTAGCAGTTTCATGTTCTGTCTTATAAGTTGTCATATTCAATGATATTTCTAATCCATTTTCTTGATGCACTGAAAACTTTAGAGCTATTTTTTTATCACTCGTCTCACTAAAAATGTTATTTATAAATAAGTAAAGGGAATGTTGATGTTTCCAAATAGTTTTGTGCCTTAAATACAAGAGCATCATGTTTGGGATGAAAGACCATCAATCCTACTCTATTCAGAGTCCATGTCTGGTGATTCTGTCACGGATTCCTTCATTTTTCCTTTCTCCCCCTCACTTTCCTGTTGATCCCCTTACTTCACGGAATGCTGTTACTTGCTCTAGCTCAAGGAGAATTTATTGTCATTTCTGTACCCAATTCTATTCTACAGCCTTTGTTTTATCATCCTCACTGTTCTCTGGTTACTTTGCCTATTGTATTTATATAAATAACTGTGCCCTCATTGACCAATAATGGGCAGACCAGAGGGTACTAAAGAAGGTATAACACTCCCATCATTTCAAGGGAACTCTGAACATCATTGCCTTTCAGAGCTGCTTTACCTTACATGGAAAGTATAAAATCGTACAAATAGTCACATTTTTTCATAAATAGTTTCAATCCTGCAATTTAAAAAAAAAAAAAAATATTTGAAGATCATGTCAAATTTTGCAACAACCTGTCTACTGTTAGTCACAAAATACTGAGCAGTGCAGTAATCTAGTTTGTGATGTGCTTTCTGGAATGTTTCCATGAATTTCAGGAAGTCATGTACGAGGTGAGATGAATAGAAATCGTTAAAAGTGCCTTTTAAAAATGATGTACAGTAAGTGTTCTGTTTTCCAAATGGTCTTTATTCTCCCCAAAATGTGTACATTGTTTTTATTGTTTTCTGTGTCATTTATTCAACTATGACCATTACTGCTTCTTAGATTTTTTGAC
This sequence comes from Pristiophorus japonicus, assembly GCF_044704955.1. Taxonomy (NCBI): domain Eukaryota; kingdom Metazoa; phylum Chordata; class Chondrichthyes; family Pristiophoridae; genus Pristiophorus; species Pristiophorus japonicus. The sequence goes on along the minus strand of NC_091978.1, from coordinate 173,845,105 downwards.
TCCAGAGGAATGTGTTGTCCAGATAGATCTAAATTTGGCAAAAATTATTCATCAGAAGTGGAAGGAGACAATATTGGTTAGTATAACTTTTGTTCATCGAATGTTCTTATCTCGAGTCTAGAGTCCAGAATTTGGAAGCCATTAGGAAATGTATTGGTTACTTACTGTAACTGATATTTCCATGTAGTGTATTTTGAGTGAAGAGGTGGTGCAGGTGAATATGAAGAGTGAATCTGGGTTTGAATCCAATTGAGTATGAAGGTCTTTTTATTCATATGATAGTCAGGGATCCTCTGTTAAGTAGGTTTGCATCTTATCGGTGTAGTTTTTGGAAGACGTGATTTATACAGTACAAAATTATTTTCATATTGAGATTGTACTGCCAACAATCTTTCAAAATATGTAATATAAATTAAAGAAAAAATATTAGCAGCTGTTAAGCTGTCATGGGGTCACTATTTTGCTAATGGATGAATGGAGCAGATTCAGTTTTGTTGCAATGCCTTGTCACTTCAGGCAACTTGGTGTGAAGTGGCATATTAGGAAATCGATTTCCTTCTCTCTTTCAGGAATTTTTCTTTAAACATGCAGCTTTCAACACTAAAATCTTGAAAGATTCTGCAACTAAAATTGTCATATTAAAATACCTAAGCTTTCCTTTTGAAAAGATTAAAATAATTTGTGAAAACCAGTGAAGCATTTGATAAAACCAAGCCCATTATTTGAGCCACACTATATATATTCCACAGTTATATAATGTGTGTTGTGTGAATTTTAAAGGTATTATGTTATCTTGTACTTGTAATTAATTGTTTGATCAGTTTATATTGCTTGAATGTAATCTATCCTCTTTTCCAGGAACGACAAAAACAAGAATCTCTATCATACCAGCTCCTTTTGGAAGGTAATAAATATAGTTAACACCTTGACTGAAGACCTAATTTATTTTGTTGACAAGTGATTTTTCATTCATATGAAATGATGAAAGTCAAGGGCACACACAATAAGTAAGGAGAATGAGGAAGGGATAGCCTAGTGGTTATGGTACTGGACCAGCAACTCGGATTGTAACTTCAAATCTCACCATTGCAAGTTGTGAAATGGAATTCAATACATCTGGTAATTTGTGGATTACACCAGGGAATAACCAGGACTTGGTGTAAAACCTAATTCACGAATGCCTTCAGTTAAGGGAGCCTGCCATCCCTACCCTGTCTAGCCTACATGCATGTCCTGTTCCACTGGGAGGGTAGACCCACCAGATATGGGGACACAGTGGTATACAGGATGATGGGAGTGACCCGAGGAATCCTCAACATTGATTCTGGACCACATGAAGTCTCTGCCTTCTGATCACACCAGCCACCTCTCTCTGCCACTCCATGTTGTAAATTAAAGAGTAAAGGACACAGAATTTTAGGTGGGAAACTTCAAATTCTTGTCTCCATAGTGAGGTTATTCTTTTATCATGTAGTGTGGTACTTAGTGTGTGCCAAGTGGGGCAGACTAAGGACTAATCTAGCAGTCCAAAACTCATCCATGTTGTACTGTGGGCCATCAGAAGCAGAATCCTGTACCACTACAATCTATCCTGTGTCTGCCACATCCCTTATTCTACAATCATCATCAACACTGGTTCTTTGGTGAATGTAGAAGGGTGTGGCAACCTGCTCATTGACACTTAGTTCGGGTTCTAGTAGCACCAGTTGCTTCCAGAAGTGGATACAGGACCTGATTGCGGGAGGAAAGATGAGAGTTGCTGTTGACATTAAGGCAACATTCTACCATCTGAGTATGGTGGGAGTCAAAGGGAACCCCCCCCCACTGTCCTGTTTGAGACCAATCATCACAGCCCCAGAAATCGCTACAGCAATGTTCCCTGTAAGCTGCGCTTTGTTCTGTGTGGCCTGTTTCTTTTAGTGCGTGGTCCCTTTAAATTTCCATGCATGCGCGGTATTTGCAATGGAGAAACTGATGAGTGATTTGCATGGGACCTTTCCCATTACTGTGCAGTCGTGCAGCTTAGTGGGAACATTGCACTGCAGGCACTTATCAGGAAAGCATCCATGACCACATCCTGTTGAGCTGCGCAACTGCACAGCAGCCTGAAGGTCCCGTGCAGGCCACTCAGCAGCTTTTGAATGGAAAAACCACACGTGCAGAAATTTGAATGGGCCACACTCAAAAAAAAAAAAGTAATTAGCGTAAACATTTTCATGACTCAACCATTTTTAGTTGTTTCATGAATGACCTTCCTTCCATCACAAGGTCAGCGGTGAGGTTCTTTGCTGCTGGTTCCAGAGTGTTCAACTCCAGTCACAGTTTCTCTGATAATGAGACACTCTTCCTCATTCATGGGTTGTCCTGCCCCACACAGTTGAGGAGAACCTGTTGCTAGGCTTCCGCTGTGAAACTGGTTACAAGGAAAAATAAGTATGACCCTGGATGGAAGTGGCATCTGACTCTGATTATGTCCTCCAATTGTGAAATAGTGCCTGATCTCATATTTGCTATCCTTACAGCAGCATATTAATGATCGGGAACTTATTTGTGGAGTATCATGGGTGTGAACCTTCTGTGACACATCAGAGCTTCATGAGAAACTGCCCCTATGGGCTGCTTTCACATTCCTCCTTGTGATAAATTTCAGAACTTCATTACATTGTGCTATCACTTTAGCTGCATAGTATATTGTGAATTAGAAGCTACAAAAATTGTAACATTTCCTCTTTAGGTGGCAATTTTTCTGAGAAGTTAAAATGGGAGCTTGAGGGTGAAGTGGAGGAGGAAGAGGAGGATGTTTCTTCTCTGAAATATGATAACAAACAGCCAAAGAAAAAGGATGGAAAGGAAGCTATCCCTTTATCTGCTGCATTAACTGCCAAGACAGATGTGGTGGAGGGCTTTCCTTTTATGGACCATTGGAGTGCTCGGGTTCCTCGTGTGTCATTAAGAGATATCATGTCTGAGGAGATGGATTTTCAGATAAAGCAAGACCAGGTATGTATATGTCTGCATGTAAAACAGTTTATTAACTTAGTTAATTGGGGTTTATTCTCCTCACTTCTTAATTTTACGATTGGTGATACTGAACAGCAGAGATGAGCTGTATTTGTAACTTTCATTAATTCTATTCATTTAGGAATATGAAATCTGTTTTTAAATGGGCTGAATTTTGTATTTGCATGTTTTCAGATTCAGTAGCGTCAGAGAATCTTTTTTGTCCACCTGGATGATATGTGTAAATGTTCCATTACTAAACTGCAGAGATACAAGATGTTAGGTGTAAATGGTAGAAGTAATGGCTGGCACTTCATCAGCATAATGGAAATAGGATCAGTCAAAGATGAGAGAAGACCAAGCAACCCATCATGCTTGTCCCTCTAGAGTGATGTCGAATAGTGCTGGGTTCTTTTCTGCGCCACAGTGAGAAAATATATTTAAATTCATTTTGATTTTTTAAAAATGATATTGCACATGGTTTGTTCTAAATGTTTCTGAGAGACTCTACTTGATCTTTTTCCAGCTGGAAGTCACCTTGTAATTCCACTGAACTATTCAGCACATGACTCTGATTTGAGTGCCATTTAATATTCATACCAAAACATAAGAAACACCGCACTTATATTTATACTTCTGATGGGTTTTATCTATTGAAATTTTGTACTTGATTATGATTCTGATTTTTTTTTTCCTTGGGAGCAGCTTAGATTCGATGCTCCTTGTAGTTTTATAAGTGTATTTAATTTTTAATTGCATATTGCGTGCTTCTCTTAAATTTTCTCAGCAAGAGCGTGCAGATCGGAGAATCCGTGTTAGTGTTGTAATTCCGTCTCGATCTGTGCTCTGTTTTGAGTGCGGGTCCCCATTGAGAATACATGTTCGCTGAACTTAATCAATTATGCCGACAGCAACCTCAGTCTAAAGACTTTTAATAGTCTAGTCATGTATAGACTAGTTAGCCTAACATCTGTGGTTGGGAGTCCATTATTAAAGTAGCAGGACATTTGGTGAAGCAAAATTTAGTCAGGTAGAGTCTGAAGGGGAAGTCATGTTTGACAAATTTGCTGGAGTTCTTTGAGGATGTAACGAACAGGGTGGATAAAGGGGAACCAGTGGATGTGGTGTATTTGGACTTTCAGAAGGCATTTGACAAGGTGCCACAAAAAAGGTTACTGCACAAGATAAAAGTTCACGGGGTTGGGGGTAATATATTAGCATGGATAGAGGATTGGCTAACTAACAGAAAACAGAGAGTCGGGATAAATGGTTCATTCTCTGGTTGACAACCAGTAACTAGTGGGCTGCTGCAGGGATCAGTGCTGGGGCCCCAACTATTTACAATCTATATTAACAACTTGGAAGAAGGGACTGAGTGTAATATAGTCAAGTTTGTTGATGATACAAAGATGGGAGGAAAAGCAATGTGTGAGGAGGACACAAAAAGTCTGCAAAAGGACATCGACAGGCTAAGTGAGTGGGCAAAAAATTTGGCAGATGGAGTATAATGTTGGAAAGTGTGAGGTCAAAAAAAATCAAAGAGCAAGTTATTATTTAAATGGAGAAAGATTGCAAAGTGCCGCAGTACAGCGGGACCTGGGGGTACTTGTGCATGAAACACAAGGATAGTATGTAGGTACAGCAAGTGATCAGGAAGGCCAATGGTATCTTGGCCTTTATTGCAAAGGGGATGGAATATACAAGCAGGGAAGTCTTGCTACAGCTATATAAGGTATTGGTGAGGCCACACCTGGAATACTGCGTGCAGTTTTGGTTTCCATATATACGAAAGGATATACTTGCTTTGGAGGCAGCTCAGAGAAGGTTCACTAGGTTGATTCCGGGGATGAGGGGGTTGGACTTATGAGAAAAGGTTGAGTAAGTTGGGCCTCTACTCATTGGAATTCAGAAGAATGAGAGGTGATCTTATCGAAACGTAAAAGATTATGAGGGGGCTTGACAAGGTGGATGCAGAGAGGATGTTTCCACTGATGGGGGAGACTAGAACTTGAGGGCATGATCTTAGAATAAGGGACCGCCCATTTAAAACCGAGATGAGGAGAAATTTCTTCTGAGGGTTGTAAATCTGTGGAATTCGCTGCCTAGGAGAGTTGTGGAAGCTGGGACATTGAATTAATTTAAGACAGAAATAGACAGTTTCTTAAATGTTAAGGGGTTATGGTGGGGGCGGGTGGGGAGGTGGAGCTGAGTCCATGATCAGATTAGCCATGATCTTATTGAATGGCGGAGCAGGCTTGAGGGGCCATATGGCCTACTCCTATTTCTTATGTTCTTATGTTATGATTGCTGGTGATCATGATCGATGCATAAAATGCTTGTCACTAACACAACAGTGCTCCCTGCCATACTTGTCTGGGTTCTTCAAAAGCATTTATATTTCCCATATTATAGAGGGAAAAGTCTGAAGTTAGAAAAAGCATGACAAAAATTGTCATTCTCAGTCAGGAGTCAGCACAAGCTGATTACCAACAACCATCAGTGCCAAAGACTTCATGGCCCTAATTAATTTTGAAGATTTTACAATACCACTTGGTATCAGTTGCCAATGACACATTGGTGTTGATTAGTACTGAGTGCAGCAGAGGTCAAAGGAAAAATATATTTAATTTCTTCAAAGACAAAATTGTTGGACCAGCAATATGAAGTCATATAGGTACTCCTCAACAAAAATATTGCATTAACATCCAGAAGGGTGGTGTCGGGCTCAATATTCGGTACTTTTCAAGCTACACATCATTTAGGGGCAATTCAAGTAGAACATAAAACCAAATAAAAATGTTCTTCCAAGGAGGAACTACCAATATTACTCCGGAACAGGCGTGGCATAATGCCCAAGGCCCCACTGTGAAGGAAAGGTAAAGTTCACAAACCTTGTAAATATTAATGCCATTTTCTTTGGCAACATCTCCCTTGGATACATCTTTAGACATGCCTGAGATGAACTTGAGAAAAGTGTTAATTTTGCAACTTTTTCTGGATGACATTGTTACATTTTTGAGTTGCTATACTGGATATTTTCCTCGGATTCATTGTCACAGACTATTCCCATAAGCAACCTGTGGTCCTTGTGGCTGCTACTCTCCCAGACCTAACTGCCTGCATGAGACGAGGTTGAGGTGTTTGCAAGTGTCTTTCGGCAAAACTCCAGAGTGGACATCCTACTCTGCCTCCTCCCAAAGTCCCTATCATTTGGTTCACTCCACATGACATTAAGAAGTGGCTAAGTGCATTGGACACCACAAAAGCTATGGGTGCTGACAGTGTCCTGACTGCAGTACTGAAGACCTGCACACCAAAGCTTGCCACTCCCCTATCCAAGCTGTTCCAGAATAGCTATGACAGTGGCAACTACCCAACAATATGGAATATTGGCCAGGTTTGGCAGTTACTTTTTCTTCTTCGTTTTGAAACTTTTAAGCATTAAAGACTCCCATAATTTCAACTCCTTGCTGCTTGGTATGATCTTTACATTTTCCTGCCACTTAAATCTGTTGCTCTGTTGATCTCTCTCCCTGATCTTTTCAGCCCTCTCCTTTCAGGTGCTGCTGAAGGCCAATTTTAGTCTTTGTCTCTTCCACCCTCACAGATGGCCAGTTGCCTGTAAGCAGTATGTAACATCACCCATCTCCGCCCTTGCCTCAGCTCATCTACTGCTGATGCTCTCATCCATGCGCTTGTTACCACTAGACTTGACTATTCCAGTGCAGTCCCGTTCACCCATTGCCCCTGTGCTCACTGACTTACATTGGCTCCCAGTTGAGCAACACCCCGATTTCAAAATTTTCATACTCGTTTTCAAATTCCCGCCCCCCCCCGCCCCATCACCTCGCCCCTCCCTATCTCTAATCTCCTTCAGCCCCCCCCGAGATCTCTGTGCTCCTCGACTCCTGCCCTTGAGCGTCCCTGATTATAATTGCTCAACCACTGGTGGCCATGCCTTCTGTTGCATAGGCCCTAAGCTCTCGAATTCCCTACTTAAACCTCTACACTTCTCTACCTCTATTTTCTCCTTCAAGTCGCTTCTTTAAAACCTACCTCTTTGACCAAGCTTTTGGTCACCTGCCCTAATTTCTCCTTATGTGACTGTGTCAAATTTTTTGTCTGTAATACTTCTGGGAAGCGCCTGAGGACGTTGCACTACGTTAAAGGCACTATATAAATACAAGTTGTTGTTGTGATTAGCACTAGCAGCTCGCCTTCTGTATTTAAATGAAGCTTGAATACGAAAATCCATTGTGCCTCCAACACTTCCCCCATGTAATATGGGAGGGGAAAGTAGCATTTTACCTTTTAAGTGGATAAAGGAGAACCAGTTGATGTCATATATTTGGATTACCAGAAAGCATTCGATAAGGTGCCACACCAAAGATTACTGCACAAGATAAAAGCTCACAGGGTTGGGGTAATGGCCCCAAGTTTCCACATGATTTGCTCCTGATTTTTATGAGCAACTGGTGTAGAACGGAGTATCTTAGAAATCGGAATTATCCACATTTAGTTTGCTCCAGTTCTAGTCAGGTAGAACAGTTTCACTTTGGAACAGAATTTATTTTTCAAAAGGGGGCGAGTCCGGCCACTTACTCCTGATTTCAAAGTTTCGTGAGTGAAAACTTACTCCAAACTAACTTAGAATGGAGTAAGTGAAGATTTTTGTACGCTCGAAAAAACCTTGTCTACACTTTAGAAAATCAGGCGTAGGTTACAAATTAGGCGTGGGGAGGGGTGGGGGGGAGGCAAGTCATTAAATTCTACAATCAATCCTTAGTTATACTTATACAAATATTATACAAATAAATCCAACCTGAATAAAAATTTATAAACAAAGAAAAGATTAAATAAACCATGTTCCTACCTGTGTGAAAGTGCTTCAGGCAGGCCTTTCATGTTGGAGACAGGCAGCGGTGTGGCGTCAGTGTCTCGACGGCAGCGGCAGCAAGCTTCGAGCTGAGCTGCAGTGCTTGAGGCAGGCCTTCATTCTCTTCGTGGCTGGCCGCGGAGAAGCAGCACCGGACGGACCCGAGGCCATTCGGCCATGAAATGTCAGTGGCTGGCCGGCAGCCGAAGAATCAGCGGACTGATGTGAGGCCATTCGGCCATGAGATAGCAGCGGCGTCAGTGGCTGGCCGGCAGCCGAAGAATCAACACAGGACACACGCAACTCATTAAGGTTCTTGAGGCCATTCGGCGACGCTTTAGGGGCGGCGTCAGTGGCTGGCCGGCAGCCAAAGAATCAGCAGCGGACGGACGTGAGGCCATTCAGCCATAAGATATCAGCGGCGTCAGTGGTTGGCCGGCAGCCGAAAATACAGCAGCAGCCTTCGAGCTGTGAGGGGGACTGAGGCCATTTGGACAGGGAGAGGCAGCCACATCGACAGTTTTATATTTAAATTTGCAGAATGGGTGCTGCATTGTCAACACCATGTATTATTGCAAAGTTGAATTGGCACTCTTATTTCTCCAAACACACAGTCCTTACTTTACATGCACCAATGCAGCACCGGTTCTGCAAGTTTAGCAGTGAAAAGCTGAACTCACTGATTTCAGCAGGTGATTTATTCAGCAGTGCTGCTAAAAGCACTCCCTCACACACAGAAATATCAAAAAAAATTAAATTACAAGCCTTTGCAGGGGTCCAAGAAACAAATCTTCACTTTTTCTGCAGTATTTTTAAAAATGGCCGAGTGTCAATGTTTGTGAGAGACTGCGCGTGCGCGCACGCTCCAACGTGCACACGCAGGGTTGCCGGCACCACGAATGCTAATTTAAATTGTACCCGCCCCCTGCTACTTAGAGAATCGGCGCGAGTGTTAGGCTCTGCCCCCTGCTGCGATGAGCGCACCGCGCCAAGCAGCCATCGAGCTCCAAGGAGCTCGAGAATATCGGACTTTTTTTTAGGCGCAGTTTTCGGCGCGAAAAACAGGCGCCCAGCTCGGAGGTGCGCCGTTTTCGCCGCGGCACGAAACTTGGGGCCGTTATATTAGCGTGGGTAGAGGATTGGCTGTCTAACAGAAAACAGAGAATTGGGATAAATGGGTCATCTTCAGGTTGGCAAACTGTAACGAGTCGGGTGCCACAGGATGCTGGGGCCTCAACTATTTACAATTTATATTAATGAATTGGATGAAGGGACCGAGTGTAATGTAGTCAAATTTGATGATACAAAGATACATAGGAAAGCAAGTTGTGAGGATGACTCAAAGAATCGACAAAGGGATATAGATAGGCTCAGTGAGTGGGCAAAAATTTGGCAGATGGACTATAATGTGGGAAAATGTGAGGTTATCGACTTTGGTAGGAAAAATCAAACAGAAATTTATTATTTAAATGAGTGATTACAAAATGCTGCAGTACAGAGGGATCTGGGGGTTCTTGTGCATGAAATGCAAAAAGTTAGCATGCAGGAACAGCAAGTAATCAGGAAGGCAAGTGGAAGGCCTTTATTGCAAGGGGGGTAGAATATAAAAGCAGAGAAGTCCTGCTACAACTGTACAGGGTATTGGTAATGCCACACCTGGGGTACTGCGTACAGTTTTGGCCTCCTTATTTAAGGAGGGATATACTTGCATTGGAGACAGTTCAGAGAAGGTTCATGATGTTGATTCCTGAGATGAAGGGGTTGTCATATGAAGAAAGGTTGGGCCTTTACTCGGAACTTAGAAGAATGAGAGGTGATCTTATTGAAATATAAAAGATTCTGAGGGAACTTGACAGGGTAGATGCAGAGAGAAAGTTTTCCCTCATGGGGGAATCTAGAACTGGGGGCATAGTTTTAGAATAAGGGGTTGCTTATTTAAAACAGAAATGAGGAATTTCATCTGAGGGTTGTGAATCTTTGGAATTCTCTACCCAGAGAGCTGTGGAGGCTGGGTCATTGAATACATTTAAGGTGGAGATGGACAGATTTTTGAATGATAAGGGAGTCGAGAGTTATGGGGAGCAGGCAGGGAAGTGGAGTTGAGACCAGGATCAGATCAGCTATGATCTTATTGAATGGCAGAGCAGGCTCGAGGGGCCAAATGGCCTACTCCTGCTCCTATTTCTTATGTTCTTAATGTCTGTTTAGGGTGTAGCTTTTTACAGCAAAGGCCAAGGATTATTTAATTTAATCTTTTCTGATTTAGATATTTATTTCTTTATGAATAATTTTACAGATCTTTTAATTAAACAACGTAAATACAACAAACACTCCTGTCTCTGCTGAGATCTCTTACAAATTTATTCCCAAATGCTTTCAGTAGCAATGTGTCCCCACCCCTTCCACACCTCAGCAACCCTGTCCTCTTGCAAAAACATAACCGCTGACTCATCATGAACAGCACCATGAGAGATCTGCTGTTGCTTAGTCAACTCCAAATTTGAGTAATGGTACAGTTCTACCAGAATGTACTACCTTTTTATATTGGCAATTGATGTTTTGGGGTACTGAGTAGGAACATAAATTAAGAGGTGGTGTAAGGTCTTGAGAGTTTTTGCTCTGTGATTTTTCATGTTTATACTATAGTGGAAAAGAGAGTGGTGTTCAGATGTGTTTATGGTGTGTATGAAGTATTATTGATAAGGGAAAGTTGTACCAACCTTTTTGTCATTCAGTGTACAATGTACTGTATATGATGGGCTTCCACTCTTCAGTAAAATTATAGAACTGGCAAAGTGTATCAAATGAACACTAAATTATTTAATCATAGTTAAACCTATCATAACTCGATTTGCTTTTTATCCCTTGTAGTCTATTATGAAATCTTTCCTATCCACAAAGGACTGTGCAACTAAGTTGAAGGAAAAGCGCCTCCTCAAAATGTTTCCGGGTATTGATGAGCACTTCATCATGGATATGTATAAAGACAACAAGTGAGTTTCAATCAAAATTTAATTCAGCAGTTAATTGTAATAATTTTGATGTTTTAAGTGTTATGCAGTATTAGATCACATCTTCAGGATATGTTGAATCTCAACTCTTGAACATTCAGAGTTTTAATGATTTATTTAGCCTTTTTTTGTTTCCACTTTCTGTTGCTTAAAATCAATTTTCTTTGCCCAGTCCAGTCCACAGGTTACCCAAAGCTTTGAAGTCTAATGTTGGGTATGTAACTATTGTTACAAACTTAATATAAATACTTGGTGCCAAATCTTATGAGCCACGATAAATTGGAATAGTTAAAGTTCAGAGTTTTTTTTAGTTTTGCAATGTAAGCAAATTGCTCATTATGCCTGTTATGATATGTTTATTTTACCCAATCTATAATTAACAAACTTTCATCCTTGATGTGTCTCATTTAGATCATAAGTGAAATAAAGTGAAAAACTTTCTAACGAATTCAAAATTTCTAGCAATGTGTGACTGGTTATGAATTTTATGCCTGGAAGCTTCTCTTTCCTTTGAGCTTACGAGCTCAAGAATAGAGAATTAGCCTTCAGAATTTCACCAAGTACCATTTAAACAAAAACCCCAAAGCAAACATGATTTATCTACAGTGAGTGACAAGTATGATTTCAAGCTCCATCTCTATCTACTCCCTTTGCTCTGTCTCCTCTTGATTCACTACCTTCCTGTCCTCCCTAAACCTCTCCTTCCATATAAACTCTCCTTTCCTCCTTGACTTTGCCATCAACTGCCTCTCTATGGTCTTGATCACAAACAAGACCATCCCCAACCAATACTCCTCAATACCCACATCCCCCAACTCACTTCCTTCTGCATCTGCTTCTGGAAAAATAAATTTCCCCAGGTCATTTACAAACTGCACTTTAAGAATCCCAACTGCCTAGCTTTTGGCTCTCCATTTGCTACAATACTTCTGTATCTATCGATTTGCTCCACCACTCCTTCACCTCAACCATCTGTTCATCCTCTGCTACTTCTGCCCCCGCCCCACCTCCCTTCCCTTGCCTAACAAATCAAATCCCCTTCTTTCTCAAATTTTTCTCCAATCTCCCCTAATGCCCTCTTTGAGCTAATAGTGTCCACCTCAGGTTCCCTTGACCCCATTGCCATTAAACTGCTGATCAATCAGCCATGCTAGCTGACATTGTAAATGTTTCCCTCTCCTCCCTTACTGAAAGGGATACTGTCTTCATCCCTTTCAAATCAGCTGACATCACCCTGCTCCTCATTACACCCATCCTCGTTTTATCAGTCTTTGGAAACAACTGCTCTCATCTCCAACCTTCCTTTCCTCTCAAGTCCTTGAACATGTTGCCTTCAAAATCCATGCCTTTTTTCCCACAGCACTCTATTTGAGTCTCCCAATTAGGTTTTCATCAGTTGCCACAGCACTGAAACAGCCCTAACCAAAAAGAAAGGACATCGTCTGTGGCTGATGTGTTATCCCTCATCACCTTTGACATGATTGACTACACCATCATCCTCCAGTGCCTCTTATCCATTGTCCAGCTGGCTTGGTTCCATGCTTACCTATCTGACCATAGCCAGAGCAGCTCCAACAACAACTTCTTTTTCTGCCCCAACGCCAATACTTTGGTAGTTCCTCGGGGATCTCTTCTTTCTCATCTACATGCTGCCCCTTCGCAACATCATCTGCAAGTAGTGGGACAGTTTCCAGATGCACACTGATGGCACCCAGTTCTAAATCTACATCCTTCATTTCGTCTATTGTCTGACAGTTTGTCCAACATCCAGTTTCCCCATCTACATGCGACCCATTGGTAACATCATCTGCAGGCATTGGGTCAGTTTCCATATGCACACTGATGATGCCCAACTCTAACTCTCTATCCCTCACAGCCTTTGTGTTGTCGGACAGCTTATTCAACATCCAGTCTTGGATGAGCTGCAATTTCCTTTAACTCAATATTTGGAAGACCTCAGCATTGTACCAGGGAGCAGGCTATCTTAGATCTAGTACTGTGGAATGAGGCAGTATTAATAAATGATCTCGTAGTAAAAGATCCTCTAGGAATTAATTACCATAATATGGTTGAATTTGAAATTCACTTGCATGGTGAGAAAGTTGGTTCTCAAACCAAATAAGCTTAAATAAAGGAGACTACAAAGATACGAGGGCAGAGTTGGCTAAAGTGGACTGGGAAAATAGACTAAAGAATGGGATAGTTGATGAGCAATGGCAGACATTTAAGGAGATATTTCATAACTCACAACAAAAATATGTCCCAATGAGAAGGAAAGAGAAGAGATAACCATCCGTGGCTAACTAAGGAAATAAGGGAGGGTATCGAATTGAAAACAAAGGCATACAATTTGGCCAAGAATAGTGGGAAGCCAGAGGATTGGGAAATTTTTCAAAGCCAGCAGAGAACGACTAAAAAAGATGATTAAGAGAGGGAAGATAGAGTATGAAAGTAAACTAGCACGAAATATAAAAACATAGTTTCTATAGGTACATGAAGAGATAACGATTAGTGAAGACAAATGTAGGTCCCTTGCAGTCAGAATCAGGAGCATTTATAATGGGGAACAAAGAAATGGCAGACCAATTGAACAGATACTTTGGTTCTGTCTTCACTGAGGAAGACACAAATAACCTTCTGGAAATACTAGAGGACCGAGGGTCCAGCGAGAAGGAGGAATTGAAGGAAATCCTTATTCGTCAGGAAATTGTGTTCGGGAAATTGATGGGATTGAAGGCTGATAAATCCCCAGGGCCTGATAGTCTGCATCCCAGAGTACTTAAGGAATTGGTCCTAGAAATAGTGGATGCATTGGTCATTTTCCAGCATTCTATAGACTCTGGATCAGTTCCTATGGAGTGGAGGGTAGCCAATGTAACCCCACTTTTTAAAAAAGGAGGGAGAGAGAAAACACTCAATTATAGACCGGTTAGCCTGACATCAGTAATGGGGAAAATGTTGGAATCAATTATTAAAGATGTAATAGCAGCGCCTTTGGAAAGCTGTGACCGGATCGGTCCAAGTCAGCATGGATTTATGAAAGGGAAATCATGCTTGACAAATCTTCTAGAAGTTTTTGAGGATGTAATGAGTAGAGTGAACAAGGGAGAACCAGTGGATGTGGTGTATTTGGACTTTCAAAAGGCTTTTGACAAGGTCCCACACAAGAGATTAGTGTGCAAAATTAAAGCACATGGTATTGGCGGTAATGTAATTGACGTGGATAGAGAACTTGTTGGCAGACAGGAAGCAAAGAGTAGGAATAAATGGGTCCTTTTCAGAATGGCAGGGCAGTAACTAGTGGGGTACCGCAAGGTTCAGTGCTGGGACCCCAGCTATTTACAATATACATTAATGATTTGGATGAAGGAATTGAATGTAATATCTCCAAGTTTGCAGATGACACTAAGCTGGGTGGCAGTGTGAGCTGAGGAGGATGCTCAGAGGCGGCAGGATGATTTGGACAGGTTAGGTGAGTGGGCAAATGCATGGCAGATGCAGTATAATGTAGATAAATGTGAGATTATCCACTTTGGTGGCAAAAACAGGGAGGCAGAATATTATCTGAATGGTGATAAATTAGGAAAAGGGGAGGTGCAACGAGACCTGGGTGTCATGGTACATCAGTCATTGAAAGTTGGCATGCAGGTACAGGCGGTGAAGAAGGCAAATGGCATGTTGGCCTTCATAGCGAGAGGATTTGAGTATAGGAGCAGTGAGGTCTTACTACAGTTGTACAGGGCCTTGGTGAGGCCACACCTTGAATATTGTATACAGTTTTGGTCCTCTAATCTGAGGAAGGTCATTCTTGCTATTGAGGAAGTGTAGCGAAGGTTCACCAGATTGATTCCCATGATGACGGGACTGACCTAATGAAGAAAGACTGGATCGACTAGGCTTGTATTAGGTGGAATTTAGAAGAATGAGAGGGGATCTCATAGAAACATAAAATTCTGACGGGATTGGACAAGTTAGATTCAGGAAGAATGTTCCCGTTATTGAGGAAGTCCAGAACCAGGGTACACAGTCTAAGGATAAGGGGTAAGCCATTTAGGACCGAGATGAGGAGAAACTTCTTCACTCAGAGAATTGTGAACCTGTGGAATTCTCCACCACAGAAAGTTGTTGAGGCCAGTTCGTTAGATATATTCAAAAGGGAGCTAGATGTTGCCCTTACGGCTAAAGGGATCAATGGGTATGGAGAGAAAGCAGGAATGGGATACTGAAGCTGCATGATCAGCCATGATATTGAATGGTGGTGCAGGCTCGAAGGGCCGAATGGCCTACTCCACCTATTTTCTATGTTTCTATAGTAAGAGTTTCTACAGGTACATAAAAAGGAAAAGTGTTGCCTACGTTGGTCCCGTGGAGGATGAGACTGAATAATTAATGATGGAGAACAGGGAAATGGCAGAGATGTTGAACAAATATTTTGCACCGGTCTTCACGGTAGAAGACACGAAGAATAGTGTATAATGAAGAGGCTATAGGTAGGGAGGAAGTTAATACAATCACTATCACTAATGAAGTAGTACGAGGTAAAATAATGGGACTAAAGTCGGACAAGTCCCCTGGACCCGATGGCTTACATCCTAGGGTTTTAAAAGAAGTGGCTGCAGAGATAGTGGATGCATTGGTTGTAATCTACCAAAATCCCTGGATTCTGGGACGATCCCAGCAGATTGGAAAACCGCAAATGTAATGCCCCTATTTTAAAAAGGAGTCAGACAAAAAGCAGGAAACTATGGACCAGTTAGCCTAACATCTGTCGTTGGGAAAATGCTGGAGTTCATTATTAAGGAAGCAGTTTTGCAACATTTGGAAAAGCATTATTCAAGTAGAGTCAGCATGGTTTTATGAAAGGGAAATCATGTTTGACATATTTGCTGGAGTTCTTTGAGGATGTAACGAGCAGGGTGGATAAGGGGGAACCAGTGGATGTGGTGTATTTGGATTTCCAGAAGGCATTCGATAAGGTGCCACATAAGAGGTTGCTGCGCAAGATAAAAGCTCACCCCCGCTGTTCGTTGGTCCTGTGTGACCTTGGCCTGCGGCCCTTCTTTCGACTTCCGTCTCGTCCAGTCTTGTGCGTGTGGCTGTCTCTCTCTCGCCATTGCTCCCGCTGTTTTCCCCGCACCGCACACTGCTCGTCCAGACCGGCAATGGACTTGCCACCGTCTTGCAACATTACACCGCAGTCGAATTGAACGGAGCTGTTGCCTGGCGGCTCGTCGTCGGGACCTCTGCGAACGGCCACTGTGAGCTCCGCAGGGACTGAACCGGTGATGCAGGCCCGGCTTTCTTTCCCCACGCGGTGACACTTTGGTTGCACTAGTCACTCTCCCTTTACTGGTACAGGGTACCTAAATGCTCCCCCTCCGGCTCCCGCGAGCTGGTGCTGTCTGGGGGCGGCGGTTTAAAGACTCGAGTGTCTGTTGGTCGGGCGTCGAGACGTGTTGTTGTTGCCAGCTTGCAAGTCAACGTTCGAGAGAATGTACCTGCCGCCCCGCGGTTGTCTACACCCCACAGCGGGGTGTGTCCTGCGTCGGCTTGTACGCCACTCAGTTCATTTTTTTGCCTGCTTCTTCAGCTTCTTCTCGTCCTCCCGGCCAACGGTGGCAGCAGAGACCCTGCCTCTGTTGACCGTGGCGCGTGTCGGCCGGTGGGCTCAGGCATTGACCCGACGCGCGTCGCCTCGCGAGTGCCCTGACTTAAAGCAATCTCGGTGCAACCCTTGTCATTTGATGATCGACTGATTTACACCTCCGGGCCGTTGCAGGCTGGGGCTTCCACCCGACCCTCGTTGGAAGGGAGGAGAAGCATTGGGTGGTCCGGGCTTGGCCCTCCGAGGAACAAAAGCAAGCCGAAAAAAAACGAACAACTCTTAGCGGTGGATCACTCGGCTCGTGCATCGATGAAGAACGCAGCTAGCTGCGAGAATTAATGTGAATTGCAGGACACATTGATCATCGACACTTTGAACGCACTTTGCGGCCCCGGGTTCCTCCCGGGGCTACGCCTGTCTGAGGGTCGCTTGTATGATCAATCGCACTCTCCTTTGCCGTCGGGTGAAGGCGGGAGCGCGGCTGGGGTGTCGCAGAGGCCTGGTCCTCTTTGTCCCCCTAAGTGCAGACCTGGAGTTTCTCCGCCTTGGAGAGTTTGACCCTTGTCCGAAGGACAACATTTGGAAAAGCATTATTCAATCAAGTGGAGTCAGCATGGTTTTATGAAAGGGAAATCATGTTTGACAAATTTGCTGGAATTCTTTGAGGATGTAATGAGCAGGGTGGAAGTAAGGGGGAACCAGTGGATGTGGTGTATTTGGATTTCCAGAAGGCATTCGATAAGGCGCCACATAAGAGGTTGCTGCACAAGATAAAAGCTCACAGGGTTGGGAGGTAATATATTAGCATGGATAGAGGATTGGTTAACTAACAGAAAACAGAGTCGGAATAAATGGGTTTTTTTCCGGTTGACAAACATGACTAGTGGGGTGCCACAGGGATCGGTGCTGGGTCCTCTACCATTTGCAATCTATATAAATAACTTGGATGAAGGGACTGAGTGTAATGTAGCCAAGTTTGCTGCTGAAACAAAGATGGGTGGGAAAGCAAATTGTGAGGAGGACACACAAAATCTGCAAAGGAATATAGATCGGCTAAGTGGGCAAAAATTTGGCAGATGGAGAATAATGTGGGAAAATGTGAGGTTATCCACTTTGGCAGAAATAATAGAAAAGCAAATTATAATTTAAATGGAGAAAAATTGCAAAGTGCTGCAGTACAGAGAGACCTGGGGTCCTTGTGCATGAAACACAAAAAGTTAGTATGCAGGTGCAGCAAGTAATCAGGAAGGTAAATGGAATTGTGGCCTTTATTGCAAGGGGGATAGAGTATAAAAACAGAGAAGTCCTGCTACAACTGTACAGGGTATTGGTAAGGTCACACCTGGAGTAATGCGTACAGTTTTGGTCTCCGTATTTAAGGAAGGATATACTTGCATTGGAGGCTGTTCAGAGAAGGTTCACTAGGTTGATTCCGGAGAAAGGGGGTTGACTTATGAGGACAGGTTGAGTAGGTTGGGCCTATACAATTGGCGTTCAGAAAAACAAGAGGTTATTGAAACAGATAAGATAATGAGGGGCCTCGACAAGGTGGATGCAAAGAGGATATTTCCACTCATAGGGGAAACTAAAACTAGGGGACATGGGGCCCAAATTTCCCCAGGAGTTGCTCCATTTTTTTTGGAGTAACTTAAAAATCGCAATTCTCCCCATTTAAGTTGCCCCAGTGTAAGTGAGTTAGTTAGGTTTTTTATTTAATTTCATTTTTTTTTTCAAAAGGGGTCGTTACCAGCCACTTACGCCTATTTTGGCCATTTAAGCAAGTTTAGCCAGCTAAAACTTACTCCAAACTAAGCTAGGCCAGAGTAAGTGGTCACTTTTGTACGTTCTGAAAAACCCTGCGGTGAATTAAGAGCTCAGCGCAGATAGCCTCCAAATGACAGTGTTGTTATAGGAATGCTAGTTTTTTTTTTAAATCCCAAGCAGAGAGACTGGACAGGATCTAGGTGCTATCAGCCTGATTCAACTGAGTATTTTTTCCTGAAGATTGCTAGATATTAAAGTACTGGAAAATCTTTGACAACTCTTCCCCGCTGCCCCCACCGCCGGATCAAAACTCTTCCCTTCCCCTCCCCCCACCAACCTGTCTCTTGTCGCCCTCAGTGCAGGGGCGGAGAACATCACGTCATCCCATCGGCCAGCTTTGGGGTCACCCGGAGCCAGGGCGCGCTGGGAGGGCCAGGAGCTACTGCGCACGCGCGCAGCTGCCGGCACTCTTTTCGGTGCAGGGCTGTAGCTCCGCCCACCACGCGTTCCGATGCGCTGCGCCACAGGCCACAGGCCTGGAACCAACGGGGAGAATACGGAGGTAAGAAATCCACGCAGTTTCTGTACTACAAAGTCCGCGCACCTCATGGAGTCAGAATAAGGGGCTGCTCATTTAAAATTGAGATGAGGAGAAATTTCTTCTGAGGGTTGTAAATCTGTGGAATTCTCTGCCCCAGAGAGCTGTGGAGGCTGGGTCATTGAATATATTTAAGGCGGAGATCGACAGATTTTTGAGTGAAAAGGGAGTAAAGGGTTACGGGGAGTGGGCAGTGAAGTGGAGCTGAGTCCCTGATCAGATCAGCCATGATCTTAATGAATGGCGGAGCAGGCTCGAGGGGCCAAATGGCCTACTCCTGCTCCTATTTTTATGTATTTGACCCTGAGTTGAGCTTTGGACCCCATAACCACTGCATCATAAAGACTATCTAATTACACCTCCCGCCTCTACCCCATCTGCTACTGGAATCCTCATCTGTGTCTTTTTTTACCTCCACACACGATTATTTGAATGTCCTCCTGGCCGGTCTCCCACCCTCCATTCTCTAAACTTCAACTCTTCCAAAACTCTACTGCTCGTATCCTTCCCAGCATCATGTCCCACTCACCCATAACACTTATCCTTTCTGACCTTGCGACCATTTCCATTTCTGCTGACACCTGTGAAACACCTTGGGATGTATTTCTACATTAAATGTGCTGGATTAATGCAAGTTGTTGTTTCTAAAGTTCTCATCCAGTTAGATGATCGAGGAATGCTTTCTTTAACTAACTTTTTTTTGCTTCAGCTATTCCTTTGAGCAGACAGAGCAGTTTTTGAAGTCAATATTTGACTGTGATCTAGAGTCAACAAAAACAATTAATATTCATGAAAGTGTCCAACAAAATGAATCGATTGTAGACACAAATAAAGACAAGGTAAGCCCTGGATTGAAAGTTATTAAAAATACTTGGGAGTCTCGAGACTATAATTATTGTAAATTATTCATTTTATGGTTTCAGCAAAAAAAATCAGACAAGAAATAATCATAATATTGTAATTTTAATAGTTGTAGGAATTATTGCGTAGTTACCCATTGCCTAACACTGAGTGGACCTCCAGTTGCTGGAGAAATATCACCAACGATGTCTCCGCAAGATCCTACAAATCCCCTGGGAGGACAGGCGCACCAACATCAGTGTCCTCATTCAGGCTAACATCCCCAGCATTGAAGCACTGACCACGCTCGATCAGCTCCGCTGGGCAGGCCACATAGTCCGCATGCTCGACACGAGATTCCCAAAGCAAGTGCTCTACTTGGAGCTCCTTCACGGCAAATGAGCCAAAGGTGGGCAGCGGAAACGCTACAAAGACACCCTCAAAGCCTCCCTGATCAAGTGCGACATCCCCACTGACACCTGGGAGTCCCTGGCCCTAGACCGCCCTAAGTGGAGGAAGTGCATCCGAGAGGGCGCTGAGCAACTCGAGTCTCTAACGCCGAGAGCATGCAGAAATTAAGCGCAGGCAGCGGAAAGAGCGTGCGGCAAACCAGTCCCGCCCACCCCTCCCCTCAACGACTATCTGTCCTACCTGTGACAGAGTCTGTGGCTCTCATATTGGACTGTTCAGCCACCAAATAACTCATTTCAGGAGTGGAAGCAAGTCTTCCTCGATCCCGAGGGACTGCCTATGATGATGATGATGAATACTGAGTTGTGCCATGTGTTACTTTCCTGAGAGGGAAGTACAAAGAACAGGAAATAAAGGTGAAAATGAAGCTTGAATACTGTCTTGATATCTAAATCCAGCGTTTAGGTTTCATGCTTTTGTACTTTTTCCATCTCATTTGTTTTTTTAGTTGCCATGTGCCTGTCTTTGCCACTGTTTTTACATTCTTTTGCTGCAACATTTGTGCAACACCAAATTTAATGCATTTTTTAAACAGGAAAAACATAGCTGTGTTGGGAGCACCTGTGATGTTTAGAAGTCAATCCCATAGTGTAGGATACAAGAAAAAGTGCAACACTGGATTGGAATCGGCAGATTATTTCAAATATTCTGGAACATTACAGGGATATTTATCTGAAATGTGTGCCATGTAAGCCAGAGCTGGTTTTGCTCCTTTTAACAGTTATGAATGCTTTATAACCTGTTGCATTAAGACAGATATTTGTGGTTTGTGTTCACGGCTGACTGGTGGTGGAACAGCTGTGAATGGTTGGTTGGTGAAGGAATGATCTTTAAACATCTTGCACATTTCTGTTTACATTATTAGCATCTTGGATGTGTAAGTGCCATGCAGAGTTCTGTCTGTGTATCTTGCTAAGAATGTTTAGTAGTATTACACACAAGTTGGCGGAATTGAAGCTGCTTTCAGATTTATCACTATGGCTAATAATTTGTTTTTGTCTTTTGTGTCTGTTTTAGGTAATGCTGAACAAGGACATTAAGGAGTTAGAAAGTGAGCATGCGTTCCAGGATGTAGAGTACTCAGATTATGAAGACTTTCGGGCTGAAGCAGTTCTGCATCGTCGCAAGCAGCAGGAGTTCTTCAGTAAGGCAGCAGAAGCTCATCTAAGGGGCATGAAAGTGGTGGCCACGTTTTATGCACAGCAGGTGAGTACACTTAAAAAAAAAAAACAGCAGTGATCAAGGCGCCGAGTAACAAGCTGATACTGACACTGATAGCTTTCGGAAGGATAGACAGAAAGGAAAAGGAGGTGGGGTAGCGTTGCTGGCTAAAGAGGAAATAACGCAATAGCAAGGAAGGACATTAGCTTGGATGATGTGGAATCTGTATGGGTAGAGCTGCGGAATACCAAAGGGCAGAAAATGCGAGTGGGAGTTGTGAACAGACCACCAAACGGTAGTAGTGAGGTTGGGGACAGCATCAAATAAGAAATTACGGGTGCGTGCAATAAAGGTACAGCAGTTATCATGGGCGACTTTAATCTACGTATAGATTGGGCTAACCAAACTGGTAGCCGTACGGTGGAGGAGGATTTCCTGAAGTGTATTAGGGATGGTTTTCTAGACCGATATGTCGAGGAACCAACTAGAGGCCTGGCCATCCTAGATTGGGTGATGTGTAACGAGAAAGGACTAATTAATAATCTTGTTGTGCGAGGCCCCTTGGGGAAGAGTGACCATAATATGGTAGAGTTCTTTATTAAGATGGAGAGTAACACAGTTAATTCAGAGACTAGGGTCCTGAACTTAAGGAAAGGTAACTTCGATGGTATGAGACGTGAATTGGCTAGAATAGACTGGCAAATGATACTTACAAGGGTTGACGGTGGATCGACAATGGCAAACATTTTAAAGATCATATGGATGAACTTCAACAATTGTACAACCCTGTCTGGAGTAAAAACAAAACGGGGAAGGTGGCTCAACCATGGCTAACAAGGGAAATTAGAGATAGTGTTAAATCCAAGGAAGAGGCATATATATTGGCCAGAAAAAGCAGCAAACCTGAGGACTGGGAGAAATTTAGAATTCAGCAGAGGAGGACAAAGGGTTTTATTCGGAGGGGGAAGCTTGTTGGGAACATAAAAACTGACTGCAAAAGCTTCTATAGATATGTGAAGAGAAAAAGATTAGTGAAGGCAAACGTAGGTCCCTTGCAGTCAGAATCAGGTGAATTTATAATGGGGAACAAAGAAATGGCAGACCAATTGAACAAATACTTTGGTTCTGTCTTCACGAAGGAAGACACATATAACCTTCCGGACATACTCTGGAACCGAGGGTCTATCGAGAAGGAGGAGCTGAAGGAAATCCTTATTGGTCAGGAAATTGTATTGGGGAAATTGATGGGATTGAAGGCCAATAAATCCCCAGTGCCTGATAGTCTGCATCCCAGAATACTTAAGGAAGTGGCCCTAGAAATAGTGGATGCATTGGTGATCATTTTCCAACAGTCTATCATCTCTGGATCAGTTCCTATGGACTGGAGGGTAGCTAATGTAACACCACTTTTTTAAAAAGGAGGCAAAGAGAAAACGGGGAATTATAGCCTGACATCAGTAGTGGGGAAAATGTTGGAATCAATTATTAAAGATGAAATAGCAGCGCATTTGGAAAGCAGTGATAGGATCGGTACAAGTCAGCATGGATTTATGAAAGGGAAATCCTGCTTAACAAATTTTCTTGAATTTTTTGAGGATGTAACTAGTAGAGTGGACAAGGGAAAACCAGTGGATGTGGTGTATTTGGACTTTCAAAAGACTTTTGACAAGGTCCCACACAAGAGATTGGTGTGCAAAATTAAAGCACATGATATTGGGGGCAATGTATTGACATGGATAGAGAACTGGTTGGCAGACAGGAAGCAGAGGGTAGGGATAAACGGGTCCTTCAGAATGTCAGGCAGTGACTAGTGGGGTGCCGCAGGGCTCCGTGCTGGGGCCCAGCTATTTACAATATACATCAATGATTTAGATGAAGGAATTGAGTAATATATCTGCAAGTTTGCAGACGACACTAAGCTGGGTGGCGGTGTGAGCTGTGACGAGGATGCTAAGAGGCTGCAGGGTGACTTGGACAGGTTCGGTGAGTAGGCAAATGCATGGTAGATGCAGTATAATGTGGCTAAATGTGAGGTTATCCACTTTGGTGGTAAAAACATGAAGGCAGAATATTATCTGAATGGCGGCAGATTAGGAAAAGGGGAGGTGCAATGAGACCTGGGTGTCATGGTACATCAGTCATTGAAAGTTGGCATGCAGGTACAGCAGGCGGTGAAGAAGGCAAATGGCATGTTGGCCTTCATAGTTAGGGGATTTGAGTATAGGAGCAGGGAGGTCTTAATGCAGTTGTACAGGGTCTTGGTGAGGCCTCACCTGGAATATTGTGTTCAGTTTTGGTCATCTAATCTGAGGAAGGACATTGCTATTGAGGGAGTGCAGCGAAGGTTCACCAGGCTGCTTCCCGGGATGACGAGACTGACGTATGAGGAGAGACTGGATTGACTGGGCCTGTATTCACTGGAGGTTCGAAGAATGAGAGGGGATCTCATAGAAACATATAAAATTCTGATGGGACTGGACAGGTTAGATGCAGTCAGAATGTTTCCGATGTTGGGGAAGTCCAGAACCAGGGGTCACAGTCTAAGGATAAGGGGTAAGCCATTTAGGACCGAGATGAGGAGAAACTTCTTCACTCAGAGAATTGTGAACCTGTGGAATTCTCTACCGCAGAGTGTTGTTGATGCCAGTTCGTTAGATATATTCAAGAGGGAGTTAGATATGGCGGCTAAAGGGATCAAGGTGTATGGAGAGAAAGCAGGAAAGGGGTACGGAGGTGAATGATCAGCCATGATCTTATTGAATGGTGGTGCAGGCTCAAAAGGCTGAATGGCCTACTCCTGCACCTATCTTCTATGTTTCTAGTTTGGACACGTGTAAATTAACCAAACAGTGACACCAACTTTCTGAGCAAGTGAATATGATCTAATAGATGTCTTTAAAAATATGAAAGGATTTGATAGAGTGGGTACAGAGAGTGTTTCCACATGTGGGGAAGAGCAAAATTAGAGGCCATCGATATAAGATAGTAACCAAGAAATCAAATGGGAAATTCAGAAGAAACTTCTTTATCCAGAGAGTGGTAGAAGTGAATAAATTGATGCATTGAAGGAGAGTTTAGAAAAGCATATGGGATTAGAGGGTTATGCTGATAGATTTAGATGAAGAAAGACGGGAGGAGGCTTGAGGGGAGCATAAGTGCCGGCATGGACTGGTTGGGCCGAACGGCCTGTTTCTGTGCTGTACTTCCTATGAATTGAAATGTTCCAGCACACACACAAGTGCCATTTCACTGGAGATATTCTGGGTGAGTGGAAACCTGAAATGGCAGATCTCCCTGGAGGGAAAATTAAAAACCAAGATGATTTATCCTACTTGAAATAACCTGCAATAACAAAAAAAATACAGGTGTTGGATTATTTTGTTCTGGGAGTCTTCCTCCTCCAGGTTTTTCTTGTTTAACACTGCATTGTCAATTTTATGTTTGCAAGCAAAAAAAAAATGATAGCAATAAATGTTCATTGTGGTTATGCTATCTGCTAAAAATGCACACTTGCCTTGTTGCACTGTGGGTGATTTGAAAACTATTACTGTTGCAAAGAAAATTGGCTGAGCAGTTTCAAGCAATGAAATTAATGTGCAAAATACTTCTATTGATGTCAGTCATTAATCACAATTATTGAACAGATAATCAGTACTATTCTTTTAACCCCTAACATTACTGACTGTTTTTAGGGCATAATCAATATACGGTGTTATTTGTAATTGAATAAAATCCTTGTGAAGGTAACCTGCTGAGATTTGTTTTCTGTCGAATGACAGAACAGTAGTATTTAAAAAGTCACTCCAAATTGTAAAGATTTATCCATTTTTCTGGAAAATAACCTATGAAAGTTAGGCATAAAGAAGACTCGTTTCCTTTTCCTATTCTGGAGAAGAAAATATGTTGTGCAAATTTTCATGGCCTGGGTTTCGTCAGTTAGCTTGCCAATGCTGTTATGGGTTTCACAGCGGAACTTGATCCAACAACGACGACATCTATTTATATAATGCCTTTAACTTAGTAAAACATCTCAAGGTGCTTCACCGGAGAGTTATAAAACAAAATTTGACACCGAGTCACAAGGGGATGCAGATGGTCAAAGAGGTAGGTTTTAAGGATCATCAGAAAGGAGAAAAAAGAGGTAGAGATGCTTCGAGGTTTGAGGAGGGAATTACAGAGCTTAGGGCCTTGGCAGTTGATGACATGACCGCCAGTGGTGGAGCGATTAAAATCAGGCATGCTCAACAGAATTTGAAGAATGAGGGTTGTGGGGCTGGAGGAGATTAGAGATAGAGAGGGATTTGAAAATGAGGATGAGAATTGTAAAATCAAGCCGTTTCTTAACCAGGGATTAGTGTAGGTCAGCCAGCACAGGGGTGATGGGTGAACGGGACTTGGTGTGAGTTAGAACACAGGCAGCAGAGTTTTGGATGACCTCAAGTTTGCAGAGGGTAGAACATGGAAGGCCAGCATTGGAACAGTCAAGTCTGCAGGTAACAAGGGCATGGATGAGCGTTTAGGAACATAAGAACAGGATTAGGCAGGCCATTTAGCTCCACAAGCCTGTTCTGCCATTCAGTTAGATCATGGCTGATTTGCGATCTACCTGCCTTTGCCCTTAATACCTTTGGTTAACAAAATTCTACTAATCTCCGATTTAAAATTAACAATTGATTTAGCATAATTTCCTGTTTGCGAAAGAGAATTCCAAACTTATCTCCCTTTGTGTATAGATGTGTTTCCTAATTTCACTCCTGAAAGGTCTGGCTCTAATTTTTAAAATATGCCCCCTGAGTCAAATACTCCCCACCAGTGGATTTAGTTTCTCTCTATCTACTCTATCTGTTCCCCTTGATATCTTGAAAACTTTGATCAAATCACCCTTAACTGTCTAAATTCCAGAGAACACAACCCTAGTTTGTGTAATCTCTCTTGGAATTTAACCCCTAGAGTCCAGGTATCATTCTGGTCAACCTGCACTGTACTCCCTCCAAAGCAATAATATCCTTCTGAAGGTGTGGTGCTCAGAACTGCTCACAGTACTCCAGATGTGGGCTAACCAGCGCTTTGAATAGCTGTAGCATTACTTCTATCCCCCTTGTATTCTAGTCCTCTAGATATAAAGGCCAACATACCATTAGCTGCCTTATTTATTTTCTGTATCTGTTCATGACATTTTAATGATCGATGAATCTGGAACCCCAAGTCTCTCTGTTTTTAGCTTTTCACCATTTTGAAAGTATCCTGTTGTATCCTTTTTTAGGTCTAAATTGGATGACCTCACATTTGCCTAAATTGAAATCCATTTGCCACAGTTTTGCCCATTCGCTTAACCTATCAATATCTCTGTAATTTTACATTTTCATCTACACTGCCTACAATCTTTGTCATCGGCAAATTTGGATATGTGGCTTTCTATGCCATCATCCAAGTCGTACAGTGAATAGTTGAGCCCCCAAAACAGATTACTGCGGCACATCACTAGTCACATCTCACCAATCAGAGTTCCTGTCCATTATCCCTACTCTCTGTTTCCTGCTGTTCAGCCAATTTCCTAACCAGGTCAATAGTTTGCCTTCACTTCCATGGGCTTCAACCTTTAGTTAACCGTGAGGGACTTTATCAAATGGCTTCTGGAAGTCCATATAAATAACATCCTAAGACATTCCTGTCCTTTCCTTTAGTCACCTTTTCAAAAAAATTCGATCAGGTTTGTCAGGCATGACCTACCTTTTACAAATGCATGCTGGCTCTCTCTGATCAGCTGAAAATTTTCAATTACTCTTGTAATTTCCTGACAATGGATGTTAGGCTAATTGGCCTATAATTCCCTGGTTTCCCCCTCACCATTCTTTCATCATCATCATCATCGGCAGTCCCTCGAAATAGAGGAAGACTTGGTTCCACTCTAAAAGTGAATTCTCGGGCGACTATACAGTCCAATACGAGAATTACAGTCTCTGGCACAGGTGGGACAGACAGTGGTTAAAGGAAAGGGTGGGTGGGGGAGCCTGGTTTGTTTCTGTATGCTCTCGGCGACGAGACTCTAGGTGCTCAGCGCCCTCCCGGATGCTCTTCCTCCACTTAGGGCGGTCGTGGGCCATGGATTCCCAGGTGCCGGTGGGGATGTTGCACTTTATCAAGGAGGCTTTGAGGGTGTACTTGAAACGTCTCCTCTGCCCACCTGGGGTTCGCTTGCCGTGTAAGAGTTTCGAGTAGAGTGCTTGCTTTGGGAGTCTCATGTTGGGCATGCGGACGATGTGGCCCGCCCAACGGAGCTGGTCGAGTGTGGTCAGTGCTTCGATGCTGGGGATGTTGGCCTGATCGAGAACACTGACATTGGTGCATCTATCTTCCCAATGGATCTTGCGGAGGCAGCGCTGGTGGTACTTCTCCAGCGCTTTGAGGTGTCTGCTGTATATAGTCCACGTCTCCAAGCCATATAGGAGGGCAGGTATCACTGCTGCCCTGTAGACCATAAGCTTGGTGGCAGATTTGAGGTCTTGGTCTTCAAACAATATCTTACTCAGCGGAGTGACATGCGCAATTTTCCAACCTAAAGGGACGGTTGCTGAATCGAGAGAATGTTGAAAGATTATAGTTAGGGCATCTGCAATGAGCTCACCTATTTACTTTAAAACCTTGATTCTGGGGATTTGTCACTCTTCAATGCCATTATTTTCCACATTACTGTTATTTTGCTTATGTTAATCTTGTTAAGTCCCTGTCACTGATTCAATATTGGTTTCCTTGGGACTTCCAGCATGCTATGCTCTTCCTCCTCTGTAAATACTGACACAAACAAATTATTTCACATTTCTGCCATTTCAGCTCCTTGGGATGCTTTACTACATTAAAGGCGCTATATAAATCAAAGTTGTTATTATTTCCTAATTATCATTGACAGTATCACTGTTATCCGTTTACATTGGGCCAATATTACTTCTGACCACTGTCTTTTTCCTAATATAATTGTAAAAATATATATTTTTTATTTGTTCCTGGAATGTAGGTGTCGATAGTAAGGCCAGCATTTATTACCCACCCCTAATTGCCCCTGAGAAGGTGGTGGTAAGCCGCCTCTTGAATTGCTACAGTCCATGTGGTGAAGGTACTCTCACAGTGCTGTTCAGGAGGGAGTGCCAGGATTTTGACCCAGCCATGATGAAGGAACAGCGATATATTTGCAAGTCAGGATGGTGTGTAACTTGGAGGAGAACTTGCAGATGATGGTATTTCAATGCGCCTACTGCCCTTGTCCTTCTAGGTGGTAGAGGTCGCGGGTTTGGGAGGTGCTGCCGAAGAAGCCTTGGTGAGTTGCTGCAGTGCATCTTGTAGATGCTACACACTGCAGCCACAGTGTGCTGGTGGTAGTGGAGGAAGTGAATGCTTAAGGTGGTGGTGGGGTGCCTATCAAATGCACTGCTTTGTCCTGTATGATGTCGAGCTTCTTGATTGTTGTTGGAGCTGCACTCAACTAGGCAAGTGGAAAATATTCCATCACACTCCTTACTTGTACCTTGTAGATGGTGGAAAGGCGTTGGGGAATCAGGAGGTGAGATACTTGCCGCAGAATACGCAGCCACTGACTACTCTTACAGTATTTATGTGGCTGGTCCAGTAAAGTTTCTAGTCAATGGTGATCCCCCCCCCCCCCCCCCCCCAACCTCACCAGGATGTTGATGATGGGGGATTCGGCGATGGTAATGCCATTGAATATCAAGGGGCGGTGGTTGGACACTCTCTTGTTGGAGATCGTCATTGCCTGGCACTTGTATGGCGCAAATGTTACTTGACACTTATCAGCCCAACCCTGTATGTTCAGGTCTTGCTGCATGCGGGCATACATTGCTTCGTTATCTGGGGAGTTGCAAATGGAACTGAACACTGCAATCATCAGCGAACATCCTCACTCTGACCTTATCATGGAGGGAAGGTCATTGATGAAGCAGCTGAAGATGGCTTGGCCAACTACACAGCCCTGAGGAACTCCTGCAGCGATGTCCTGGGACTGAGATTATTGACCTCCAACAAGCACAATCATCTTCCTTTGTGCTAGGTATGACTCCAGCCAGTGGAGAGTTTTCCCCCTCATTCCCATTGACTTCTCTTTGATGCCAAACTTGGTCAAATGCTGCCTTGATGTCAAGGTTAGTCACTCTCACCTCAACTCTGGAATTCAGCTCTTTCATCCATGGTTGGACCAAGGCTGTAATGAGGTCCTTCCATCGCTTTGCTGATGATTGAGAGTAGACTGATGGGATGGTAATTGGCCAGATTGGATTTGTCTTGCTTTTAGTGGACAGGGCATACTTGGGCAGTTTTCTACATTGTCGGGTAGATGTCAGTGTTGTAGCTGTACTGGAATAGCTTGGCTAGAGGCACGGCTAGTTTTGCAGCACAAGTCTTCAGCACGACAGCCGGGATGTTGTCAGGGCCCACAGACTTTATTGAATCCAGTGCACTCAGTCATTTCTTGATATCACATAGCATGAATCGAATTGCTGAAGACTGGCTTCTGTGATGGTGGCCGATTATGGAACATCCACTCGGCACTTCTGACTGAAGATGGTTGGAAACGCTTCAGCCTTGTCGTTTGCGAAGATTTTGATACCCCTTGCAAGTTTCTTTTTGTAGCTCTTGCAGTCTGTTTTGTCAGCCTTTGCTGTTCTTTGTATCTTTCCCAGGATCTGTGCTATTTTTGTATGCTTTTTCTTTTAGTTTTATGTTGTCTTTTACCTTACTAGTCATCCATGTCTTTTTTTTTTAGCAAGTAGACCCTTTTGCCCCTTCGTGGTATGAACTGGTTTTGTAACACACAGTCTTTTTTGAACATCTCCCATTGATCTTCTGTCCTTTTACCCAATAACCGATTTGCCCAGTTTACTGTGGACACTCTGTCTCATCGCATTGAAATCAGCTTTCCCTAAATCTAAAATCTTAGTAGCTGTTTTGCGTTTCTCCCTTTCAAACACTACGTTGAACTCAATCATGTTACGATCGCTATTAGATAAATGTCAACGCACCGTTAGGCTGTTAACTAAATCTGGCTCATTACTTATTACTAAATCTAATATGGCATGTCGCCTTGTTGCTTCTTGGACATATTGTTGCATAAAACTATCCCGGACACAAGAAATTCACTACCTTGCTGACGTGTGCTAGTCTGCTTATCCCAATCTATATAAAAGTTAAAATCCCCCTTAAAATACTCTGCCTTTGCTAGATTTCAGCAGCAAATGAGCTGAGGGCAGGAGAGGAGTCGGCAATGTTACGGAAGTGGAAATAGGCAGTCTTAGGAATGATACGGATGTGTGGTCAGAAGCTAATTTCAAGGTCAAATATGACAAAATGGTTGCGAACAGTCTAGTTCAGCCTCAGACAGATGCTAGGGAGAGGGATGGAGTCGGTGGCTAGGGAATGGAGTTTATGGCTGGGACCGAATGTAATGACTTTGGTCTTCCCAATATTTGGTTGGAGGAAATTTCTGCCATCTGATGTTGGACAAGCAGCCTGACAATTTCGAGACACTGGAGGGGTCGAGAGATGTGGTGAGCTACAGAAGGCTGTTGTCAGCGTACTTTCTGTAGGGTGTTCATTTTGCACTCTCTACCTTGATCCATAGACCTCGGGAATTACAGGAAAAAGGACTACAAATGACGCAAAATTTAGGCTTAACCCAATTGTCAGTTTTACTACGCAAAAACTAACTTTAAAAACTACAAAACAAGACTTTTGAGAGAATTGACCGAAGACATACAATCACCCGTCCAGTTCGTTGCTGTAACAGTAGATTGTAGGTTCGTGGTCATTGGTTCTGTGACCGGTTGTTCCTCTTCGATGTTCCCTCTTCTGGTCGTTCTTTTCCGTTTCTTCCGTGTTCATCCGTTCCTTTTTCGTTCACGCCGAGCTGCTTCCAGTTCGTGTATCTATATCCATTTTATGACCCGCTGAGCTGAGATTACCGTTAATGTGTCTGGATCGATTCGTTGTTTGTGGCTGCGATGATGGGCCTGGATATCCACAATTTGCACACGGAGTCTACAGGGCAAAAGATAACTCCTTATCTTAAGTGCCCCGTTCTCCAAAAATGCACGCCTTGTGGGATCCTTTGTTGTCCTGGTTTCTTGCAGACTTGTAGTCTCTGGAGGGAATTGTTTTTCCCCATCCAGCCAATCAATCCAGGGGCTCCTCTGTGGGATTGTATCAATCCCTTTGTTGCTATGCATAAACAGGTCTGACTCTTGACCGCAGGGATTGTTTTTAATTGGTGATGAGTCACCACCTACCCCAGGCTGGCGCCTTTTCTCTCTTGTCCAGTCAATGCCAAAAGCTTGTATTCAATCATTTTTAGTTTGTGGCCTCTTCCTGTGCCTTCCGTAAAAGTGTGCAACCCTTGCATTGTGGAAACTGATGCTGTGTTTTCGGATGATCTCACTGAGGGGCAACATGTAGATGAGAAATAGAAGGGGGCCAAGTCCTCATTTGATGTCTACACATATGCAGATTACAGTAGGTGTTCATTGGCGGCAGTTAGATTACAAGGTCACAAGATAATTAAAATGTGGATTGCCAATTGGTTCCATCTTTATTCAATTAGAAAGACCTTACATCCCCTTCCTTGCAGCAGCTAATTGTCCAACAATTGATTTCAGGGTTTTTGCCTCCACAGTTCTATCGGTAAGTCTATTCCATATATTTAAAGAAAAAAGAAAGTACCTGTACTTGCATTTATGCATCACCTTTCATGACCTCGCGATGACCCAAAACATTTCACAGCCAATAAAGTACTTTTGAAGTGTGATCACTGTTGGAATACAGGGAAATCTACACAACAAGGTCCCACAAACAGTAATGAGGTAAATGCTCGGATATTCTGTTTTTGGTGATGTTGGTTGAGGGATAAGTATTGGCCAGGGCACCAAGCCCTTTTTAAAAGTATAATGGGATCTTTAACATCCATCTGAGAGGACAGATGGGACCTTAGTTTAACATCTCATCTGAAAGACAGCATCTCCGCCAGTGCAGCACTTCATCAGTACTGCACTGAAGTGTCAACCTAGGTAATATGCTCAGGTCTCTGGAATGGGGCTTGAACCTACTGACTAATAGACGAGAGTGTTGCACTGAGCCAAGTCTAACACTTGACTGTTCTGTGACAATTTCCTGATAATGGTCCTAAAATTTACCTTTTACTTGTTTAAACTTGTATTCCTTTGTCCCATATTTGCAATTTAATTTGTATAATACCAGATTTATCTTTTCCATACTCTTAACTGTCTAATATGCTTCTATAAAATGACTCCTGAGGCATCTCCTGTTCAGGCTCAAAAGTCAGTTTCTCCAGTCTTCCTTCATTACTTATACCTTTTACACAATGGATCAGCCTTGTGGCTCTTCTCTGCACTGCCTCCAGCACTCGAATATCTATTTATGTTTCTTGGCGATGCTCAAGATACAGATTGACCATTGTACAGCTTGATTGTGACTACCTCTGATTTGCATTCTTTTGTAGTTCAACTACCGATCAACTTTGTTAATTGCTGCTCTGCATTGATTGGCTCTGTTAACCATCAAGCTGACAAAGATTCTTAGATCTCTTTCAATTTCATTCTTGGGTATTTCAGCACCATTCGTGATGTACGTGTGAGGCAAATTGTAGTGCCCACTACTGTCCTGGCTGGGATTAGCTACCTCAGTACAGATCAAGGATTTAACCATGGGGACCTTCCTGATCTAAATGCTTTGTCATCACACTCGCTGAACAAAATGTGTCTGAACATAAATTATCATAATATGCAAGTCTGCTTGCAACCAGAAGTAAAGTTCATACTTGTGTATATCTTGTGCTACCTATATAATCCTGGTGAGCATCCAGATAGTTCAGAGTAGTGAGAGTATGTTTACTTGTCTTTGAAAGCTGTGTTACATTTACTGGAATTGCGCCAATCCTTTGGTACTATAAGTACTATTTTACTTGGTCAGAAATGTATTAATTTAACTGTGCCTGTGATATGTTTTGAGTTTTATTATAATCAAGTGTTTTTAAAGGGTCACCTTCATGGAGAAAAGATGAAAGAAGCTAACCACAGAGCTGCTGTAAGAATTTTGAAGCGAGTGAATGTGTCATTGCTTCCACAAAATGTTTTAGACCTGCATGGCCTTCATGTGGACGAAGCCCTGTACCACCTGGACAAAGTGCTGCTTGAGAAGATTAATGGTAGGTCACTGGTAACTCATATGGTCAAAGGATTACTGAGAGTCACCTTGTGAAAGAAAGAAATTCTGTTATTCTCCTTGTCTCAGTGTCTCTGCTTGTTTATCACTGCCCATTTCAGACTAAGCTTCCAGAGAATAGTGGACATGTGCAAGTGTCGAAATCTCGACCTCCGAAAAGAATGACTCCGACACTTTCAGCTCCGGCAGAAGTTTCTTTAATTTACTTGCTAGCAAGGGGCAGGTCACACTCTGTCAATGGCTAAGTGAACACCTCCGCAATGGTACAGTTTCACAAGATATTTATACAGTAAAACCCAAGTTATGGCCTCTCCCTGTGTATTGGCTCTGTCTCGCAGTCAGTGAATACAGATAAAAAGCTAATTACTACATCCTTGTCCTGACATGGTTTCCAGATATTTCCTTTTGTCAGGGTTATTAGTTGGCCAGCCGGCCATTACTCCATGAGAGTGTGGTAATGAGCTATTACCTGTCTTGCATTGTGTCAGGATTGTTCAGTTTCCTAGTCAGTTATCTGTTTGCATCAAATGGATGAGGTCTCTACAAGAGATAATGGCTGGTGGTTTGAGTACTTCGAAAAGGGTGGGGTGGCATGGAACTTGTGTCGTATAGACAATAGGAGAGCACCATGGGGGTGGGGGGTACTTGTCTCAGCATGACTTGTCTCCTAGCTGTCTGATGCCCATCAGCCATCTCAAACCAGGTTTAGCTGTTTATGCAAGCTGACTGCTTTTATGCAGAAAGTTCTGGAAGGACCAGGACTCCATTTTGTTATATATATATATATATATATATATATATATTGCAAAGGGCACACAAATACCGTATGGTATCAGCTTAGATAAAAATACATTTCCACACAAGGACACAGATACGCACATCCGCTAAGAGCCTGCTATTTGGCAGATCTTTAATGAACTGCAAACATCACCAATGTATTATAGCATGGGTCATTCCATCTCAGCAAACATAATTACCAATTTTAAAAATCCTGGCATTTTAAGACGAAAAATCAAGTTTTCCACATGAGCATATAAATTATACAGTAGATATTTATATGTAGTAAAAATGCACCTAGATATGAAGTGTCTCTGGTAAATAAACGACTGGAGCATGGTTGATGTAACTCATATCTACAATATTGCTTTGGATGAACTATCATGTCATAATGTATATTCTGTCCTTTTGATTTATCTTAAAGTCTTGGAATTTTTCACTGAAAACTACCCACTGCACTCTAATTATATTTCATGTTTTTATCTGATGTATATCAGAGAAATGTTAGTGGTATTCTGGTGCATTTAATATTTCAAGATAGTATGATGATGCTTTGACATGCTCAGAAAAGAAATACCAGCTATCACTCATTGTAGAAGCCCAAAGTTCTTTTTTTTAAATTCATTCATGGGATATGGGCGTCACTGGCAAGGTCGGCATTTATTGCTCATCCCCAATTGCCCTTGTGAAGATGGTGTGAGCCACCTTCTTGAACCGCTGCAGTCTGTGTGGTATTCCCACAGTGCTGTTAGGGAGGGAGTTCCAGGATTTTGACCCGGGACGATGAAGGAGCAGCAATATATTTCCAAGTCAGGATGGTGTGTGACCTGAAGATGAACATGGAGGTGATGGTGTTCCCATGTGTCCGCTGCCCTTGTCCTTCTAGGTGGTAAAGGTTGTGGGTTTGGGAGGTGCTGTCAAAAGCCTTGGTGAGTTGCTGCAGTGCATCTTGTAGATGGTGATGGAGGGAGTGGATGTTTAAGGTGGTGGATGGGGTGCCAATCAAGCGGGCTACTTTGTCCTGGATGGTGTCGAGCTTCTTGAATGTTGTTGGAGCTGCACTCATCCACGCAAGTGGAGAGTATTCCATCACACTCCTGAATTGTGCCTTGTAGATGGTGGAAAGGCTTTGGGGAGTCAGAAGGTGAGACACTTGCCGCAGAATACACAGCCTCTGACCTGCTCTTGTTGCCACAGTATTTTTTGGCTGCTTGAGTTAAGTTTCTGGTCAATGGTGACCCCCAGGATGTTGATGGTGGGGGATTCAGTGAAGGTAATGCCGTTGAATGTCAAGTGTTAGACTTTCTTGTTGGAGATGGTCATTGCCGGGCACTTGTGTGGCGTGAATGTTACTTGCCACTTATCAGCCAAAGCCTGAATGTCGTCCAGGTCTTGCTGCATGTGGGCATGGACTGCTTCATTATCTGAGGAGTTGCAAACGGAACTGAACACTGTGCTGTCATCAGCGAATATCTCCACTTCTGACTTTATGATGGAGGGAAGGTCATTGATGAAAGTTCTTCATTTAACTTTAATAACACTGCAGTGAAGTTTTAAACATTATGGGATAGAAATTGGTTCTTATTGCACCTGTTCTGGACGGAGATGGGGGGAATAAACTACCAATTTCGTGGAGCTATATCCTTCATAACAAGGTCACCTGAAATAAGTCTGATCCCATATTGGCGGCTGTCTAAAATGGGTGTACAGCATCTTGTACATGGCTTACCTCCTATTTTAGGACTCCTGGCAAATTTGGCTACCCTGAGAGGAGCAGGTGTTGGGCCAGCTCTGCTCAGGTTTTCCTGTCATGGATTGCCTAGCTGGTGGCCAACACCAAAAGGTAAATAAGACCATTCATCTTGTCAACCATGAAGGTAAATAACTTACCAGAATGTGGAACCAGGAGGAGCAGGGACCCCAGGTTATAGGACCTGATCGCTGCTCCCCTGAGCCCGATCATGGACTCGAGGTCCCTGAGGCCCCACTTACCTGAGGGCCACTGCAACATGAGCAGTGGCCCGATTTTTTTCGTATCTCAGTAACATTTCAATTTTAGAATGCTGTGTGCTTGATTCAGTTTATATGTGGCTTACAGGAGCTTTTAACGTTTTGAGTGGTGCCGTATTCAAAATCCAGCAAGTCCCGGTAACTCTTTTCTGAGATATAAAAATAATTATTCCGTTCAAATCAAAAAAATTGCTTGAAAATTTCAGACAAGCAACTGGTCAATGTGAAACTCTGGATATAGGGGTTTAAATTTCCAAGAAACAGTTTAGATTAATTAGTCTCCATAATGTTAAATTCGTGCAAAAAAAAACACTGTACACAGTCGTAATCGGTTTAGTATTTTGTCTACTTAAATTAGGTGGCAAGATGTCTACTATAAATACATAACTCTTTTATGACTGATAGTTGTGTTTGTCACTTGTAAAATAAGCTTGCTTGTTGTTTTAAACTTCAAACAAGGTGTGATTTTGTACCAGTCAATGACTGAGTGCAATCTTATGGAAACATAAGAAGTCCAGTAAACTAAAAGTGATTAAACTAATAGATAGATTTGCTGTACATTACCAAGAGCTTACTTGGATCTTTAGGCAGAGATATACATCATCAAAGGTATGGGGAAGTAGGTTTAATCCATGAGGGTGATCTAAGAAACAGGAATCAAAATAATATAGGATTAGAAAAGGCCCAAAAATAAAACTCAACTCCCTCTACCAATGCGATACAACCACCAGAGTAGAAATGTAGAGATTTGATGGGCAATAGCTAGGCCAATATGCTGTTGGACTAAACAAAAAGAAAGACATGCTGTTGGACTAAACAAAAAGAAAGACTTGCATTTATATAGTGTTTTTCACACCACCAGACGTCCCAAAGCTCTTTACAGCCAATTAATTACTTTCTGAAGTGTAGTCACTGTTGTAATGTAGGCAACACGGCAGCCAATTTGTGCACAGCAAGCTCAGATGTGATACTGACCAGATAATCTGTTCTTTAGTGATGTTGATTGAGGGATAAATATTGCCCAGGATACTGGTGATAACTCCTTGGATTAATGTCTCATCCAAAAGATGGCACCTCCGACATGCAGCATTCCCTCAGTACTGCATTGGAGTGTTAGCCTAGATTTTTGTGCTCCAGTCTCTGGAGTGGGACTTGAACCCACAACCTTCTGACTCCGAGGCGAAAGTGCTACCAATTGAGTCACAGCTGACTGGATTGTATCAGAATAGCATACAAGAAAGCATAGTAATTAATACAGTACTGATAAATTAAAGGAAAGAAAAGAACTTGCATTTAATATAGCGTCTTTCATGATTTGGGGACGTTCCAAAGTACTTCACAGCCAACGTGTTACTTTTGAATTGTAGATGCTATTATAATGCAAGGAAATGCAGCCAATTTGTGCACAGTATGGTCTCGTATAGCAAAGAAATAAGTGATCAGATAATCTGCTCATTGAGGATTAATGTTGGCCAGGACACCGGGAGAACTTCTTTGATTAGTGCATTGTGAATCTTTTACATCCACCTGAGAGGGTGGATAAAGGGGAACCAGTGGATGTGGTGTATTTGGACTTCCAGAAGGCATTTGACAAGGTGCCACATAAAAGGTTACTGCACAAGATAAAAGTTCACGGGGTTGGGAGTAATATATTAGCATGGATAGAGTATTGGCTAGCTAACAGAAAACAGAGAGTTGGGATAAATGGTTCATTCTCTGGTTGGCGACCAGTAACTAATGGGGTGCCGCAGGGATCAGTGCTAGGACCCCAACTATTTACAATCTATATTAACGACTTGGAAGAAGGGACTGAGTGTAACGTAGCTAAGTTTGCTGACGATACAAAGATGGGAGAAAAATCTGAAAAAGGACATAGGCAGGCTAAATGAGTGGGCAAAAATTTGGCAGATGGAGTATAATGTTGGAAAGTGTGAGGTCATGCACTTTGGCAGAAAAACTCAGAGCAAGTTATTATTTAAATGGAGGAAGATTGCAAAGTGCCGCAGTACAGCGGGACCTGAGGATACTTGTACATGAAACGCAAAACGATAGTATGCAGGTACCGCAAGTGATCAGGAAGGCCAATGGTATTTTGGCCTTTATTGCAAAGGGAATGGAGTATAAAAGCAGGGAAGTCTTACTACAGCTATATAAGGTATTGGTGAGGCCACACCTGGAATACTGCGTGCAGTTTTGGTTTTCATATTTACGAAAGGATATACTCGCTTTGGAGGCAGTTCAGAGAAGGTTCACTAGGTTGATTCCGGGGATGAGGGGGTTGACTTATGAAGAAATGTTGAGCAGGTTGGGCCTCTACTCATTGGAATTCAGAAGGATGAGAAGTGATCTTATCGAAATGTATAAGATTATGAGGGGGCTCGACAAGGTGGATGCAGAGAGGATGTTTCCACTGATGGGGGAGACTAGAACTAGAGGGGCACAATCTTAGAATAAGGGGCTGCCCATTTTAAATAGAGATGAGGAGAAACTTCTTCTGAGGGTTGTAAATCTGTGGAATTCGCTGCCTAGGAGAGCTGTGAAAGCTGGGACATTAAATAAATTTAAGACCGAAATAGACCGTTTCTTAAACGATAAGGGGTTATGGGGAGCAGGCGGGGAAGCGGAGCTGAGTCCATGATCAGATCAGCCATGATATTAAATGGCGGAGCAGGCTTGAGGGGCTGTATGGCCTTCTCCTGTTCCTATTTCTTATGTTTGTTCTTATGTGACCTTGGTTTAACGTTTCCTGCAAAAGGTGCCTCTTCCGAGTGAGGGGGGGCATAATGCATTAAAAAGTTCTCTCCTTTGAAAATCTCTGTTTCCGACTGTTCAATGTCCCAGCTCATTTAATTGAGTAATTATTCACTCTCTCTTTCCCCTCAATTATTACTGCACTGAAGTATCATGCTATATTATGTGCTCAAATCTCTGCAGTGGGATTTGAGCTCACTGACATGAAGACAATTAAAATGGTAAAGATTTAGCATGAAAGTGATTTAGATTAAATTAAATATTTTCATGATTGTATTCTCATTGTTTCTGGAAATACTTCAGTATATCAAATGAGCTCAAATAAAAGTTGAGTTTTTAACTAAACCCATCTAGTTTGGAATCTAAAGAATGCTGGCTAGTATCAACATTTGAAATAATGAATGGAGCATTAAAACTCTCAGACAATTGTTTAATTGAGTTTATACATTCCTGTTAGAGTGACAGAAGGTGCTTAAACCATTACAATTTTGTTTCAGAATACCAGCAAAAAGGTGGTAAACCTTACCTGTCTGTCATAACTGGGAGAGGAAGCCATAGCCAAGGAGGAATAGCACGTATTAAACCAGCTGTCATTGACTACCTCAAAAGCCACAACTGCAGGTACACTGAGGCTCTGCTACTTTTAACTTTTGTTGTGTAAGAAACAAAGGGGCTGAAATTCATCAGCCTACCGCCGACTGCTGCCCACTCTCGCCGACATTCCTCCTGAAGATCCGCCCAGTGCCACTTTGGAAGTGGCCTGGAGTGGGCGGGAGGGGAGAGCTGCCGGGAACCGCCCGCTGATGTCAGCGGACAGCCGAGTGGCACAACTGACCTCCGATTCCTGTGGGTGGGAGTCGGCGGGACTCAGCAGCAGAATGGGGCTGGACCCCTGGCTGCAGGCTGGTCTGTTGCCGACGGTAAGTCTGAAGAATCTGAAAAAAAGGCAAATGAACAGTTTAAAAGAAAAATTCAACAGCAACTTACCGGCATGGCAGCCCCTGAAGGTCTTCGGATAGTTTTTGTATTTTTTATTGCTGATGTATTTTTTCAGGACTTCGAGCCTCTGTGGGCCCATCTCCATCCTCGGTGGCACTTGGGCGGCAAGCTCCCCTGCTGCCAAGAATGAGAGCTGCCAGCCAGACTGGTGGCGTACATCATCCATTTGCCGACCTTCGAGGGACCTCAGCCATGAATATCCCACCCAAAGTACTGTCTGGTACTTGGGCAGGCGGAGGCCTTGATGAAAATTGGCCCCAAAGGGTATTTTAGTTGACACACTGTAGATTGTTTTAAATCTTGTTTCCTGCCTTCTGCCATGACCGGAATAGGGAAGTCCTTTTACTGTAGCACCAAGCAGCAGTTTATTGTCTGTCTTTTAGCATGTTTTCACTATTCCTCGTAAATTTATTGGGATTAGATTCCTATTTCTGAAAATAAAAAGTGCAGGAATTATTATGCTGTTTTTAAAGTAAGAAATTATATTTAATATTTAGTTTAAAATTGTTGTCTCGTCAGTTTCTCAAACATCCACCGAGATTGTTTATAAAACACTGAAGATAATCCTACAATGCTGGGTCCATGCTTTTTGGTTGGAGGAACAAGTGTTGCAGGATAATGCAGTTGCGGTTGAAATGCTGTCTTTGAACTGATCATGGGGAAGACATTGGCCGCGATATTTCCTACTGGGTCGGGGGAGAGGTGGGTGACTTTGTGTGCACATTGGAACCCCGCTCCCACTTGCAGCCCACTCTGTTGAAGTGATTTTACCTTGGTTGGGCTTGTCAAGCCCCCCCCCCCCCCCCGCCGCGAGGTTCCCAGCCAATTAAAAGGAATCAGGTCTGATGACGTCATTTGATGACGCGTCATCAGCCGGTTTCCTTAAAGGGACCATGCCCACATTCATTTTGACAGCTGTGCTGTCAGTGTGCTGCAGCATTGAGGTGTTGCAAACACTGACGAGCAGTGCATGGCTGTACCCAGGTTCTCCCATGACTCCTTTCATATGCTTCGGGACGGAGTCACAGCATGCAGGGAGGTTCTTTTCCCTTCCAATGGGCGAAAGACACCTTTCCAGGAGACCAACACAGCCTGGTTGCACATTGCACAGGAGGGCACAAGGAGGGATGTCGTCAGGAGGAGCTGGCTGCAGTAGTGCAAACCTTTCAATTACCTCTAATGAATGGTGAGACATAAGGGTATCCCCTGCAATGGTGATGAGTGCGGATGTGATCTTCAACGTGCAACAATTACAAGAGAAATGCAGGGAAGAGTACCAACCCTTGTACATGGCTGCCTTTGACCTCACAAAGGCCTTTGACACTGTCAATCTTGAGGGACTATGGAGCGTCCTCTTC
This sequence comes from Pristiophorus japonicus, assembly GCF_044704955.1. Classification (NCBI taxonomy): domain Eukaryota; kingdom Metazoa; phylum Chordata; class Chondrichthyes; family Pristiophoridae; genus Pristiophorus; species Pristiophorus japonicus. The sequence goes on along the minus strand of NC_091978.1, from coordinate 173,803,647 downwards.
CATTTCGGCTGCTTCCAAAAGTTTGTCACCATCCTCCGCCTGCTCCACGACGACATGCAAGCCATGATCCTGACCAACGGATTCACCACAGACCCAATTTATGTCCGGACCGGGGTCAAGCAGGGCTGCGTCATTGCACCAATGCTCTTCTTGATCTTCCTTGCTGCAGTGCTCCATCTCACTTTCAACAAGCTCCCCGCTGGAGTTGAACTAAACTATAGAACCAATGGGAACCTGTTCAACCTACGTCACCTCCAGGCTAGATCCAAGATCGCCCCATCCTCTGTCATCGAACTACAGTACGCGGACGACGCTTGTGTCTGTGCGCACTGAGGCCAAACTCCAAGCCATCGTCAACATCTTCACCGAGGCGTATGAAAGCATGGGCCTTATGCTAAACATCCGTAAGACACAGGTCCTCCACCAACCTGACCTTGCCACACAGCACTGACCGCCTCCCCACTCCCTCCCGGGTCATCAAAATCCACGGCTCGGCCTTGGAAAACGTGGATTCGGGAGTCTACTATCAGCAAGGGCAAACATTGATGATGAGGTCCAACACCGCCTCCAGTGAGCCAGCCCAGCCTTCGGTCGCCTGAGGAAGAGTGTGTTTGAAGACCAGGATCTGGCCCAAATCTGGCACCAAGCTTATGGTCGACAGGGCAATAGTGATACCTGCCCTATATGGCTCGGAGACATGGACTATATACAGCAGACACCTCAAAGCGCTGGAGAAGTACCACCAGCGCTGCCTCCGCAAGATCCTGCAAATCTACTGGGAGGATAGATGCACCAATGTCAGTGTTCTCGATCAGGTCAACATCCTCAGCATCGAAGCACTGACCACACTCAACCAGCTCCGTTGGGCGGGCCACATCATCCGCATGCCTGACACGAGACTCCCTGAGCAAGTGCTCTACTCGGAACTCCTACATGGCAAGCGAGCCCCAGTTGGGCATAGGAAATGCTTCAAGGACACCCTCAAAGCTTCCTTGATAAAGTGTAACATCCCCACTGGCACCTGGGAATCCCTGGCCCAAGACTGCCCAAAATGTAGGAAGAGCATCCGGGAGGGCGCTGAAGACCTCGAGTCTCGAAACCAAGTACAGACAGCGGAAGGAGCGTCCGGCAAACCAGGCTTTTCTTTCATCCACTGTCTGTCCTATCTGTTAGAGATTGTAATTCCCGCATTGGACTGTACAACCACCTGAGAACTAATTTTAAGAGTGGAAGCAAGTCTTCCTCGATTTCGAGGGACTGCCTATTATGATGAGTGTGAAAGAAATGGCTTGGGCATTGCAGGGATGTTTTATGGTGCTAGTATGGGGTGATGCCAACCTGGCACATGTGGCAGCCAAGGTGTACAGCACAAGTGAAGTAAATGTGGCCATGGTGAGGCCATCCTTTGCATCCCAGGCAGCAATGTGGCCATGTACTGATGTCCTGTGTCACATCAGGTGGTTGCTGAGAAGGCCGTTGTTGGTGATGCTGATATGCCTAGTGATGTTGGGGCTGGTCATGGTGGGATTCTGAGGACCAAGGTGAGATTTTTTTTCAGGGGCACTGATACTGCTGGAATAGATGGCAGGTGAAGTTGAGATGATGGAAGCAATCTGTCAATGGTGAGAGAGGTTGCTTCAAGGAGGTGATACTGGATAGAGAGTTTACTCCAAACACTTCCAACATTCCTAAAACTGAAAAGTGAATTCAAAATCCTGAAAGCTGCAGCTTCTAACATTGGAAAATGAACAGCTGTGAACTGGTAGCTTTTATACCACTTTTGCAGCTGTCACCTATTCAAAGCAATGGAGTGTTGTTGAAAACCCGACATACTTACCTGGCGTGATCCCCGAGCTGATGTGAAAGTCGTCAAAAAGTTGGGAAAATGGTTAGTCGCTGGTAAAATGCTGCTTAAATACCTTTAAGCAGCTTTTTAAGAATTTCAGTTGTTTGACCCATCGCTTAGTGCAGCACATTGGAAATTTACTAGGAGATGGGTTCAGAGCGGGATACTGCCCTGCTGTCAGTCTTTTAGATTTTGACAGCGGACCCGCCTCCAAACCAGTCCTCTGAGTGCCCATTGTTTTCAGCTTCTGCTATAAACTTGCTTCCCTTTCCCCCCCCCCCCCCGGCCCCACCAGTTACTCACTCCGGTTGTACCAGACCATGCAATATCTTGGTGTTCAAGCTTCAAACCCCATATCCCATCAACAGTTTATTTCCATCTCCTCAACATTGCTTCTATCTCAACTTCTCTGCCTCTGAAATCCTTAACCATGCCTTGCCACCTCTAGATTTGATTTCTCCAATGGTCTCCTCACTAGCCTCCCATGTTTTATCTTCCAAAAACAACAACTTGTCCCAAATTCAGCTGTCCATATACTGTACCAAGCTAAGTCCTATTGCCCGTGACCCCTGTCCTTACTCAGCTACACTGGCTGCCTACCGCAAACATACTGTATTTTAGAAACATAAAAACATAGAAAATAGGTGCAGCAGTAGGCCATTCGGCCCTTCGAGCCTGCACTGCCATTTAATGAGTTCATGGCTGAACATGCAACTTCAGTACCCCATTCCTGCTTTCTCGCCATACCCCTTGATCCCCCTCGTAGTAAGGACTACATCTAGCTCCTTATTGAATATATTTAGTGAATTGGCCTCAACAACTTTCTGTGGTAGAAAATTCCACAGGTTCACCACTCTCTGGGTGAAGAAGTTTCTCCTATTCTCGGTCCTAAATGGCTTATCCCTTATCCTTAGACTGTGACCCTGGTTCTGGACTTCCCCAACATTGGGAACATTCTTCCTGCATCTAACCTGTCTAAACCCGTCAGAATTTTAAACGCTTCTGAGATCCCCTCTCATTCGTCTGAACTCCAGTGAATACAAGCCCAGTTGATCCAGTCTTTCTTGATATGTCAGTCCCGCCATCCCGGGAATCAGTCTGGTGAATCTTCGCTGCACTCCCTCAATAGCAAGAATGTCCTTCCTCAAGTTAGGAGACCAAAACTGTACACAATACTCCAGGTGTGGCCTCATCGAGGCCCTGTACAACTGTAGTAACACCTCCCTGTCCCTGTACTCAAATCCCCTCGCTATGAAGGCCAACATGCCATTTGCTTTCTTAACCGCCTGCTGTACCTGCATGCCAACCTTCAATGACTGATGTACCATGACACTCGGGTCTCGTTGCACCTCCCCTTTTCCTAATCTGTCACCATTCAGATAATAGTCTGTCTCTCTGTTTTTACCACCAAAGTGGATAACCTCACATTTATCCACATTATACTTCATCTGCCATGCATTTGCCCACTCCCCTAACCTATCTAAGTCACTCTGCAGCCTCATAGCATCCTCCTCGCAGCTCACACTGCCACCCAACTTAGTGTCATCTGCAAATTTGGAGATACTACATTTAATCCCCTCGTCTAAATCATTAATGTACAATGTAAACAGCTGGGGCCCCAGCACAGAACCTTGCGATACCCCACTAGTCACTGCCTGCCATTCTGAAAAGTACCCATTTTACTCCTACTCTTTGCTTCCTGCCTGCCAACCAGTTCTTAATCCACGCCAGCACACTACCCCCAATCCCATGTGCTTTAACTTTGCACATTCATCTCTTGTGTGGGACCTTGTCGAAAGCCTTCTGAAAGTCCAAATACACCACATCAACTGGTTCTCCCTTGTCCACTCTACTGGAAACATCCTCAAAAAATTCCAGAAGATTTGTCAAGCATGATTTCCCTTTCACAAATCCATGCTGACTTGGACCTATCATGTCACCTCTTTCCAAATGTGCTGCTATGACATCCTTAATAATTGATTCCATCATTTTACCCACTACCGATTGTCAGGCTGACCGGTCTATAATTCCCTGTTTTCTCTCTCCCTCCTTTTTTAAAAAGTGGGGTTACATTGGCTACCCTCCACTCCATAGGAACTGATCCAGAGTCTATGGAATGTTGGAAAATGACTGTCAATGCATCCGCTATTTCCAAGGCCACCTCCTCAAGTACTCTGGGGTGCAGTCCATCAGGCCCTGGGGATTTATCTGCCTTCAATCCCATCAATTTCCCTAACACAATTTCCCGACTAATAAGGATTTCTCTCAGTTCCTCCTTCTGACCCCTTTTATATCTGGAAGATTGTTTGTGTCCTCCTTAGTGAATACTGAACCAAAGTGCTTGTTCAATTGGTCTGCCATTTCTTTGTTCCCCGTTATGACTTCCCCTGATTCTGACTGCAGGGGACCTACGTTTGTCTTTACTAACCTTTTTCTCTTTACATACCTATAGAAACTTTTGCAGTCCGTCTTAATGTTCCCTTCCAGCTTCCTCTCATATTCTATTTTCCCTGCCCGAATCAAACCCTTTGTCCTCCTCTGCTGAGTTCTAAATTTCTCCCAGTCCCCGGGTTCGCTGATATTTCTGGCTAATTTGTATGCCACTTCCTTGTCTTTAATACTATCCCTGATTTCCCTTGATAGCCACAGTTGAGCCACCTTCCCTTTTTTTATTTTTACGCCAGACAGGAATGTCCAATTGTTGTAGTTCATCCATGCCGTCTCTAAATGTCTGCCATTGCCCATCCACTGTCAACCCCTTAAGTATCATTCACCAATCTATCCTAGACAATTCATGCCTCATACCTTCAAAGTTACCCTTCTTTAAGTTCTGGACCATGGTCTCTGAATTCACTGTTTCATTCACCATCCTAATGCAGAATTCCACCATATTATGGTCACCCTTTCCCAAGGGGCCTCGCACAACGAGATTGCTAATTTATCCTCTCTCATTACACAACACCCAGTCTAAGATGGCCTCCCCCCTAGTTGGTTCCTCGACATATTGGTCTAGAAAACCATCCCTTATGCACTCCAGGAAATCCTCCTCCATCGTATTGCTTCCAGTTTGGTTAGCCCAATCTATATGCATATTAAAGTCACCCATGATAACTGCTGCACATTTATTGCATGCACCCCTAATTTCCTGTTTGATGCCCTCCCCAACATCACTGCTACTGTTTGGAGGTCTGTGCACAACTCCCACTAACGTTTTTTGCCCTTTGGTGTTCTGTAGCTCTACCCATATAGATTCCACATCATCCAAGCTAATGTCCTTCCTAACTATTGCATTAATCTCCTCTTTAATCAGCAATGCTTCCCCACCTCCTTTTCCTTTTATTCTATCCTTCCTGAATGTTGAATACCCTTGGATGTTGAGTTCCCAGCCCTGATCATCCCGGAGCCACGTCTCTGTAATCCCAATCACATCATATCTGTTAACATCTATTTGCACAGGTAATTCATCCACCTTATTACGGATACTCCTTGCATTAAGACACAAAGCCTTCAGGCTTGTTTTTTTAACACCCTTTGTCCTTTTAGAATTATGATGTAATGTGGCCCTTTTTGTTTCTTGCCTTTGTTTACTCGGCCTTCCACTATTGCTTTTTACATTTCTACCATCTGTTTCTGACTCCATATTACTTCGCCCTGTCCCGCTGCATAGGTTCCCATCCCCCTGCCATATTAGTTTAAACACTCCCGAACTGCATTAGCAAATGTTACCCCGAGGACATCAATTCCTGTCCTGCCCAAGTGCAAACCGTCCCTTTTGTACAGGTCCCACTTCCCCCAGAACAGGTTCCAATGTCCCAGGAATTTGAATCCCTTCCTCTTGCACCACTGCTCAAGCCACGTATTTATTCTAACTATCCTGCTTCTTCAAATTCCTGCATGTCTTTGTGGCACCCTCACTTTGTAACATTCTCCAGCCTTGTACCCATTCTCACACTCTAGTCTTCTGACTCTAGTCCATTGTGCATCTTACCTTAATTTGCCCCACCTCTCACTTTGGATCTCCCTCCTAACCCCCCTATCCACTTTTCCAGCTCCCTCTCCTTATAAAATAAAATTCTCCAAACTCACCTTTTTGGCCATGCATTTAATCAGTCATTCTAATCTCCCTCCATGGCATGGTGTGTATTCTTCTACCTTTCCAAATGGGAAGTGATTTGGAGATTTCATTACATTAGTCTGTGTGTAAATGAATGTTGTAAATACTGGGGGCTCGACTTTCCACTTGACATCGCTGGCCTAGTACCCATATATCGCCCAAAACGGCCTGCTATCGCCCATTTTGACTGAAAAGTGAAAAGTTAGGCTGGAACATCACCGGAAAATTCTCCCCCCAGCTTTTGGCTCACATCGCCCAGCCCAACTTTCGGCACATCGCCGGGCTGATCGCTCGCCAAGAACATCGCTGGAGAATAGTTGCTTTTCCCGGGCCTTCCTCGCAGAACTCGGCACTACGGATGCCATTTTCAACGTCGGCGGAAGGGAGGAGGCTGCTAAAACAAGGGGCTTATAATTTGTGAGTAATTTAAGGGTCTTTTACAGATAAATCCACTCAAATTGATATATTTGCATTTATTTTAGTAGAAAGGGTAGTTTAGTGGTAGAAAGTGCATTTATATCAACAGTGATAGTAATAGTGATAGTGATGGGGCCTGCAGCTTCTCTTACTTGTAACTGCTGAATTGCTGGCATCTGAGGTTGAGTTAAGGGAAGGGTTCAGTGAAGGGGCCAATCGAAGAGGTCGCAGCCTAACGAGTGGGCAGAGGAGGAGACCGTACAGCCGACGAACTTACAGGGAAAATCAATCTTATCTCAACTTGTCTGAGAACATGTGCCTTCGGAGGCTGTGCTTCCGAAAGGAGGTCATCGATGAGATATGCCAGCTCATCAAGGGGGATCTGCAGCCTAACAGCACCATCAGGACCGCACTGCCCACTGAGGTAAAGGTTACTGCGGCACTATCCTTCTACGCACCGGGCTCCTTTCAGGCTTCAGCTGGCGACATCTGTGGTATCTCTCAGCACGCCACACACTGCTCCATTCGACAGGTCACTGAAGCCCTTTACACATGCAGGATGGACTTTATAAGCTTCCCTATGGCCGGGGAGGGCTTTGGGTTTCTCCAGAATAGCAAACTTCCCCAAGGTACAGCGAGCAATAGACTGCACGCACATCGCCCTGAAAGCACCTTTGCAGGGTGCGGAGGTATTTCGTAACCGAAAGGGATTTCATTTCCCTGAATGTGCAGCTTGTTGTCGACCACAACCAAATAATCATGGCAGTAAGTGCTACTTTTCCAGGCAGCATCCATGATGCGCACATCCTGCGTGAGAGCACTTTCTTTGACATATTTGACAGTCAGCCAGAAGGTCATGGTTGGATGCTGGGGGATAAAGGATATGGCCTTGCCAGCTGGCTCATGACCCCCCTGCGTAATCCCCAGACGGAAGCCGAGAAGCATTACGATGGCCACAGCTACAAGCAATATCATCAGACAATTGGAGTGCTCAAGCAGCACTTCAAATGCCTGGACCACTCTGGAGGCAGCCTACAATACCATCCTGATCAGGTCGCTGAGTTTATTGTGGTGTGCTGCATGTTGCATAACCTAGCTATAAGGAGAGGACAATTGCCAAATGGGATTGCCGGTCCACCTCAGGAAGGAGTGGAGGCGCAAGAGACAGACGAGGAGGAGGAGGAGGAGGAGGAGGAGGAGAAGGCGGCTGGTGAGGACCTCGGGGAGGGCAATCAGCCTGTCGATGAATCCATGGCCCCACGCCCCCCCCTGCAAGACTGGAAAAACCCCGTGGGAGTTACGCGGCTGCAAAACTGTTGTGTCAACAGCTCAGAAATGAACGCTTTGCATGAACTTACATTGGGAACAGTTACAGTTATGGTTATCACAAAACAACGTTTGCGTTGTTACGTTTCATCCTTGTCTAGCCTGGCCATTGTTTTACAACAATTTTTGCTTAACGTACGTTATTAGAAGACCTTACACAAAAATTGTAAATTGAAATAATTTTTTTAAATTAAATTAACGCGAAATGTATAAATTATTGCAACCCCCACCTACCCCCAAACCCACACCCCAACAATAACAATAACTATATTAGCATCAGCACCTGCGGCCACGTTTCCTTCCAGATCCTTGCCCCCCACCCCCGCCTGTTTTGGTCCCTGGGTGACACCGAGACGACGCTGGCGTGTAGCGGGCAATGTCAAGATTTCCTGCCGTGGTGGGTGTGATGGTGGCACGATCACCTGTTGGGGGGGCGGGGGGGGTTGTTGATGGGGAAGGCGAAGCAGGGGGATCGCATTCCAAGTCAGAAGGAAGTACGTCCTCCTGACTCGCTTGTGCCTGTTGTCTGCGGCATCACGGTACATTTGTGTGCAGTGCCGTGTTCCGCCAACAATGCATGCCGCAAGGCATTGGTGGCGTCGGTCTGCGCACGCATCTCCACGACTGTCTGTTGTGACACCCGGGAAAAGTCCTCCGTGAAGGCCACAAACACATGGAGATGGTCGTGACTAATCGCGACTACCTCCTCGCACACTCGAGGCAAGTCCTCCATGCGATCGGCCAGGGTAGGCGTCTGCTCGACTCGTTGACTCTACCTCCGTGATGTCTGCGAGGGCACTAATGTGCGCCTTGGCATCGCCAGCTGCACTCCGCTTGGTCCTGCTGCCTCAACGACCGACGTTATGGGTAGAGCTGCGGAACACCAAAGGGCAGAAAACGCTAGTGGGAGTTGTGTGCAGACCACCAAACAGTCAAAGTGAGGTTGGGGATGGCATCAAACAGGAAATTAGGGATGCGTGCAATAAAGATACAGCAGTTATCATGGGTGACTTTAATCTACATATAGATTGGGCTAAACAAACTGGTAGCAATACAGTGGAGGAGGATTTCCTGGAGCGTATAAGGGATGGTTTTCAAGACCAATATGTCGAGGAACCAACGAGAGAGCTGGCCATCCTCGACTGGGTGTTGTGTAATGAGAGAGGATTAATTAGCAATCTTGTTGTGCGAGGCCCCTTGGGGAAGAGTGACCATAATATGGTAGAATTCTTCATTAAGATGGAGAGTGACACAGTTAATTCAGAGACTAGAGTCCTGAACTTAAACAAAGGTAACTGCGACGGTATGAGACGTGAATTGGCTAGGATAGACTGGCGAATGATACTTAAAGGGTTGACGGTGGATAGGCAAAGGCAGACATTGAAAGATCACATGGATGAACTTCAATAACTGTACATCCCTGTCTGGTGTAAAAATAAAACTGGGAAGGTGGCTTAACCGTGGCTTACAAGGGAAATTAGGGATAGTGTTCAATCCAAGGAAGAGGCATATAGGGCCGAAGTTTCCACATGATTTGCGCCTGATTTTTAGGAGCAACTGGTGGAGAACGGACTATCTTAGAAATCGCAATTCTCCACATTTTATTTTCTGCAGTTCTAGTCAGGTAGAACAGTTCTACTTTGGAACAGAATTTTTTCTTCAAAAGGGGGCGTGTCCGGCCACTGACGCCTGATTTCAAAGTTTCCACAGTGAAAACGTACTCCAAACTAACTTAGAATGGAGCAAGTGAAGATTTTTGTAGAACTGAAAAAACCTGTTCTACACATTAAAAAATTAGGCGCAGGTTACAAATTAGGCGTAGGGAACGAGGGGGGGGAGTGGAGGGGGGGAAAGGGAAGTCATTAAATTCTACAATAAATCCTTAGTTATACTTATACAAATATTATACAAATAAATCCAACCTGAATAAACATTTATAAGCAAAGAAAAGATTAAATAAACCATCTTCCTACCTGTGTGAAAGTGCTTCAGCCATCGTTCGTTGCCGCGGGGGGTGGGGAAGGAAACGGCCGTTTGTTGCCGCGGAGGGGAGGGAGGGGAAGGAGATAGCGGTTTGTTGCCGCCGTGGAGGGGAGGGAGGGGGAGGAAACCGTCGTTTGTTGCCGTGGAGGGGAGGGAGGGGAAGGAGACAGCGGTTTGTTGCCGCCGTGGAGGGGAGGGAGGGGGAGGAAACCGCCGTTTGTTGCCGTGGAGGGTGGGGAGGGGAAGGAGACAGTGAGAAGGCTGCAAGAAGCCTCAGTGCTGATGTGCGATGGCAATGTGCTTTTATTAAAAAATGTTCAAAAATTAAACAGCTACAAAGAACTACAAAAATGGCTGAGTGCCAATGTTTCCTTCTCACCGCGTGCGCGAACGCTCCAACGCGCACGCGCAGCATTGCCGGCAGTAAAAAAAGCTAATTTAAATAGTACCCGCCCCCTCCCACTTACAAAATCGGCGCGAGTGTCGGTTCCGCCCTCCCGGGCGCCGCGCCAAACAGACAAGGAGCTGCAAAGCGCTCGTGAATAGCGTGTTTTTTTTTCTGCCGCTGTTTTTTATCCTGTGGAAACTTGGGCCCATAAAGTGGCCAAAAAAAGCAGCACACCTGAGGGCTGGGAGAAATTTAGAATTCAGCAGAGGAGGGCGAAGGGTTTAATTAGGAGGGGTAAAATAGAATATGAGAGTAAGCTTGCAGGGAACATAAAAACTGACTGCAAAAGCTTCGACAGATACGTGAAGAGAAAAAGATTAGTGAAGACAAATGTCGGTCCCTTGCAGTCAGAATCAGGTGAATTTATAATGGGGAACAAAGAAATGGCAGACCAATTGAACAAATACTTTGGTTCTATCTTCACTAAGGAAGACACAAATAACCTTCCGGAAATCCTAGGGGACTGAGGGTCTAGCAAGAAGGAGGAACTAAAGGAAATCCTTATTAGTCAGCAAATTGTGTTAGGAAAATTGATGGGACTGAAGGCCGATCAATCCCCAGGTCCTGATCGTCTGCATCCCAGAGTACTTAAGGATGTGGCCCTAGAAATAGTGGATGCATTGGTGGTCAACATTCTATAGACTCTGGATTAGTTCCTATGGATTGGAGGGTAGCTAATGTAACTCCACTTTTTAAAAAAGGAGGGGGAGAGAAAACAGGAAATTATAGACCGGTTAGCCTGACATCGGTAGTGGGGAAAATGTTGGAATCAATTATTAAAGATGTAATAGCAGCACATTTGGAAAGCAGTGGCCGGATCAGTCCAAGTCAGCATGGATTTATGAAAGGGAAATCATGCTTGACAAATCTTCTAGAATTTTTTGAGAATGTAACTGGTAGAGTGGACAAGGGAGAACCAGTGGATGTGGTGTATTTGGACTTTCAAAAGGCTTTTGACAAGGTCCCACACAAGAGATTAGTGTGCAAAATTAAAGCACGTGGTATTGGGGGTAATGTAATTGACGTGGATAGAGAACTTGTTGGCAGACAGGAAGCAAAGAGTAGGAATAAATAGGTCCTTTTCAAAATGGCAGGGCAGTAACTAGTGGGGTGCCGCAAGGTTCAGTGCTGGGACCCCAGCTATTTACACTATACATTAATGATTTAGACAAAGGAATTGAATGTAATATTTCAATTTGCAGATGACACTAAGCTGGGTGGTAGTGTGAGTTGTGAGGAGGATGCTAAGAGGCTGCAGGGTGACTTGGACAGGTTAGGTGAGTGGGCAAATACATGGCAGATGCGGTATAATGTAGATAAATGTGAGGTTATCCACTTTGGTGGTAAAAACAGGAAGGCAGATTATTACATGAGTGGTGACAGATTAGTAAAAGGGGAGGTGCAATGAGAATTGGGTGTCATGGTACATCAGTCATACAGGTACAGTGAAGAAGGCAAATGGCATGTTGGCCTACAGAGCGAAAGGATTTGAGTATAGGAGCAGCAAGGTCTTACTACAGTTGTACAGGGCCTTGGTGAGGCCACACCATGAACATTGTGTACAGTTTTGATCTCCTAATCTGAGGAAGGACATCCTTGCTATTGAGGGAGTGCAGCGAAGGTTCACCAGACTGATTCCTGGGATGACAGGACTGATATATGAAGAAAGACTGGATGACTAGGCTTCTAGTCAATGGAATTTTGAAGAATGAGAGGGTATCTCATAGAAACATCTAAAATTCTGACGGGATTGGACAGGTTTGATGTAAGAAGAATATTCCCAGTGTTGGGGAAGTCCAGAATCAGGGGTCACAGTCTAAGGATAAAGGGGTAAGCCATTTAGGACCGAGATGAGGAGAAACTTCTTCATTCAGAGTTGTGAGCATGTGGAATTCTCTACCACAGAAAGTTGTTGAGACCAGTTCATTAGATATATTCAAAAGGGAGTTAGATGTGGCCCTTATAGCTAAAGGGATCAAGGGGTACGGAGAGAAAGCAGGAATGGGGTAGTGAAGTTACATGATCAGCCATGATCATATTGAATGGTGGTGCAGGCTCAAAGGGCCGAATGGCCTACTCCTGCACCTATTTTCTATGTTATTATGGCCGCAAATCCCAAAGGTGAGAGTTCCCCCGGTGGGCTGCTAAGGGCTTCCTTCACCATATATTCATCAGGATCATTAGATAATGGCTGGTCGTTGTCTTCCTCCTCCTCCTCCTCCTCCTCACTACCCGTGAGGACCACTTGCATCCGGGGAGGTGCAGGTTGAGGTCTTCCCTCGCTGCGCATCGGTGTTGTTGGACCTGCAAAACACAATTGAGCTTATTGAGAATATTAGAACGGAAGTGTACACTTTCTTGTACTGCGCTGGCATACGAAGCAGAATTAGCACTTCTACAATAAATGAGACCAAGAGACGTTACATAATAATGTACATATGTTAGTAGATCTATGTGGAATCCAGTGGCACATAGAACTGTGGAGGCTGGAGCAGTCGGAGATGGACAGATTGATTATGTGAAGGGGACATAACATGACATCATTCGTATATTATAATGAAATGACGTTGCATTACTTTAACACTGCTTGACACATTACTCACCTGATGCATCGGAGGGCTCTGCAAAACCACGGGTGGTGGCCGAGCGACTGTGGGTCCCCACAAGTGCAGCTGCTCGCTCCTCGATGTCAGTCGGGCTGGAACTCAGATGGGCCCTCTCCGGTGCTCCTCTGCTGAGCCTTGTTGTAAGAAATCTTCCTCTGCAAATGTGAAAAGAGTATAATTGATTAGGTACTGTCATGGAAAGACAACAATTTCCAACTATATATGTTAATAGGGTTTTTATCTGCAATTGGTGCACAGTTATAACAAAGATTGTGTTTAGGAGCTAATGCTTGATACATACATCTGTCGACTGCAATCTCCATTGAAGTCAGCATTGGCTATAAGGAAAGGACAACAAATGCCAGATGGAATTGCTGGTCCACCTCAGGAAGGAGTGGAGGCGCAAGAGACAGACTAATGTCCAAAAGTGTCCCAGGGTAGACAGTGAGCAAGGGCAGCTTTCCCTCCAGTCCATGCTGGGTCTCTGTGTAAATGACAGCAGCCAGAGAGACTTAAAAAGGGCACAGGTTCATAGCCCTGCCCAGATCTTAACGGGGAGTATATGTAATACATGTATGAATAACGAGCTTAAATTCAATCCAGGAGATTAATTAAAATTATAATTATTAAAATAACAATTTACATCAGTAAAATATAAATTGCTGCTTACTCTTGCCGAAGCAGCTAAGCTCATCCAGCGCATCCGGCACTGGCCGGACCCCCTCGCCTCATGGGAAGTCGAGGAGATCATGTCGGCAATCTCCCCCCAAATTTTGCAATAAATACGGGATGGGGGTTTTTCTCAAGCAACCCGGGTTAATAGGCCCCATCGGGAGTGCACCTCAGTGACGGGGGCCTCATTTGCTTCATGGGAAATAGGAGAAGGGTTTTGACCTCTTCCTCCCACCCACCCCCCCCCCCCCCCCCCCCCAAATCATGCTCCGATTCTGACATCTCTTTTGTAATGACATAAGAACATAAGAATTAGGAACAGGAGTAGGCCATCTAGCCCCTCGAGCCTGCTCCGCCATTCAACAAGATCATGGCTGATCTGGCCGTGGACTCAGCTCCACTTACCCGTCCACTCCCCGATCTGTATAAATCGCTGTCTTTTCTCTCTCCTCTCTTTCACTGCCTTCCTCCTCTCTTATAATAATCTGTATAAATCTCTTTCAGTCTTTTCTCTCTCCTCTCTTTCACTGCTTTCCTCTTCTCTCGGTATCCTCTCTCTCTCTCTCTCCCTTCTGCGCATGTGCGGATGACCTCTGACCTCCCAAAATGCGGTAAAACCGGTCTCGTGCAGAAGGCTGTTGCTAGGGAAGCTTTTGCCTTCCACATCGCTGGCCAATCGCTGGGCCCACATCACATCGCTGGCCTTTTGGGCGATAGCCAGCAAAGTGGAAAGTCTAGCCCTGAGTGTGCTTCATTCATTACTGCTGACAGATTTTGGTCCTGCACTGAACATTGTTGGTATGAGAAATATATCTTGGGTTGGGGTTGGTGGAATCTGTAGATAACCATACTGATTACAAAAAGAAACTACTTGAGATTTCAGCAAAACTGGGAAATCTAAAATGTTTGGATAAGTAATCTTGCATTATTGGTGTAATGTTTACTGTCATGATTCAGTTCAACTGCTTAATATTGGCAAATGCATCAATTTGTATTTGGTCCTCACTGCATAAATTACAAAATTTTCAGATGTTAAATGTGAATGGGTGTGTTGACTTAATGTGTGCTTGGTTTGTTACAGGTTCACGGAGCCACAGCAAGGTGTTGTGAAAATCAGGTTGAAGTGAAGGATGATTTGACAACAAGATTTCCTTCCTAATTCTGAGAGTATGCAACTATCTTATCGACTTAGAGTTAATGCACTGTATCAAACATTTAAGTGTACAGTGCTTTTTTTTAAATGGCAACACTCAGGAAGATCAAGCAGGACTGAATACAGTGAAACTTTTTTTTTATAATCAGCTCCCTTTATAGTGAAATGTTGTAATTACTCCAGTCTACTTAAGAGTACCTGTTTGGCTCCTACTAAAGCATCTTTTACACTGAAAATGTTCTGATAAATGTACTCGAACATGGTTAGGAACTGTCTATTCTGAAACATCTTGGGGTTGCCAAAGCTATTCACTCTGTTTTGTTGATTGTTCTGATATGCATAATCATAGTTTTTTTTTAAATCCACAACTGCCTGTGCTGATCTGAAGTAAAACTTGAAGGGATCTAGTCCTCTATACACTAGTGAGATTGTGGGTAAATTGAATTTTTTTTTCAAGAAAGAAAAACTTTTAAAGTTTTAACTTTTAAAGTTTTAACTTTTGTAGCCTTTTGCACAAAAATTAAGATTGCAAATGTGACGTCCAGGTTTTAACTAATAAAGTTCTTCACTCTGCTTGATATTTACTATAATTTTAAAGTAGTAACAATACAACACATTTTAATTTAGTTTGAAATTTGATGCAATAATGGTGGGGTAAAGTGTTGTCAAGAAAAATAATTTGCTCTTTTTTCAGTAAATATAAAGTTTTTAACCACTATTTTGTTTTTAAAAGTTGTGAAGTTGCAATGCAGCAAATATTTGTAGACTGAAAATACCTCTGTTGAGACAGAGAAAAAGAGCACCAAGTATTGGACTTTGCTCAGCACTGCTTAACCATGAATTAATATTCGAAACTTTACAAGAGATCTGCGTACATTATTTTTATGCAAATCTGTTACTTTAGAGATTATAGAGTTTTAAAAAGACACTATTTAAAACTTATTCATCAATTTTTAATTGGACAAGTTTGCAGAAGTCTTGCGTTGTAGTGACTGTATTGGATTGCATTTTGTTGGATTAGAAATTATGTACATTTCCACCACGGAATATGTAATAAAGACAACGTGCTTAACGTTATAATGCTGCTCAGTAACTAGATTCAAACAATGCAACAAAGAAATTGGGTCTATTCTGTTTTACAAAGCTTACAAATAGTTTAAAACTGTGCATTTTGTTTCCAACTTTGATCCCTGTCCTTTCTCCCCTATATACTTCCACATTTTATTGTGATTGAGAAAGAAGTGATTATGATATTGAATATTATCTGACAGTGTGCCATAATCCAATCATAGCCTAATGCTTAGCAGATAAGACTGATCATTTAACTGTGTAATAAAATATTTGTAAAGAGAGGCTTTTTCAGTACTTCACACTCTCAAAGTGGTGAGACCACAATTCAGTGCTGAAATAGTGACCATTGTTGGGAATGAACAGAGGGAGAATGTTTTGGGGATAATTTAAAAGTTGCGCATAAAGATATCAACTGAGTTTGTAGTTGTATAGAAGCGTGTTCCTCTGGTCACTAACTGTACATACATATGCTCATTACTACCTACACATGACCACTTTAGTTAGATTAAAATTTTAAAAATATTTTAGAAGTTTCTTCCCAAGACACTTATTGTCCCTTGCTCCTCAGCCTGTGCTGCAGTTTTGTGCCTTGCTTGGGAGTGACCGAAGAGATTCTCCCTTTTCTTCCATCTCCATCCCCCCCCCGCCCATGGATCCCTATGTTACATGGCTAAAATTGGTAACAGTGTGAGGAATCAAGTGCAGACCCACAGTCAAGCACTCCAAGGTGCAGCATTTGGAGTTATAACATACCATCCTCCTGCCTATCAGAACTAAACTTTCAAGTGTGGTCATTAAACAAAATATTTTAAACATGGTGGAAACTGTATTTGTGCAGCAATTAATACCTTGAGTACCTAAACAATGTGCTAAATTTACACCACATTAAAATGCACAGATGTTTAATAACTGAACAAGACAGCAATTAAATATATAGGAAGTGCTCTCTCAACCAAGCGGGTTGAGCAGAAAGTAAATTATGTGAAGGGAGGAAGTCGACATTGATCCCTACTTGTGATTTCAGCAGACAAAAGAAGCAATCGTGTTTACAAGGTTCAAAAAGGCACTGAGCACCTGATTCAGTTTATATTTAATAAATATATATATGTTTCTGACAAAGAAAAATATCCATTAAAGTTTATTTAATGGATTGCTGTGGAGCTAAATGCAGTTGCAAGAATGTAGTTTTTTTTAAAAGGGGAAAGGCACTATGGATAAGTTCAGATACTTAAAACTACTTTATCCATGTAAATCTTTCTGGGTTATATCAAAAAATGTTTTAAACTAAATATTCATTTTCCACAACAGGATATGGAACGTGTCTGTTAAGGGAATCCCATTTCAGCATATTTATTATGAAGCAATCTCTCAGTATGCCTTTGGGGAGAATGTTTAAGTATTGGTTGAATATTAGCCATCAGTGATTGTACTTACTTGGGGTTGCTTTCTCCCTTCATTATAAAGTTGTATTTTCATAAAATAGATATTTTATTAATATAAATAGAAAACGCTAGAAACACTCGCCGGTCAGGCAGCATCTGTGGAGAGATTTTCTGACAAAAGCATTTTCTATATTTCAGATTTCCTATATCTTCAGTATTTTTTCCTTGTTTCAGAGATTTTTCTAATGTTTGTTTGTGTCTAATATCCACCATGTGATGGAGTAATACTTTTAAAAGTCCTCGTACATTCATTAAGAATGATTGCTGGTCAACCTTCAGTTAAATATTCCACTTATTCCAAACCAAAATTGAAAATATTTTTTCCCCTTCTTAATGGAACTTCTTTAAAAGATAAGGAAGGAAAAACAACCATTGTGATTTCATAGAATGGTGGTCTTCTGTGCTGTAACCATTCAGCCCGTCAAGCCCATGCCGACTCTCAGCTAGCCCCACACCCTTGCCCTTTTCCTGTAGCTCTGCAATTTTTTTTCCTTCAGCTACTTAGCCAACTCCCTTTCGAAAGTTGTGATTGAGTCTGCCTCCACCGCATTCCAGATCTTAACCACCTGCTGCGTAAAAAGGTTTTTCCTCCTGTCGCCTTTGGTTCTTTTGCCAATACCTTAAATCTTTGCAGTCTGGTTCTGGACCTTTCTGCCAATGGGAACAGTTTCTCTCTCTCTCTCTACTCTGTCCAGACCACTCATGATTTTGAACACCTCTATCAAATCTCCTCTCAATCTTCTCTGCTCTGAGGAGAACAACCCCAGCTTCTCTAGTCTATCCACATAACTGAAGTCTCTCTTCCCTGCAATTATTCTCGTAAATCTTTTCTGCACCCTCTCTTAAGGCCTTCACATCCTTCTTAAAGTGCGGTGCCCAGAATTGGACAACTGCTCCAGTTGAGGCGGAACCAGTGTTTTACACAGGTTCATTATAATTTCTACACTTTTGTACTCTATATCTCTATTCATGAAGCCCAGGATCCCGTAAGATTTTTTAACAGCTTTCTCAACTTACTCTGCCACTGTCAGCGATTTGTGCAATTATACCCTCAAGTCTCTCTGTTCATGCTCCCCCTTTAGGATTGTACCCTTTAGTTTATATTTCCTCTCCTCATTCTACCAAAATGCATCACTTCACACTTTTCTGTGTTAAATTTCATCTGCTACATATCTGCTCATTCCACCAGTCTGTCTATCCCTATCCTCACTGTTCACTATACTTATAAGTTTTGTGTCACTGCAAATGTTGAAATTGTAACCTGTACGCCCACATCCAAGTCATTAATATACATCAAGAAAAGCAGTGTTCGTAGTACCGAGCCCTGGGGAACACCACTGTGTACCTTCCTCCAGTCTGAAAAACAACTTCACCACTACTCTGTTTTCTGTCACTTAGCCAATTTCGTATTTATGCTGCCACTGTCCCTTTTATTCCATGGGCTTCAGCTTTGCTGGCAAGCCTATTTATGTGGCACTTTGTCGAACAACTTTTGGAAATCCATGTACATCACGTCAACAGTATTGTCCTCATCAACCCTCTGTTACCCGATCAGAAAACTCGATCAAATTGGTTAAACACAATTTGCATTTACCAAATTTGTGCCGGCTTTCCTTAATGAATCCACACTTGTCCAAGTGACTGTTAACTTTATCCCTGATTATTGTTTCTAAAAGCTTCCCCACTACCGAGCTTAAACTGACCGGCCTATAGTTACACCCTTTTTGGGCAATGGTGTAACATTTGCAATTCTCCAGTCCACTGGCACCACCCTCATTTCTAAGGAGGATTGGAAGATTGTGGCCGGTACCTCTGATTTCTTCCTTCACTTCCCTCCACGTCCTAGAATGCATCCCATCTGGTCTGAGTGACGTATCTACTTCAAGTACAGCCAGTCTTTCTAGTACCTCGTCTTTATCAATTATCCAATCCAGTATCTCCTCTACCTCCTTTACTATGTCTATGGCAGCATCATCTTCCTTGGTGAAGACTGATGCAAAGTACGCATTTAGTACCTCAGCCATACCCTCTACCTCCATGCGTAGGTCTCCTTTTTGGTCCCTAATCGGCCCCACCCCTCCTAATACCCATTTACTATTTATATGCGATAGAAGACTTTTGGATTACCTTTTTTGTTAGCTGCCATTCTATTCTCATACCCTCTCTTTGCCCATCTTATTTTATTTTACACTTCTCCTCTGAACTTTCTATATTTAGTCTGATTCTCAGATATATTCTCGACCTGACATCTGTCGTACACACTCTGTTTCTGCTTCATCTTACTCTCTATCTCGTTTGTCATCCAGGGAGTGCTGACTTTAGTTGTCTTACCTTTCCCCCTAGTGGGAATGTACATTGACTGTACCCAAACTATTTCCTTTTTAAAGGCAGCCAGCCCATTGTTCCACCACAGTTTTGCCTGTCAATCTTTGATTTCAATTTACCCGGGCCAGATCCCTTCTCATCCCACTGAAATTTGCCTTCCTCCAATTAAGTATTTTTACTTTAGATTGCTCCCTGTCCTTTTCCATAACTAATCTAAACCTTATGATACTATGATCACTGCTCCCTAAATGTTCACCTACTGGCTCTTGCTCCACTTGACCTACATCATTCCCCAGAACAAGATCCAGTATTGCCTCCTTCCTCGATGGGCCGGAAACATACTGATCAAGAAAGTTCTCCTGAACACACTTCGAGTTCTTTCCCCTCTCTGTCATTTACACCATTATTATCCCAGTCTAAATTAGGATTGTTGAAGTCCCCCAATATCACTACTCTATAGTTCTTGCATATCTTTCTCATTTCTCTGCAAATTTGCTCCTCCATATCTTTCCCATGAGTTGGTGGCCTATAGAATACACCTAGTAGTGTCATGGCACCTCTATTATTTCTTAACTCGAGCCATATAGATTCTGTCCTTGATCCCTCCAGGACATTCACCCTCTCCAGCACTGTAACATTCTCCTGAACCAATACTGCCACACCACCTCTTAACTTTACTGAACACCCTATATCCAGGAATATTTAATACCCAATTCTGCCCCTTTTTTGAGCCAGGTCTCCGTTATTGCCACGACATCATATGCCCATGTGGCTATTTGCGCCTGCAGCTCACCAACCTTGTTTATTATGCTTTGTGTCGTCACATACATACACTGTAAACTTATCATAGACCATCCTGTGTTCTGTTAGTCTGACCCCAAAGATTACTACCTTTTTGAGGTTCTGCTTTTTAATCTCTTTCCAACTCACTAAAATCTGCCTGCAGGACCTCATCCCTCTTTCTACCTTGTCTTTTTTGTTATTGGCTTTGCACTCTGTATGCTTTATGTTCAGAGGGCAATACAACTTCGAAACTAAAGTTTGCTGTGTGCTTTCCATCCAGTTGCACAATTTTAGTATCCGCTCATTCTTTGAGTTAACCAGAGGACGTTAAACCAGAGGATCCATATCAATCAGTAACTCTGCAGCATCTATTGGTCTCCAACTAGTATTTGTGGATTGCAGAGATCAGCAACAAGGGAGCTTGGACTCATTAATAGAATTCCGCTTCTTGGGAGGCTAATTTTTAACGTTGGGAAAGAGCATCTGCTTTCTCTGAACCTTAATAATATTGAACCTTAAAAACTTTGAATGTTAAAAACATTGATACTTACAAGGGGCCCAGGTGGTTCACTGGACTGCCAGGACACTTAAAATACAGCCTTACACTGTGATGGAATGATGCTGCGCTCAGTGCAAACTCAAACCAGAGTGATACAGCCTGGTAAGAGCTCATGCAACTTGGCTTTAATGTGTTCAGGATCTGCTACCAAGTTCTACCGTCACTTTTGCCTTGCTGTGCCTGCAAACTGCTTTGTGTTGATACAAAAGTGGTAATATAATTGCATCCTAAAATATCTTTAATTTTGAGTAACTGAATTTAACACTAATAGTAAACTTAAAAAGTATTGCAAGATATAAGATATTTGGAATCTTTGAGGTGTGATAAGGTACTATATAAACGCAATACTTTTTTCCTATGTTTGTGGGTTTGGGATTGAACCAACGTGATTGCTGACTTTAAAGATATGTGCAAATTTTGTCTATTATTGATCAGTTATAAGTTGAAAATTGTTGGGCAAGGGTACTTTGAAATTAATGTTGAGTATGTGTTTGGCTATTTTAGACCATATGATTTTCTTTTACCAGTGTGCAGATGTTTGCTGTAGAAATGTTTATTTTCAATTTATTTGAATTTGAAAATTGAATTTTTGATTTTGTTACTAGAAAGCACAGGGTGTAATCTTCATACTACATTTACCTTTCACATTAGCCATAAAGACCAAAGTTTTCAGTATTTACACATTTTGATGTATTTTTTTAAACAATATATGAAGTAAATACTGGAAGTTTATAAATTTTAAAATGTTTTTTTTACATTTTTTCCTTTATGGTTTGAAATTTTACATTTTTGTGGCTTAAATCTATCAAACTAATATTGAATTTTATTTTTTCAGAATATGATGTAATGTATTTTACAAGATTCTTTTCCAATAAAGATGTTTACGTTTTAATATTTGTATGTTTTTTTACTACCTGACATTTTATCATTTTTAGATTTGTGAACAGTCCCAGTTAAATAACGTTTTCATCTGCATTTTATATGCCTCCCAGTATTTTTAAGACGTAGAGCTTGTCTGCACTCAATTTTTTTCTTCATAACTTACAACTTTGCTTCTTGAAATCATCTTTGCTGCTATTCTCAGAATCTTCTCAAATTCATCTGTGTATTTCTGATAGAAGAATGATAACAGTATTCTAAATTTGCACATTTGATTCTGCCCAATGGCGCCAGCCTAGAAATAAGATTTAGGATTC
Organism: Pristiophorus japonicus; assembly: GCF_044704955.1. Classification (NCBI taxonomy): domain Eukaryota; kingdom Metazoa; phylum Chordata; class Chondrichthyes; family Pristiophoridae; genus Pristiophorus; species Pristiophorus japonicus. The sequence continues at coordinate 173,781,706 of NC_091978.1, read as the reverse complement.
AAATCCATTTCATCTAATTCACGTAGATACATAGATGGGCATAGATGCAACTTAAGTTTCACGCAACGTCAAAGCACATATAGGCAACTCTCGATTATCCAGGTCCCTCGGGGATTGGGCTCTGCCGGGTAAACGATTTCTCCGTTGGAGCGATTGCCAAAGTTAAACCCGATGCCTTCCCGGGCCGAAAGGACTCCGAACGCACCGCCCGATGCCTTCCCGGGCTGAAATTTTAAATCCCGTTGCAATGGATTCCCGTTGGATCTGTGTGCGGATAATCGAGAGTTGCCTGTACTTCAATATCCCCTTAATGGATGGATATCAATCTGAGCTGAACAGGGGGCCATAATTGACATTGTTCAGAGGTGCATCTGCTAACTTCTTATTTTGATACAGGAACTTTGAATATTCTGAACAATGTCAGTGATCATGCTGAAGAACATTAACCAGTTCTAGAAACTGTCATCAGGTAGGATATAGCTTTGTTGTTGATCAACATTCATCTTCAAAGACCACGCAAGGAACCCTTTCCTGTTAACCTTATTTTGCTCGTATCTGGTGACATCAGCTATTTAGTAAAGGACTTCCATGACTCCACATAAATCAGCTTCAGGAAAACCTGACAATTGCTTTGTTGAACATCTAAATTGTCTGCAATAACCTCCCTCATCCCTTCAACTCCCTTTTGCATTCTTACTTTAACCTTTCCATTTTTGACCTGCTGCCTTGATGCAATTGAGCACAACGTAACCCTCAGGAATAGTATCTCATCTTTTTCATACACTTCAGCTTTTTGATCTAAACATTTAACAAGTTCAAATCTTAGCTGTCTTCCCTATTTTCTTGCTCAAATCTCTTGATATAATTCACACTACTATTCTTTCTGTTTTGAACCCCTTTATATACTGATTAGCACTTTACACCTCTTGACATTTTTAAAAATCTTATCAGCTTACCCAATCCAGTCACTGGCTTTTTGATTACATCTATATCTTGATTTGAACAGTTTAAAAAAAAAATTAAAATCTGAATGTTTGAGATTGTCTGCAACCAGATATTTCTACAGCTTTGTGTGGAGAACATATGATATCCAATACATTAAACAACACTATCAGAAAACATCAATACTAATCTCCACCTACTCTTCCTTCCCCGCTTTTTATTCTTCAGCCTGACTTGTCCTATATAAGGGACTCTTCCAGCGTGGTCTTGCCAGGTCTGATGAAAGGTCACATCCAAAATCTCGTTCACCTTCAGTCAAATGCTGATGAATGAGCTATGCATTTCTGGTATTTTCTGTTTTCTCCCTTCCTCCTCAAGGCACCAACTCCTACTGGGGTTTAGTTTTACAGTGCTGACAGCTCCAGTACCTAACAAATGACTATTCTTCGTGTATGAGCATAGGCAGTGTAGTCTAGCTCAATTCTCTTCACCCAATGTTCATTATCCAGCAGGGGTATCGGATAGTTAACAGGAGCAAGACCTTTGGTTGCTTCATTTTCAAGACCAGCAGTGTTGAGGCCAATTTTAGAACACTTGAAAGAAATAATGGAGGCTTGTAAGAAAGGTCCGGCAATAATAATGGGTGATTTTAATCTTATTGATTGGACAAATCAAATTGGCCAAGGTAGCCTTGAGGAAAATGTTAGTGTATCTGGGATGGTTTCCTTGAACAGTACATTGTGGAACCAACCAGGGAGCAGACTAATTTAGATCTGGTACTGTGTAATGAGACATGATTAATAAATGATCTCATAGTAAAGGATTCTCTCGGAAAGAGTGATCATAGCATGGTTGAATTTCAAATTCAGTTGGAGGGTAAGAAAGTTGGGTCTCAAACCAGTGTCCTGATCTTAAATAAAAGCGACTACAAAGGTATAAAGGCAGAATTGGCTAAAGTGGACTGGGAAAATAGATTAAAGTGCAAGACATTTGATGAGCAGTGGCAGACATTTAAGGAGAGATTTCATAATTCTCAACAAAAATATATTCCAGTGAGAAGGAAAGACTTTAAGAGAAGGGAGAACCATTAACGAAGCAAGTAAAGGATGGTATCAAAACAATGGCATACCATGTTGCCAAGATTAGTGGGAGGCCAGTGGATTGGGATTTTTTTTTAAACCAGCAAAGGCTGACAAAAAAAGAGAAGATAGAATATGAGAGTAAATTAGCAAGAAATATAAAAACATAAGAGCTTCAACAGGTATATAAAAAGAAAGAGGGTAGTTAAAGTAAACATTGGTCCCTTAGAGCATGAGACTGGGGAATTAATAATGGGAAACAAGGAAATGGCAGAGGCTTTGAACAAATATTTTGTATCGGTCTTCACGGTAGAAGATACTAAACACATCCCTATAATAGATAATCAAGGGGCTATAGGGAGGAGGGGAACTTAAAACAATCACTATCACTAAAGAAAAAGTACTCTATTGGACAAGTCCCCTGAATCGGATGGCCTGCATCCTAGAGTCTTAAAAGAAGTGGCTGCAGAGATAGTGGATGCATTGGTTGCAATCCACCAAAATTTCCTGGAGTCTGGAGAGGTCTCAGTGGATTGGAAAACTGCAAATGTAACACCCCTATTTAAAAAAGGGAGACAGAAAGCAGGAAACTATAGACCAGTTAGCTAACATCTGTTGGGAAAATGCTGGTGTCCATTATTAAGGAAGCAGTGGCAGGACATTTGGAAAAGCATAATGCTGTCAAGCAGAGTCAGCATAGTTTTATGAAGGGGGAATTATGTTTGACAGATTTGTTGGGAGTTCTTTGAGGATGTAACGAGCAGGGTGGATAAGGGGGAAACCGGTAGATGTGGTGTATTTGGATTTCCAGAAGGCATTCGATAAGGTGCCACTTAAAAGTTACTGCACAAGATAAGAGCTCACGAGGTTGGGGGTAATATATTAGCATGGATAGATGATTGGCTAACTAACAGAAAACAGAGTTGGGGTGAATGTGTAATTTTCCGTTTGGCAAATGGTAACTAGTGAGATGTCACAGGGATCGTTGCTGGGGCCTCAACTATTTACAATCTATATTAATGACTTGGATGAAGGGACCAAATGTAATGTAGCCAAGTTTGCTGATGATACAAAGATGGGTGGAAAAGCAAGTTGTGAGGAGGACACAAAGAATCTGCAAAGGATATAGACAGACTAAGTGAGCCGGCAGATGGAGTATAATGTGAGGTTATCCACTTTGGCAGGAAAAATAAAAAAGAAAATTATTATTTAAATGGAGAGAGATTACAAAATGCTGCAGGACAGAGGGACCTGGGGGTCCTTGTGTATGAAACACAAAAAGTTGGTCTGCAGGTACAGCAAGTAATCAGGAAGGCAAATGGAATGTTGGCCTTTATTGCAAGGGGGATGGAGTATAAAAGCAGGAAAGTCCTGCTACAAATATACAGGGCTTGGTGAGACCACATCTGGTGTACTGCGTAGGGATATACTTGCATTGGAGGCAGTTCAGAGAAGGTTCATTAGGTTGATTCCTGAGATGAAAGGGTTGATTTATGAAGAAAGGTTGGGCCTATATTCATTGGAGTTTAGAAGAATGAAAGGTGATCTTATTGAAACTTGTAAGATAATGAGGGGGCTCAACAAGGTAGATGCAGAGAGAATGTTTCCACTCGTGTGGGAATCTAGAACTGGGGGCATAGTTTCAGAATAAGGGATCGCCCATTTAAAACTGGGATGAGGAGAAATTTCTTCTTGGAGGGTCATAAATCTGTGAAACTCTCTGCCCCAGAGAGTTGTGGAGGCTGGGTCATTGAATATATATAAGGTGGAGATAGATAGATTTTTGAACGATAAGGGAGTCGAGAGTTATGGGGAGCAGGCAGAGAAGTGGAGCTGAGCCCAAGATCAGTTAAGCCACGATCTTAGAAATGGCGGAGCAGGCTCGAGGGGCCAAATGGCCTACTCCTGCTCCTATTTCTTATGTTCTTATGGTGCCTGGCTGATTCACTGCAGACCTAGAAAAAGAAAGCTTGCATTTTATACAGTATGTTTCACAACCTCAGGACATCCCAAAGCGCTTTATGGCCAATAGAGTACTTCTGCAGTGTAGTCACTTGTAACGTAGGCAACTTGTAATACAGCTAATTTGAGCACAGCAGCGTCCCACAAACAGCAATGTGATAATAACCAGATAATCATTTTTTAGGTGTTGGTTGAGGGAGGATATCAGGGAGAGCTCCCTTAAAATAAAAACAGAAAATGTTGGAAATATTCCGGGTCAGATTGCATCTGTGGGGACTGAAACCATGTTAATGTTTCAGGTCGAAATGTTAACTCTTTCTCCTCAGATGCTGCCTGACCTACTGAGAATTCGCAGCATTTTCTGTTTTTATTCCAGATTTCAAGTGTTATTATCTGTAGTATTTTGCTTTTGTGTAAGAGAGAACTCCCCTGCTCTTCTTCAAAAAGATTCCCATGAGATCTTTTACATCTACCTGAGGGGACAGACTGGACCTCGGTTTAATGTCTCATCTAAAAGACAGTACTTCCAACAGTGCAGCTCTTCAAAAGTACTGCATTGGAACATCAGCCTGGATTCTGTGCTGAACTCCCTGGAATGCGTCTTGAATCATAGGGCTGGATTTTAGGCATTTCTATCTTTGGGGCGAAAACGGAGGTGGGACAGGAAAGTTACCGGTGGGGAATAGTCTGCGCTTTGCTAAAGAATTTTCGCCATCTGGACCCTGCAGCAGGCGGCGGAACACGAAGGGAGGTGTTGTACACATTTTGAGCGCTCAGAGAGGTCGGGGGGGAAATCCAAGTATTTCTTAAATGTGGTAAGGTTTTCTGCCTCTTCTACCCTTTCAGACAATGAGTTCCAACCTCACCACCCTCTGGGTGAAGAAATTTCCTCTCAACTCCCCTTTAAACCTTCTGTCATGTATGTAATCTATGTATACTAACTGTATAGTCACATAAGGTGTGCCACCAGAGGGCACTGCAGTGGGAGACATGAGGATCACTTGCATAGGTGTGCAGGGCTCAGTATAAAAGGCTGCCCACCATGCTTATGCCTCACTCGGGAGTTACAATAAATGGGACTACGGTCACAACAGCTTGAGTACAATACGAGACCTCGTGGAGTTATTCATAAGAGTATTAAAGGCAACAACTGGCGATGAGATTACGAACTTTCACGCAAAAATGACTAACGTTGGTGCATTAGAAAAGTTCTCAGAGGGTGAAGATTGGGAAGCCTTTACGGAGTGGCTCAACCAATATTTTGTAGCAAATGACCTGGTAGGTGATGATACGGCCACGCTGGCAGATAAGCGCAGAGCTATCCTGTTGACCAGTTGTGGGCCCGCAGTCTACAACCTCATCAGGGACTTGCTTGAACCAGAGAAAACAACGACCAAGTCATACGAGGAACTGAAAGTACTAATTCTGGACCAACTCAAACCGAAGGAGAGCATCCTCACGGCCAGGCATCGATTTTATGTACCGCGCCACCCCGAGGGCCAGGAAATCGCTGCCGACCTCAAGAGGCTGGCAGGACCGTGTGAATTCAGCGCATCCCTTACCGATGTGTTGCGGGACGTCTTCGTAATTGGTATCGGCCATGAGGCCCTTCTTCACAGGCTACTGTCTGCTGAAACCACCGTCACTCTGCAGAAGGCCATCAGCCAGATGTTCATGACCTCAAGCTGCAGCCTCAAGCAGATGATGACTCACTCAGGACTCAAACCCGGCAAGTACTGTAAATAGAATGGCGACTTTCACAGGCAGAACTGTTGAACGTGAATCTGCCCAGGGCAGAGAGCGTACAGGCCTCCGAGTCCTTTAACTCAGAGTCCACCGAGGAGTGCAAACATAAGTCGAGTAGCACCATGCTGGCGTTATGAAGGTAATCACAGGGCTCATCAGTGTCGGTTCAGAAACTATGTGCGCAAAGGCTGCAGCACAAAGGGCCACCTCCAGGGAATGTGCAAAAGAGCTGTGACTCATCACGTGGAAGAGGAATCAGCAGATGGCTGTGAATCCAGTGCGGATTACGAGGAGATGGCTAGAGAGGCAGCTCAGTTCCAGGATGAAGTGTATGGAATATATACCTGCACCACAGATTGTCCTCCAGTGATAATGGAAGTCGAAATAAATGGCGTTCCAGTCTTCATGGAAGTGGACACAGGGTGAGTCAGTCAGTAATGAGCCAGAAAGCCTTTGGGAGGCTATGGAACGATCAAGCTGAACAACCCGAGCTGGTCCCGGTTCAGGCAAAGTTGCGCACCCACACCAAGGAACTGATATCAGTTGTTGGTAGTACGGATGTAAGTGTATCCCATAATGGCGTGGCGCACAATTTACCATTGTGGATTGCTTCAGGTGATGGACAAACGCTACTTGGAAGATGATGGATGGGTAAGATTCATTGGAACTGGGAAGACTCATCCCTCCAGCGATCGACGTCCCCCATGATCAGAGGCAGAGCAAGCCCCCACCTTCAGTTGGACCAGGCACCGGAGAGCAGATCCGCGCAGCCCCCGAGGCACAGACCGCTCATCACGACTGCGTGGCGATGATCCAGCCGAGATGGATTGAACGCACCTTCCCGGTTTCAATGGCAGGATTCCTGGGGAGGAAGATTGGATCCGAGGGCACCTTCCCAGCTTCAGTGGCAGAATCCCTGGGAAAGAAGATCGCGGCAGTCGACATCATGGACAGGGAAAAGATGGCGTCCAAACCACGAGGTGCAGCGCTAATGGAGCAACGACACGTGGTTCCACGAAAGGGAAACGATTGGGGTAAAAGTAGTAAGGTCATTTTAAAGGAGCCAGCAACCCGCCATTTTTGAATGAACTGCTTGAAATTCCTAACCAATGTAAAAGTCCAGCTGTAACGAGCAAAATGTTGTTGAGCGATGTCAGGTGCAAATTGTAATCAGCCAAGGTAGCGGGCGAACACCTAACGATGATGTACATGTCCAGCGGGCTACCCAATGCTGTAGCTTGCGTCCTCGGGAACAAGAACGATGTATCATAAAGTGTCCCCACAGCTGACAGAAGTAGACAAGCTGCAGAGTAAATGATCCCCCGAGAGCAGAGGCACCGGTAGCGATACCCTGCCTCAGATCGGTTTAATATTGCAGGCACCCAATGGCATGAACCGCCACGGGCCAGAAATAGTAAACTGTGCCTATGCTCGCAGTCAGCTAAAGTCGGCCACCATCTGGGTGGAAAAGGTGCAGCCCACAAACCCACTCGCCCCCATGACAATACCCAAGAGCGAAGGGTCACCCGCAACAGCTCCTCCGAACGGGACCTGGACCAGCCAGGATCCCAAACTAGAGAGTTCTCACAATGGTGCCCTCGAGGAAAGCGAGTCAGCAGTCCCCTGTGAACTGCTAGACAGGACGAGACAGCCCCACCATCGCTTAGACGAAACGCTCACTCACTCAGACCGCTTCCCAGGGAGCAGCAGTGACACTGTGCAAACGAAAAGGACAGGGGAGGTCACAGACACATCAGCTATCTTTGGGCCTGCCCAACATTAGGAGTAATGGCAAGAGCCCTGACCTCCGACAACTCGAGCAAAATGAGCTCACCTCGCCCACAGAGCCAGTAGCATGGGGTGCTGCACCGCCACCAGACGACCCAGATCTCATCCGGCCGTGCTGGAACTAGACTGTCCTTGTGTACCTGTACTGATATACCTGTACTGATCATGTAAATGTACCACACAAAAAGAAATGCAACTGCAATCCATCCAACAAATGTACCAAGATGTAAATATAAAACCCATGTGATGAACTTGAATGCAACTTGCATGTAACGGGCCATTAGCATGATCTCTGTGTGGGGGGGAGAATGGAGTAGTCATGGACTCACAACCAGAAACCACGGGGACCTCCACTGGCAACAAATCTCACTACCAACCCACCCAAGCTAGAAGTGACCCTCCAATTATAGTCAACCAGGAAGAACAAAGCCCAGGTCACCGTCAATGTACGAGTCAATTTACATTAAAGACTTGGGGGGGGGGGGGGGAAGTGATGTCATGTATGTAGACCATGTATACTAACTGTATAGTAACATAAGGTGTGCCACCAGAGGGCGCTGCGGTGGGAGACCTGAGGGTCACTTGTATAGGTGTGCAGGGCCCAGTATAAAAGGCTGCCCACCATGCTTGTGCCTCACTCTGGAGTTACAATAAGTGGGACTACGGTCACAACAGCTCAAGTACAATACTAGACCTCATGGAGTTATTCATAAGAGTATTAAAGACATAACACCTTCTATCAATTACTTTAAATCTATGCCCCGTTTGTTGACCTCTTTGCTAAGGGAAACGGGTCTTCCCTACCTACTCTATCTAGGCCCCTCATAATTTTATACACCTCAATAAGGCCTCCCCTCAGCCTCCTTTGTTCCAAAGAAAACAAACTCAGCCTATTCAATCTTTCCTCATAGTTAAAATTCTCCAGTCCAGGCAACATCCTCGTAAATCTCCTCTGTACCCTCTCTCGTGCAATCACATCTTTCCTGCAATGTGGTGACCAGAACTGCACGCAGTATTCTAGCTGCAGCCTAACTAGTGTTTTATAAAGTCAAGCATAACCTCCCTGCTCTTATATTCTAGGCCTCGGCTAATAAAGGCAAGAATTCTGTATGCCTCTTTAACCACCTTATCTACCTGTCCTACTTTCAGTGACCTGTGGACATGCACTTCAAGGTCCCTTTGTTCTTCTACACTTCTCAGTGTCCACCCATTTAATGTGTGTTCCCTTGCCTTGTTAGCCCTCCCTAAATGCATTACGTCACACTTCTCTGGATTGAATTCCATTTGCCACTGTTCTTCCCACCTGACCAGTTCATTGATATCTTCCTGCAGTCTACAGCTATCTTCTTCATGATCAACCACGCAGCTGATTTTAGTATCATCTGCAAACTTCTTTATCCTACTCCCTTACATTCAAATCTAAATCGTTGATGTCTTCTCTTAGGCGGAGTTGAGGATGACTTGCTTCCACACTAAAAATGAGTTCTCAGGTGACTGATGAGTCCGATGCGGGACCTACAGTCTCTGTCACAGGTGGGGCAAATGGTGGGTGAAGGGACGGGTGGATGGGGTGCTTGGGTTGTCGTGCGCTCCTTCCGCTATTTGCGCTTGATCTCCGCTTGCTCCCGGTGAAGGGACTCGAGGTGTTCAGCACCTTCCCGGATACTTCTCCACTTTGATCTTGGGCATGGGATTCCCAGGTGCCGATGGGAATGTTGCACTTTTTCAAGGAAGTTTTGAGAGTGTCCTTGACGTTCTGGTCCTCTGTCCACCTGGGGCTCGCTTGCCATGTTAGTGCTCCGAGTAGAGCACTTGATTTGGGTGTCCCGTGTGGCCCATTGTCGAAATCTCGACTCTCAATTTAACTAAAAATATGAAACTCTGACACAAACAGCTCTGGTAGATGTCCCTTTAATAGTTTTACTTACTGCAAGGAAAAGCCTTGCCAAGTCAAAGGCTCAGCGAAGACTTCCTCAGAGGTACAAAATTACATTATCTTTATACAGAAGAACAAACAAAGAAATTATGGTTCCATCACGTGTATCAGTTCTGCCCTTGCGGTCAGTAAATACAGATGAGGAGTTCTTTAATCACTTAATTAACACCACATCCATGTTTTACTCTATCTATACAACCTCTATCTAGTATTTCTAAGGTTTAGCATAGCAACAGTTATTAGCAGGGAGTATAATTCTAACAGGACATTCTTTCTGTTAGGGAGGGTAAATTCAAGGTTCCCTCACTCACAGATAACTCCTGCTTTTCTAAATTAGTCGGCTATCAGTCAAGGTTAGCATGTTTATGCAGAAACAGGCTGTCTGCTGCAGGAGCTTCTGGGAGAACCGAGATGCCATTTTGTTTTATTACAAAAGGGTACATTTAACAGAAAATGTAACTTTAAAAGTAAATTTCCACATTCTCTCCTTTTGTCCTTTGCAAGGACAACTTAATCCATTCTTATCTTGCTTAGTCTCTCTATTTCCGTTTCCATACAAGTACCTTCAGTAGTTGTTGCTACCATAACCCTATCAGTGGTCTCGGTTGGTAATATTGTTTCTCCCAACCTGGCGCAGCAACACTTAACTAATATAAACAAAAGGTATAGGGCAAAGATTATCAGCAAGAATATGATTAAACCCTGTACCAAGGATTTTCCCAGGGATCCCAGCCATCCAGATACCCAATTCCACAAGGTAGTACCTCCCTAGCCAATAGTTTGTTTGTTCTCTAACACCTCCTTCCTTATATATTCAGCTAGATTGCTGATCTCTTCTGAATTATCCGGGATATGTTTCTGTACCCCAGGTACTATCGATGACACAAGGCACAATCCTGTTGAGCACAGTATTATCAGTCCCCATAGTCCATACAGTCCCTTATTCATTCTTCCTTTTTTTGTTCCTCTGGGTCGGGTGCCCCTTTGCAATGGGATGCATGGATCCATGTTGCTCTTTCTTTTACCTTGATTGCAGTATTAGTTGTCAGCAAGACCTGGTATGGTCCTTCAAATCTTGGTTGTAGGCTGCTTTTTCTTTTAAAAATTTTGATGTAAACGAAATGTCCAGGCTCCAGATTATGACACTTCCCTTCTGCTGGTTCGACTTGGGCTTCTTTTACCTGTGAATGAAAGCTGGAAATACATTTGGTTAGTGCAATACAATAACTCAACATATTTTCTTCCATTTTATGGATGTCCATTTGTTTTGCAGTAAACAATGCAGTAAAGGCATTTGTTGGGGACGTCCCATAACTATCTCATGTGGTGACAGGCCTGTTGTTCTGTTAGTTGCAAATCACATTATCATCAAAGCTAAGGGCAGCAGTTCTACCCATTTTAGTCCAGTGTCATTACATAATTTTGCCAACTTATTTTTAAGCATTCCATTATATCTTTCAACATGTCTAGCTGATTGTGCATGATAACTGCAATGAAAACGTTGGTTGATCTGTAATGCTTTACACATTTCTTTTATAACAGTTCCCGTGAAATGTGACCCATTATCACTAGAAAGCTTAGCTGGAATTCCGAAGTGCGGTATGATTCCTTTTAACAAAAATTTAGCAACAGTAGTGGCATTGGTCTTTTTACATGGAAAGGCTTCAATCCATCTAGAGAACACATCTACCATAACTAATACATACTTGAATCCCATACACAGATAATTCAATAAAATCCATGTGTAACTGTACAAAAGGCCCCATTGGATTTGGGTGGGAGGCAGATTCTACTTTTTCCATTTTACCTGGATTCATTGTCTGTCAGGTAACACAATTTTCACAGATTTGTTTTGCAACTGCTGAAATACCTGGTGCATACCAAGTTGCCAAAATACAATCTGCCATCCCCCCTTTCTGACAGAGCTGCTGACTTAGCTGCATTATCAGCTCTGGCGTTTCCAAGTGCTATTTCATTCAACTGGCCCGTATGTGCCTGGCATTTGATAATGGCGAGTTTTAAGGGGCATTGAATGGCTCGCAGAAGATTTTCTACTTGCTTTGCATTTTTAATGGTGGTTCCTGAAGAAGTTAGGTATCCGCGAATTTTCCAAATTTGTCCATAGTCATGCATTACCCCAAAGGCATACCTGGAGTCAGTGTAGATATTAACTGTTTGTCCTTCAGCCAGAATACAGGCTCGAGCTAATACAAATAATTCGGCTTGTTGGGCTGAAAAGGAGTCTGGAAGAGAGGCTGTTTCGACAACATTAAACTGGGTTACAATTGCATAAGCCGCTTTAGGTTGGCCCTTATCATTTCGTAAGGCTGATCCGTCAACATTGTACACTAGATCAGGATTACATATGGTATCTCTGTTAAATCGATACGTGGTTTAGTTACTAATTCGGTTACCATTTCACATGAATGGGGTTCGCCGTCGTCTTCCGTTGGGAGTAAAGTGGCTGGATTTAAGGTAGTACATCTTTTAATGATAAGGTTCGGATTTGATAATAGTTCAACATCATATTTAGTAGTTCTTGCAGAAGTTAGGTGTTGAGTGGCGCATTTAGTAAGTAAAATCTCGACAGCGTGTGGGATATACAAAATAGTCTGATGATTTAGAGTTATTGTCTGAGCCTGTTGTACAGCATAATAAGCTGCTGCCAAAGAAGGAAGACATCCTGGTAGTCCGCGTGCCACTGGATCTAGTTGGGTACTGAAATACGCTATCGGTCGTTGTCTCCATGCAATTGAGTCAGAACAGATTGTGCAAAACCCGACTTGTGATGGACAAATAAGTTAAATGGCTTAGTGTAATCCGGCAATCCTAAGGCTGGTGCTGAAGTGAGGGACTGTTTAAGATTCTGGAAAGCAATCTGGGATACTTCATTCCAAATCCTTCTTTAAGCATTGTGAGAATATAGTATTTATGCTTGAAGTGATTCACAGATCATAGAATGCAAAGTATTTTTTTTATAATTGTGTGCCCAACTTCTGTTTTTAGAAGCTGAACATCAAAAACTCCAATCTTTTACTCTGTAACTTTGATTTTATGATACAGTGTCTCATAAATTACAACCTTTTAAGCGACAGCTTCTGAGGCAGTGGTTGTGTAATTTTATTTTTAAAAAAGGCTTCCAAACGCAAGATTTTTCCAATACACCCAAAATGTTTATCAAGGAGAATAACCTGAAATATCTCAAAATCCCAATTCAAATATTGTACTGCCAATCTTTTATTTAAAAATCTTCTTACTGAGCTAGAAGCTTTCGCGTCAAGGTTGTACACAAGAGAAAATGGGAGCGTACTCCCCCAGCCTGCAGTCTCGAGAGACCCATGCAGGCTATTTAAAAAAAAAGGCATTACAACTTCCCATCCCCGTTCTTTATCTCATTCCTAGACTAAATTTATGTTTTTCAACCCAATGTAATCAATGATTGCGTGTCTTTCGACAAGTAAGTGAACGTGTCAAGTAGATTCTCTTTTTTTTTAAACCACCGGGACCATGTATTTTTATCTTTTGCTCAACAAACCTATCCCTTGTGCATTTCCTAGCTCCGTAACTTCTCATCCGAATAAATCCACACCTGCGTTTCTAACTTAAAATGTAATTCAATAAGGTTCACACTTTCTTAAACTTCCTACATACAGGACAACACTACGAAGGGTTAAAAAAAAACTCCACTCTGTTTAAAAAAAAAAGTGGGTGGAACTAAAACAGCAGACAGTTCCACCACTTTCCCAAACAGGCTTTCAGACACATGAAAAATTCATTCCGCAGTCAAAAAAATCATACAAGCACTCTCATTCAAAGACGGACATTTGCAAAAGTCTCTCTTCATTCAACAAAGCTTATTGTTTGGCCGGCTCTATTGATTTTTGATCCATACATCACTATCAGGTTTTCTCTCTTTTTTTTCTTTTCTTACATATTGATTTACTTCCTCTGTTAATTTTACGTGGGCTCGAAGAATCGGAACTCAGGCCTTTTCTATTACTTTCTTGATACCTCTTCTACCTGGGTCTCTGTCTATAAGACACTCCTCTAGACATGTTATTCTTTCTAAATTAAATGAACCATCAGGTGGAAATGGCCTGTTTTCACACTTAGTCCACTTTACCCAATTTTTTAGGTGGTCAATTGAAGACTGACCACAATTCTGGAGCATAAAATAGGCTGGTGTGCCCTTTGGTGGTGTTTTACTTGCTCCGGCACCTATTCTGGATGATTAAGATTTTTCACAGTTTCTGATCTCACAATCCTTTCGGTTAATGAGTTCTCTACACCCACTTCTCCTGGCCGTTACGTGGCCTAAAAAGGCTCTTAATTCGGGCTCAGTCTGGGTGTGTGATATATATATTGACACGAACCAACTGTAGTTGATCAATTAGTTACTGTTTCTTTTCTCAATCAATGTTTGTTTTTCCGAATCACAATTTTCTCTAGTGACTCTTCCCATTTTGTCAATTGCAATATCGCACAAAAGTACTGAACACCACAGTATAACAAGGACAATTAAGACAAACAACATCCACGCTGGTATACAAATCATAGCCTTAAACTCTATCTAAACATCTAGTCAATTCTCAGTCTGCATTGTACACCACTACAGACTGAGTCCTTAACTTATCTAAAATGGTCCTGTTATAGTGAAAATTCTCCCCTAGGGCAGCGGCACCTGTAGCATAAGGTTAGAACTAAATATGTAACTCTAATGCCATAAAAATGGCTACCCGTGAAGCCTCAAGGGATTTCTGTTAGCTGAAATAGACCGCATTCCTGGAAACTGATAATTGTTGTTTCCCACACACAGGACTAACAAGCAAACTTTGCAGATGTCTCTAATCAGCCAGGCCTCAAACAAAATGTTCTGGTGAATGTTAGGACAATACGACTCTGTAACAAGATTAAGATAAGGAGGCTACCTAAAGACAGCACCCAAGGACAGTAAGATAAGGGGGGCCTGGACCATGTTACAAGATACATGAGTCATTCCTAGCAACACACCCCTTAGCAACACATCTCTTGGAAACACATGAGTCACTTTACATTTAGAGACTAACTCTATCTATTGGTCTAATTGAATCTATAATCAGTATGATTGGATAGTGTCCAGCCGAAATAGGCTGATGTAACTGTAGTAAACTGTTGTAAAACATATAAAAATCCATGAAACCCTTTGTTCGGTGGAGAGTGGGATGCCTGGAGTTAACCAGAGGCTCTCTCCCCACCGGTGAAATAAAGGCCGCATTAGCGTTGGAACCGACTCTGAGTGTTGAGTGATTCTTTTGAGAAAACATTCACGCTAACAGTGGCGTAGTCGGCAGATTTCCCATAGTCACTGGACGCCCTTGGAAAAACCTGGGTGAGTATAAAAAACGATTAAAAAATATACCCCAGAGACCAGGCGGTGCACAGCGACCAACGGAAACCAAACCTGTGAACAGGGTCGGACCAACGGGCAGAGCGGTGGTAGGTAGTCGTTAAGGATACGTAGAGCACTGCGGGAATTGCTTAAACGCGTTTTAAGAATTGTATAAGTTTGTGTAACAGCAGAACTTGTGACCTGACAGTAGCCAGGAGACGGTCTACTACAAGTTACGCTAGGTAGAAAGCGGACCTCTGAGAGTAGATTCCTAACGGTTCTAGTCCTACCCAGGAATGGCCACGAAAGCAAGTAACCTCGAGTGGGGACCACCTGGCGGAAAAACAAAAGAAACTAATCGAAAAAATGATTAGAGCAGGGTGGGATCCTCAGGACCTGCCAGCAGCCCAACGGGAATGGTGGGAGAAGGAATGGAAAGACAAAGAGAAAAAAAGGCTGTGGTCTTGATACTGCGAGCCCATGTAAAATTAACATAGGAAGTTAATCAATAAGCTTTGTTGAATGAAGAGAGACTGTTGTAAATGTCTGGTCGTTGAGTGAGAGTCCCTGTGTGATTTTGTGACTGCAGAATGAATTTTTATGTTGTCATGTTTCTGAAAGCCTGGTTGGAAGAGGAATGCAAGTGTCTGTTTATTTTAGCTCCACCCACTTTTCTAAACAGGGTGAAAGTTTTTTTTTAACCCTTTGTAATGTTGTCCTGTATGTGGGAAGTTTTAAGACATTTTAAGTTAGAAACGCAGGTGTGGATTTATTCGGATGATAAGTTACGGAGCTAGGAAATGTACAAAGGATAGGTTTGTTGAGCAAAAGATAAAAAATACATGGTCCCGGTGGTTTTAAAAAAAAAGAATAAAGATTGAAATTACAAAGTTTGAATTGGGATTTTGAGATATTCAGAGAAGGCACAGCAAAATACTGAGGTGGATTCAAAAAAAATTATTAAATTAAATCTGATCAGGTCAAACTCCTGGGCGAGTGGCGAGCTATCTGCGAAGGTGTAAAAGGAACTTTTGAAAAATGTTAAAAACAGCAAGCTTTAGCAGTTTAGAAGAGACATTTTAACGACTTTGAAACTGGAGCATTTTGAGATAACGAAAAGCAGCCCTCAAACCCTCAAAGCTGGACTCCATTCCAGTTATGGAGAAAAGAAAAAGATAAAGACGCCACTTTGAAAGTAAACAAATGATTTTAAATTAACAAATGTGTTTGTGATGGAAAAAGACATAACTTACTAAATACTAGTTGATGTTTGCTGTGAAAAAGATATTGGTTTAACTAGAAGAAGAAAAAATTTGAAGAGGTAAAAAACACTACATGGATTCGAATTTTAAATTATGAGAAAGTTTCAATGCAGTTTGAAAAGATTTCCAAAATGGACAGTGTTTATCGAAGAAAAGTCCCGAACAGTCTAAACAAGCAGGAGGGTTTTGAAGATAACGAGGAGAAAAGATCTAAGCTATGCGAACTCAGCACAGAAAAAAAAACTGGGAATTAGAGAATCTTACTGAATTTTTAAATTCTTATAGAAAATGGAATTGGCACAGAAGTTTAGATTTTGTGCTGAGAGAGAAATTTTTTTTTTTTTAATTTTAATTTCAGTAAACAAAATTGCTATTAAAAATGTGTGGTCTCGTTTTAAATCAATTTAAAAAAAAATTATTTGGCAAGTACTTGAATTGGAAGTTAAGAAAACATTGGAGTTTACTCTAAAATGCCGTCTTCCCTGATGAGAAGATTTTTATTATGACCACTTTATTAATGATTTATGCTGTTAACGGATTCCTAATTTCTAAGCAAGTTTTAAAGGCACAAAGACTTTTAAAAAAAAAAAAAGGATTTTTCGGATGATTACGTGAAGTCACGTAATGACATCAGGCTTTCTTACAAACCTGTAAAGGAGTTAATCCTTTCCATTGACAGCTGTTTTATACTGGACATTATTAATTTGGATTTCTTAATAAAATAAAGACTCATCTGACAGACAGAGGAAATGGTGGGATATTCAGAATAAAAATAAAACGGAACTAGCTGGTCAAGAGTTAAAAGTTAAGATAAACAGGCTGGAAGAGATGTTTTAAAAAACGGGACTAGACGGATAGTGCAGTGCGCAGCCATAGCACCATCACCTATGGCAATAGAGCCAATGTACCCCACGGTGGGTAGGTGTAGTCCACAAACCCAACCTAACATTAAAGCAGACAGCGATGTTTGGAGGAATAATGGTGGCATTGGTGTTGATTGGAGTTTGGATAATATTTAGATGGGTCATCGTGCAGGCTCGAGCACAGCAGGCTCAAATGCAAAACCGACGGCAGCCCAGACAGGGACATGAAGTGATAGAGATGGTACGACTATAAAGAATATTGTTAACCTAATCCTTACCTTCGATTCCACAGAGTGACAGCGGCACAAGTAGACCAGAACCTAACACCTGGTGACGACCAGGTTATCTGTTTAAAATTTTCAGATAAAACACTCACCAAGATGGGACCGCAGTAGTGACTTCGACTCTGGGGACTCATGATACTGGGAACCTCAAGACCCACGCAAACACTGGATGATACCAACGGATTGCAGCGCACTCAGGAAATAAACAACTACATGAACTATGGAGTCTTGTTTAATTTAACGGATGGAATGTGCATCCCAGCAGCCAAGGACTGGAGCAAGGACAGGACTTATTTTAATGCATGGTTACAAGTAAATCCTAATAAGAACCGGGTATGTGTACAGTGCTCCACGGGTATAAGGAGCAGCTGCATTAAACAGAGGGATGTCAAAGGGCCCGATGAATGTACTTTCGGCATAATTTGCGCGCCTCTGGGTCAGTCCCAGCAATCAGTCATCCGCAAAAAGGGAGTGGGGCTGTGTGGGTACTACGAGGAGGTGGGGGCGGCTGCAATATCATTGTATGTGTGTGCTTCTCACCCCCTCCGACACCGCGCCCCATAGGAACCACTACATTGCCCGAGGAACTGCCTTGTCTCATAACTACTAAGGGACCAGAAAATGGGATTGTAATGTACAACGAAGGGGAATTATTGTATGATAATGTTAAACATGAAATTATGCCTGTCCTGATCAATATTTCAGGCATCCAGATGCCGGAATATTGTATGGAACAGTCAAGGAAAATGTACAATGTATTAAGTAAAGTTGTAATGCAGCAGGCTGCCGATGCAATGGGTGCCAGTAGATTCTGAGGATAGGGGTCAGCCCCCAGGAAGGATAAAGAGGGGAATAGTTAATGATGTTGCTACCGGTTTCAATACAGGGACCTCCGTAGTAAACTCGATATATATACAAGGGTTAAATGAGAGGGTGGAACAGCTTAGAGGGATGATGAAGGGGTTAAATTAGAGGGTGGAGCAAAACCAGGAAGACCAAGCCAACCTAGGAAAGGAGGGTGCCGAAATCCAGTTGGATGGCATCTCAGTCCTGGAAGCTCACGCCAAAACCATCAATCACCTCATTGATAGAGAAAAAGAAGATACAGGAAAGCAAAGACAGGGGCAACTCTGTCATGCTTATGGTCTGTGGATGGTGGGACAGATCCGCCACAATCACGACCAGATCCAACGCGGGGAAGTACCCAATTGGATAGACAGTTCACATTTGGCTCAGTTGGCTGACCAGAGGGGGACACTGGATAACTGTACCCTGAAGGGACTGACCTGAGTATACCCAGCAATTCCAGATTGCCAGATGGGAAGGAATACTGGGATAGGGATAGTCCTGATGATCCCTATAGCCATGCCGGACTCAGGACCGTTCCCCCTGTACCAACTAGAGAATATCGGAGTAATACGGGAAAATGTCTTCATACGTTACTATCTGACCACCACCTCCGCAGTTCGTCGAAACAACATACTTACCGGGATTTCCCTAACAGAATGCAAGCAAAGGGGGGAGATCACAGTATGCCCTCACCTGGTAGGTCGAGGTGAGCTAGATGAGTGCGGGTTTAACTGAACCAACGGGTGTGTACTAGAAATAGTGCCCGCACACAGGCACTTCGCGAGGGCAGGCTACGGAGGGAAGGGAAGTTACTGCATCTCTACCACAGAGCGTTCATACCAATATAATGACCTTCAGTGCCCTATACCACAGCCAAACTTTTGCTTTACGCCACTATAACCTGTCACGATTGGGCAAGCACATATCACCCAGGTTAGGCACCGGAAGCCCGAAGTTATTAATGTATCCGATTAGCTCCACGATCATTTGCAAGATTATGACGAGCCAGATCAGGTCCCTATTCCACATCTAACCGAAGTATTACGGGAATTGAGGCTCAGGGTGGGTCAATTCGTAAAGCTCTACCACCAACTGCAAACTAAAATCAAAGTACTGGAAGAAGATATCGATGTAGACTTACAAAATCAGAGTTGGTGGAGAAAGATCTGGGACTGGGGAATGAATGTGAGCATCCATCCCTGGATTCGAATTATATCACACATACTGGTCGGAGTACAGCTAGTTTTAGCATTGACATGGGGCATCATAGCTTGCCGGTCTTACAGATATTATGCACAACAACGGAAGTTAAACAACAAAGCTCAGATAAGCAAGGAGATTCGTGTAATAGGCGAAAGGGGTAATTCAAACTATATTGATTTGATCTAAACAACTGGGACTCCTGAAATCGCGTGACTGGCCAGCACATTGAAGCAGGGAGTACCGGGTGATACAAAACTATAACAGATTATAATTAGTGCCGGTTTCAGGGGGCTAGGACTAGCTCCTTGACTGAAAGGAGGGGTTGTTATTGCGAAAATTCTACCCTAGGGCAGCGGCACCTGTAGCATAAGGTTAGAACTAAATATGTAACTCTAATACCATAAAAATGGCTACCCGTGAAGCCTCAAGGGATTTCTGTTAGCTGAAATAGACCGCATTCCTGGAAACTGATAATTGTTGTTTCCCACACACAGGACTAACAAGCAAACTTTGCAGATGTCTCTAATCAGCCAGGCCTCAAACAAAATGTTCTGGTGAATGTTAGGACAATACGACTCTGTAACAGGATTAAGATAAGGAGGCTACCCAAAGACAGCACCCAAGGACAGTAAGATAAGGGGGGCCTGGACCATGTTACAAGATACATGAGTCATTCCTAGCAACACACCCCTTAGCAACACATCTCTTGGAAACACATGAGCCACTTTACGTTTAGAGACTAACTCTATCTATTGGTCTAATTGAATCTATAATCAGTATGATTGGATAGTGTCCAGCCGAAATGGGCTGATGTAACTGTAGTAAACTGTTGTAAAACATATAAAAATCCATGAAACCCTTTGTTCGGTGGAGAGTGGAATGCCTGGAGTTAACCAGAGGCTCTCTCCCCACCAGTGAAATAAAGGCCGCATTGGCGTTGGAACCGACTCTGAGTGTTGAGTGATTCTTCTGAGAAAACATTCACGCTAACAGTCCTATCGCACAAGGACCCGGATCCTATCGCACAAGGACCCTATCCCTTCTAAGGCAGTTCTATCGCACAAGGAACTTTCCTTTAGGGACTTGTATAATCCTATCGAACAAGGATAATTCCCTTTATAGTTCTAGCGCACAAGGACTCTGATCCTATCGCACAAGGATCATCGATCGATAGCGCTCTTTTTACCTTATACTAATGAAGATCTCCCCAGGCTGTTTCCAGATCGAATAGTTTCAGGATCAGATCCCTTCTGCCTACAAGCTGAGAAGAAAATGATTATAAAAATAACTTTAGCTCTTAAATGTCGAGTCTCGTAGATTGCAGTACCTCCACTGTGGACAACAGATTACATATGCGATTCAACAGTAAAGAGACCCTTGTGAGCAATAAGCTCACCTTATTCTGGCCAGTTAAGCCCTTCACTGAAGAGGCACTATGTTGGCATCTGTTCACTCACAGAGTAGAGGGTAAGCGATCTTGGTGGAACCTCCAAGAAGTAACTGTCGAAATCTCGACTCTCAATTTAACTAAAAATATGAAACTCTGACACAAACAGCTCCGGTAGATGTCTCTTTAATAGTTTTACTTGCTGCAAGGAAAAGCCTTGCTAAGTCAAAGGCTCAGCGAAGACTTCCTCAGAGGTACAAAATTAAATTATCTTTATACAGAAGAACAAACAAAGAAATTATGGTTCCATCACGTGTATCAGTTCTGCTCTTGCGGTCAGCAAATACAGATAAAGAGTTCTTTAATCACTTATTTAACACCACATCCTTGTTTTACTCTATATTTATACAACCTTTATCTAGTATTTCTAAGGTTTAGCATAGCAACAGTTATTAGCAGGGAGTATAATTCTAACAGGACATTTTTACTGTTAGGGAGGATAAATTCACACAGTTCCCTCACTCACACAGATGGCTCCTGCTTTTCTAAATTAGTCGGCTATCAGTCAAGGTTAGTATATTTATGCAGAAACAGGCTGTCTGCTGCAGAGGCTTCTGGGAGAACCGAGACTCCATTTTGTTTTATTACAAAAGGGTACATTTAACAGAAAATGTAACTTTAAAAGTAAATTTCCACACCATCCATCGAAGCTGATCGAGCGTGGTCAATGCTTTGATGCTGGGGATGTTGGCCTGAGTGAGAACACTGACGTTGGTGCACCTATCCTGCCAATGGGTTTGCAGGATCTTGAGGAGGCAGCGTTGGTGGTACTTCTCCAGTGCTTTGAGGTGCCTGCTGTACATAGTCCATATCTCTGAGCAATATATGAGGGCAGGTATCACTATGCGCTGTAGACCATGAGCTTGGTGCCGGGTTTGAGGCCCTGGTCTTCAAACACTATCTTCCTCAGGTGACCGAATGCTGCACTGGCACACTGAAGGTGGACTTCATCACAGATGTTAGCCCTTGTTGACAGTAGGCTCCTGAGGTATGGAAAATGGTCCATGTTGTCCAAGGCCTCGTCATGGATTTTGATAATCGGGTGACAATATTGTGTGGTGGGGGCAGGTTGGTAGAGGACCTTTGTCTTACAGATGTTTAGTGTAAGGCCCATGCTCTCATACACCTCGGTGAAGGTGTTGACGATGCTTTGGAGTTCAGCCTCTGAGTGTGCAGATGCAAGCATCATCTGCATACTGTAATTCAGTGACAGAGGATGGGATGACCGTGGATCTGAACTGGAGGCAATGGAGGTTCAACAGTTTCCCATTTGTTCTGTAGATTAGAACAGCGAGGAGCTTACTATTGCTGAGGTGGAGCATTGCAGCAAGGAAGATCGAGAGGAGCGCAGGTACGATGACACAGCCTTGCTTGACCCCGGTCCGTACGTGAATTGGTGGATCCGCTGGTCAGGATCATGGCTTGCACGTCATCATGAAGCAAGCAGAGAATGGTGATAAACTTTTGCAGGCAGCCGAATTTGAGGAGGGCGCTCCATAATCCCTCATGGTTGACAATGTCAAAGGCCTTTGTGACATCAAAGAAGGCCATGTACAGAGGTGTTGTTACCTGCAATTCTCTTGAATTTGACGCGCGGTGAAGATCATGTCCATTGTGTCCCTTATTGCATTGCGAATCTGGGAGGAATTCTTCAGCCACTGGGAGAAGACGATTGAAGAGGATTCTTGCGATGACTTTCCTTGTGGCAGACAGCAGGGAAACTCCACTGTAATTACCGCAATCAGACTTGTCCCCTTTCTTGAAGATGGTCACAATTACGGTGTCTCTGAAATCCCCTGGCATAAGTGTTATGTATGGAGAAAGAGTCAGACTGAACACTGTGAGCTCAAAGTAAAGTGTGACAGTCTTTTATTGCAGGTCTCCAGAGTGCCTCTCCAACCTGTGAGGCCTCCTTAAATACCTGTGCTCCCAAGGGATTATGGGACCCTTTGGGACGCCAGGGGATGAGCCCTCTGATGGCTGTACAGAGTAAATACAAGTTCACATATATAACAACACTCCCCACCCCCCCAAAGTCAATAGTGTAATTATTTACAATGTGGGTCAATCTGGGGCCCTTCTTGTCCTGGTTGATCGTCTCGGTATGAAAACTGGTGTTGTTGAATCATTTGTTGGGCCCTCACTGGACTGCTGTGCAGCTGGTCTTACTGGGCTGCCTGGTGTGTTAGGGCCTGCTGGGCGGCTGTGGATGGTGGGTTCTGCTTTGTGGTCAACCGTGGTGCCGGTTGCCACTGGTGTGTATGTTGGGGGATCAAAAAAGGTAGGGTCCAAGGTGAGTTGCTCAGGGTAGTCCGTAAATCTGAGTTTGATTTGGTCCAAGTGTTTCCGGTGAATGAGTCCATTTGAAAGTTTGACCCGAAACACCCTGCTCCCCTCTTTGGCCACGACAGTGCCGGGAAGCTACTTTGGACCTTGTCCATAATTCAATACAAATACAGGATCATTGATTTCAATCTCGTGTGACACATTTGCGCTATCATGGTATGTACTTTGTTGAAGCCGCCTGCTCTCTACTTATTTGTGTAGATCAAGGTGAACTAATGAGAGCCTTGTCTTAAGTGCTCTTTTCATGAGTAGCTCAGCAGATGGGATCCCAGTGAGTGAGTGGGGTCTCGTGAGGTAGCTCATCAGGACTCGGGATAGGTGAGTCTGCAGCGAGCCTTCAGTTACCCTCTTCAAGCCTTGCTTGATGGTTTGCACTGCTCTCCGCCTGACCATTGGACGCTGGTTGAAATGGGGCAGATGTGACATGTTTGATCCCGTTACGGGTCATGAATTCTTTGAACTCAGCACTGGTAAAACATGCCCTGTTGCCACTCACCAGGACATTGGGTAAGCCATGAGTGGCAAACATGGCCTGCAGGCTTTCAGTAGTGGCAGCGGACATGCCAGCCAACATTATCTCACATTCAATCCACTTGGAATATGCGTCTACAACCATAAGAAAAATTTTACCCAATAACGGGCCTGCATGGTTGACGTGTACCCTAGACCACGGTTTGAAGGGCCAAGACCAGAAACTTACTGGCGTCTCCCTGGGTACATTGCTTAACTGCGAGCATGTATTACATCTGTGAACGCAGGACTCTAAGTCCGCATTGATACCGGGCCACCACACGTGGGATCTAGCTATCGCTTTCATCATTACGATGCCTGGGTGAGTACTGTGGAGGTCATTGATGAAGGTGTCTCTGCCCTTCTTGGGGACCACTACTCGATTGCTCCACAGAAGGCAATCAGTTTGTATAGACATTTCATCTTTGCGCCGCTGGAACGGCTTAATCTCTTCCTGGCATTTCCACTGGGACACTGGACCAGCTCCCACGAAGCACACAGCTTTTGACTAGAGATAATAAGGGGTCCTGGTTTGTCCAGGTTTTGATTTGCTGGACAGTGACGGGTGATTGCTCACTCTCAAATGCTTCCATAACCATAGCTAGATCTGCGGGCTGTGCCATTTCCACACCCGTGGTGGGCAATGGCAGCCTACTGAGAGCATCGGCGCAGTTTTCTGTGCCTGGCCTGTGGCGGATGGACAACGTGAGCGCCCATCCTTGGATGTGGGCCGATGCATTTGTATTTATCCCTTTACTCTCGGAAAACAGGGATATAAGTGGCTTACGGTCAGTTTCTAATTCGAATTTTAGCCCAAACAGGTATTGATGCATTTTCTTTACCCTATAGACACATGCTAATGCTTCTTTTTCAATCATGCTGTAGGCTTTCTCAGCCTTAGACAAACTCCTGGATGCATAAGCAACTGGTTGCAGTTTCCCAAAATCATTAGCTTGTTGCAATACACACCCAATGCCATATGACGACGCATCACATGCTAGTACCAAACGCTTACATGGATCATACAACACAAGCAATTTGTTTGAGCATAACAATTTTCTCGCTTTTACAAAGGCATTTTCTTGGCTTTTGCCCCAACCCATTTGTCCCCTTTTCATAGTAAGACATGCAGTTGTTCTAACAGTGTGCTAAGACCGGTAGGAAATTACCAAAGTAGTTCAGGAGTCCCAGAAACAACTGCAGCTCCGTCACGTTCTGTGGCCTCGGTGCGTTCTCGATTGCCTCCGTCTTTGCATTGGTGGGCCTGATGCCATCCGCCACAATCCTCCTTCCCAAGAACTCCACTTCAGGTGCCAGGAAAACGCACTTCGAGCGTTTTAACCTGAGCCCCACGCGGTTGAGTCGACTAAGAACCTCCTCCAGGTGCTGCAGATGCTCGACTGTTTTCCGACCCGTGACCAAGCTGTCGTCCTCGAAGACCGCGGTGTGCGGGACCAACTTCAGCAAGCTTTCCATGTTTCTCTGGAATATCGCAGCCACTGATCGAATTCTTATCGGGCATCTGTTATAAACAAAAAGACCCTTGTGCGTGTTGATGCAGGTGAGGGCCTTCGATAATTCCTCCAGTTCTTGCGTCATGTATGCTGAAGTCAGATTCAGCTTCGTGAATGTCTTTCCTCCCACCAGCGTTGCAAAGAGGTTGTTGGCCTTTGGTAGTGGGTATCGGTCCTGCAGGGAGAAACGATTGATAGTTACTTTGTAATCGCCACAGATTCTGACGGTGCCATCTCCCTTGAGGACAGAAACGATAGGACTGGCCCACTCGCTGAACTCGATCGGTGAAATGATGCCCTCTCTTTGCAGCCGATCTAGTTCAATCTCTACCCTTTCTCTCATCATGTGAGGTACTGCTCTCGCCTTGTGATGAATGGGTCGCGCCCCCGGAATTAGGTGGTTCTGCACTTTTGCTCCTGGAATTTCCCGATGCCTGGTTCGAACAGCGAAGGAAATTTGTTTAAGACCTGGGCACACGAAGTGTCGTCAGCGGGCGATAGCGCTCGGAAATCGGCCCAGTTCCAGTGTATCTTTCCCAGCTAACTCCTGCTGAGGAGCGTGGGACCATCGCCCGGTACCACCCAGAGTGGTAGCTTGTGCACCGCTCTATTATAGGAGACCTTTACGGTAGCACTGCCGATTACAGGAATCAGTTCTTTCGTGCAAGTTCTTAGTTTTGTGCGAACTGGAGTTAAGACTGGCCTTGAGGCCTTGTTGCACCACAATCTTTCGAAAATATTTTTGTCCATGATGGACTGGCTCGCGCCCGTGTCCAGCTCCATTGACACTGGAAGTCCATTTAGTTCAACATTCAGCATTATCGGGGGACACTTTGTGGTGAATGTGTGCACCCCATACCTCTGCCTCCTCGGTCTGAGGCTCTGGTTCGTCATGATCCTCTGTGGTTCTGTCCTCCTCTGCAACATGGTCATTTGCAAGTTTAACAGGATTTGCAGCTTACCTGCACACTTGTTGGAGGTGTCCCATTGTTCCACATACCTTGCAAACATACCCTTTGAATCGGCATGAATGGAAATGATGATCACCCCCGCAGCGCCAACAAGATGTTAATGGCCTCGCATTCATCATCCTTGATGGTGGACTCTGAGACATCTGCGGACGTGTAGCTGCAGGTATGTGTGACCTGCCCTGTACATTACGATTCGAAAACAACATCACTTTGTTCACAGTACTTGTAGCAGCACTTGTGTGCTGAGAGATTTGCTTCATATTGTCACTGGTGGCTATGAATGCCTGGGCTATCGCTATGGCCTTACTCAAGGTTGGGGTCTCTGCAATCAAAAGTTTGCGAAGTATGGTTTCATGGCCAATGCCAAATACGAAAAAGTCTCTGAGCATGGGCTCCAAATGTCCTGCAAATCCTGCAAGGCGTCTTAACTAGGCACTTCCTGGCCTTCAGACCTTTTGTAGGTGTAGAACCGGTACCTCGCCATCATAACACTTTCCTTTGGGTTCAAATGCTCTTGGACCAGTGTGCACAAATCGTCGTACGATTTCTCCGTGGGTTTCGCTGGAGTGAGCAGATTCTTCATGAGGCCACATGTTGGTGCCCCACAGTGGTGAGGAGGATTGTCCTTCGTTTGGCAGAGTTCTCTTCCCCATCTAGCTCTTTGGCTACAAAATATTGGTCGAGTCGCTCCACAAAATTTTCCCAATTATCTCCCTCCGAGAATTTCTGCAGGATGCCCACTGTTCTCTGTATCTTTGGGTTCGCTATCTGTATCTCATCGCCAGTTGTTATATATGGAGAAAGAGTCAGACTGAACACTGTGAGCTCAAAATAAAGTGTGACCTTAGTCTTTTGTTGCAGGTCTCCAGAGTGCCTCTCCAACCTGTGAGGCCTCCTTAAATACCTGTGCTCCCAAGGGATTATGGGATCCCTTGGGACACCAGGGGATGAGCCCTCTGGTGGCTGTACAGAGTAAATACAAGTTCACATATCTAACAATAAGAACATAAGAAATAGGAGCAGGCATAGGCCACATGGCCCCTCGAGCCTGCTCCGCCATTTAATGCGATGATGGCTGATCCGATCATGGACTCAGGTCCACTTCCCCGCCCGCTCCCCATAACCCCTTATTCCCTTATCGGTTAAGAAACTGTCTATCTCTGTCTTAAATCTACTCAATGACCCAGCTTCCACAGCTCTCTGAGGCAGCGAATTGCACAGATTTACAACCCTCTGAGAGAAGAAATTCCTTCTCATCTCAGTTTTAAATGGGCGGCTCCTTATTCTAAGATTATGCCCCCTAGTTCTAGTCTCCCCTATCAGTGGAAAAATTCTCTCTGCATCCACCTTGTCAAGCCCCCTCATAATCTTATACGTTTCGATAAGATCACCTCTCATTCTTCTGAATTCCAATAAGTAGAGGTCCAACCTACTTAACCTTTCCTCATAAGTCAACCCCCTCATCTCCGAAATCAACCTAGTGAACCTTCTCTGAACTGCCTCCAAAGCAAGTATATCCTTTCTTAAATATGGAAACCAAAACTGTACACGGTATTCCAGGTGTGGCCTCACCAATACCCTGTATAACTGCAGCAAGACTTCCCTGCTTTTATACTCCATCCCCTTTGCAAAAAAGGCCAAGATTCCATTGGTCTTCCTGATCACTTGCTGTACCTGCATACTATCCTTTTGTGTTTCATGCACAAGTACCCCAGGTCCTGCTGTACTGCAGCACTTTGCAATTTTTCTCCATTTAAATAACAACTTGCTCTTTGAATTTTTTCTGCCAAAGTGCATAACCTCACACTTTCCAACATTATACTCCATCTGCCAAATTTTTGCCCACTCACTTAGCCTGTCTATGTCTTTTTGCAGATTTTTTGTGTCCTCCTCACACATTGCTTTTCCTCCCATCTTTGTATCATCAGCAAACTTGGCTATGTTACACTCAGTCCCTCCTTCCAAGTCATTAATATAGATTGTAAATAGTTGCGGTCCCAGCACTGATCCCTGTGGCACCCAACCTCCCAACTCTCTGTTTTCTGTTAGTTTTCTGTTAGTTAGCCAATCCTCTATCTATGCTATTACCCCCAACTCCATGAACTTTTATCTTGTGCAGTAATCTTTTATTTGGCACCTTGTCAAATGCCTTCTGGAAGTCCAAATACACCACATCCACTGGTTCCCCTTTATCCACCCTGTTTGTTACATCCAGCAAATGTGTCAAACATGACTTCCCCTTCATAAATCCATACTGACTCTGCCTGACTGAATTATGTTTTACCAAATGTCTTGCTACTGCTTCTTTAATAATGGACTTCAACATTTTTCCAATCACAGATATTACGGTAACTGGTCTATAGTTTCCTGCTTTTTGTCTGTCTCCTTTTTTAAATAGGGGCATTACATTTGCAGTTTTCCAATCTGCTGGGACCTCCCCAGAATCCAGGGAATGTTGGTAAATTACACCCAATGCATCCACTATCCCTGCCCCTACTTCTCTTAAGACCCTAGGATGCAAGCCATTAAGTCTAGGAGATTTATGTGCCTTTAGTCCCATTAACTTACTGAGTACCACCTCCTTAGTGATTGTGATTGTG
This sequence comes from Pristiophorus japonicus, assembly GCF_044704955.1. Taxonomy (NCBI): domain Eukaryota; kingdom Metazoa; phylum Chordata; class Chondrichthyes; family Pristiophoridae; genus Pristiophorus; species Pristiophorus japonicus. The sequence goes on along the minus strand of NC_091978.1, from coordinate 173,753,036 downwards.
TTAAGTTCCTCTCCCCCTATAGCCCCCTGACTATCCACTGTTGGGACATTGTTAGTGTCCTCTACCGTAAAGGCTGATACAAAATATTTGTTTAGAGTTTCTGCCATCTCCATGTTCCCCATTACTAATAGCCCATTCTCGTCCTCTAAGGGACCAACATTTACTTTAGCCGCTCTTTTCCTTTTTATATACCTATAGAAACTCTTGCTCTCTGTTTTTATATTTCATGCTAGGTAACTTTTATAGTCTATCTTCCCTTTCTTAATCACTTTTTTAGTCATTCTTTGCTGGCTTTTAAAAGCTTCCCAGTCTTCTGTCCTCCCACTAGTTTTGGCCACTTTGTATGCCTTTGTTTTTAATTGGATACTGTCCTTTATTTCTTTAGTTAGCCACGGATGGTTATCTTTTCTTTTACACCCTTTTCTCCTCACTGGAATATATTTTTCTTGAGAGTTGTGAAATATCTCCTTAAATGTACGCCACTGTTCATCAACCGTCCTACACTTTAATCTATTTTCCAAGTTCACTTTAACCAACTCTGCCCTCATACCTTCATAGTCTCCTTTATTTAAGCTTAGTACGCTGGTTAGAGATCCAACTTTCTCACCCTCCATCTGAATTTGAAATTCAACCATGCTATCATCACTCATTCCAAGGGGATCCTTTATTCTCCTCCTTCCAAATATAAGAAATTAGTTCATGTATTCGCGTCAATAGTGCTTTTCCGCCATGTTTTAGTACTTCAGCGGGGATTCCAGCTGCTCCTGAGGCCTTGTTGTTCTTCAGTTGTTGGATGGCCTTTTCAGCCTCATGCCGGGGGCTGTGGTTGTGCTGAGATGGTGGCGGATAGCATGCTGCTGGATGGAGTCGAGGACACTCATGTCGAAGACAGTCTCGGTTAAGGAGATCCTTGAAGTGCTCCTTCCAGTGGGTACTGACTGCCTCTCTGTCCTTGATGAGTATCTCGCCGTTCTTGACCCGCAGTGAGCTAGGGCCTTGGGTGCTTGGGCTGTATGTGGTCTTGACCGCGCTAAAATATCGACACACATTGGAAGCAGAGGTCGGGACCGGCGAGAAGCAGGGGTCGGGATCGGTGAGCAGCGGAGGTCAGGATTGGCGAGAAGCGGAGGTCGGAAGCAGCGAGCAGCGGAGGCCAAGACCAACGAGGTGCAGAGGTCGGGAGTGACGAGGAGCTGAGGTCGGGAGCAGCGAGGAACGGAGGTCGGAAGCGGTGAGGAGCGGTAAGGATCGGAGCTTGAGACCAGCGAGGAGCGGAGGTCTGGATTTCGGGACCGGCGAGGCTCAGAGTAGCGACGAAGTTGAGGCCCAGGAATGGCGCAGCTTGGACCAGCAGTGGGTTCGGGGCCCAGTGAAGGAGCAGCACGGACGAACAGTGAGGTTGTGAGGCCTACACTGCATCCTATGAATCCCAGGGAGAGAGGACCTGTGGGAAGGACAGAGGGAGTATGTTTGTGTGCATGTACTTGGCACATGCAGCAGAGGCTGGTCTCCAGTCGTCTTGGATCCCCTTGCCACTGGACCAAGACCTTGCTCTGCCAAGCCCATGTGGTAGCTGGTGTGTGTTGTGCAGCTTTCTTGCTCTTTTCGCTTTGTTGTTTTAAACGTCGAATTACACACACACTCAGTTGTAGTAAATGGCAGAATCAGGTCTTTTATTTAGACAATCATACTATACAACCAAGTATGAAAGTTACCGAGACACTTCACAAAGGCAGCTCTCTGCTTGTTCCAATTTCCGTGGCTGCTTGTGACACACATACCTTCTGAGTTTCCAATGCCTAATGTGTGTGTGTGTGTCTAACAAAAACCAGTTCCATCTCTTATACCTAAAAAGCCTTTGAACTCTTGTTTCCTTGCATAGTGCAAGCAGATAATTAACATGCAGACGATGTAGAATCAAAATGGCACTGTCCTGAAATCACGACTAACTGCTTTCTGAAGTACTATACACAAAGCAGATCATTTCCTCGCATAGTAACAAAGGTACACTCAAATACTTAACATACAGATAAATGACCAGCTGCTCATTATCCTGAAGTCAAGTCTCACTGCCACAAATCGACTCCCACCATGAAGTACTGTAAACATACAGGTGATCAGATAGACACATTTCAATGGCTAAATGGCTCCATATCGTCCAGCAGCCTGTTTCGATCTGATCATCCTGTTTTAATCCAAACTTCAATCTTCAACTTTTAACCCTTTCGATTTCTCCAGATTGTGCCGAAGCAAGTGTTTCAGGAATGCAGGCTTGTGCTCCCACAGTGTGCAACGGCTACCCCACATTAAAAGAATTCATGCATAGGCATCGTCCACCCGTTAAAATGAAGTTTGGGACCTGGATCCTCATGGATAACCCTAACAGCAACAGACTGGAATGTTGCGCTGCTATCATTGCCCAGGAACTCAGACATTTCGATGTAAACATCGCCACCTTAAGCGAAACCCAGCGGGCAGAGGAAGGCCAGCTCAAGGAACAAGGAGGTGGTTACACCTTCTTCTGGAAAGGTAAACCAGAAGAAGAATGCCACCTCCATGAGGTAGGTTTCGCCATAAAAAATAAGCTAGTTGGCCGTCTCAGAGACTCCCCTTATGGGATAAACAAATGTCTCATGGCCCTTCAGCTCACCCTAGCCCGGAACCAGTGCGCTATGCTCATCAGTGCGTACGCCCCAACACTGGAAGCTACAGGTGAGACCAAAGAGGAATGCTTTTTTTTTCAAAATATACTTTATTCATATAAAAATTTGTACAGTACATTTAAAAGCAGTTCAGTACATTTAGCTGCGGTCAGCAATCCCATACACTACATTTGGGTGCTGACGGCAGTTCCGTTCAATACATTTCCTTGCTTTTCAGTTCAAGTACAATTTGGTACAATACGGGATACATTGTAGTACATTCAACAAATTACATTACATGTGTCACTATACAGCACACGGAATGGGTGACGGTACATTTACACTTTTCCTTTCCAACGTGCATCACGAAACAGACCTTGCATTGTACATGACACTACATAGGTGTTTACAGATCATGGTGCTCTATGTACACAAAAAAGAAGTTATAAGTACGGCCCGAGGGGAGTGTTGTACTGATTCCTGCCCCCGGGTTTACCGTGGCAGAAGGGCTTTAAACTGTGGCCCTTCCCCACCATGCCTTTGCGGCGACTGCACCAATTTTAAGTGCGTCCCTCAGCACGTAATCCTGGATCTTGGATTGCGCCAGTCTGCAACACGCAGATGTGGACATCTCCTTGCTCTGGAAGACCAGCAAGTTTTGGCAAGACCAAAGAGCGTCTTTGACCGAGTTGATGGCCCTCCAGCAGCAGGTGATGATGCTACTCCAGCCGTGAACAATCCCTGTCTCAAATACCAATGGGCGATAAGCTGATCCTCCTCGGCCACTTTAATGTCAGGGTTAGAAAGGACACAGACCTCTGGGGAGGTGTGATTGGCAGAGAGGGGGTGGGGAAAACCAACTCCAGCAGTACACTGCTCCTGAAAAAACGCTTAGAACATGGCCTTGTCATAACCAACACCTTGTTCCGTCACAGAGACTAGAACAAGGCTTCATGGCATCACCCTCTCTCCAAGCACTGGCATCTGCTTGACTACGTCATCGCCCGAGCGAGGGACCGCAAGGACGTGCGCATCACCCGCGCCATGACAGGAGCTGACGACTGCTGGACAGGCCACTGCCTAATCCACTCTGTCATCTCCATCAATGTAGCCCCAAAACAGCAAAGGCAACAGAAACAACACCGCTGGAAAATCAACGCTGGAGCACTCAAAGACCTGGCTAAGAAAGCCCTATTCAGCCTGTACCTCACAACCAACCTGACGACTCCCAGTGACCCAGAGACGCAGAGTATCCACAGTGCCTGGTCTGCCCTCAGGGCCTCCATAATTAGCACCTGTGAAGAGACGCTCAGTCACTCGACCGGGAAACACCAAGACTGGTTCGACGAGAACGATCAAGAGATCCAGGTGCTAATAAGTCGCAAGCGCAAGGCATTCTTGAACTGGAAACAACAACACAGCTCGAGAGCAAGAAAGAAACTCTGCAGGTGTCTGAAGGCTGAGGGCCAATAAAAAACTCGTGACCTAAAGAACAGATGGTGGGTGGAGAATGCGCAGGAGATCCAGCAACCAGCCGACAACCACGACACGTGTGGATTTTTTAGTGCAGTCAAGACCACCAAGCGCAGTCATTGATATATACCACAAAAAGCAAGGGATCTGGTACTGAGCACTGTGGAAACCCACTGGAAACAGCCTTCCAATCACAAAAACATCCATCAACCATTACCCTTTGCTTCCTGAATCCACAAACTCCTGTCTCAGAGGTGAGTGCTACCATTGAGCCATAACCTGTGGGAAGGAGGAAGGAGGATCGTAGGAGTCAGTGTGTCTGTGTGCACTAGGCCCATGCAGCGGAGCCTGGTCTCCAATCACCTTGCTCTGCCATGTCTGTGTGGTAGCTGGTGTGCAACGGCCACCCCACGTTAAAATAAGTCATGCACAGGCATCTTTCACACTGAGCCATAACTGACACCCAAAGTTACTTGTTGCTTGTTCTAAAGCTTAGTCTTATAGAGAGCTGTGCCTTTACTCATTAAGCCATTGAAGGGCTGTTTTCTAATTTTAATTTTAGTAATTAATTTACAAAGTACACTGTATATTCACTTGTATAAAAAGAGAAAATGCTGGAAACACTCAGCAGGTCTGGCAGGCCTATAAAATTGACTCCTTCCTAAGAGGAGATATTCCATTTGTATCCTTCAAAGAACAATCTGCTGAAGACCTGTCATTTTGAATAGAGCCTACTGGAACGTATTCTCGATGGGATTGCTTTCAACTAGGTGCTTTATTATTGAGTGGAGATTTCCATTCTCATGGTTTCTGAATGCCACTCCAGCGTAATAATGCTATTCAAAAGTTCAGTACTGCTCAGAAGTATTTAACCTAATTTTGGGTTATTGATTTTGTTGCATTCTTTCACAGACTGATTTTATCTTAGACCGTTAAAATATTTATGTTCACATAGATTAAACCAAAATTCCGCAGTGGATGTGAATCCAAAATGTGCAGATTCTTGTTTCTGCATCAGTTCTGTGGTGCTCTCGCCATTTATAACTAGTATGTATGAATTGGCTCCAAATTAACATTTACTTTGAATTTGAGTGCATGTGATAATTATTTAGTAAAGAATGCCACAATACCTATTCATAGTTCAGAGTAATGCCTACCATAATCTAGACGGAATAAATTGAACTTTTCTGATGGCAAAATTGTCAGCCTCCATTATTACTAATTAGTCACAGTTCAGTATTCTGCATTTCAACAAACATGGAAAATGTATCAATTCCTGATTCAGCCAAGAGTGGAGGGACATGGATCTGGCAAAATCACACTGAGGCCAGAATCTTCCCAGCCCTGCGTGTGCTGATTTGGAGGCGGACCTGTGTCAAAATGGCCGTGATTGACAGCAGAGGTGGGGTCCCGCTCTGAATCCGCCTCCTTGCCAGTTTCCAAAGTGCCGGGTCTGGCGGCAATTTGCATACCCGACACCGAGCTACGGGCCAGCTAATTAACATAATTAAGAAACGCTTTAAAGGTATTTAAAAATAATTTTACCAGGTACTTACCATTTTTCCAATTTTTAAGGTGCTTCCCATTGCTCAGGCATCACGTCAGGTAAGTGTGTCAGGTTCTCAATGACTCTTCATTTTTTTGACTAGTTGAGAGCTATAGAGGTGGTATAAAAGCTATCATTTCACAGCTGTTCACTTTCCAATCTCAGAAGCTGAAGCTGGAAGATACTTTTTAGTTGTATGCAGTTTGGAAGTGTTTGCAATTAATTCTATTCACTGTCACCTCCTTGGAGCAATCTCTCTCACCATTGACAGCTTGCTTCTGTCATCTCAACTTCAGTTGCCATCTATTCCATCAGCATCTGTGCCCTTGAAACAATCTCAGAATCCCACCACGATCAGTCTCAACACCAACATCACTAAACACACCAGAATCACCACCAACAACACAAACTTTCTCCGCAATCACCTGATGCTGCACAGGACACGAGGCATCAGCACCTGACCACGTTGCTGCCCGGGAGGCCAGTGATGGTCTCACCATGGGCACATTTACTTCACTTGACGCGGTGCACCCTGGCTGCCACCTGATACACCAGATTGGTACCACACCACACCAGCTCCATAAAGCATCCCTGCAATGCCCAAGCCATTCCTTTCACACTCATCACCATTGTGAGGGGGTACCCTTGTGTCTCACCATTCACTACAACTCACTAAGCCACTTCCAAAGGTGCACACAAATCTGTCCAAGTACGCAAAGTGTTCAAAATAAAGATTTCAATGTATGACAACACATTAGCAGAAACTCTACATGAACATTGGCTAAAAGACCCAAGTGCCTATCCTTGTGTGTTGTTAGTTGGTATGATTGGATGAGGGTGAGTGTGAGGTGTGGCTAGTGAGATGGGGATGTGATAATGTAGATAGAGTGAGAGGGATGGGTGGAGGTGCAAGGTAAGTTGCTGTGAGTAAGGATGTGCAGGAGTACGGTAGGGAAGAGTGATGGGGATGTGATGAGTGGCACAGCAGGATGAGGTTGAGTGTGGCTTTGCAGTAACACTTAGTGATCTGCTGAGATCATTGAAGGGTTTGCCCCACTGCAGCCAGCTCCTCCAGACATCCCTGCTTGTGCCCTCCTGTGCAATGTGCAACCAGGCTGTGTTGGTGTCCTGGTGAGGTTTATTCCACCCATTGGAAGGGAAGAGAATTTCCATGCGTGCTCTGACTCCCTCCATAAGCATCTGGAGGGAGTCATGGGAGAGCCTGGGTGCAGCCGTGCACCTTTGTGCAGTGCTTGTCAGTGTTTTCAGCACCTCAATGCTACAGAACACTGACAGAACAACTGTCAAAATCAATGTGGGCATGGTCCCTTTAAGGAAACTGGCTGATGACACATCATCAAATAACATCATCAGACCTGCTTCCTTCAATTGGCCGGGAACCTCTCAGAGTGGGTTTAACAAGCCCCATCAACGAAAGATTCTTCACATAGTGCGGGCTGGAGCCAGGAGCGGGGTCGACACCCGTCACTGACCAGCCATAATATGGATAAAAATGTGTGAGCTTGAGTTTTGATGAAGTGTCTGAATAACCACACAAGTTGAATGGATTAATTGGCCTTATCTTGTTCATTAAGCAATAGGTCTGTATTACAGTAGCATATTCCATGTTTATAACACTGAATATTTTTACACACATCCTTCTACATTTGCCAACCTTCATCCTGCCAAAGATATTTCAGTATGCTGTCTGGTATTTGTCAATTACTGTTACTGGAGCTTAGATAGAAAAGATTTCCCATTACATAAGCAGTTGAGGTTTAAATGAGGTTATAAAATATGAGCATTCTAGAGGCAGAATATCACTGTATAAAACTGTTAACCAGAAAATATGCTTGATCGTAGCTGGATCTTCCACTCTCCCAGAATGCATTGAATTTTGTCTTACAATCTGGTGGAGATGTTGCACTTTATCAAGGAGGCTTTGAGGGTGTCCTTGAAACGTTTCCTCTGCCCACTGAGGCTCACTTGCCGTGTAGGAGTTCCGAGTAGAGCACTTACTTAGGGAGTCTTGTGTCGGGCATGCGAACAATGTGGCCTGCCCAGCGGAGCTGGTCGAGTGTGGTCAGTGCTTCGATGCTGGGGATGTTGGCCTGAGCGAGAACACTGACGTTGGTGCGTCTATCCTCCCAGTGGATTTGCAGGATCTTGCGGATAAAGATCCCCACCAGCATCTGGGAATCCCTGGCCCAAGACTGCCCAAAGTAGAGAAAGAGCATCTGAGAGGGCGCTGAGCACCTTGTGTCTCATTGCCGAGAGCATGCAGAAACCAAACGTAGATAGTGGAAGGGGCAAGCAGCAACCAGGCTCCCCACCCACCCTTTCCTTCAACCATTGTCTGCTCCACCTGTGACAGAGACTATAATTTCCACATTGGGCTGTACAGCCACCTGAGAACTCACTTTTAGAGTGGAAGTAAGTCTTCCTCAATTTTGAGGGACTGCCTATGATGATGACAATCTGATATGTTGAATTCAGTCAATGTAGTTCCAACACAAATGATTGTCAATCCATTCTAACTCAAACCACAACAATCAATATAAAAAGCAATGCTGGGGGAGTTGCTGGTATTTGTGAGTGCTGGATTCTTAACCATTTGTTAATGGCATCAAAAAGTCACAATGCAAAAATCACTTTTCTTCCTTTCCCTGTAAGCCCTACTAATCTTATGTTTGTTCGTACACCAGATGGTGCTGCACTGCATGCCAGAATATAATTAATGTTTCATTTCCTTGTCACACCAGACAATAGCGCATGATTGCCTCATTGACAATAGAGTTCCAACATTATCATGAGCCTGAGTGGTTGGTTGTCAGTGCATAAAAGCTTTTCAGCTATTGCTGGGAACCTGGCTGGTAAATCTAATTGATTTTATCACTCCCTTCCCCTGTCGATCTACATGTGCCAAACTAATGAAAATAACTATTTAATAAATCTTCACATTTTACAAACCTGCTCACTACAGGATCAGGTGCTTTTTCAAAGTTTGGTGTGGAGTTAGATTAAAAAACAAGAGGAAAGAAAAACAATCATGAATTGAAAAAAGAAAAAAAAAAATAATGAAGCAGAATAACCCAAGATTGGCTTCACTGATCTGCAGAAAATGTTATAAGCAAACTATGTAGTAAATCAGCTCCATTTCTAATTTAAATTTGACCAGACAAAATCAACGATAATGTAAGCATTCCTATGAGCATGACTACAAGAACTTTTATTTATTACACAGGATATACAACACAGAAACAGGCCATTCGGCCTATCTAGTCTATGTCAGTGTTTATGCTCCACTCGAGCCTCCTCCCGTCTTTCCTCATCTAAATCTATCAGCATAACCCTCTAATCCCTTCCCCCTCATATGCTTATTTATCCTCCCCTTAAATGCATCTATACTATTCGCTTCTACCACTTGTACAGAGTTCCACATTCTCAACACACTCTGGTTTCTGCTGAATTCCCTGTTTGATTTCTTGGTGACTATCTTATATCGATGGCCTCTAGTTTTGCTCTTCCCCACATGTGGAAACACTCTCTGTACCCACTCTATCAAATCCTTTCATATTTTTAAAGACATCTATTAGGTCATATTCACTTGCTCAGAAAGTTGGTCTCACTGTTTGGTTAATTTGCAGGTGTCCAAACTAGAAAAAGCTATCAGTGTCAGTATCAGCTTGTTACTCGGCTCCTTGATCACTGCTGTTTTTTTAGTATACTCACCTGCTGTGCATAAAATGTGGCCACCACTTTCATGCCCCTTCGATGAGCTTCTGCTGCCTTACTGAAGAACTCCTGCTGCTTGCGACGATGCAGAACTCCTTCAGCCTGAAAGTCTTCATAATCTGGGTACTCTACATCCTGGAACGCATGCTCACTTTCTAACTCCTTAATGTCCTTGTTCAGCATTACCTAGAACAGACACAAAAGGCAAAAACAAATTATGTAACACTTTTAATATAAAAAAGTTTCCAGTCTCTTCACAAAAGTTTCCAGGTGCTTCACACATAGGTGTAAGGAAAATAGATACTGAGCCAGTAGTGATAGATAGATTCTGATCGGGTTTTAGAAAGTGTATGACTAACGTGGTTGAATGCTTGGTTACCTAAGAAGGGAGGAGATATGAACAGAAGGCAAGAATCAGAATGGTGCATATATGGTGAAGCAAGATCATGGAGAGATTTATAGACAAGACAAAGATTTTAGATGTAATGCACTGGAAGACAGGGAGCCAGTGCATATAAGCAAGGATGACAACCTCACCACCCACATCCCCGTCTACCTTTCTTTAGCTCCACTTTTTTCGGCATCTCTCCCAAATTACTTACAGCTGCAGTTTCAAGCTCCCAATGCCTTTAACCCTCCATTCACCACAATACCTCTGCAGCTGTTGATTTGCTCAACCACTCCCTCACCTCTACTTTTGATAGCCTTATCTCCAGCAAAACCTTTATTGTCTCCCATTCCTGCTGTTCCCTCTGATACATTCCACAAAATAATTCTTTCAAGTCTAAGGGCACGAACATGAACATATCTAGCACACTGTTTCTTAGGCAACAATATAGTCCATCCATTTGGCTGCTTTGCTCCTTCCCATTGCTCACAAAGCTAAACACACTCCTGGTCTCCCTCCCACTCTACCCCTAACCCTTATCACTTAACTGGAGGTAACAGAGAGTAGAAGTTAAGGACAGTTATACAGAGTGGGTGGGTTGTGGTGTCCCATGGGGTTCTGGCTGGGACCACTTCTGTTCATTGTACATCAATCATTTGGATATAGGCCTAGAAATTTGTAGACAATATTAAAATAGGAGCATAGTAAATAACTGAGGACAAAAGGAAGCTGGAATGGAATATTGATAAGATAATGAAATGGAGAAAAAAGTGGCAGATGGAATTCAATGTCAGTAAGTGTGAAGTGATATATTTTGGTAAAAATAAAAGTAATAATTATAGGTTGAACGGGCGAAGGCTGGATGATGTGGAAAAGTAGAGGGTTTTGGGGGTTCAGGTTTATAAGACATTAAAAGCAGCACCTTAAGTGGATAGGGCATTGCAAAATGCAAATGCATTAGTTGGCCCTGGGTTCTAGGGATAGATTGGGGACAATGAGAGTTCTCGCAATCTTACGCCGCAACTTCGGCCGATGATTGGAACCTCGGAGAAATGGCATAAACGCTCACAGAAATTCTACCACAAAATGTTTAAAAGGATGAGCAGAAAATTTGTTTTTTTGTGTCTATTTCTACTGCTTGTTTTCACTATCTTTAAATAAGTGCTGATGTCATAATTGGTTGAGCTGACAAGGAATAATTGCTGAACCTGAATTAATGTGCACAGAGATATGGGGCTGGATTTTTGGCTGATTTGTGCCCCATTTAGCGCCACAGCGGGGTACAAAAAATATTTTTGGGTCATGAAACGAGGCGCACAAGATTTTGCGCACAGGCGGAACATTCACCAATGGTTTTGTGGCAGTGCTAAAACTTACCACCCTGCCGCTGTTTTGACTGTTGGGATGACATTAATCGTCATGTATTGATGGGCTCAGACCCCGGGCAGAACTTTCGAGCATTTCGCCCGATTTAGTGTTCGCCCGAGAACCCGACCAGAAGGACCCAGGGCGCACCAGGCGCTAACGACGTCATGTTGAAAGCGAAGGAGGAAGTCACAGTTGTGAGTGATTAAAAGTATTGGGAGAAGAATGCTGTGTTACTGCTTACTTTTGATTGTGAAGTTTATGTGAGTTTCTAGTTTGTTTGATAAATGACATTTAAGGACATTTTAAAAGATGGGGGTCATGCTCGGTTGGTTCATCCTGGCTGCTATTGCCATACGGCTTCAAGTTGGAAGAAAGCTTATTGTTGATCATTTGCAACGTAATCGAAAAGGTCACAGATGTATGGGGTGGAGGCCTTACCCCCACAAGTTTACATGGAACATCACTCATACCTCCAGCTCTCTGAGGCACAATGCATTAGAAGGCAGTGCTTCTGAAAAGAAGTGCTGACAGAGATATACCAGCTCCTACAGGCAGAACTACAGTCTACCAGCGGCAACAGGACTGCACTGCCCGTCGAGGTGAAGGTGACTGTGGCATTTGCCTTCTATGCCTCCGGCTCCTTTCAGGCATCAGTGAGGGACATATGCTTCATCTCGCAGCATGCTACACATTGCTGCATTCGTCAGGTGACTAATGCACTGTACGCACATAGAATGGACTTCGTAAACTTCCCAATGACCAGGGAGACCCAAAATGAGAGGGCTATAGGTTTTGGATGATTTGCTGGCTTCCCCAAGATTCAGGGTGCTATTGACTGTACACACATCACCCCCTGCAAGCACCTTTACAGAATCCGAAACCGAAAGGGATTCCACTCCCTGAATATACAGATCATCTGCGACCATACTCAGCACATCATGGCAGTCAATGCCCAATATCCAGGGACCATTCATGATGCTTTCATCTTGCGTGAGAACAGAATCCCATGCATGTTCCAGCATTAACCACAAGACCAGAGCTGGATGCTCGGGGACAAAGGTTACTGCCTCGCTACCTGGCTCATAACCCCCCCTCCAGAACCCTCAGACAGAAGCTAAGCATTGCTATAATGAGAGCCATGCAGCCACACGCAACATCATTGAACAGACAATTGGAGTGCTCAAGCAGCACTTCTGATTTTTTTTTTAAATTTTTCATTGTCAATCTTTCCAATTCTTTGTCAAATCACAAACGCCAGAGGTCACCTTGCACACATCAAGGATCACTCTGCGCCAATGCTCTTAGCCAAAAGGCCTAGAGCCACTGCACCGTTCCTGGAAGTACTGCAATACCAGGTTCGTGCCGTGGAGGTGGATGGGTCAGGCCCCCCACACACCTCCGTGGAGGTGGATGGGTCAAGCCACCCCACCCACCTCCTATTTCCAAAAAGCATAGGAGAACCACCTTCCTGATCCAGGGAGAACCACTTTGGGGTCATGGTTACTCCCCTGTCAGGTCAGTTACGCATGATCTTAGCCAAAAGGCCGAGACGCCTCCTATTTTGATGCCTGGACCACTCTGGAGGCAGCCTACAATACTCCCCTCAGCAGGTCTCTGAGTTCATTGTGGTATGCTGCATGCTACACAACTTAGTTATTATGAGGGAATCGAAATACAAAAGCAAAATACTGCGGATGTTGGAATCTGAAATAAAAATAGAGAATGCTGAAAATCTCATGGATCAAGCAGCAATTGTGGAGAGAAATACAAAGTTAACGTTTCAGGTCGACGACCCTTCATCAGAGCTGCCGAATATTCGAAAAGAGCACATTCTTAAGCACTGAAAGGGGAAGGAGAAGAAAGAACAAAAGGGAAGGTCTGTGATAGGGTGGAAGGCAGGAGAGATTAGAGCGACAAAAGGGATGATAAGAACATAAGAACATAAGAAATAGGATCAGGAGTAGGCCATTTGGCCACTCGAGCCTGCTCCACCAATCAATAAGATCATGGCTGATCTGGTCTTGGGCTCAGCTCCACTTCCCTGCCCGCTCCCCATAACCCTTCACTCCTTTATCATTCCTTCAAAAATTTGTCTATCTCCACCTTAAATATGTTCAATGACCCAGCTTCCACAGTTTTCTGGGGCAGAGAATTCCACAGATTTACAACCCTCTAGGAGAAGAATTTCCTCCTCATCTCAGTTTTAAATGGGCAACCCCTTATTCTGAAACTATGCCCCGTAGTTCTAGATTCCCCCACAAGGGGAAACATCCTCTCTGCATCTACCTTGTCGAACCCCCTCATTATCTTATATGTTTCAATAAGATCACCTCTCATTCTTCTAAACTCCAGTGATTATAGGCCCAACCTGCTCAACCTTTCCTCATAAGTCAACCCCTTCATCTCAGGAATCATCCTAGTGGACCTCCTCTGAACTGCCTCCAATGCAAGTATATCCTTCCTTAAATAAGGAGACCAAAACTGTATGCAGTCAGCATCATAGCAGTCCCTCGAAATCGAGGAAGACTTGCTTCCACTCTAAAAGTGAGTTCTCAGGTGACTGAACAGTCCCATATGGGAATGACAGTCTCTATCGCAGGTGGGACAGACAGTCGTTAGAGGAAAGGGTGGGTGGGGAGTCTGATTTACTGCACGCTCCTTCCACTGCCTGCGCTTGTTTTCTGCATGCTCTCGGTGACGAGACTAGAGGTGCTCAGCGCCCTCCCGGATGCTCTTCCTCCACTTAGGGTAGTCTTTGGCCAGGGACTCCCAGGTGTCGGTGGGGATGTTGCACTTTATCAAGGAGGCTTTGAGGGTGTCCTTGAAACGTTTCCTCTGCCCACCTGGGGCACGCTTGCCGTGTAGGAGTTCCGAGTAGAGAGCTTGCTTTGGGAGTCTTGTGTCCGGCATGTGGACACTGTGGCCACCCAACGGAGCTGGTCGAATGTGCTCAGTGCTTCGATGCTGGGGATGTTGGCCTGATCGAGAACACTGATGTTGGTGCATCTGTCTTCCCAGGGGATTTGCAGGATCTTGCGGAGGCATTGTTGGTGTTATTTCTCCAGTGATTTGTGGTGTCTACTGTATATGGTCCATATCTCTGAGCCGTACAGGAGGGCAGGTATCACTACAGCCCTGTAGACCATAAGCTTGGTGTCAGATCTTCGAACACTCTCAGGCGGCCGAGGGCTGCGCTGGCGCACTGGAGGCGGTGTTGAACTTTGTCGTCGATGTCTGCCCTTGCTGATAATAGGCTGCCGTGGATCTTGGTGACTGGGGGGACAGTGCTGTGTAGCGGGGTCAGGTTGCTGGAGGACCTTTGTCTTACGGATGTTTAGTGTAAGGCCCATGCTTTTGTATGCCTCGGTGAAGATGTTGACGACGACTTGCAGTTCAGCCTCTGAATGTAAGCAGACGCAAGCATCGTCCGCATACTGTAGCTCGATGACAGAGGATGGGTGGTCTTGGATCTGACCTTGAGGCGACGAAGGTTGAACAGGTTCCCACTGGTTCTGTAGATTAGTTTCACTCCAATGGGGAGCTTGTTTAGTGTGAGGTTGAGCATTGCAGCCAGGAAGATTGAGAAGAGGGTTGGCGCGATGACACAGCCCTGCTTGACCCTGGTTTGGGCTTTGATTGGGTCTGTGGTGGATCCATTGGTCAGGATCATGGCTTGTATGCCATCGTGGAGCAGGTGTGGAGGATGGTGACAAACTTTTTGGGGCAGCCGAAACAGAGGAGGACTCTCCATAGTCCTTCGTGGGTTAACAGTGTCAAAGGCCTTTGTAAGATCAAAGAAGGCCATGTACAAGGGTCGGTGCTGTTCTCTGCATTTCTCTTGCAGTTGTCGCACCATAAAGATCATGTCCGTTGTACCCGGTAGTGGACAGAATTAACATTGTGACTCCGGGAGGAGCTTCTCAGCCACAGGGAGAAGACGGTTGAGGAGGATTCTAGCGATGACTTTCCCAGTGTAGTTTCCGCAGTCGGACTTGTCTCCTTTTTTAAAGATGGTCACGATTACTGCATCTCTGAGATCTCCCGGCATGCTCTCCTCCCTCCAGATGAGAGAGATGAGGTCATGCATTCGTGCCAATAGTGCCTCTCGCCATACTTTAGTGCCTCAGTGGGGATTTCACCCGCTCCCAATGTACTCCAGGTGTGGCCTCACCAATCCCCTGTACAGTTGTAGCAGGACTTCTCTGCTTTTAGACTCTATCCCCCTTGCAATAAAGTTCAACATTCCATTTGCCTTCCTAATTATTTGCTGTACCTGCATACTAACTTTTTGTGCTTCATGCACAGGTCCTGCTGTACTGCAGCCTTTTGTAATTTATCTCCATTTAAATTATAATTTGCTTTTTTATTTTCCTTGCCAAAGTGGATAACCTCACATTTTCTCACATTATACTCCATCTGCCAAATGTTTGCCCACTCACTTAGCTATGGACTAGAACCTCCACTTTTTTTGCACGTTTAACGTCCACTTAACACCCATTTTACCACTGAAATGACGTATAACGCCCAGATATCACCCATTTAGCCACAAAATGGAAACTGACGCCCATTTTTCGGAAACTTATCGGCAAGTGTTGCTTTCCCCATGTGTTTAACACCGGGAAAAAATAATACCACCCGCCCAATTTTTGGGGGCAGAATCATCAGAATGGGCGAAATCAATGCCCATAATATCGGCCAGCGTTAATTTCCACACTGATTTAATGCCGATATTCAATAAGATTGCCCGCCCGCTTTTTTTTGTCGTAAAGAGCATATTTACTGAAACTAGCGGCCATGATATCGCCCAGCGTCACTTTCACCACCTCGCACACATATTGGCCTCAATATCGCTCGCCCAAAAAATTGTCCAGAAAAAGTGGAACTAACCGGAACTAATCACAGCATTATGGGCGCCATGTTCTACATCACATGTCGCGTCCTTTAAAAGGCTGCTGTGCTTCAACCTCGGGGGAGTTCGGATGTACTCTGGAGGTTATTGGAGTTGATGTGAACATCTGTAAAAACATCTTGACCATACTGTGACCGATTGGAATTTAATAGGTGCCTTCGTCGGAATATTGCTTGTTTGTGACCAATCGGTGGAAAACAGAGAGCTACTGCAATGGGGCCTGTCCTTTCTCACCCTCTCTTTGTGACAAATACATGCAACAGACTCAAGATTGCTGAAGGTATGCTCCACAACATTATGTGCCCTGTCCTTTCTCACCCTCTCTTTGTGACAAATACATGCAACAGACTCAAGATTGCTGAAGGTATGCTCCACAACATTATGTGCCCAAAGTAAGACGTGCCAGACTGATGAGGAGGACCAGACGTTACATCCCCCGTAAGTACAGGGAGAAGCAGTCTTACCTCAACTTGCCCGACACCACCTATCTTCGGAGACTGCGCTTCCACAAAGAGGTTATCACTGAAAACAAGAGGACACGGTCTCAGAATAAGGGGCCGGCCATTTAAAACTGAGATGAGGAGAAATTTCTTCTCTTGGAGGGTTGTAAATCTATGGAATTCTTTGCCCCAGAGAGCTGTAGAGGCTGGGTCATGGAATATATTTAAGGCGGAGATAGACAGATTTTTGAGCGGTAAGGGAGTAAAGGGGTTATGTGGAGCGAGCTGGGCAGTGGAGCTGAGTCCATGATCAGATCAGCTGTGATCTTATTAAATGGCAGAGCAGGCTCATGGGGCCAAATGACCTACACCTACTGCTATTTCTTATGTTCTTATGTTCCTTTGTTCTTAACTCTTGGACATCAATGCCACTCCGGAACCTTCTTCCCCTACACTTCCCTCAGATCCCATCCCTTCTTCCAATCTCATCCCCTGCCGTGTTTTCACTATCCCTCTCCGACCCCGAACGATCAGTCCTCAGCAAAGGTCTGAGCTTCATCTACTTAAGCCCCCAACTCATTGATGTTCGAGCTCGGCACGATGCTGAGCTCTTTTTCCGCTGCCTTCGCCTCCGTGCCCACTTCTTTGGCCAGGAGTCTTCTCCCCCCCTCGGCCCCTGCACAGTTGATCCTTTCTCACGCTTTCAAAATTCTCACTCTACCTGGACCCCTCCCTTTGGCCTCTTGCCCTCTCTAGACCTCCTCATTGCAAATTGCCAATGGGGCATCGGCTGTCTCAATTTCTCTGTTCCCCTCATTCGCTCCAACCTACCTCCCTCTGAAGTTGCAGCACTCCGCTCGCTCAGACCCAACACTAACCTTGTCATTAAACCTGCTGTCAAGGGTGGTGCTGTTGTTGTTTAGCGAACCAACCTCTACCTTGCAGAGGCTGATCGCCAACTCTCTGACACCCTCTCCTACCTCCCCCTGGATCATAACCCCACCACTGAACATCAAGCCATCATTTCCCAGACTGTCATTGACCTCATCGCCTCTGGAGATCTTCCCTCCACAGCCACCAACCTCATAGTCCCCCAACCCCACACAGCCCGCACTACCTCCTTCCCAAGATCCACAAACAGGGCTGCCCCAGTAGACCCATCATTTCAGCCTGTTCTTGCCCCACAGAACATATTTCTTCCTATCGCGACTCTTTTTTTTCTCCCCTTGTCCACTCTCTTCCCACCTACATCCGCGACTCCTCCGACACCCTCCGTCCATTTAACAGTTTCCAGTTTGCTGGCCCTAACCGTCTCCTTTTCACGATGGAAGTCCAATCCCTCTGCACTTCCATCCCCCACCAGGATGGCCTGAGGGCGCTCCGCTTCTTCCTTGAGCAGAGGCCCAACCTGTCCGCATCCAACACCACCCTCCTCCTGACTGAACTTGTTCTCACATTGAACAACTTCTCCTTTAACTCCACTCACTTTCTCCAAATGAAAGGTGTTCCTTTGGAAACCCACATGGGTCCTAGCTATGCCTGCCTTTTTGTGGGATATGTGAAACATTCTTTGTTCCAGTCCTACTCGAGTCCCCTCCCTCACCTATTTTTCTGATACTTTGATGACTGTATCGGTGCCGTTTCCTGCTCTCGTCCTGAACTTGAAAATTTCATTCACTTTGCATCCAAATTTTCACCCTTCCCTCATCTTCACATGGTCCATCTCCGACTCTTCTCTTCCCTTCCTCGACTTCTCTGTCTCCATTTCTAGGGATAGACTTTCGACCAGTATACACTATAAGCTCACTGACTCCCACCGTTACATAGAAAGATAGAAACAGAGAAAATAGGTGCAGGACTAGGCCATTCGGCCCTTCGAGCCTGCACTACCATTCAATATGATCATGGCTGATCATGCAACTTCAGTACCCCATTCCTACTTTCTCTCCATACCCCCTGATCCCTTTAGCTGTAAGGGCCACATTTAACCCCCCTTTGAATATATCTAACGAACTGACCTCAACAACTTTCTGTGGTAGAGAATTCCACAGGTTCACAATTCTCTGAGTGAAGAAGTTTCTCCTCATCTCGGTCCTAAATGGCTTACCCCTTATCCTTAAACTGTGACCCCTGGTTCTGGACTTCCCCAACATCGGGAACATTCTGACTGCATCTAACCTGTCCAGTCCCATCAGAATTTTATATGTTTCTATGAGATCCCCTCTCATTCACCTAAATTCCAGTGAATATAAGCCTAGTCGATCCAGTCTTTCTTCATACATCAGTCCTGCCATCCCGGGAATCAGTCTGGTGAACCTTCGCTGCACTCCCTCAATAGCAAGAATGTCCTTCTTCAGATTAGGAGACCAAAACTGCACACAAAAGTCAAGGTGTGGCCTCACAAAGGCCCTGTACAACTGCAGTAAGACCTCCCTGCTCCTATACTCAAATCCTCTTGCTATGAAGGCCATACAGCTTTTTGCCTTCTTCACCGCCTGCTGTACTTGCATGCCAACTTTCAATGACTGATGTACCATGACAATCAGATCTCGTTGCACCTCCCCTTTTCCTAATCTGTCACCATTCCGATATTATTCTGCCTCCCTGTTTTTGACACCAAAGTGGATAACCTCACATTTATCTACATTATACTGCATCTGCCATGCATTTGCCCACTCACCACAGTCCAAGTCACCCTGCAGCCTCTTAGCATCCTCCTCACAGCTCACATCGCCACCCAGTTTAGTGTCATCTACAAACATAGAGATATTACATTCAATTCCTTTGTCTAAATCATTAATGTATATTGTAAATAGCTAGGGTCCTAGCATTGAACCTTGCGGTACCCCACTAGTCACTGCCTGCCATTCTGAAAAGAACCCATTTATTCCTACTCTTTGCTTCCTGTCTGCCAACCAGTTCTCTATCCACATCAATACATTACCCCCAATACCATGTGCTTTAATTTTGCACACTAATCTCTTGTGTGGGAGCTTGTCAAAAGCCTTTTGAAAGTCCAAATAAACCACATCCACTCTACTAGTTACATCCTCAAAAAATTCTCGAAGATTTGTCAAGCATGATTTCCCTTTCATAAATCCATGCTGACTTCGACCGATCCTGTCACTGCTTTCCAAATGCACTGCTATTATATCTTTAATAATTGATTCCAACATTTTCCCCACTACCGATGTCAGTCTAACTCGTCTAGAATTCCCTTTTTTCTCTCTCCCTCCTTTTTTAAAAAGTGGGGTTACATTAGCTACCCTCTAATCCATAGGAACTGATTCAGAGTCTATAGAATGTTGGAAAATGACCACCAATGCATCTACTATTTCTAGGGCCACTTCCTTAAGTACTCTGGGATGCAGACTATCAGGCCCTGGGGATTTATTGGCCTTCAATCTCATCAATTTCCCTAATACAATTTCCTGACTAATAAGGGTTTCCTTCAGTTCCTCCTTCTCGCTCGACCCTCGGTCCCCTAGGATTTCTGGAAGGTTATTTGTGTCTTCCTTAATGAAGACAGAACCAAAGTATTTGTTCAATTGGTCTGCCATTTCTTTGTTCCCTATTATAAATTCACCTGATTCTGACTGCAAGGGACCTACATTTGTCTTCACTAATTTTTTTATCTTCACTTATCTATAGAGGCTTTTGCAGTCAGTTTTTATGTTCCCTGCAAGCTTCCTTTCATACTCTATTTTCCCCCTCCTAATTAAACCCTTTGTCCTCCTCTGCTGAATTCTAAATTTCTCCCAGTCCTCAGATTTGCTGCTTTTTCTGGCCAATTTATATGCCTCTTCCTTGAATTTAACATTATCCTTAATTTCCCTCGTTAGCCACGGTTGAGCCACCTTCCCCGTTTTATTTTTACGCCAGACAGGGATGTACAATTGTTGAAGTTCATCCATGTGATCGTTAAATGTCTGCCATTGCCTATCCACCGTCAACCCTTTAAGTATGATACACCAGTCTATTCTAGCCAATTCTCATCTCATACCATCGAAGTTACCTTTCTTTAAGTTCAGGACCCTAGTCTCTGAATTAACTGTGTCACTCTCCATCTTAATGAAGAATTCTACCATATTATGGTCACTCTTCCCCAAGGGGCCTCGCACAACAAGATTGCTAATTAATCCTTTCTCATTTCACAACACTCAGACTAGGATGGCCAGCTCTCCAGTTTGTTCCTCGACATATTGGTCTAGAAAACCATCCCTTATACACTCCAGGAAATCCTCCTCCACCGTATTGCTACCAGTTTGTTTAGCCCAATCTATATGTAGATTAAAGTCACCCATGATAACTGCTGTACCTTTATTGCACACATCCTTAATTTCCTGTTTGATTCCATCCCCAACCTCACTACTGCTGTTTGGTGGTCTGTACACAACTCCCACTAATATTTTCTGCCTTTTGGTGTTTCGCAGCTCTACCCATACAGATTCCACATCATCCAAGCTAATGTCCTTCCTTACTATTGCGTTAATCTCCTCTTTAACCAGCAACGCTACCCACCTCCTTTTCCTTGCTGTCTATCCGTCCTAAATATTGAATACCCCTGGATCTTGAGTTCCCAGCCTTGGTCACCCTAGAGCCATGTCTCCGTAATCCCAATTACATCATATCCGGTAACAGCTATCTGCGCAGTTAATTCATCCACCTTATTATGAATGCTCCTCGCGTTGAGACACAGAGCCTTTAGGCTTGTTTTTTTTAACACTCTTTGTCCTTTTAGAATTATGTTGCAATGTGGCCCTTTTTGATTTTTGCCTTTGATTTCTCTGCCCTCCACTTTTCCTTATCTCCTTTCTACTTTTTGCCTCTGCCCCCATTTTACTTCCCGCTGTCTCCCTGCATCGATTCCCAGCCCCTCCCCATCATCATAGGCAGTCCCTTGAAGTGAGGATGACTTGCTTCCACGCAAAAAAGGGATGAGTTCACAGGTGTTTCAATGAAGGACCTAATATTCCAGATCCCGAACTATTACGTGAAGGGTGGAAGATGCCTGTGCTTGGATTTTTTTAATGTGTGGTGGCTGTTGCACACCAGCAACCACATGGATTGACAGAGCTAGGTCTTGGTCCACTGGCAAGGATTGCCCAAGACTTACTGGAGACCAGCTCTGCTGCACAGACCGAGCGCGCACACATATTGCAGTGTGGGCTGGTCCATGCTGCCCCTGGGCTCTCGCCTCTTCTGGCCCCCAGATTCCTACCTCTCCTAGGCCCCGGTCACTTCCCTCTACAGCCTCTTGCCGCTCCGTTGCCTCTTCTGCTGTGCCTGCCCGCACTGGAATCAGCGACCTGGCTTCGTAGCCGTTGCCCTCCTGCAGCAGCATGTGTTACTCTCTCCAATGGCCTCGGCCTGCTGATGGTCTTGCAGGCTGGGACCGTGCCGGTTTCCGGGCCAGGCCACCACATGCTGCTCCCTCCAATGGCCCCGGCCTGCTGATGGTCCCCTACAGCACTAGCAAACACCTGGGCTACACTTCCTCCCACCCCGCATCCTGTAAGGACTCCATTCCATTCTCCCAGTTTCTCCGTCTCGGTCACATCTGCTCTGACGACGCCACTTTTCACACTAGTGCCTCTGATATGTCTTCCTTTTTCCTCAATCGAGGATTCTCCTCCACCATGGTTAACATGGCCCTCAACCGTGACCGTTCTATTTCCCGCACCTCTACTCTCACCCCTTCCCCTCCCTCTCAAAACCATGACAGGGTTCCCTTTGTCCTCATTTTTCACCCCACCAGCCTCCACGTTCAACGGATCATCCTCCGCCATTTCCGTCACCTCCAGCATGATCCCACCACCAATCACATCTTCCCCTCACCTCCCCTCTCAGTGTTCTGAAGGGACTGCTCCCTCCATGACACCCTGGTCCATTCCGCAGTCACCCCCAGTACCACCTCTCCTTCCCACGGCACCTTCCCGTGCAAGCACAGGAGATACAACACCTGCCCTTTTACCTCCTCCGTTCCCAATATCAAGGGCCTCAAATACTTCTTCCAGGTGTAACAGCGATTTACTTGCACTTTCAGTTTAGTAAAATGTATTCACTGCTCATGATGCAGCCTCCTTTACATTGGGGAGACCAAGCCTAGATTGGGTGACCGCTTTGCTGAACACCTCTGCTCAGTCCATAAGTTTGACCCTGAGCTTCTGGTTGCCTGTCACTTTAATTCTCCACTCCACTCCCACCCTGATCTCTCCATCCTCGGACTCCTGCACTGTTCCAATGAAGCTCCACGCAAGTTCGAGGAACAGCACCTCATCTTTCATTTAGGCACTTTACTGCCTTCTGGACTCAACATCGAGTTCAACAATTTCAGAGTGTAACCTCTGGCCATCTTTGGCTCCCTTTCCCTTCCCCCCCCATCTTATGTTTTATTTTCATTATCTCTAATGGCAGCTGGTCATTGCTCCACCATTCACTCCCTATCCAGATTAACCTTTTTCTAACCTCTATCATTACTATTTCAATTAGACCCATCATCCCTTTTGTCTCTCTAAACTCTCCTGGCTTGCACTCTATCACAGATCTTCCCGCTTGTTCTTTCTTCCCCTCCCCCTTTCAATGCTTAAGAATGTGCCCTTTTCGAACATTCGGCCGTTCTGACCAAGGGTCATCGACCCGAAACGTTAACTCTGTTTTTCTCACCACAGATGCTGCCTGACCCGCTGAGATTTCCAGCATTCTGTTTTTATTATGAGGGGACAAAAATTGCCAATGGGAATTTCAGGACTACCTTAAGAGAAAGGGGAGAAGGAGGAAGATGAGGAAGAGGAGGCTGGCAAGGAACCCATGCCACCACAACCACCACGACCACAGGGGAGGCATCGTGGATATTTCGCCGTTGCAAAAGCCTTACGTTGGCAGCTCATAATTGAACACTTTGCTTGAAGAGTGAACGGCAGGTTTGAGCACTACCTAGCCACTCTATCCCACCATGTTGACTATTCACCTTCTTGTTCTGCAAATGAGACACTACACAGAAATGGTTAAGGTAAAGAAAACATTTATTGCACATTGTAACATAGTAAACTTTGTAACCTTCATTGTGAGACTTAAATAAAATGACCTGCACCAGCAGTGTGATAATTCAACAACATTATCAGAACATAATCCAGCATCAAGTATCAACAACATAATCCAGTGTGATACTGTAACATAATATACGATACATCCAGCATCAACAACATAATCCAGCAACATCAATTCCTGCCCCACTATTCTTTCCTAATGTCTTTTGCCCCCTTCCCTTCATCACCCTCCCTTGTCTGTTGCTCCTAATCAAAGTGGCACCAAGATGGCGTGCATTAAGGCTGCCAGAGTGCTGCTGTGCTGGGGAGAGAAGTGGCATCTGGGGATGCACTGGACCAGCTCGTGGTGTGGAAGGCCCGGCTTCTGACTGGCTAGCCTCTTCATCGGCGTCACCAGTCACAGGTGGTTTGGGTGACAACCATCGCTGATGCTTGGTTGGCGACTGAGTGGGGGGATACGGAATGCTGTCATCCAGACGAATGACACCACCTCCCTAGCAATCGGTGCACCTTGCTGGCCTGCTTCAGAACTATCACTTCCCTGTGTGACAGTGGGGAATGCAGAAAGTATGGAAGCAGGCATGAACTGCGTCACCTGCCCAAGCTGAAGCAGAGCTTGTGCCTGTGATGCACCATATTCTGCAAGGGCTCGCACCACACTCTCCGGGACTCCAGTGTCACTGCTGGTGGCCACCAACCTCGTGTGGGCATTGATGGCCTCACTGCTATCACAGCTCGCACTGACAATCTGCGACCTTACCTCCCTAATGGTCGCTTTCAGACTGTCACTGCTCATGGGAATCCTACCCAAGACATTAAGGAACTGATGGCTGATTTGGATGCTCTCCCTGGACATTCCCACCATGTCTAGTTCCACGTCTGCCTGTCTGTCAGCAGACCAACTTTGCCGATTCACCTTCCGGAGAGAAGGTCTGCGGGATTCAACTCCATCACTGCGTTGCTGCACACCACAGATCCCAGGAGCCTCGGATTCCTCGAACCCCCAGACCATCACGTTGTCCCCAGAGGAGCTGAGTGCCGATGGTGGTGCAGGGGTCGTCGGATGCTGCGCCGGAGTCGGCTCATCCGTATCCTCCTCTTCCTCCTCCAGACAATGGCCTGACGCGATGAGGTCCCTTGAGGTATGCGGCACCTGTGGCTGGTCATCTGGAAGCAGAAAGCAACAGACGAGTGGTTAGCAGCAGTGGAGGGGACAGGGTGACATGAGGAAGGTCACATAGCACAGGCTCATTTGAAGGACCACCGCTACTCCATTGTATCTAGTCCAGAGACACTGCAGAACATTGCCCCCACCTAGCCCAGGGAGTGCGCAGGACATTGCTCTAACCTAGTCCAGATGCACTGCAGGACATTGCCCTAACCTAGTCAAGAGGCACTGCAGGACATTGCTCTAACCTAGTCCAGAGGCACTGCAGGACATTGCCCCAACCCAGCCCAGGGAGGGTGCAGGACTTACCTTCAGTATCCAAGCAGGGTTTAGCTCCCCCGGTGGCAGTTGCCCAACCTACGATGCCGATGAGGCCTGCGACTCTCTCCTCGATGTCCATGAGTGGCAGGGTCTGAGGCGGACAGCTGCCTGTCCGCACTTGCTCGCGGCCATTATGAGACTTCTTTGCCTGCAAAGATGAAAATGGGAAAGGTTACAAGAGGGTCCATCTGCTCTTGTGGCACAGATAGCCACCAAAGCCAACTACAGACCCCAACTATTTACAATCTATATTAATGACTTGGAAGAAGGGACTGAGTGTAATGTAGCCAAGTTTGCTGATGATTCAAAGATGGGAGGAAAAGCAATGTGTGAGGAGGACACAAAAAATCTGCAAAAGGACATAGACAGGCTAAGTGAGTGGGCAAAAATTTGGCAGATGGAGTATAATGTTGGAAAGTGTGAGGTCATGCACTTTGGCAGAAAAAAATCAAAGAGCAAGTTATTATTTAAATGGAGAAAGATTGCAAAGTGCTGCAGCAGGACCTGGGGGTACTTGTGCTTGAAACACAAAAGGATAGTATGCAGTACAGCAAGCGATCAGGAAGGTCAATGGTATCTTGGCCTTTATAGCAAAGAGGATGGAGTATAAAAGCAGGGAAGTCTTGCTACAATTATACAGGGTATTGGTAAGATCACACCTGGAATACTGCATGCAGTTTTAGTTTCCATATTTACGAAAGGATATACTTGCTTTGGAGGCAGTTCAGAGAAAATTCACGAGGTTGATTCCAGAGATGAGGGGGTTGACTTATGAGGAAAGGTTGAGTAGGTTGGGCCTCTACTCATTGGAATTCAGAAGATTGAGAGGTGATCTTATTGAAACGTATAAGATTATGAGGGGTCTTGACAAGGTGGATGCAGAGAGAATGTTTCCACTGATGGGGGAAATCTTTGAATAAGGGGCTGCCCATTTAAAACTGAGATGTGGAGAAATTTCTTTTATCAGAGGGTTGTGGATCTGTGGAATTTGCTGCCTCAGAGAACTGTGGAAGCTGGGACATTGAATAAATTTAAGACAGAGATAGACAGTGTTATGTCTGCAATCCTAGGTAACCTGTATCATACCGCCACCAGAGGGCATACCTGTTGGAGTACTGTATATAAGCAGGTCTCCCATGCTGTACCAACACTTTGGAGTTTGAATAAAGGAGCTAAGGTTACACTTACTCATGTACTTTGTTGCATTACTTTATTATGAGTATAGCAACTGCCGACGAGATAATGAACCATCACGCGAAAATGCAGAGAACTGTTCGTATCCTGGAGAAATTCTCAGAAGGGGATGCTTGGGAGGCCTTCGTGGAGCGACTCGACCAATACTTCATGGCCAACGAGCTGGAAGGGGATGAAAACACTGCCAAACAAAGGGCGATCCTCCTCACCGTCTGTAGGGCAACAACCTATGGCCCCATGAAGAATCTTCTAGCTCCGGTGAAACCAACAACCAAATCGTATGAACAACTGTGTACGCTGGTCCAGGAGCACCTAAATCCGAAGGAAAGCATTCTGATGGCAAGGTGTCGATTTTACACGTATCAACGGTTTGAAGGCCAGGAACTGGTGAGCTACTTCGCTGAACTAAGGTGCCTTGCAGGACATTGCGAATTCGATGGATTCCTTGAGCAAATGCTAAGAGACTTCTTTGTGCTTGGCATTGGCCATGAGGTTATCCTTCGCAAACTACTGATTGTTGAAACATCGAACCTGAGCAAAGCCATAACGATAGTCCAGGCATTTATGTCTACCAGCGATAACACCAAACAAATTTCCCAGCATAAAGAGGTTTCGGCAAGTACTGTACACAAAGTAACGTCGTTTTCAGGCAGGAATGCATATGGCAGAACGTACACGCCGGCAGCTGCACAACCTCAGATGACTCAGAGTCCACCATCAAGGCAGTTAACACCTTGTTGGAGTTGCGGAGGTGATCATCGAGCCCATCAATGCCACTTCAAACACTATGTGTGCAAAGGCTGTGGAACAATGGGACACCTCCAGCAAATGTGCAGACGAGCTGCAAACCCTGCAAACCACCAGGTTGCAGAGGAGGATCGATCCATGGTGGATCAGGCTGAACGAGAGACTCGAACCGAGGAGGCAGAAGTATACGGGGTACAAACCTTCACCACGAAATGTCCACCGATCATGCTAAAAGTCAAACTGGACTGAATTCCAGCATCCATGGAACTAGACACAGGTGCGAGTCAGTCTATCATGAGCAAAAAGGCCTTCGACAGGCTGTGGTGCAACAAGGCACATAGGCCCAAGCTTAGCCCCATTTATACCAAGCTAAGAACTTACACTAAAGAGCTGATCCCTGTTATTGGCAGCGCAGCAGCAAAAGTCTCCTATGATGGAGCAGTGCACGAACTCCCATTATCGATTGTGCCAGGAGATGGCCCCACACTGTTCGGCAGAAGCTGGCTGGGAAAAATCCACTGGAACTGGGACGACATTTGAGCGCTTTCGTCCATCGACGATGCCTCATGTGCCCAGGTTCTGAGCAAGTTCCTGTCATTGTTTGAGCTAGGCATCAGAAGTTTCTCGGGGGCAAAGGTGCAGATCCACTTGGTTCCCGGTACACGACCCATCCACCACAAGGCACGGGCAGTGCCATATATGATGTGAGAGAAAGTGGAAATTGAGCTGGACAGGCTGCAGCGAGAAGGCATCATCGCGCCGGTGGAGTTCAATAAGTGGGCTAGTCCGATTGTTCCGGTTCTCAAAAGGCGATGGCACGGTCAGAATTTGTGGGGACTATAAAGTAACGATTAACCATTTTTCACTACAGGATCGTACCCGCTACCCAAGGCAGACAACCTATTTGTGACCCTGGCTGGAGGGAAGATATTCACCAAGTTGGACCTGACCTCGGCCTATGTGAAGCAGGAGCTGGAGGAATCTTCGAAAGACCTCACCTGCATCAACACGCACAAAGGTCTGTTCATCTACAATAGATGCCCGTTTGGGATTTGATCGGCCGCGGCTATTTTTCAAAGGAACATGGAGAGACTGCTAAAGTTGGTTCTGCACAGCGTGGTTTTCCAGGACGACATACTGGTCACAGGTCGGGACACCATCGAACACTTTAAGAACCAGGGAGAGGTTCTAAGTCGGCTAGATATTGTGGGACTCAGGTTGAAACGCTTGAAGTGTGTTTTCCTGGCACCAGAGGTCGAGTTCTTAGAGAGAAGAATCATGGCAGACGGCATCAGACCCACTGACACCAAGACGGAGGCCATCAAGAACACGTCGAGACCATAGAACGTGACGGAGCTGCGGTTGTTCCTGGGACTCCTCAACTATTTCAGTAATTCCCTACCCGGGTTAAGCACCTTGCTAGAACCTCTAATGTGCTGCTATGCAAGGGAGATGACTGGGTATGGGGGAATTCACAAGAGGTTGCTTTTGAGAAAGCCAGAAATCTGTTATGTTCCAACAAACTGCTCATTCTGTATAACCCATGTAAACGTTTAGTGCTAGCTTGCGATGCGTCTTCATATAGGGTCGGGTGTGTGTTACAACAAGCTAATGAATCGGGAACATTGCAACCGGTCGCCTATGCGACCAGGAGTTTGTCCAAGGCTGAAAGGGCCTACAGCATGATTGAAAAAGAAGCTCTGGCATGTGTTTACGGGGTGAAAAAAATGCGCCAGTATCTGTTTGGTCTCAAGTTTGAGTTAGAAACTGACCATAAGCCGCTCATATCACGATTCTTAGAGAGCAAAGGGATTAATACCAATGCCTCTGCCCGCATCCAAAGATGGGCGCTCACGCTATCTGAATATAACTATGTAATCCGCCACAGACCAGACGCAGGGAACTGGCCTGATGCTCTCAGTCGGCTACCATTGCCCACCACCGGGTGGAAATGGCACAGCCTGCAGACATGCTCTTGGTGATGGATGCATTTGAAAATGAAAAGTCACCCGTTATGGCCCACCAGATCAGGACCTGGACCAGCCAGGATCCTTTACTGTCCGTTGTAAAAAAACTGTGTCCTCCATGAAAGCTGGTCTAGCGTCCCAGCGGAGATGCATGAAGAGATCAAGCCATTCCAGCGGCGCAAAGACGAAATATCCATACAGGTGGTTGTCTTTTGTGGGGCAATTGCGTGGTTTTGCCTAAGAAAGGCAGGGAAATGTTCATACACGCCCTACACAGTACCCACCCAGGCATAGTGATGAAGAAAGCTATAGCCAGATCCCATGTGTGGTGGCCTGGCATCAACTCAGACTTGGAGTCTTGTGTGTGCCAATGCAACACTTGCTCTCAACTGAGCAATGCACCCAAAGAGGCACCACTAAGTCTGTGGTCATGGCCCTCCAAACCATGGTCTAGGATCCACGTTGACTTTGCTGGTCCGTTTCTAGGCATAATGTTTTTGGTTGTTGTGGATGCTTATTCAAAATGGATTGAATGTGTAATAATGTCTGTAAGCATGTCCACTGCCACCGTCGAAAGCCTATGAGCCATGTTCGCCATGCACAGCCTGCCTGATGTCCTTCTCAGCGACAATGGGCCGTGCTTCACCAGTGCTGCATTCAAGGAATTTATGATTCACAATGGGATCAAGCATGTCACATCTGTCCCGTTCAAGCCCGCATCCAACAGCCAGGCAGAACGGGCAATCCAAACAATCAAGCAAAGCTTGAAACGTGTGTCGGATGGCTCCCTGCAGGCCCGCCTGTCCCGAGTCCTGTTCAGCTACTGCTCCAGACCCCACTCACTCACCGGGGTTCCCCCCAGCCGAGCTGCTCATGAAAAGGGCGCTCAAAACAAGGCTCTCTCTTGTTCATCCTGATCTCCATGATCATGTTGAGGGCAGGCGGCATCAACAAAGCATGTACCATGATTGCGCAAATTTGTCACGCGATAATGAAGTCAATGACCCTGTATTTGTACTCAACTATGGACATGGTCCCAAATAGTTTGCTGGCACCATCATAGCTAAAGAAGGGAGTAGGGTGTTTCAGGTCAAACTTGCTAATGGACTAACTTGCAGAAAGCATTTGGACCAAACCAAACTGCGATTCACAAAAAGCCACGAGCAACCCGAAGAGGACACCACCAACTTTGACCCTGCAACACACACACAAGTGGCAACCGACATCACGGTCGACCACGAAACTGAACCCACCATCCCCAGCAGCCCGGCAAGGCCAGCTGACCAGCAGCCCAGCGAAGGTCCAACCAACTCACCCACACCTGCATTTGTACCGAGACGATCGACAAAGGAGTGAAAAGCCTCAGATCGTCTCACCCTGTAAATAAGTGTACTATTGACTTTGGGAGGGAGTGATGTTATGTATGTAACCCTAGGCAACCTGTATCATACCGCCACCAGAGGGCCTACCTGTTGGAATCCCAAGGGATTCCAGCATCCCTTGGGAGCATTGTATATAAGCAGGCCTCCCATGCTGTACCAACACTCTGGAGTTTGAATAAAGGAGCTAAGGTCACACTTACTCATGTCCACAGCACTTCGTTAAATTACTTTATTATGAGTATAACAGACAGTTTCTTAACCGATAAGGGAATAAGGAATTATGGGGAACGGGCAGGAAAGTGGACCTGAGTCCATGATCGAATCAGTCAAGATCATATTAAATGGCGGAACAGGCTCGAGGGGCCGTATGGCCAACTCCTGCTCCAATTTCTTATGTTCTTATGTTCTTTTCAAGCACTTATACCATACTGTCCGAATGTAATACAGTCCTCTGTTTAATTGCCTTGGAAGTTGCACATGGTTCACGAGGAGGACATCGAAGTGGAGAGCTGGGGATCTATGAGATCTCAGAAAGCAATCTTAATAATGTGTAAAGATCATTCATGGCAAATAGGGTGCCGAACTAAGCCTACCTATGTGTCATGCATGTTAGGAGGCAACCCACAGAGTGCTGAGAGACACCAACAGCATAAGAACAAATATTGTGTTAGATTTATCCTTGAAGTAATGAAGAAGTGCATGAATGAAAATGGTACTCACTCTGATGACCCTGGTGAGATCGTTAAATTTCTTTCAGAACTGTGTGCCAGTCCTCACCACAGTGTCCGTGGCAGAGACCTCTTCATCAATTTCTCTCCAAATCCTCTTAAATATGGATGGCAGTGGTCTAAAACCACCCCGAAGATGCAACTACTGCCATCTTTTTCCGCAGCCCCCACTAGAGCGTCATTAGCCTCGTGGCTGAATCGTCTGGCACACTGTCTGGAATCATCGTCCTCCATGACCAAATTTAAAATGTGAAACGGCTGATTAAGCCCTGGTTGTACTGCGCATGTGTGCACAGGAAGTGGCCGCACCCTGCATTGCGTTTGCGACAGGAGCCAAGACCAGAAGCATGGGAAAAAAAAAAATCGCGCATGCACAGAAGGTCAGATTGTGTCAGCACTGGAACTTTCGGCTCCGGCAAACAAAGTCTGCGGTGCAACACCGGAGTTAATGCTAATGCTCCTCGTGAACTTTCATTCGCCGAAAGTTCCTCGCTTTGATGCTAACATCATCCTGCTGCTAAATTTTTCGCTCCCCCGCGAATTGTGCCCGGAAATGTGCGAAAATGGAAAAAGCTGGAAATCCAACCCTACAGTTACTACCCGGATTCCTTCAGCGATTGTGCCATTTCAACTACATATATTACTTGAGCTTGCATCCTCATGTTGCAATCAAAACATCCAGCTAATAAGTTCCTCATATTGTGTATCAGTACTCACTATTTAATCAAAATATTAAATAACTCTAGAAACAGAAAGGAATAAAATTACATTCAAATTAATACTGTTCTTCGTAACTGTTTTGGGGAGGGCGTCTTCGTGGTCATACCTTCTAAAAGCTGAAACAAAGGGGAAATATTGTGAACATGTGAGTATTTCCAAAAATGTATAAAATGTTTAACTATATATATAAATAAATAAATATAGGCCAACTTTTTAAAAAACCGCCACCCTCCCCCACCACACCTCCCCCGCACCCCCCCCCCCCCAGCCCCACCCCTCCCTGATCTTATGTATTTTCTCTCTCTCTTAGGAGTGTTCTAAAGGAGAAAAGTGATGTGGAGAGGTTTACAGAGGGAATTCCAGAGTTTAGGGCCTTGGCAGCTGAAAGCACGGTTGCCAATGGTGGAGTGATTAAAATCGGAGATGCTCAAGAGGCCAGAATTGAAGGAACACAGATATTTGTAAGAACATAAGAAATAGGAGCAGGAGTGGGCCATTCAGCCTTTACACACTTCGTAAAACCCAGCAGTTATAGCAAGACGTGCATTCAGGAGCTCCATGTCCTTACACTGACCTCCTGGATCCAGGGTCCCTGCTTAGCCCACCCCCGGTGATTGGAGACACCCTCACTAGGCCTCCGATCACTTTACCTGACCCACCCCCACCCCCAATCATCCTGAGGCCAGTCACGATCTGATCCTCCTCCCCCACCTTCCCCCTCGATGATGGTTGGCCACAATCCTCTGGTGGCGGGCCCTGATCTGATCCTCCTCCTCCCCCATCCCACCCAGTCGCCCAGAGGCCAGCACCGGCCTCTAACCGTTTCCTTCATCTCTGCTCTGTGTGACCTCGTGCCGCAGGCCTATCCGCATGCAACCAGCCAGCCTCTCCATCTGGCTGCCTGTTGGCGGGAAACGGAGACTTCAGATACAAAATGTTTCAAATGTTAAAGTTGGCAGGGTCTCCAGGAAACCTGTTCTCTTGGGTTTCCCGCCTGCATCATATAATTTTTTGGAATTTTTGAAGGGGGGTGGATAGATCATACTGATGGTAATTTGCAATTGTTTCATGCTGAAAAATCCCTATTCGTCTTATTACTTCGGTAACCTTTTTCTTGGTTAAAAAGTCTATCGTCATAAGTTGTTTCAACATTTTTAAGTGGTTTCCTGGTTGGGTAATTTCCATGATTTGGTTGGTCAGACAATATATATGTCAGAATAACAGGCTGGGTTCAAATGGCATTTTCACAGATTCAAATTGGAAAAATGATGGTTAAAAATTCAGAATTGTACTATGTGATGATTAACACGTTCTATGAATGGACGATACAATCTGTTTATAAGGCAAATGCTGGATAAGGCAGGTATCAATTATTAAGGATGAAATAGCAGCACATTTGGAAAGCAGTGACAGGATCGGTCCAAGTCAGCATGGATTTATGAAAGGGAAATCATGCTTGACAAATCTTCTTGAATTTTTTGAGGATGTAACTAGTAGAGTGGACAAGGGAGAACCAGTGGATGTGGTGTATTTGGACTTTCAAAAGGCCTTTGACAAGGTTCCACATAAGAGATTGGTGTGCAAAATCAAAGCACATGGTATTGGGGGTAATGTACTGGCATGGATAGAGAATTGGTTGGCAGACAGGAAGCAGAAAGTCGGGGTAAACGGGTCCTTTTTGGAATGGGAGGCAGTGACTAGTGGAGTGCCGCAGGGCTCAGTGCTGGGACCCCAACTCTTTACAATATACATCAATGATTTGGATGAAGGAATTGAGTGTAATATCTCCAAGTTTGCAGATGACACTAAACTGGGTGGCGGTGTGAGCTGTGAGGAGGATGCTAAGAGGCTTCAGGATGATTTGGACAGGTTAGGTGAGTGGGCAAATGCATGGCAGATGCAGTATAATGTGGATAAATGTGAGGTTATCCACTTTGGTGGCAAAAACACGAAGGCAGAATATTATCTGAATGGCGGCAGATTAGGAAAAGGGGAGGTGCAACGAGACCTGGGTGTCATGGTTCATCAGTCATTGAAAGTTGGCATGCAGGTACAGCAGGCGGTGAAGAAGGCAAATGGCATGTTGGCCTTCATAGCTAGGGGATAGGAGCAGGGAGGTCTTACTGCAGTTGTACAGGGCCTTGGTGAGGCCTCACCTGGAATATTGTGTTCAATTTTGATCTCCTAATATGAGGAAGGACATTCTTGCTATTGAGGGAGTTCAGCGAAGGTTCACCAGACTGATTCTAGGGATGACATATGAGGAGAGATTGGATCAACTGGGCCTTTATACGCTGGAGTTTAGAAGGATGAGAGGGGATCTCATAGAAACTTATAAGATTCTGACGGGACGGGATAGGTTAGATGCGGGAAGAATGTTCCCGATGTTGGGGAAGTCCAGAACCAGGGGACACTGTCTTAGGATAAGGGGTAGGCCATTTAGGACTGAGATGAGGAGAAACTTCTTCACTCAGAGAGTTGTTAACCTGTGGAATTCCCTGCCGCAGAGAGTTGTTGATGCCAGTTCATTGGATATATTCAAGAGGGAGTTAGATATAGCCTTTATGGCAAAAGGGATCAAGGGGTATGGAGAGAAAGCGGGAAAGGGGTACTGAGGTGAAGGATCAGCCATGATCTTATTCAATAAGATCATTGAATGGCATCGAAGGGCCGAGTGGCCTACTCCTGCACCTATTTTTTATGTTTCTATGTTTTTATGTATCCATGATAACCCCAGTCTACTTTTCTTCGGCAGTCCCTCAGAGTCAAGGATGACTTGCTTCCACACTAAGATGAATTCTAAGGTGGCTGATGAGTCCAATGCTGGATCTACAGACTCTGTCACAGGTGGGCGGGTGGTGGTTGAAGGGACGGGTGGGTGGGGTGCTTGGTTTGTCGGATGCTCCTTCCGCTGTTTGTACTTGGCTACCGTGTGCTCCCAATGAAGAGACTCAAAGCGTTCGATGCCTTTCCGAATGCTTCTTCTCCACTTTGAGCGGTCATGGGCCAGGGATTCCCAAGAGTCGGTGGGAATGTTACATTTTTTCAGGGAGGCTTTGAGGTTGTCCTTGAAGTGTTTTCTCTGCCCTCCTGTGAAAGAGCTCGGAGTACTGTGCCTGTTTTGGGAGTCTTGTAACAAGCATGCGGATTACGTGGCCCACCCATCGGAGCTGATTGAGCGCGATCATAGAAACATAGAAAATAGGTGCAGGAGTAGGCCATTCGGCACTTCGAGCCTGCACCACCATTCGATAAGATCATGGCTGATCATTCCCTCAGTACCCCTTTCCTGCTTTCTCTCCATATCCCTTGATCCCCTTAGCCGTAAGGGCCATATCTAACTCCCTCTTCAATATATCCAATGAACTGGTATAAACAAATCTCTGCGGCAGGGAATTCCACAGGTTAATAACTCTCTGAGTGAAGAAGTTTCTCCTCATCTCAGTCCTAAATGGCCTACCCCTTATCCTAAGACTGTGTGCCCTGGTTCTGGACTTCTCCAACATTGGGAACAATCTACCCGCATCTAACCTGTCCTGTCCCGTCAGAACCTTGTATGTTTTTACGGGATCCCCTCTCATTCTTCTAAACTCCAATGTATAAAGGCCCAGTTGATCCAGTCTCTCCTCATATGTCAGTCCAGCCATCCCTGGAATCAGTCTGGTGAACCTTCGCTGCACTCCCTCAATAGCAAGAATGTCCTTCCTCAGATTAGGAGACCAAAATTGAATATAATGTTCCAGGTGAGGCCTCACCAAGGCCCTGTACAACTGCAGTAAGACCTCTCTGCTCCTATACTCAAATCCCCTAGCTATGAAGGCCAACATACCATTTGCATTCTTTACCGCCTGCTGTACCTGTATGCCAACTTTCAATGACTGATGAACCATGACACCCAGGTCTCGTTGCACCTCCCCTTTTCCGAATCTGCCGCCATTCAGATAATATTCTGTCTTCCCGTTTTTGCACCCAAAGTGGATAACCTCCCATTTATCCACATTATACTGCATCTGCCATGCATTTGCCCACTCACTAACCTGTCTAAGTCACCCTGCAGCCTCTTAGCGTCCCCCTCACAGCTCACACCTCCACCCAGTTTAGTGTCATCTGCAAACTTGGCGATATTACACTCAATTTCTTCATCCAAATCATTGATGTATATTGTAAAGAGCTAGGGTCCCAGCACTGAGCCCTGCGACACTCCACTAGTCACTGCCTGCCATTCTGAAAAGGACCCGTTTATCCCGACTCTCTGCTTCCTGTCTGCCAACCAGTTCTCTATCCACATCAGTATATTACCCCCAATACCATGTGCTTTGATTTTGCACACCAATCACTTGTGTAGGACCTTGTCAAAGGTCT
The DNA here is from genome assembly GCF_044704955.1 of Pristiophorus japonicus. Taxonomy (NCBI): domain Eukaryota; kingdom Metazoa; phylum Chordata; class Chondrichthyes; family Pristiophoridae; genus Pristiophorus; species Pristiophorus japonicus. Next base: position 173,716,897 of record NC_091978.1, on the reverse strand, counting down.
TTTGAAAGTCCAAATACACCACATCCACTGGTTCTCCCTTGTCCACTCTACTAGTTACATCCTCAAAAAATCCAGAAGATTTGTCAAGCCTGATTTCCCCTTCATAAATCCATGCTGACTTGGACCGATCCTGTCACTGCTTTCCAAATGCGCTGCTATTTAGAAACATAGAAAATAGGTGCAGGAGCAGGCCATTCAGCCCTTCTAGCCTGCACCGCCATTCAATGAGTTCATGGCTGAACATGAAACTTCAGTACCCCCTTCCTGCTTTCTCGCCATACCCCTTGATCCCCCGAGTAGTAAGGACTTCATCTAACTCCCTTTTGAATATATTTAGTGAATTGGCCCCAACCACTTTCTGTGGCAGAGAATTCCACAGGTTCACCACTCTCTGGGTGAAGAAGTCTCTCCTCACCTCGGTCCTAAATGGCTTACTCCTTATCCTTAGACTGTGACCTCTGGTTCTTGACTTCCCCAACATTGGGAACATTCTTCCTGCATCTAACCTGTCTAAACCCATCAGGATTTTAAACGTTTCTATGAGGTCCCCTCTCATTCTTCTGAACTCCAGTGAATACAAGCCCACTTGATCCAGTCTTTCTTGATAGGTCAGTCCCACCATCCCGGGAATCAGTCTGGTGAATCTTCGCTGCACTCCCTCAATAGCAAGAATGTCCTTCCTCAAGTTAGGAGACCAGAATTGTACACAATACTCCAGGTGTGGCCTCACCAAGGCCCTGTACAACTGTAGTAACACCTCCCTGCCCCTGTACTCAAATCCCCTCGCTATGAAGGCCAATATGCCATTTGCTTTCTTAACCGCCTGCTGTACCTGCATGCCAACCTTCAATGACTGATGTACCATGACACCCAGGTCTCGTTGCACCTTCCCTTTTCCTAATCTGTCACCATTCAGATAATAGTCTGTCTCTCTGTTTTTACCACCAAAGTGGATAACCTCACATTTATCCACATTATACTTCATCTGCCATGCATTTACCAACTCACCTAACCTATCCAAGTCACTCTGCAGCCTCATAGCATCCTCCTCGCAGCTCACACTGCCACCCAACTTAGTGTCATCCGCAAATTTGGAGATACTACATTTAATCCCCTTGTCTAAATCATTAATGTACAATGTAAACAGCTGGGACCCCAGCACAGAACCTTGCGGTACCCCACTAGTCACTGCCTGCCATTCTGAAAAGTACCCATTTACTCCTACTCTTTGCTTCCTGTCTGGCAACCAGTTCTCAATCCACGTCAGCACACTACCCCCAATCCCATGTGCTTTAACTTTGCACATTAATCTCTTGTGTGGGACCTTGTCGAAAGCCTTCTGAAAGTCCAAATATACCACATCAACTGGTTCTCCTTTGTCCACTTTACTGGAAACATCCTCAAAAAATTCCAGAAGATTTGTCAAACATGATTTCCCCTTCACAACTCCATGCTGACTTGGACCTATCATATCACCATTTTCCAAATGCGCTGCTATGACATCCTTAATAATTGATTCCATCATTTTACCCACTACTGAGGTCAAGCTGACCGGTCTATAATTCCCTGTTTTCTCTCTCCCTCCTGTTTTAAAAAGTGGGGTTACATTGGCTACCCTCCACTCGATAGGAACTGATCCAGAGTCAATGGAATGTTGGAAAATGACTGTCAATGCATCCGCTATTTCCAAGGCCACCTCCTTAAGTGGGATGCAGTCCATCAGGCCCTGGGGATTTATCGTCCTTCAATTCCATCAATTTCCCCAACACAATTTCCTGACTAATAAAGATTTCCCTGTTCCTCCTCCCTACTAGACCCTCTGACCCCTTTTATATCCGGAAGGTTGTTTGTGTCCTCCTTAGTGAATACTGAACCAAAGTACTTGTTCAATTGGTCTGCCATTTCTTTGTTCCCTGTTATGACTTCCCCTGATTCTGACTGCAGGGGACCTACGTTTGTCTTTACTAACCTTTTTCTCTTTACATACCTATAGAAACTTTTGCAATACGCCTTACTGTTCCCTGCAAGCTTCTTCTCGTACTCCATTTTCCCTGCCCTAATCAAACCCTTTGTCCTCCTCTGCTGAGTTCTAAATTTCTCCCAGTCCCCAGGTTCGCTGCTATTTCTGGCCAATTTGTATGCCACTTCCTTGGCTTTAATACTATCCCTGATTTCCCTAGATAGCCACGGTTGAGCCACCTTCCCTTTTTTATTTTTACGCCAGACAGGAATGTACAATTGTTGTAATTCATCCATGCGGTCTCTAAATGTCTGCCATTGCCCATCCACAGTCAACCCCTTAAGTATCATTCGCCAATCTATCCTAGCCAATTCACGCCTCATACCTTCAAAGTTACCCTTCTTTAAGTTCTGGACCATGGTCTCTGAATTAACTGTATCATTCTCCATCCTAATGCAGAATTCCACCATATTATGGTCACTCTTCCCCAAAGGGCCTCACACAATGAGATTGCTAATTAGTCCTCTCTCATTACACAACACCCAGTCTAAGATGGCCTCCCCCCTAGTTGGTTCCTCGACATATTGGTCGAGATAACCATCCCTTATGCACTCCAGGAAATCCTCCTCCACCGTATTGCTTCCAGTTTGGCTAGCCCAATCTATGTGCATATTAAAGTCACCCATTATAACTGCTGCACCTTTATTGCATGCACCCCTAATTTCCTGTTTGATGCCCTCCCCAACATCACTACTACTGTTTGGAGGTCTGTACACAACTCCCACTAATGTTTTTTGCCCTTTGGTGTTCTGCAGCTCTACCCATATAGATTCCACATCATCCAAGCTAATGTCCTTCCTAACTATTGCATTAATCTCCTCTTTAACCAGCAATGCTACCCCACCTCCTTTTCCTTTTATTCTATCCTTCCTGAATGTTGAATACCCCTGGATGTTGAGTTCCCAGCCCTGATCATCCTGGAGCCACGTCTCCGTACTCCCAATCACATCATATTTGTTAACATCTATTTGCACAGTTAATTCATCCACCTTATTGCGGATACTCCTTGCATTAAGACACAAAGCCTTCAGGCTTTTTTTTTAACACCCTTTGTCCTTTTAGAATTCTGCCGCACAGTGGCCCTTCCTGTTCCCCGCCCCGGGCCTCTCCACCCCCCACCCCCCACCCCCCCCCATCTCCCCTCCGTCTCCTGCCTCTGCCTCCCTTTTGTCTTCCTCTGTCTCCCTGCATTGGTTCCCATCCCCCTGCCATATTAGTTTAACTCCTCCCCAACAGCACTAGCAAACACTCCCCCTAGGACATTGGTTCAGGTCCTGCCCAGGTGCAGACCGTCCGGTTTGAACTGGTCCCATCTCCCCCAGAACCGGTTCCAATGCCCCAGGAATTTGAATCCCTCCCTGCTGCACCACTGCTCAAGCCACATATTCATCTGCGCTATCCTGCGATTCCTACTCTGACTAGCATGTGGCACTGGTAGCAATCCCGAGATTACTATTTTTGAGGTCCTACTTTTTAATTTAGCTCCTAGCTCCTTAAATTCGTTTCGTAAGACCTCATCCCTTTTTTTTACCTATGTCGTTGGTACCAATGTGCACCACGACAACTGGCTGTTCTCCCTCCCATTTCAGAATGTCCTGCACCCGCTCCGAGACATCCTTGACCCTTGCACCAGGGAAGCAACATACCATCCTGGAGTCTCGATTGCAGCCGCAGAAACGCCTATCTATTCCCATCACAATTGAATCCCCTATCACTATCGCGCTCCCACTCTTTTTCTTGCCCTCCTGTGCAGCAGCGCCAGCCACGGTGCCATGAACTTGTCTGCTGCTGCCCTCCCCCGATGAGTCATCCCCCCCAACAGTACTCAAAACGGTGTATCTGTTTTGCAGGGGGATGACCACAGCGGACCCCTGCACTACCTTCCTTGCACTGCTCTTCCTGCTGGTCTTCCATTCCCTATCTGGCTGTGGACCCTTCTCCTGCGGTAAGACCAACTCACTACACGTGATACTCACGTCATTCTCAGCATCGTGGATGCTCCAGAGTGAATCCACCCTCAGCTCCAATTCCGTAACGCGGACCGTCAGGAGCTCGAGGCGGACACACTTCTCACACACATAGTCGTCAGGGACACCGGAAGTGTCCCTGAGTTCCCACATGGCACAGGAGGAGCATATCACGTGACCGATCTCTCCTGCCATGCCTTAACCCTTAGATACCCTTAAATTGGTAATAACAATGTTACAGTTCACTTACTGATATAAAAAACAAAAAGAAAAGCTACTCACCAATCACCAGCCAATCACTTACCCCATTGGCTGTGACGTCACCTTTTGATTCCTTTCTACTTCTATTTTGCTTTCTCTCCCGCTGTAGCTGCACCGGTACGCCTTTTATAGGCCACTCCAACACTGCTCCCATCTCTCCCCAACTGCCGCTGGTACTCGAGCTCCCGCTGTGCCTTTTATAGGCCATTCCGACACTGCTCCCACCTCTCGCCAACTGCCGCTGACTCTCGAGCTCCCGCTGGGCCTTTATAGGCCGCTCCGACACTGCTCCCACCTCTCGCCAACTGCCGCTGACTCTCGAGCTCCCACTGGGCCTTTATAGGCCGCTCCGACACTGCTCCCACCTCTCGCCAACTGCCGCTGACCCTCGAGCTCCCGCTGGGCCTTTATAGGCCGCTCCGACACTGCTCCCACCTCTCGCCAACTGCCGCTGACCCTCGAGCTCCCGCTGGGCCTTTATAGGCCGCTCCGACGCTGCTCCCACCTCTCGCCAACTGCCGCTGACCCTCGAGCTCCTGCTGGGCCTTTATAGGCCGCTCCGACGCTGCTCCCACCTCTCGCCAACTGCCGCTGACCCTCGAGCTCCCGCTGGGCCTTTCATCCTTAATAATTGATTCCAACATTTTCCCCACTACTGATGTCAGGCTAACCGGTCTATAATTACCCGCTTTCTCTCTCCCTCCCTTTTTAAAAAGTGGTGTTACATTAGCTTCCCTCCAGTCCATACGAACTGATCCCGAGTCGATAGACTGTTGGAAAATGATCACCAATGCATCCACTATTTCTAGGGCTACTTCCCTAAGTACTCTAGGATGCAGACTGTCAAGGCCCAGGGATTTATCGGCCTTCAAGCCCATCAATTTCACGAACACAATATCCTGCCTAATAAGGATATCCTTCAGTTCCTCCTTCTCACAGACCCTCGGTCCCCTAGTACTTCTGGAAGGTTATTTGTGTCTTCCTTCGTGAAGACAGAACCAAAGTATTTGTTCAATTGGTCTGCCATTTCTTTGTTCCCCATTATAAATTCACCTGAATCCGACCGTAAGGGACCTACGTTTGTCTTCACTAATCTTTTTCTCTTCACATAGCAATAGAAGCTTTTGCAGTCAGTTTTTATGTTCCTGGCAAGCTTCTTCTCGTACTCTATTTCCCCCCTCTTAATTAAACCCTTTGTCCTTCTCTGCTGAATTCTAAATTTCTTCCATTCCTCAGGTTTGCTGCTTTTTCTGGTCAATTTATATGCCTCTTCCTTGGTGTCATGTATGTAACCATCATGCAATGGTAATCTTCATGTAACTATAACCTTCATGCAATTCCTGTACACTGTACTTATACCCTAGAAACGCACACCCTGACCACAGGGGGTGAACTTGTGGGAGACACTCCTCACCTGGTTTTCCAGGTATAAAAGGGGAGGTCCCACCCAGGGTCAGGTCTACTTGGTCCTGGGAATAAAGGTCAAGGTCATGTGGTGACTGTGTGAGTTTGTAGTACGGAGCAGGGACATCACATTTGGCGATGAGAAATGGGAATCACCGAACCACGAGGATGGTCACCGGTAGCACAGAGGAATGTTACTGTGTGAGTGACGACTGGGACGACTTCGTGGAAAGACTCCAGCAGAGCTTTGTCATGAAGGACTGGCTGGGAGCGACAGTGGCTGACAAGCGGAGGGCGCATCTACTGACCAACTGCGGACCACAGACGTATGCGCTGATGAAAGACCTGCTCGCACCCCAAAAGCCAGCGGACAAATCCTTTTAAGTGCTCAGCCTGCTGATCAGTGAGCATCTCAAGCCGGCGAGTAGCGTACACATGGCCTGGCACCGGTTCGACACATACCGGCGTCGGGAGGGTCAATACATCTCGGACTTCGTTGCAGACCTGCGGCGCTTGGCCAGTCTCTGAAAGTTCACAGATGCCTGCAGGGGGGAGATGTTAAGGGACTTTTTCATTGAGGACATGAATCATGCCGAGATTTTCAGGAAGCTCATAAAGACCAAGGACTTGACGTTAGAAGGGGTGGCGTTGATAACTCAGACCTTCATGGCAGGGGAAGAGGAGACCAAGCTAATTTACATGCGCAGCCCTGGTCCCAACGTGGCGATGGACCAGGGAGTTAATATTGTGAACGCGGCTAGGGACCCCGCAAGCAGGCAAGGGCATTTCGAAACCGGCCAGGCAGCAACAAGGACAATGGAAAGGGGATCGGTAATTCACATCATCACGAGGAACAATGCGTCTCGCGATGGGACCATTAACACCCACCATCAGAGTGCTTAGAAACTACCAAATGGGCAATCAGAGAGGAATGCCTGGTAACAGTCCTTTTGTTAACAACAATCTCAGCTCATGCTGGAGATGCGGGGTAGACATACTGCGAAAAGCTGCAGGTTCCAGCGATATACCTGTAGGATTTGTAACGTCAGTGGACATTTGGCCAGGATGTGCAAAAAGGCTGTGGCGAGGCTAATCTGCGAGACAGAGGAACCAGACGAGGGGTCTGCAATGCAGGATGATGCCTGGGGAAAAGTCATGGATACTGAAGTTCAGTTGGTTCACGTGGCTGACGTCCACAGCTCATACACTAAAACGCCACCCATGATGATGAAAGTTTTATTGAATGGCATCCCGGTGCACATGGAGCTGGATACGGGAGCTAGCCAGTCACTTATGAGCGCCCAATAATTTGAGAGACTATGGCCACACAGAGCTAGCAGGCCCAAACTGGAACCATTTGACACGCAGCTACGGACGTACACCGAAGAGATCATCCCAGTGCTAGGCAGTGCAAACTTGGTGGTAACACATAATGTATCACAGAACCGGCTGCCACTCTGGATCATCCCGGGAAATGGCCCCGCGCTCTTGGGGAGGAGTTGGCTAGCTGAGATGAATTGGAAATGGGGGGATGTGCACGCCATTTCATCTGTGGAGCGAAGTTCATGCTCACAGGTCCTACAAAAATTCGGGTTACTGTTTCAACCCGGTGTCGGAACGTTCAAGGGCACTAAAGTAGTGATACGCATCACTCCGGATGCCAGACCAGTGCACCACAAAGCCAGAGCGGTGCCGTATGTGATGCATGAGAAAATTGAAAGTGAATTGGACAGGCTGCTCAGAGAGGCCATAATTTTGGCCGTTGAATTCAGTGACTGAGCAAGTCCCAACGTTCCTGCCCTTAAAGCAGATGGCTCGGTCAGGATTTGTGGTGACTACAAAGCCACCATTAACCGAGTGTCGCTGCAAGACCAATACCCACTCCCGAGAGCGGAGGACTTTTTTGCCATGCTGGCAGGTGGCAAGCTGTTCACAAAGTTGGACCTCACTTCGGCCTACATGACTCAGGAACTGGCTGAAGAATCCAAGCTTCTGACCACCATCACGACGCACAAGGAATTATTTATCTACATCAGGTGTCCGTTTGGCATTCGTTTCAGTGGCAGCTATCTTTCAGAGAAACATGGAAAGTTTGCTCAAATCCATTCCTGGAACAATCGTATTCCAAGACGACATCCTTATAACGGGTCGAGACACCGAGGAACACCTCCACAACCTGGAGGAGGTGCTACGCCGACTGGATCGGGTAGGCTTGCGGCTGAAAAAGGCCAAGTGTGTGTTTTTGGCCCCAGAGGTCGAGTTTTTGGGCAGGACGGGATCCGGCCCACTGAATCAAAAACGGAGGCGATCCACCGAGTGCCCAGGCCCGGCAACACGTCGGAGTTGCGATCATTCCTGGGACTTTTGAACTATTTCGGGAACTTTCTGCCGAACTTAAGCACATTGTTGGAGCCGTTACACATGCTCCTGCATAAAGGTTGTGCATGGCTTTGGGGGGACTGTCAAGAACGGGCTTTCAATAAGGCGAGGAACCTGCAGTGTTCTAACAAACTGTTGACTTTGTATGACTCCTGTAAAAAACTGGTTTTAACGTGCGATGCACCGTCCTCCGGGGTTGGGTGTGTGTTGCAGCAGGGTAATGATGACGGCCGACTCCAACCGGTGGCTTATGCCTCCAGGTCGCTCTCACAGTCAGAGCGTGGATATGGCATGGTCAAAAAGGAAGCACTCGCTTGTGTTTACGGTGTGAAAAAGATGCACCAGTACCTTTTTCGGTAGACGGTTCGAGCTAGAGACGGACCACAAGCCGTTAACATCCCTGTTGTCCGACAGCAAGATTGTCAATGTCAATGCATCAGCTTGCATACAGCGATGGGCTCTCATGCTGGCTGCGTATGACTACACCATACGGCACCGGCCAGGCACCGAAAATTGTGCTAACGCGTTCAGCAGGCTCCCACTGGCCATCACCGCGGGGGCAGCGGAGCAAAGCGCTGAGATGGTCATGGCCGTTGAGGCTTTTGACACCGCAGGCTCCCCCATCACAGCCAGTCAGATCAAACTCTAGACCAACAGAGATCCCCTCCTATCCCTGATAAAGAAATGTGTCCTGACTGGGGATTGGGCGCCCGCACACAGGGTGTGCCCCGAGGAGGTCAGACCGTTTCAGAGACGGATGGATGAGCTCTCCATCCAAGCCGACTGCCTGCTATGGGGCAGCCGGGTAGTCATGCCCCAGAAAGGCAGGGGAGCGTTCATCAGGGAACTCCACAGCGAACACCCTGGCATCGTGTTAATGAGGGCCATTGTCCGGTCAAATGTATGGTGGCCGGGGATTGACTTAGACCTGGAACACTAGGTTCACAGGTGCACGATGTGTGCCCAGCTGGGCAATGCCCCCAGGGAGGCCCCACTCAGTCCGTGGCCCTGGCCCACCAGGCCATGGTCACGTATTCACGTAGACTATGCGAGCCCGTTCATGGAGAAAATGTTCCTGATCATTGTCGATGCATACTCGAAATAGATCGAGTGCATCATATTAAACTCGTGCATGACATCCATCACCGTGGAGAGTCTGCGTATGGTTTTCGCGACCCACGGCTTGCCGAACATCCTGGTCAGCGACAATGGCTCGTGTTTCACCAGCCACGAATTCCAGGAGTTTATGTCGGGCAATGGTATCAAACACTTCCGGACAGTGCCGTTCAAGCCGGCTTCCAATGGCCAGGTGGAACGTGCGGTCCAAGTCATAAAACAGGGCATGCTACGCATTCAAAGACTCTCCATTCAGTACCGCCTATCGCGCCTCCTGCTGGCCTACAGGTCCCGCCCGCACTCGCTCACAGGAGTCCCGCCAGCGGAACTCCTCATGAAACGCACGCTTAAAACGCGGCTGTCCCTCATTCACCCAGCCCTGGCAGACATTGTTGAGGGTAAACGCCAGTCCCAAACCGAGTTCCATGATCGAAACTCAAGGGGGAGGTGTATAGAAATGGATGACCCGGTATTTGTTCTTAACCATGCTTTGGGACCCAAGTGGCTTGAGGGCACAGTAATTGGCAAAGAAGGGAATAGGGTCATAGTGGTCAGACTAAACAATGGGCAGATAAGCCGCAAACACTTGGACCAAGTAAAGAAAAGGTTCAGCATAGACACGGAGGAACCTGAAGAAGACCATGAGATGTCACCCACACCACTGCCAGCGGACGAGCAACGAGGACAATCCACAGCATGCACAGTCCCTGCGGCCAGCCCGGACAGGCTGGAATCATCTCAGGTGACAGAGACGCATACCGAGGCTCAGCCTCCAGAGCCACAACTGCGGCGCTCCACGAGAGAGCGTCGGCCACCTGAAAGACTTAACCTTTGACACAAAAAGACGTAAGGTGGGAGGTGATGTCATGTATGTAACCATCATGCAACGGTAATCTTCATGTAACTGTAACCTTTGTGCAACTCCTGTACACTGTACTTATACCCTAGAAATGCACATCCTGGCCACAAGGGGTGAACTTGTGGGAGACACTCCTCACTTGGGTTTCCAGGTATAAAGGGGGAGGTCCCACCCAGGGTCAGGACTCCTTGGTCCTGGGAATAAAGGTTAATAAAGGAATAGTGACTGTGTCTACAGTACATACCTCGTGTGAGTTTGTAGTATGGTGCAGGGATACCACACTTGGATTTAACACTATCCTTAATTTCCCTTGTTAGCCACGGTTGAGCCACCTTCCCCATTTTATTTTTACTCCAGACAGGGATGTACAATTGCTGAAGTTCATCCATGTGATCTTTAAATGTTTGCCATTGCCTATCCACCGTCAACCCTTTAAGTATCATTTGCCAGTCTATTCTAGCCAATTCACGCCTGAAACCATCGAAGTTACCTTTCCTTAAGTTCAGGACCCTAGTTTCTAAATTAACTGTGTCACTCTCCATCCTAATAAAGAATTCTACCATGTTATGGACACTCTTCTCCAAGGGGTTTCGCACAACAAGATTGCTAATTAGTCCTTTCTCATTACACATCACCCAGTCTAGGATGGCCAGCTCCCTGGTTGGTTCCTCGACATATTGGTCGAGAAAACCAACTAATACACTCCAGGAAATCCTCCTCCACCGCATTGCTACCAGTTTGGTTAGCCCAATCAATATATAGATTAAAGTCACCCATGATAACTCTGTACCTTTATTGCATGCATCCCTAATTTCTTGTTTGATGCTGTCCCCAACCTTACTATTACTGTTTAGTGGTCTGTACACAACTCCCCACTAGCGTTTTCTGCCCCTTGGTATTCCGCAGCTCCACCCATACCGATTCCACATCATCCAAGCTAATGTCCTTTCTTACTATTGCATTAATTTCCTCTTTAACCAGCAATGCCACCCCGCCTCCTTTTCCTTTCTGTCTATCCTTCCTAAATGTTGAATACCCCTGGATGTTGAGTTCCCAGCCTTGGTCACCCTGGAGCCATGTCTCCGTGATGCCAATTACATCATACCCGTTAACTGCTATCTGCGCAGTTAATTCGTCCACCTTATTCCGAATACTCCTCGCGTTGAGGCATAGAGCCTTCAGTCTTGTCTTTCTAACACACTTTGCCCCTTTAGAATTTTGCTGTAATACTTCGATTCTGGGGATCTTGGCCTGAAGGAGAATACTGACGATCGTATGCCTATCCTGCCAATGCATTTGCAGATTTTGTGGAGGCAACATTGGTGGTACTTCTCCAGCGCTTTGGGATGGCTACTGTTCATTGTCCGTCTCTGAAGCATAAAGGAGGGCAGGAATCACTACAGTTCTGTAGACCATGAGCTTGGTGCCGGGTTTGAGACCTTGGTCTTCAAACACTCTTTTCCTCAGGTGACCGAAGGCTGCATTGGCACACTGAAGGCAGTGTTGGGTTTCGTCATCGATGTCTGCCCTTGCTGACAGGAGGCTGCCAAGGTATGGAAAGTGGTCCACGCTGTCGAAGATCTTGTTGTAGATCTTGATGATCGGGGGGGCAGATTGGTAGAGAACCTTTGTCTTACAGATGTTTAATATAAGGCCCATACTCTCATACTCTTCGATGAAGGTGTCAACGATGATATAGAGTTCGGCCTCCGAGTGTGCGCAAATGCAAGTGTCGTCTGCATTTTGTAATTCAATGACAGAGGTTTGGAGAACCTTGGTACTCGACTGGAGGCGACAGAGGTTGAACAATTTCCCATTCGTCCTGTAGATTAGCTCCACTTCAGTGGGAAGCTTCTTGGAAGTTAGATGAAGCATTGCAATGAGAAATATTGAGAAGAGTGTTGGTGCAACGAAACAGCCTTGCTTGACCCCAGTCTGCACTTGTAGTGGTCTATAGTGGATCCGTTGGTAAGGATCACAGCTTGCATGTCATTGTGAAGCAGGCAGAGGATAGTGACAAATTTTTGAGGACAGCCGAATTTGAGGAGGACACTCCATAATCCCTCTCGGTTGACAGAGTCGAAAGCCTTTGTGAGGTCAAAGTAGGCCATGTACAGAAGTTGGTGCTGCTCCCTACATTTTTTCTTGGATTTGCTGCACGGTGAAAATCATGTCTGTTGTGCCTCTAACTGGGCGGAATCCGTATTGCGAATCTGGGAGGAGCCCTTCAGCCACTGGGAGGAGACGATTGAGGAGGACTTTTGTGATAATTTTCCCTGTGCCAGACAGCAGGGAGATTCCTCTGTAATTGCTGCAATCGGTCTTGTCACCTTTCTTGAAAATGGTCACGATTACGGCATCTGAGAGATCCCATGGCATGCTCTCCTCCTTCCAGATGAGAGTGACGAGGTCATGGATTCGCTCCAAGAGTACTTCACTGCCATGTTTAGTACTTCGGCAGGGATTCCATCTGCTCCTGAGGCCTTGTTGTTCTTCAATTATCGGATGGCCTTTTCAACCTCAAGTCGCTGGAGAAATATCAACGATGTCTCCGCAAGATCCTACAAATCCCCTGGGAGGACAAGCGCACCAACATCAGCATCCTCATCTAGGCTAACATCTCCAGCATTGAAGCATTGACCACACTTTGATCAGCTCCGCTGGGGAGGCCACATAGTTCGCATGCCAGATACGAGACTCCCAAAGCAAGTGCTCTAGGTGGAGCTCCTTCATGGCAAATGAGCCAAAGGTGGGCAGCGGAAACGTTACAAGGACCTCGAGTCTCAATGCCGAGAGCATGCAGAAATCAAGCGCAGGCAGCGGAAAGAGCGTGCGGCAAACCAGTCCCACCCAACCCTTCCCTCAACGACTATCTGTTCCACCTGTGACAGAGTCTGTGACTCTCATATTGGACTGTTCAGCCACCAAAGAACTCACTTCAGGAGTGGAAATAAGTCTTCCTCGATTCCGAGGGCCTGCCTATGATGATGATGATGATGATGGCCTTTTCAACCTCGTGCCGGGCTGGAGTTGCGCTAAGGTGGTGGTGGGTAATATGCTGTGGGATGGAGTCAACGACGCTCACGTCAAAAACAGAGTCTTGGTTAAGGAGATCTTCAAAGTGCTCCTTCCAGCAGGCACTGACTGTCTCTGTCCGTGATGAGTACCTCTCCGTTCTTGGCTCTCAGTGGAATAGGACCTTGAGTGCTTGGGCCGTAGGTGGTCTTGACTGCATTAAAAAAGCCACGCATGTTATAGTTGTCAGCTAGTTGCTGGATCTCCTGCGCTTTTTCCACCCTCCATCTTTCTTTAGGTCACAAATTTTTTGTTGGACCTCGGACTTCAGTTGCCTGTGGATCTTTTTTCTTTCACTTGAATTGTGTTGCTGTTTCCAATTCAAGAATGCCTTGTGTTTACACTTTATTAGCTCCTGGATCTCCTGGTCATTCTCATCGAACCAGTCTTGATGTTTTCTGGTCGAGTACTGAAGAGGCTCTTCACAGGTGCTGATTTTGATGGATTTGAGGGCAGACTAGGCACTTTGGGCACTCCACGGCTCCGGTTCATTTGGAGTTGTCAGGTTGGCTGTGAGGCGTTGGCTGAATAGGGCTTTTTTTCAGGGTTTTTGAATGCTTCAGCGTTGATTTTTTTGCAGTAGTGTTTCTGTTGCCGCTGGCATTTCGAGGCAATGTTGATGGAGATAACAGAACGGATTAGGCGGTGGTCAGTCCAGCAGTCGTCAGCTCCTGTCATGGTGATACGAACATCCTTGCGGTCCCTCGCTCGGACTTTGCAGAGCTGCTGGAGGTGGGAGATGTAGAGAGAGGGACATCCCAGCCACCTGGTCTATCAAGTGCCCCCTCCCCCCACCCCCACTGTTCAGCTGGAGGAGGAAGATGGCTCCTCAGAGGACGCACCAGCCTCTGAGGTTGCACCGTCAGCAGAGCCAAGCGCAGCCAGCACCAGCACAGGTGTGTCAGATCCTACACCGCGATCCCTGAAAACCAGGGAGAAAGGACCTGAGGGAGGGAGGGGGTCAATGGGATTGTGTGTGTGTGTGTGTGTGTGTGTGTGTGCTAGACCCATGCAGCAGAGCCTGGTCTCCAAGCATCTTGGGGCACCTTGCCATTGGACCAAGACCTTGCTCTGTCAAGTTTGCGTAGTAGCTGGTATGCAATGGCCACCCCACATTAAAAGAATTCACGCACAGGCATCTTCCACCCTCTAAAATGAAGTTCTGGACCTGGAACGTCAGGACCCTCATGGACAATCCCAACAGTGACAGACCTGAATGTCATACTGCTATCGTTGCCTGGGAACTCAGACGCTTCGACATTGATATCGCCGCCCTGAGTGAGACACGGTGGGCAGGAGAAGGCCAACTCAAGGAACAAGGTGGTGGCTACACCTTCTTCTGGAAAGGCAAACCAGAAGAAGAATGCCCTCTCCATAGGGTCAGCTTCGCCATCAAAAATGAGCTTGTCTGGCATCTCAGAGTTTCCCTTTGTGGGATAAACGAATGCCTCATGTACCTCTGGCTCACCCTACACTGGAACCAGTATGCTACGGCCATCAGTGTGTTCACCCGAATCCTGGAAGCTACAGACGAGACCAAAAAGGAATTCTATTCCTGCCTTGAACAATCCCTTTCCCGAATTTCAACGGGCAACAAGCTGATTCTCCTTGGCGACTTTAATGCCAGAGTCGGAAAGGACAAAGACCTCTCGAGAGGCGTAATCGGCAGGGAAGGGGTAGGGAAAACCAACTCCAATGGTACCCTCCTGTTGAAATGTTTAAAACATGGTCTTGTCAAAACCAACATTTTGTTTCATCAGAAAGACAAGTACAAGGCCTCATGGCAATACCTTCGTTCCAGGCACTGGCCTCTGCTAGCCCTGGTATCATTCTGGTGAATCTAAGTGTCAATAGAATGAGTTGCTTGGGTTTAATGGCTGAATTTCCAGGCTCAAGAGCCTGATGTAGCCTAGGGGCTATAGTTTGGATGCACCAGCATTGAAGGAATCATTCTGTTTATCAAGATAGAAACACAAAACCCATATAATCTAAGTTTGCTAACAACACTAAGCTGTGTCACCTAACTTGGTGTCATAGAAATTACACATTTCTATGTAATTTCTATGACACTAAGTTAGGTGACACATTAACCAGTGTAGACAAGAGCAGAAAGTTGCAAAGTGACATTGATAGATTAAGTGAGTGGGCAAAATTGTGGCAGATGGAGTTCAATGTGGGAAAGTGTGCGGTCATCCATTTTGGACCTAAGATAGATAAAAAGTATTTTCTAAATGGTGAGAAGCTAGGTCCAAGTATAGAGATCAATGAAAGCTAGTGGATGGGTACAAAAAATAATTTAAAAGGCTAATGGAATGTTGGCCTTTATCTGAAAGGGGCTGGAATACAAAAGGATGGGAGTTATGTTACAGCTGTACAGAGCTCTGGTTAGACCCCATTTAGAGTACTCTGTTCCGTTCAGTCTGGGCATTGTATCTCAGGAAGGATATATTAGCTTTGGAGGGGGTGCAGTGAGGTTAAAAGGGTTAAATTATGAGGCCAGGTTGCATAGGCTTGTATTCCCTTGAATATAGATTAAGTGGTGATCTAATTGAGATATGTAAGATGGTCAAAGGAGTTGATAAGGTAGTTAGAGATAAACTATTTCCTCTGCTGAGGAGGCCAGAACAAGGGGGCATAGCCTTAAAATTAGAGCTATGCCATTCAGCGGTGATGTCTGAAAGCACATCTTCACACAAAGGGTAGTGGAAATCTGGTAAAGTCTCCCCCAAAAATCTGTTGAGGCTTGGTCAATTGAAAATTTCAAAACTGAGATTGATAGATTTTTGTTAGGCAAGGGTATTAAGGGTTACGGAACCAAAGTGGGTCCACTTAATGGAATTATTTACTTAGCAGAATCAATGTCCTTCACTAATGTCCTTTAGGGAAGGAAATTTGCCGTCCTTACCCAGTCTGGCCTATATGTGACTCCAGACTCACAGTAATGTGGTTGACTCTTAACTGCTGTCTGCAATGGCCTAGCAAGCCATTCAGTTGTACCAAACCGCTACAAAGGTCAGCACTGTGGGAGTATCTTCACCACACAGACTGCAGCGGTTCAAGAAGGCGGTTCACCACCACCTTCTCAAGAGCAATTTGGGATGCACAATAAATGCTGGCCTTGCCAGTGATCAATGTGATTGCCTTTAGCAAATTTCACTTGTATATTTAGCTATGGTTCCACAGGCAATGTTAGCTCTTCAGTACTTTATCCCAAATTACTTCATGTGTGAACCTGGACAGTGAATTTTGTCAGGCTATTTTCCCATGAAAGGCACTGCAGGTGAGCTTGATCCTGTTCTAGCCCAATGTTCTTGCATGTGCTCTTTCCAGCAAGGGTCACTAGATAGCAACCACCCACAGAAATGTTGGCTGATTTATAGCATCCTAAGGTCAGGAAGTTTTTGCTATGTTTATTCCCTGGTGAGCTTCTCCCATGTTGATTAAATGATGAGGTCAAGGGCTGCGATATTGAATCAATACCTAAGATATTTATTGCACACAGTTGTTATTTTGCATACAGCAATTGATCTGATTTTTTGGTGATGTTGGTTAAGAGAAGAATGAGAACAGATACTGGGAGAACTTCTCAGTCCGCTTTGAATAGTGCCATCGGATCTTTAACATCCGCCTGAAAATACCTGAGTGTGTTCTTCTGAGGTGGTGCGGAGAGGCAGACTTCATTTAATGTCTCATCTGAAGACAGATAAATATAATTTGGTTACAAAGACAGCATTTATATCATATCAAAGCTGTTTTAACAATACAAAATACAATACAAACATAATTGGGCCGAGATTTGCTGGAATGACGTGATGTGCTATGTGCTATTAAATGGGCATTTGCGCTCTTTGTTCATCTTGCACTATATGTATGCCAAACTTTGCTACAAAATCAATCCTAGTAAGGTGCAGTGAACTCAATAATGAATCAGGGACTTCATTCATGGCACAGGCTAATCAAATGGCACTATAAAAAGCTGAGAACCGTTGCCATAACTCAGATTGAGGCTTGGCATTTGGAGGTAGGTGAATTACATGTTCTGAAATCACTATAAATCACTTTTTAAAAGTTAATTTCATTATAAAATATAATTATAAAAGTAATTTCCAGCGTCTGCACATTTCCTTTTCCACAGAGATATTGCAAGAGGATGCAAGTACAATGACCTGATCAGGCTAGGCAAGCATTCTCTGGGCTTTAAGTCAGAACTAAACATTTTGTTAAAAGGAATAGAGAAAAATAATCAAAAGTTGTCCGTCTTGATAACAATTTTTTTTTTATAAAGGCTTGAGCTGAAAAGGAGTTATCCATTTGTTTCAGTGTTTGATGAGTGTAGGGGAAGGTCAGGTACTTTCAGGCAGAGATATATTTGTTTCCACAGGGCAGGATCCCAAGGCACTGTAAAGTCGTAAAGGTCGAATAAACAGACTTTTCAAAGTGGACTGCTGATGAATTTGACAGCATCTGCTGAAGTAAACACTGCAATGCCTGAAAAGACCTTGGTCATTTCAACACCTTCACCTCATGCGTTAGGTTAACCATTTATCTGTGTTTTCCTTGCAGGGCATATTGGCACGTAACACGTGGGGGTGTGCGAGAACCAGAGGAGGAATCTCCTACTTCAAGGACTTTACTTGGAGCGGGCCCTGCAACTACGGGGATACCATGGTGCAGCACCTCTGGGGCAAGCTGAGGTTGGCGTCCTATGCGTGCCGCCAGGTGAATGTCAGAGCCTCATGCTTTGTCTACTTTATTCTGACGAAAGATCATTGACCTGAAATGTTAATTCTCTCTCCAGTCGTGGCTCAGTGGTAGCACCCTTGCCTCTGAATCAGAAGGTTGTGGGTTCAAGTCCCATTCCAAAGACTTGAGCACAAAAATCTAGGCTGACACTCATTGAGGTCCTGTCTTTCGGATGAGGCGTTAAACCAAGGCCCTGTCTGCTCTCTCAGGTGGACGTAGAAGATCCCAGGCACGATTTTCAAGAAGAGCTGGGGAGGTATCCCCGGTGACCTGGCCAATACCTCAGCATCATAGGCAGTCCCTTGAAATCGAGGAAGACTTGTTTCCACTCTAAAAGTGAGCTCTCAGGTGGCTGTACAGTCCAATGCGGGAATTACAGTCTCTAACAGGTGGGGCAGACAGTGGTTGAAAGAAAGGGTGGGTGGGGAGCCTGGTTTGACGCACGCTCCTTCCGATGTCTGCGCTTGGTTTCTGCATGCTCTCAGTGACGAGACTCGAGGTGCTCAGCACCCTCCCGGATGCTCTTCCTCCACTTTGGGTGGTCTTGGGCCAGGGATTCCCAGGTGCCGGTGGGGATGTTACACTTTATCAAGGAAGCTTTAAGGGTGTTCTTGAAGCATTTCCTCTGTCTATCTGGGGCTCGCTTGCCCTGTAGGAGTTCCGAGTACAGCACTGTTGCTCGAATGGCAATTTCGCTAGTCGTGTGACTAGTAGTTGCCTGCGACGGTTCTTGAGTTAAATACCAAACGACACACTAGACAATGGCGGTACTGTTAATGTTCGTTTAATACAGAAGAAGTACAAGACTCACCACTTATACTTTATAGTTACCCAATAGGTCCCTGGATGATCAGTCCGTCCTAACACTGTTCCATCTCTTCCCTAGTACCTACTTCTGCCGAGTGTTGCTCCTCGGTCCTCGCTATGGACTGGCTGAATCTGTCTATCTTTATACCCTCCTTTTTATGCCTAACTAGTTGAGTTGGTGTCAGTAAGTCTAAGATGATCAGGGTCTTTCCTGTTGTCGAGTTGGTGCCAATAAGTCTAAGGTGATTAGGTCAGTAAGTCTAAGGTAATTAGCTTCTTTCCTGCTGAAATGGACAGTGCGTACTCGGTCTTTGTGTTGGGGGAAATTGGCTTTGCTTTGTCTGCCCAGACCAGTGACCTTATGGCCTTTACTTCCACATTCCTCCCTTTGATCAATCATCATATATATATATATATATATATATATATAGTGATTTGATCACAGTAGGGTTTTGGTTTCGATATGGGGTCCTCTTTGTACTTGGCCTCTTCTTTCGATATTAGTAATTTCTTCGTTTCCAATTCTCATAGGTCTCAATGGGTGATTGAAGAAGCTTGGCTTGAGTATCGGGCAAATTTGTGTTCCGTAATGGTAGGTCCTTTTGGTTTGGTGAAACAATAAGTTCCATTTCCCAAATAGGCACTCCTGACGAATGTTTGGGCCTTCACATTCAACATGGCCAGAGTACATTTCTTGGTGGTGCTGTTCTTGAAACCACACCTTGCAGTGTGTTCACAGCTGGCATCCCTCTGGAGGATGGGGTTCATTGTTCGAGGTCAGACTCTGAATTTGGGTATTATTGATCCAGGTGAGGATTCTACCCTCTTTGGTTTCCTGCAGATTTTCCCGTAATTATTCTATCATCCAGTTTCCATAACTTGTGCCTGAGTTTGGTTCACTGCTTTCTTGGCAACATTGATTAATTGGTTGATAGTCTGAGCGTGACTTTCCAATATGGTGACCATTCTTTTCTCCAGCTTACCGTCATTTTTTTCCTGCCTCCGTTACCTGTCTCTGATTATTATTTAAACTATTTAAAACCTGCTTTATTTGTCCAGTCAATTCCTTTATCTTAGCGTTCAGATTAGTAATATCTAAGGTATTGACTGTGGCCATTCCTGCCCCGTACGCTGTACCTATGTCATTTGCAATGCGTCTTTTCCGCCTACTCTTACTTTCTGTCTTATTTGATCTTATTTCTTGTCTCAACAGTAGTGAAGTCAGATCCTGATACAATTTCCTTAATTGTCCAGACACCAGTTGGGCAACTGAATATTACTTATGTTAAGTACAACAGGTATCAACTCATACTGTACATTGTCATCAAATTACAGTAATAAACAAACACACAAAACTCTAAAATGTTCTGATTCCACCCTATAGGATAATAAAACACAGTATCAATTGCTCTCCTTATGGAGTAGGTCTTCTCAATCTCCTCGAACCTGGGGCAGAGCCAGGCAAAGGTATTGGATGGTTTCTAGTCCATGCGACTGTGTTCCTTTCCTCTCTGGGAACCGTCATCCTCGTTTCCTTCTCCTGGCCGGGGGGGGGGGGGGGGGGGGAGGGGTGTGGTGACTCGAGGTGTGAGACTCATAGCTTTGAAACTTCTTGACAAACCATCTGTCGGACTTGGTGCCATCTCATTGTGGAGGGCACGGGTTTCGTCAGGTGTCCCAGGGGCGGGTACCTGGTCATCTTCTGAATCATTACCTTCTTCTTTGGTGGCTTCCACTGAACTACTTTCGGCCTCTAAATTTTGGATAGGCGGCAAGGCGGGTATTGTACCTTGGGCTAGGATCAGGTTAGCTGCTGGGTCAGGTGGGGTGAGCCCTGTCTCTTCTGAATCTAACATGACGTGATACATGTGGCTGTTCATTTTCCCAAAGTGTTTTAGCTGGTTAAGGTGGTGCCACTTATACTTCCCTTGGCCATCCATGACCTTGAACACTGAGGCGCTAGCCTTTTCCATTATACTAAATGGTCCGGCATATTTAGAGGCAAGGAAAGTTTCTTCCTTCTGGATTTTTACTATTACTTAGTTTCTGATTTTTAGTTCCCATGGGTGTACCTTCCCATCAAAGTAAGCCTTACTTTTTTTATGTTTGTTTCCCAATTTCATTGCGGCAGCCATTCTCGCAGCTTCCAAATACTTGATCAAGTTTGACATGTATTTCTCTGAGGACAGGGAAGTTTTCTGGATCTCGTTCAAATCTAATCCCATGAAGGCTTGGACACCTCTCATGACTCTTCCGGTTATTCGCTCGTGGGGTGAATAGCCTGTAGAGGCTACCACTGTGTTTCATATGGCCATTAATACATAAGGGAGGACCTTGTTCCAAGACATGTGGTTCTGCTGTACTAATATTCGTAACATTGTTTTTAATGTCCAATTCATGCTTGATTCCGGGTGGTAGGCAATATGTAATTTCTGTTTTACCCCTGCCAATTGCATGACCTGCTGCATAACTTGTCCCGTGAAATGTGTTCCCTGGTTAGAATCGATGTCCTCTGGCAATCCCCATCTGGAGAACACTTCTTCCATAAGTATTTTTGCAGTTGTGGCGGCCGAGTTATTGTTAGTTGGAAATGCTTCGATCCATTTGGGGAATACGTCCACCACTACTAGGATGTATTTCTTACCACCGGGACAGGTGGGTAAAGGTCCTACATAGTCTATCTGAAGTTGCGTCCAAGGGCCCTTGCCCTGTCTAGTATGTCCTAATTCTGCCTGGGTTTTGTACGGTGTTGGATTGTTCTGGGCACATATCAGACAGTTTTTGACATACCCTTCCACTTCTTGCTGTATTCCAGGCCACCAGCATAGTTCCTTCAATTTGGCCGTGGTCCTATATATTCCCTGATGCCCATTGATCCTGTAGTTTGGGGGAGGGGGTCATCTCTGAAGGGTTAAAAGTGAAAGTTTTCATGCAACACACCCGCGCATCTAACGTTCCGGTGGGTACCTCGAATTGCTGCATTAAGTCTGACATTTTCCATATACATCTATTGGCCAGGTCATAGGCTAAATTATACATTCTCATAAAATCAATTCCTATAATATCTGTCTCTCCCATGACAGGTAGAGTGGATAGGCATGAATGTTGAAAGAAATAGTGTCCCAATCCTATCTCTAATGGCTTAGTGAATGTTACCATTAGGCTCTGGCCAGTAAAGCCACTAAATAAGACTTTCTGGTCACTCATTTTGTAGTGTGTGAATTGGTGTTTACTACTGAGGCAGGTTCTAGATCCTCCCGTGTCCCATAAGTAATGCGGCCACTAAAATTTATACTGGGTCGTTGGCTGCCTTCCTTTGGCTCTGTTTTGCCTCAGCACCTCGTAAACTGGCTTCCCTCCTTTAGGGAGCCTACAATCCCTGCTCCAGTGTCCCAAATTCCCACAGTTATAACACTCTAGGGATTGACCCGCATTATTTGACTCTTGACAAGGTGTTGCTTTCTGCTTGTACAGAGTGTTATCTTTTTTTCCCTGCATTTTAAAAGTTCGACAAACACTCATACTAATGCATGGTACCACGCATACCAATAGCTTACACATTACAATGGTTCTCTCCTTCATGCATAATAGCAGTACACAGCCTTTTCTCCACTGGTCCACATTCTTGAATTGGTCTGAAAATGTTTATTTTAAAGCACCAAATACATATGATTGCCTCATGTCCGGAACTAGAGGTTTTTCACACAATTTAAACCAACCAAAATTCCACCATGGCCACAATGAAAGTTTGGTTTCCACAGGTTAATTAACCTCAATAACTCCAAATTAATTCAAACCAATTTCAAACTAACCAGTGCCAGTTGAAAAAAACTATACAGACACACACACACTTAAAGACAAGTTAAAAACCATCCACATGCTTTTAACTTTGCCATTCACATTGAAACATCAGAGATTTTTAGTCCAGCTTTCCTGCACCCGTGCCCATATCCGGGGGCTTCTGATATGCATGCATGCACTTGTTCCTTTTGGACTGTGGGTTTGGGGTTTTCCTGGTACTCTCTTCATGCACTAGTAATGTGCCTAATGATCCATGCTTCTGTGTGGGTCTTGTCGAAGGCTTCAAAATGCTTTACCAATGCTTTACCATGAGCATTGGCGTCGGAACATAAGGTTTTCCGCCACTGTGAACTTAGGGCTTCTGTCAAGTTCAGAGAATTGTGAACCTGTGGAATTCTCTACCATAGAAAGTTGTTGGGGCTAGTTTGTTAGATATATTCAAAAGGGAGTTAGATGTGGCCCTTACGGCTAAAGGGATCAAGGGGTATGGAGAGAAAGCAGGAATGGGATACTGAAGTTGCATGATCAGCCGTGATCATATTGAATGGTGGTGCAGACTCGAAGGGCCAAATGGCCTACTCCTGCACCTATTTTCTATGTTTCTTAGGGAGTCTCATGTTGAGCATGCGGATGATGTGGCCCACCCAACGGAGCTGGTCGAGTGTGATCAGTGCTTCGATGCTGGGGATGTTGGCCTGAGCGAGAACATGGACGTTGGTGCATCTATCCTCCCAGTGGATTTGCAGGATCTTGGGAGGCAGCGCTGATGGTACTTCTCCAGCCTTTGAAGTGTCTGTTATTTTTAGTCCACATCTCCGAGCCATATAGGAGGGCGGATATCACTACTACCCTGTAGACCATAAGCTTGGTGCCAGATTTGAGGTCCTGGTCTTCAAACACTCTCTTCCTCAGGTGACCGAAGGCTGTGCTGGCACACTGGAGATGGTGTTGGAACTCGTCATCGACATCTGCCCTTGCTAATAGTAGATTTCCGAGGTATGGAAAATGGTTCACACTGAGGCACTAAAGTATGGCCAATATTTATCCCTCAATCAACATCACTAAAAAACAGTTTATCTCGTCATTATCACATTGGTGTTTGTGGGAGCTTGCTGTGCACAAATTAGCTGCCACGTTTCCTACATTACAACAGTAACAACACTTACTTAATTGCCTATAAAGTGCTGTAGGACATTCGATGGTCATGAAAGGTGCTATATAAATGCAAGGATAAGACTAAGAGGATGCCCGATAGATATATTGGAAATTTGCAGGTGTTCAATAGACTGGATGTGCGGAACCTTTCCACTTGTGGGGGCAGGGTGGGAGGGGGAAATTAGATTAGGAGTAGACTTGCGTGTCGTGTAAATCCCAGCATAGACCACTGGGTCGAGTGGCCTTTTATCATGTTGTAGTTGAATGTAATATTGATTATGAAATTTGAGGACCATTTTAACCTTTTATCCTTCCTTCCCACGGCTCCACACTGGCCAGAGGACACAAGAGTGGAGGGGACATGGGCTGCGACTGAGCAGGACCAGGAGAAGGACAAGGAGGTTAAGCATCTCCTCAGGGTGTGAGCAGAAGTGGATCAGGCACTTACATCCTCGCACTGCACCGTGAGGATGCTGACATGGAAGAGATGTGTGACAGTGACCACCTTCCTCGCACCCTCCCATTAGAGTAGCACCTTCTCACCGCCGCCAGGCTCCTCTTGCCCTGCAGCAGATGCACACAGCTTCCCACTTGCAGCTATGGCCCCGGCAGTTTGGTTTGACGGGGCTGAAAGAGCTCGCGGTCAGAGTCAACCTGTCCGGCGTCAGGGTAGATTGAGAGTCAGGGCTGCACGGGATTAGGCCTCCGCTACCTGTAGGGGCCTCATCCGCCTGCTCATTCTCAACTTCATTGGCTCTGTCAACCTTAGGACTACAGAATTGCTTGTAAATAGTTTGAAATTTAAGTGTACAAGAAATTATGTTGACACAATTTATTCTTTCAAATTTCTATTTAAAGTGATGTTACAGGATATGTTTTGCGCAATTTCCAATGTTATTCACTACTTTGTAATTTAATCATAATCATAGGCAGTCCCTCGAAATTGAAGAAGACTTGTTTCCACTCTAAAAGTAGGTGACTGAACAGTCCAAAACGGGAATTACGGTCTCTGTCACAGGTGGGATAGACAGTTGAGGGAAAGGGTGGGTGGGACTGGTTTGCCGCACGCTCCTTCTGCTGCCTACGCTTGTTTTCTGCATGCTCTCAGCGACGAGACTTGAGGTGCTCAGCGCCCTCCCGGATGCACTTCCTCCACTTAGGGTGGTCTTTAGCCAGGGACTCCCAGGTGTCAGTGGGAATGTTGTATTTTATCAAGGAGGCTTTGAGGGTGTCCTTGAAATGTTTCCTCTGCCCACCTGGGGCTCGCTTGCCATGTAGGAGTTCCGAGTAGAGCGCTTGCTTTTCGAGTCTTGTGTCAGGCATGTGAACAATGTGGCCCATCCAGCGGAGCTGGTCAAGTGTGGTCAGTGCTTTGATGCTGGGGATGTTGGTCTGATCAAGGACGCTAATGTTGGTGTGTCTGTCCTCCCGGGGATTTGCAGGATCTTGCGGAGACATCGTTGGTGGTATTTCTCCAGCGATTTGAGGTGTCTACTGTATATGGTCCACGTCTCTAAGCCATATAGGAGGGTGGGCATCACTACAGCCCTGTAGACCATGAGCTTGGTGGCAGATTTGAGGGACTGATCTTCGAACACACTCTTCCTCAGGCGGACCTTTGGCACTGTCAACTGCGAGGGACTATGGAGTGTCCTCCTTCGTTTCGGCTGCCCCCAAAAGTTTGTCACCATCCTCCGCCTGCTCCACGATGACATGCAAGCCATGATCCTGACCAACGGATCCATCACAGACCCAATCCACGTTAATTTAATACCTCAACGTAGTGTTACCGCTGCTGTAGTTTAGATTACAGGCAGTGATGTAGACACACTCATTGTAGAATAGTTATTTACTACTGTTAGAAACAGTTGTACCTAAAGTACTGCCACATGAACATTTTTTGCACTATTTTTAATACTATGCATTACTTTATAACTGACTACTCCAAGGAAGTGTTACCACTGCTGCCGTTTAATCCTCGACCATCTTCCTTGTTGCCCCTGTTGTGCTGCTGCCCAACAATGCTGCTTTCTGCAGATGGTTGCAGGCCTCGCCATTTGTGTCTGCCAGTTTTAAAACAGTTCAATTTTCAGTAGTTGCCTCTTGTTGAGTTTTTGCGATGAAAGTCCCTTGTTCTCTTTTCAGTTTACACTGATGTTGTTTGCTAAGTTATGCTTATTGCACTGTTGTACTGAATAAAAGTTCAGTTGTTTGTTTCGATCTTGCCTGTCATTCTTTGCATCCGCAGCTTCATGAGGATCAGTTCATGTCAAAATGTTTCCAGATTTCCTGATGCAACTCCATTTGCTGGTTTGATTTTTGGGGGGGGGGGTTGGGGGCGGGCAAGGGGAAATGAGGGCTGGGTAGGGGGGCAGGGTATCATTATCCAAACACCTGAGCCACTCGCTGCTCTCTTACCGCCCTGACTACTGTCACCGGGAGGCCACCACCCATGAGCCCAGGGAAACGCGCGGTGGAGGATCCACGGGCATCTCGACTGGATAGCCATTGCCATGCTTTCACCTTCTTAACATGTAGTAGGAGGTGGGATCCTGAATGTAATTGCCTTCTGTAAGAGATTCCGAAGGAGACCAAACCACTAAGGATATATAGCGGGATTATTTTATTAATAGATTTAAAAGAAGTCACAGAGTTAACAAGCTGTCTCACTAGCAAAACACAAATGACAGCGATTAATACAACAGACACGACACTACCAGGTTCCACTGAGAGAAATGTTGATGTCAGGACCCTGCCTACTCTGCCTTTTCATGTGGAACTTCTTGCACTTCTTTTGTTCGTATACTTTTTAATCTAGCTATTCTGGGAGATTTAAAGCTTGCTAGATCTAATCAAGGATCTCCCCTCATCTTGTTATTCACAGTCTGTTTGGCTATTGTAGGTGATCGATAGTGGCTACATTTCATCAAGGGCTGATGGAAAAGCATATGGAAAAGCATATTAGCCTTTCTAATATATAAAATATCTAAATAAGCACATTTAGGCATTCTAGGCTATATCTTACAAACCACATTTTGAGGGTGAAAAAATATGATTTCTGATCTCTCATTATAGTAAAGTTACTTATCAGTTTAGTCTCTAATACTGTTGACTCTTTTTAACTAATGAATATGGTGCCATCTGGTAATCGTTTTAGATTTCTGGCCTGAATATTGTATCAAATAAACAGCAGGACTTGCCTTATCCACAATGGGAAAAGATCCTTTCTATTTGGACACAAAAGCATACATTTTAGTTCCGTAATCTAGCATCATTACAGTGCCCCGTATCTCGTACTCAAAGGGTTTGACATTTTTGTAGAAGTATTTCTTTACCTGCTTTTTTGACTTGCCCAGCTCTTGAGCCACAAATCATTTAGTTTCTTGCATGTGAGTGATCATCTTCACAAGCCATTCCTCTCCTACTATTCCCTGCAAAATAGGTGTTATCAGAGTGTGTGGGGTTAGCAGATGACATGGGATACATATTAATTGTCCCATCATCGCTTGATGTGGAGAAACCTTGGTTGGTGGTATGAGGGGTGGATCAAATAGCCATTAAGCACATCGGTAACATATTGGCACATTTAGTAGGATTTTCTGCACTAAATCTTTTCAGCATAGTTGTTAAAGTTCTGTTGCTCCGTTCGACAATACCGGATGTGGGCGGTGCGCAATGTACAGTTTTTATGTTATTCCCAGTGTGATATGTATACAATAAGTGTTAGACTAAGTACTGTTTAACTCCAAGAGGTATGGCCTTGGCTCTGCTTTATAAGGCCCAAAGTGACTAATATACAAAATGGCTGGCCTTTTATACTTCTACACATGCGTGCAGCCCAATGGCCTCCAACAGTGATGCCATCTAGTGGCTAGTGATCCCAAAAGTACATACATGACACATTGGCTTCTGGACTTCCTTAAAAATGTCTATTTCCAAAGGGAGTCCCCTCCTGACCATCACTTCGCCCGGGAGAAACCTGGCACGGTGATGGCCATATTATTGTGGCACCAGAAACTGTCTATCCACTTGGTAAACTTATCCAATATCACAAAGCAATATTGGTAGCTCATACGGGTCCTTGGCAGGGGACTGATAAAATCAATCTGAATGTGCTTCCAGGGCCCTTCCAATGGGGTGTGGATTTGAGATAGACGCGATTGGTCAATAGGGCGGGGTTAGTCTGTAGGCAAGGTAAGCTTGCTTGGCAGAATTGTGAAACAAAGTTTCATTTTAGGCCGCCAAGAGACTGTTAATTTTGTCATAGTAAAGAAGGACATGTAATGACCTCCCAGTGTTACTGTCAGCTGTGGCCCAGTGGGTAGCACACTCACCTCTGAGTTAGAAGTTGTGGGTTCAAGTCCCACTTCAGGAACTTGAACACATAAATCCAGGCTGACACTCCAATGCAGTGCTGAGAGAGTGCTGCACTGTCGGTGGTGCTGTCTTTTGGATGAGATATTAAACTGAGGCCCCGTCTGCTCTCTCAGGTGGACATAAAAGATCCCATAGCACTATTTCGAAGAAGAGCAGGGAAGTTATCACTGGTGTCCTGGCCAATGTGGAAAGATAGAAAAAGAGCGACCATAGATTGCAAGGCTTGCTGGGACATTTTATTTGGTCAACCTAAGACTTAGAGCTTACTTCAGCAACTATACCAAACAAGTTGTCAGCAGTTGAAACCACGGGCTGCATTACCTCACGGCAGCTAAGGTCATCTGTCTTCTCTGTCGAATTATAATCACAATAAGGATGTGTAAACCAAAAAAAACAGACAGTGTGTACAGGGGGCAAGGAGAGGTTAGCCCAAAATAAGGAAAGGGTACCTAAGACAAGTAGCCATTGGATAACACTGATGAGGTAATTAAATTAACTGCTAGACTCAGCACTATTACAAAAAAAAGAGGAACCATCACATATGATAGGAGTTGTTTACTTGCGTGTATAAATATGGTCCAATTCCTATGTATTACCGGAGTTGGTACCCTAAGCCTTTGACTAGGGCGCTCTCCCCTTGTATACAAGTAAAAATAAAGTAACAATCTGACGGTCTGCTTGTGTTAAGAGTCGTACCTTAAATCGGTGTCTTCGACACCAATATTTATCCATCAATCAATATAACAAAAACTGATTATCTGGTCATTATCACATTGTTATTTGTGGGAGTTTACTGTGCGCAAGTTGGCTGCCGCGCTTCCCACATTACAACAATGACTACACTCCAAAAGTACTTCATTGGCTTCATTGGCTGTAAAGCGCTTTGAGATGTCCAGTGGTCATGAAAGGCGCTATATAAATGCAAGTCTTTATTTCTTTCCTTCCTGCTGGGTGTGAGTGGAACAGTGGAAGATGGCCTTTGAAGGGCGACACAAAGAATGTAAAATTGTTCCTCATTCTGGATCATTAAGATTGAAATTGAATCAGTAGTGAATTCTGCCTTCTGGGCCCACAGAGTGGGAGACAGTAAAGGATGATCCTGTAGGTGTCACTGAATAATGACTTCATACGGCTGATATTCCTGTAACTGATTAAAAGTTAACTTATTAACCGCAGTGGTGGCTGTAGAAACAGCTGGGAATGAAGCCTCCCACATAGTACCATCACAGCAGCCTTTTTAGCTTCCCTGTCTGCTACGGAATTGGGAATTGAATGGGGTTATTTTTAGAATGAGCTGTTACTTTCCCGATGTAGCAAGGTGAACTCTTATTCTGCAAGGCAGCTCACAATGCTCCTAACAAGGAGTGCCTGGTCTCCAGTCGTCCTGGGCCCCCTTGCCACTGGACCAAGACCTCGCTCAGCTAAGCCCGTGTGGTAGCCGGCTTGCAACGATCACCCCACGTTAAAAGAAATCACGCACCGGCATCTTCCACTCCTCTAACATAAAGTTCAGGACCTGGAACGTCAGGACTCTCAAGGACAACCCCAACAGCGACAGACCGGAATGCCGCACCGTCATAATTGCCCGGGAACTTAGACGCTTTGATATCGACATCGCAGCCCTAAGCATGACCCGGCGGGCAGGGGAAGGCCAGCTCAAGGAACAAGGTGGAGGTTACACCTTCTTCTGGAAAGGGAAACCAGAGGCAGAACGCTGCCTCCACGGAGTCGGCTTCGCCGTCAAAAACGAGCTGGTCGACCCACTCAAAGACTACCCTTGCGGGACTAACGAACGACTCATGACGCTTTGACTCACCCTATCCCGGAACCAGTGCGCCAGTCATCAGTGCTTACGCCCCAACACTCGATGCAATAGATGAGGCCAAAGAGGGTTTTTATTCCAACCTCGAAAAATCCCTGACCTGCATCCCCGCGGGCGACAAACTGATCCTCCTCGGCGACTTCAACGCCAGAGTCGGCAGGGACACAGACCTCTGATTGGCAGAGAGGGGGTAGGGAAAGCCAACTCTAGCGGTACCTTACTCCTGACAAAATGTCTAGAGCATGAACTTGTCATCACCAACAACTTGTTGCGCCAGAGAGACAAATACAAGGCATCGTGGTAACACCCTCGCTCCAAGCACTGGCACCTGCTCGACCATGTCATCGTCCGAGACAGGGATCGCAAGGATGTGCGCATCACCCGTGCCATGACAGGAGCTGACGACTGCTGGATGGACCACCGCCTAATCCGATCCATCATTGACATCAACATAGCCCCAAAACGAAGGGGACAGCACAAGCAGTGTCGCAAAAAAAGTCAATGCCGGGTCACTTAAGGATCCAGCTAAGGGAGCTCTTTACAGTCAGTGCCTCAATCTTCGCCATCTCCAGGCCAGGTCCAAGACCACTCCAACCTCTGTCATTGAGCTACAGTACGCGGACGACGCCTGCGTCTGTGCATACAGAGGCTGAACTCCAGGACATAGTCGACGTATTTACCGAGGTGTATGAAAGCATAGGCCTTACGCTAAACATTAGTAAGACAAAGGTCCTACACCAGCCTGTCCTCGCCGCACAGCACTGACCCCCAAACATCAAGATCCACAGCGTGGCCCTGGACAACGTGGACCACTTCCCCTATCTCGGGAGCCTCCTACCAACAAGAGCAGGCATAAGAATGAGATCCAACACCGCCTCCAGCGCGCCACTGCAGCCTTCGGCCACCTGAGGAAAAGAGTGTTTGAAGATCAGTCCGTCAAAACTGTCACCAAGCTCATGGTCTACAGGGCCATAGTAATACCCTCCCTCCTGTATGGCTCAGAGACGTGGACCATGTACAGTAGACACCTCAAGTCGCTGGAGAAATACCACCAGCGATGTTTCCGCAAGATCCTACAAATCCCCTGGGAGGACAGACGCACAAACATTAGCGTCCTCGTCCAGGCCAACATCCCCAGCATTGAAGCACTGACCACACTTGATCAGCTCCACTGGGCAGGCCATATAGTTCGCATGCCAGACACGAGACTCCCAAAGCAAGCGCTCTACTCGGAACTTGTCCACGGCAAACGAGCCAAAGGCGGGCAGAGGAAACGTTACAAGGACACCCTCAAAGTCTCCCTGATAAAGTGAAACATCCCCAATGACACCTGGGAGTCCTTGGCCATAGACCGCCCTAAGTGGAGAAAGTGCATTCGGGAGGGCGTTGAGCACCTCGAGTATCGTTGCCGAGAGCATGCAGAAATCAAGCGCAGGCAGCGGAAGGAGCGTGCGGCAAACCAGGCTCCCTGCCCACCCTACCCTTCAACGACTATCTGTCCGACCTGTGACAGAAATTGTGGTTCTCATATTGGACTGTACAGCCACCTAAGAAATCATGCTAAGAGTGGAAGCAAGTCTTCCTCGATCCCGAGGGACTGCCTATGATGAGCAAGGAGAACTAAAGGTTTACCATTTTTAGAAAACCGGTGCTTATTAGCATACATAAGTAACATTAAAACCTTGTTAACTTCTTCTTCTCTTCCCTTCTTCTTCTTAGACAGTCCCTTGGAGTTGAGGATGACTTGCTTCCACACTAAAAATGAGTTCTCAGGTGACTGATGAGTCCGATGCGGGACCTAGAGTCTCTGTCACAGGTGCGGCAAACGGTGGGTGAAGGGATGGGTGGGTGGGGTGCTTGGGTTGTTGAGCGCTCCTTCCACTGTTTGCGCTTGGCCTCCGCTTGCTCCCAGCGAAGAGACTCGAGGTGTTCGGCGCCTTCCCGGATGCTTCTCCTCCATTTTGAGCGGTCTTGGGCCAGGGATTCCCAGATGTCGGTGGGATGTTGTACTTTTCAAGGAGGCTTTGAGGGTGTCCTTGAAGCGTTTACTCTGCCCATGCTTGCCGTGTCGGAGCTCCGAGTAGAGCGCTTGCTTTGGGAGTCTCGTATCGGGCATGCGGATGATGAGGCCTGTCCATCGGAGCTGATTGAGCGTGGTCAATGCTTCGATACTGGGGATGTTGGCCTGAGCGAGAACACTGATGTTGGTGCACCTATCCTGCCAATGGATTTGCAGGATCATGCAGAGGCAGCGTTGGTGGTACTTCTCCAGTGCTTTGAGGTGCCTGCTGTACATAGTCCATGACTCTGAAGCATATAGAAGGGCGGGTATCACTGCTGCGCTGCAGACCATGAGCTTGGTGCCAGGTTTGAGGTCCTGGTCTTCAAACACTCTTTTCCTCAGGCGACCGAAGGCTGCACTGGCACACTGAAGGCAGTGTTGGACTTTGTCATTGATGTCTGCCCTTGTTGACAGTAGGCTCCCGAGGGTATGGAAAATGGTCCATGTTGTCCAAGGCGTCATCATAGATTTTGATAATGGGGGTGGGGGGCATTACTGTTTGGCGCGGGCAGGTTGGTAAAGGACCTTTGTCTTACGGATGCTTAGTGTAAGGCCCATGCTCTCGTACACATCAGTGAAGATGTTGACGATGGTTTGAGGATCGGCCTCTGAGTGTGTGCAGATTCAAACATCGTCTGCATAATGTAATTTGATGACAGACGATGGGATGACCTTGGATATGGACTTGAGGTCACAGAGGTTTGTTCTATAGATTAGCTCCACTCCAGCGGGGAGCTTGCTGAGGGTGAGATGGAGTATTGCAGCAAGGAAGATCAGGCAGAGTGTTGGTGCGATGACACAGTCATGCTTGACCCTGGTCCATCTGTGGTGGATCCGTTGGTCAGGATCATAACTGCATACGTGCTACCAGACCAAATATTACTGGTTAAAACCTCAGCTGTGTACAAAGATGCTAATTCAGCACATTGTGTGTAACGTGGGATGAGTGTGTGTGAGATAATTCGATCAGATAAGCACATAGCAAATCCTGTGTATGAACATAAGGAATATAAGAATTAGGAGCAGGAGTAGACCATACGGCCCTTTGAGCTTGCTCCACCATTCAATATCTTAAGAACATAAGAACATAAGAAATAGGAGCAGGAGTAGGCCACCTGGCCCCTCGAGCTTGCTCCGCCATTTAATATCATGGCTGATCTGATTATGGACTCAGCTCCACTTCCCTGCCTGCTCCCCATAACCCTTTATTCCCTTATCGCTCAAAAATCTGTCTATCTCCGCCTTAAATATATTCAATGACCAGCTTCCACAGCTTGCTGGGGCAGAGAATTCCATTGATTTACAACTCACTGAGAGAAGAAATTCCTCCTCATCTCAGTTTTAAATGGGTGGCCCCTTATTCTGAGTCTATATCCCCTAGTTTTAGTTTCCCCTATGAGTGGAAATATCCTCTCTGCATCCATCTTGTTGAGCCCCCTCAATATCTTATATGTTTCGATAAGATCACCTCTCATTCTTCTGAACTCCAATGAGTATCGTCCCAACCTACTCAACCTATCTTCATAAGTCAACCCCCTCATCTCCGGAATCAACCTACTGAATCTTCTCTGAACAGCCTTCAATGCAAGTATATCTTTCCTTAAATACGGAGACCAAAACTGTATGCAGTACTCAAGGTGTGGCCTCAGCAATACACCATACAGTTGTAGCAGGACTTCCCTGCTTTTATACTCCATCCCCCTTGCAATAAAGGCCAACATTCCATTTGCCTTTCTGATTACTTGCTGTACTTCTACACTCATTTTTTGTGTTTCATGCACAAGAACCCCCAGGTCCCTCCCAACTGCAGCACTTTGCAATTTTTCTCCATTTAAATTATAATTTGTTTTTCTATTTTTCTGCCAAAGTGGAAAACCTCACATTTTCCCACATTATACTCTATCTGCCAAAATTTTGCCCACTCACTTAGCCTGTCTATATCCCTTTGCAGATGTTTTGTGTCCTCTTCACAATTTGCTTTCCCATCTATCTTTGTATCATCAGCAAATTTGGCTACATTACACTTGGTCCTATCATCCAAGTCATTAATATAGATTGTAAATAGTTGAGGACCCAGCACCGATCCCTGTGGCACCCCACTAGTCACTGTTTGCCAACTGGAAAATGACCCACTTATCCCGACTCTCTGTTTTCTGTTCGTTAGCCAATCCTCTATTAATGCTCATATATTACCCCGAACACTGTGAACTTTTATTTTGTGCAGTAAGCTTTTATGTGGCACCTTATCGAATGCTTTCTGGAAATCCAAATAAACCACATCCACTGATTCCCCCTTATCCACACTGCTCGTTACATCTTCAAAGAACTCCAGCGAATTTGTCAAACATGATTTCCCTTTCATAAAAGCATGCTGACTCTGCTTGATTGAATTATGCTTTACCAAATGTCCCGCTACTGCTTCCTTAATAATGGACTCCAGCATTTTCCCAATGACAGATGTTAGGCTAACTGGTCTATAGTTTCATGCTTTTTGTCTGCCTTTTTAAAATAGGGGCATTGCATTTGCGGTTTTCCAATCCGTTGGGACCGCCCCAGAATCCAGGGAATTTTGGTAGATTACAACCAATGCACCCACTATCTCTGCAGCCACTTCTTTTAAGACCCTAGGATGTAAGCAATCAGGTCCAGGGGACTTGTCTGCCTTTAGTCCCATTATTTTACCTAGTACTACTTCATTAGTGATAGTGATTGTATTAAGTTCCTTCCTCCCTATAGACCTTTGATTATCCACTATTGGAATGTTTTTGGTATCTTCTACCGTGAGGACCGATACAAAATATTTGTTCAACGTCTCTGCCATTTCCCTGTTCCCCATTATTAATTCCCCAGTCTCATCCTCCAGGGGACCAACATTTACTTTAGCCACTCTTTTTCTTTTTATGTACCTGTAGAAACTCTTACTATCTGTTTTTATATTTTGTGCCAGTTTACTTTCATAATCTATCTTCCCTCTCTTTATCATTTTTTTAATTGTTCTTTGCTGGCTTTTAAAAGTTTCCCAATCCTTCGGTCTACCACTAGTCTTGGCTGATCTTCCAGCTCAACTCCACTTTTTCACCTGATTCAAGAATCCTTGATTCCCCTACAGTCCAAAAATCTATCTCAGCCTTGAATATACTCAACAACTCAGCATCTATCACCCTTTGGGGTGGAGAAGCCCAAAGATTCACAACCCTCTGAGTGAAGAAATTCCTCCACTTCTCAGTCTTAAATGGCTGACCCCCTTATCCTGAGACTATGCCCCTTAGTTCTCAACTCTCCAGCCAGGGAAAACAATCTCTCAGCATCTACCCTGTCGATCCTCTTCAGAATCTTGAGCCATCTATATAGACATTTGGAACACCCACTATCTCGTCAGCTTGTACAAAGGTATTGCCAAAATCAAGGACTGAGAGTGAACATTGATGTGGCTCTCTGATGGCTAAGAAGGAGGGTGGTACGTTTAGGTATGATGTCTAAGTGTCTGCTCTGTGAATAGAGATCCAATGGCTTAACCTGGCAGAGGATACCATGGTGTCGCCTGTTTTCAATAAGAAATTCAGCGGGGAGTGAAGGATAACTTTTTGGAATCCTGTGATGTAGGTAAAATGTTTGGTCACCCAAAAGGTAGCTAGCGTGTGTCGTTTGCAGGCATTATAAGATTTTTTGACACCATATATGATGCGTAGGCGATAGGTTGCAGCCAACCGTGGATCTTTTGGCAAAACACCGCAGCAAGACTTCGATCGGTGGAACGGCTTGTCTGGTTGCGGGGCTCCGAGACACATGGGTCGCATTACCCCCATTTTCACTTGCTGTACCACTTGTCTGTGTTCCTGAGCCCACCACTGTTTTAGCTGATTCGCTCTTAATAAATCATAGAATGGTTTATCAATTTCTGCAAACTGAAGAATACATGTTTGCTACTATCACACCAATCTTAGAAAAGATCGTAAAGTGATTTTAGATGTGTGAAGAGGGAGGCGTTGAATAATGTCGACTTTGTGCTGATCAGGACTTCCTTCCGCTGGCAATGTCAGTCGTAGGAACTTACTTCATGGTGTAGCAGTTGAGCCTTTTAAAAGTTCATTTTCAGTCCAGTGGCTTACAGGAGAGTCAGGAGCTGTTTATGTTCATCTTCCCTCTCAGCTGAAAGGAGCAGCTCATCCGCGTACTGCAGGGTGGGAAAAATTCCTTACTGCCTGTGCCATCCTTTTGTGGAATATTGTTGGCGAATTGTGGAACCCGTGAGGCAAGCATGTCCACGTGTACTGCTTTTCGTTAAATGTAAATGCAAATTTATACTGATCAGACCGTGCTACCGACACACTCCAGAATACATTCCAAACATCCAGGGTGGAGAACTATTTTGCTTTCACTGGGATAAAAGAGTCTGGGTTTCCTGGACAACCGGAGAACAAGTTGGGGTAACTGAATTAAGTTTCCTGTAGTCTATGGTCAGTCTACACGATTTGGCAGGTTTAATTACTGACCAGATTGGAGAATTTGTCATGAACGTTCTCTTCCGAACCACTTCCTGTAGTAAAAGTGCATCTACAGTGGCCTTGATATGAGGCTATTCTCCTTCGGTATAGAGAATTACTTTTGGAGTTAGTGAGGGGCTCCTGTTAGGTATTCTAATCCCACTAATTTCCTGCAGTCGTGTTTATGCTTAGCAAACCTGCCAGCGTATTTACGAATGATCTCACATGGCTCTATATCTCTATGCATTGGTAACAGGTAGCCCTCAGATTTCTTAATAGCACATACCACATTCGCATCTGACATTTCAACATACCTTCCCTGCGCAAAATGTGGATCTAGTAATCCATTGGCATAATCAATGTACATCCCTACCACAGACAAAACATCAAAGCCCAATGTGCCCATAATAGTTGCAAGTGGCCTCACCACAGTCGGTAGTGAGGTTATGACTGATGGGCTGGGGTGACTGGTTGTTCCTGTTGGTTTGCTGGCATAGTTAACAGGACAGATTCCCATACCAACACCCGTAAGCCACCTTCAATTTCTATGTAATATGGTGGAGCCTCATATGCTTGGGCAACCTGCCTGTTAATGCTTGAAAGTGAAGCAAGTGTCCCTTTACTCAATGCATGAGTTTGGGAATGCGAGGTGTGTATGATGGTGGTGGATGATCCGTTGTCTACCAATATATCCTGTCTGCAGCCTCCATTTATACCAACAGGAACAACCAGTCACCCCAGCCCATCAGTCATAACCTCACTACTGACTGTGATGAGGTCACTTGCAACTATTGTTGGCCATGCCCCCTTGTTCTGAACACAACTGTAGGGTTAATGGGAGGTCATCTCAGCTTGTCACAGCAACTCTCCCAGTACTCCTTTGCGTGTTTGGCAGAGCTTCTAATCACTCGTTCAAAGTTTGGACATCCTGGTCTCCCAGATCTACAAACACTGGCCATATGACCTGCTGTGCAACAATTATAGCAATTCAGACCTTGGACCCTTTGTGTAGTCAGTCTGCCTCAGCCTCTGTCCCATGTGGGCCAAGGCCCTTTGACAGCTGAGACCTGCCTTTTCTGAGTCACTGCTGCCCTATCTCGCTCACTTGCCGTAAGATCCCAAGCCCATGTCACATGCTCTATAACGTTGCCAGTCTAATCCTTTGTGGATGGACACTCCTACTTTTTCCTTTAGAATGGAAGATAATCGAGCAAGGAATAGGATTTCAATCTGAGATCATGTCATGGTTGGTGCTCGCCCACCTTTCCCTCTTGTCGCCCCCAATCCCAAGTTATAAATGTTAAAGATGCACACTGCAAACGATGCTGGATGTTACAGGGATCCCTGTCCTATCCTATCCATCTGCATTAACAGAGAGTCATGGTTCATCCCTAAGATAGTGAGCGCTTCCTTCAGTCATCGATTGAATGAAGTAGTTGGATCAGCAGTATGGAGATTAACCCAGAGGGCTTGTCTGACTTCTTGAGTACAGGCTGTGATAAGTACTTGAGTAGGAACCCTACCCTCGAGCTCTGGGTGGGTTTAGTAAAATTTATTACATTATTGATGGGAACACTAGCCATGTTGAATGACCATAATTCAGCTGTGAGTGCTCTTGCCTTGGGTCCATTCAGTGGTGGGCTGAGCGCACCATCATTTCTAGTGGGTCTCCAGGCTCGACCACCGTATTCCATTGATTTGTCCGTGTAATAAGAGCCATGGGAGGTGTCCCTGCCTGCTGGACTGGCCCTGAAGGTTTCATTTTACCATACCCAATTTATGACGGGGGATCCTCCTCGCTCTTCTAACAGGCTGCCTCGTCAGCTAGGGCATCACAATCAATTGCATCCTCTTGGGCCATTAGACTTTCCACCATACTTCTAGCCAGTCTAATTTTAGCCTAAGCGCACTCGAGTTCCCGCTGACAGTGCTTGTGGTTCCCTGTATGGGGATGGAGTATAAAAGCAGGGAAGTCTTGCTACAGCTATATAAGGTATTGGTGAGGCCACACCTGGAATACTGCGTGCAGTTTTGGTTTCCATATTTACGAAAGGATATACTTGCTTTAGAATAAGGGACTGCCCATTTAAAACAGAGATGAGGAGGAATTTCTTCTCTCAGGGGGTTGTAAATCTGTGGAATTTGCTGCCTCAGAGAACTGTGGAAGTTGGGACATTGAATAAATTTAAGACAGAAATAGACAGTTTCTTAAACGATAAGAGGATAAGGGGTTATGGGGAGCAGGTGGGGAAGTGGAGCTGAGTCCATGATCAGATTAGCCATGATCTTATTGAATGGCGGAGCAGGCTCGAAGGGCCGTATGGCCTACTCCTGTTCCTATTTTTTATGTTCTTATGGATCTGGTGGTGGCTTGATCGACAGTGCAGCTTTTAATACTGCTTGTGTATCCTTTAGATTATGTTACCACGGTTACCATAGTGTCTGTGGTAGCATCTTGTTTAATGTACCTTGGCTATATTTAGGTTCCACTCCAGTTTCATTGAATCATCTTGTTTGATTTGAGCACATCTACCTCCTCCCTTAACTCGTTGTTTTCCTTACGGGTCATACTATCCCCTACACACTGAGCTGCCGTAGTGCTTATTGGCAATGCAGCTCCACTAGTCTCCCTTGGAGGGCAAGCAGTCTGCTTCCCTTTCACTTTTTTTTTTCAATTTGCATCTCCTGTTTTCGAAATGTTTCCTCTAACTCTTTTATTCTCTCATTGCCTTTGTCGGCACAAAAGTGCAACAATCACCACGGTGACTGAACTTTTATTTTTCCATCTGCCACTTCCGTATCCAAATAGTTCTGTACTTCTCCATACGGCTGCTCTCCATTGGTTACTATCGCATCTATCCCTCTGTACCTGCTATCCCCGATGGCTTCTTTTCAAAGGCTTTTGTTGCCAACATGGTCAACTTAATTAGCGGATCGGAACCCTCAGCCTTGCGGTTATATTACAGTCCTCCTATCCCTGGTTGGTCCCTGGTACCAACAGATCACCCTGAGACCCCTGTACTTCTGTACATCTTTTTCAGTCCTAAATCCACGATACAGTCTCCTCCTACCTGTGCTCACCAATTGTAAGAGATTTCGAAGGAGACCGAACCAATATGGTGTGTAGTGGGTGTTATGTATGTATGTAGAACTTACCCAAATGTATGATTTGCCACTAGGGGGCACACCTGTGGGAGACCTAAGGGTCACCTGTATACTCTGGGACAAGCAGGTATAAAAGGTGATTCACCATGCTGCTTCCTCACTCTGGAGTCTGAATAAAGAGACCAAGATCACAACAGTTTGAGCTTGCGATGTAGTCCTATGAATTTGTTCTGAACATTACAAATTGGCGACGAGTAACGGATCAAGAACTTTCGCACGGTAATGGCTGCCGATGGTATTCTTGAGATTTTTAGAGGGTGATGATTGGGAAGCCTTTGTTGAGCGCCTCGACCAGTACTTTGTGGCCAGCGAATTGGACAAGGCTGAAATGGCAACCAAGCGCAGGGCGATTCTCCTCACTGTATGTGGGTCATCGATATATGGCCTCCTTAAAAATTTGCTGGCACCAGTCAAACTAATGGACAAATCTTACGCAGAGCTGTGTAAGCTGGCTAAGGAACACCTCAAGTCAAGGGAGAGCATCCTGATGGCCAGCTACCGCTTTTACACACACTGTCGCTCTGAGGGCTAGAATGTGGCGAGTTTTGTCGCCAACCTAAGACACCTTGTGGGGCAGTGCGACTTTGCAGGATCCTTGGGGGAAATGTTGCAGGACTTTTTCGTGCTTGGAATTGGCCACAAGGTCATCCTTCGCAAACTGCTGTCTGCCGAATCCCTAGATCTGAGCAAGGCCATCACGATAGCCCAAGCTTTCATATCCATGAGCGATATCACAAAACAGATATCTTCACAGAATCGATGCTCACCGGCAAGCACCGTGCACAAAATAATGTTTGCAGCAGGCAGAACGGCACAGGGCAGGGCCCACCCAATTGCAGACCTAGGCCTAGAGTGACTCAGAGTCCGCCGTGGGGGGGGGGGTGAATGTGTATCCATTAGCACCATGTTGGCACTGCGGGGGCAGCCATAGAACTCATCAATGTAGATTCAAGCCCTGTGTGTGCAAGGGCTGTGGAACATTGGGGCACCTCCAACGAATGTGCAAATGACCTGTGACTCACCACGTGGCAGAGTCAGGAGAGGACGACTGATCCAGCGAGGATCACGATGAACGAGCAGGAGAGGCAACTGAACCTTAGGATGAAAAGGAAGTATATGGGATACACACCTTCACCACCAAAAGCCCTTCGATAATGTTAAAAGTTGAACTTAACGGCACTCCAGTCTCCATGGAATGGGATACGGGGGCGAGTCAATCAGTTATGAGCCAGAAGGCTTTCGAGAAACTGTGGAGCGATGAAGCACAGCGACCCAAGCTGATCCCGATTCAGGCAAAGCTGCGCACCTACACCAAGGAACTGATACCAGTTATTGGTAGTGCGGGCATAAGAGTATTCCATGAGGGAGCAGTGCACAATTTACCACTGTGGATTGTTTCAGGTGATGGACCAACGCTGCTTGGCAGGAGGTGGATGGGGAGGATTCGATGGAACTGGGAAGACCTCTGCGTACCTTCTCCGCGAACGAGGCCTCCCCTTCTCAAAGGCTGAGCAAACCCCCACTTTCAGCTGAACCAGGCATCGAAGTGCAGATCCATTCGCAGATCCCCAAGGCACAGGCCGCTCATCACAACCACGAGGAGGTAAAGTTCAACCGAGCAGCGGTACAGGTGCGGTACCCACCACACAAAGCCGATGGCCTCTTCGCAACAATGGAAGAGGCACCAGGTCGACCATGCAGAGTGGGACTCTGGCCGAAATGATCCGAACGCGTTTTCCCAATGCCAGAGGCAAAATACCTGGGGAGGAAGATCACGGTAGTCGGCATCACGGACACGGACGAGAGGGCACCCAGACCACGGGACGAGAAGGCGTCCAGATCACGGGACGAAGGTTCATCCAGACCATGGAACGAGAGTGCATACAGACCACGGAACGAGAGAGCGTCCAGACCACAGGAGGTCGCCGCAACGGAAAGGAGTAATGTGTCGCCCAGCAAGGAAGACGACTGGGTTTGGGACAAAGGTAAAGGGGCGGCTGTGGTGAAGGCCAGGAACCCACTATGCTCCAATAAATTGTGTGCCAATGATGTACCATTATATGGGGCGGGGGGACCTTACAACAAGCCAAAGTAGCGGGCGAACACCAACTGGTCGTATATGTATCTGACAAAGTACTTGTAACAAGTGATGTGTTATCACACGGGGTCAGGTGTGTTGTACAGTAAGCCAAAGTAGCGGGTGAACCCCAACCAGTTGTATATGTATCAAACAAAGTATTCGTAGCAAGTGAGATGTTACCGCACGGGGTCGGGAGTGTTGTGCAGCAAGCAAAAGTATCAGGCGAGCCCCAAACGATTGAACATGTATCAAATAAGTTAAACAAAGCAGCAGCTTGTGTTCATGGGACTAAAGAGACGTAACAATTGTCCCAATATGTGCTCGAATCAGACAAGCTGCTCAACCCACAAGCTTGGGAAAGCAGAGGCACCATTATCGATGTGTTGTTTCGAGAATGTTCAACACTGTCTGTGCACTGTAATATGATCCGCCACTGGCCAGGCACTGAGAGCGGCACTAATGTTCTCAGTTGGCCACCATTGCCCACCCCCGGGGTGGAAACGGCGCAGCCTGCAGACCCACTCGCGGTCGTGGAAGTGCTAGAAAGCGAGGGGT
This sequence comes from Pristiophorus japonicus, assembly GCF_044704955.1. NCBI lineage: Eukaryota > Metazoa > Chordata > Chondrichthyes > Pristiophoridae > Pristiophorus > Pristiophorus japonicus. The sequence continues at coordinate 173,674,765 of NC_091978.1, read as the reverse complement.
CAACAGTAATGGCCCCCCAGCTTAGGACCTGGACCAGCCAGGATCCCAAGTTACCGCTTGCCAAAGGTGAACTGCTAGACGGGATGTGGCAGCCTATCCGTCGCAGAGACAATAGACCCATCCCAACGTTGAAAAGCAAGGCAGAGCGGTTACACTCAGTCGGTGGTCCAGGGCCCCAATATTACGGCCCAAGGTCCACGGGGACCACTAGGTCCACTACCGAAAGTCTCAAGGCCATTGTGGCCATCCTGAGCTTGCCAGACCTCAGGGTCAGCGACAATAGCCCGGAGCAGGCAGCCCATACCACTAAACCTAGCACCACGCGTGTCTCGGTAGACTCCCTACAGAGACGGCTATCCTGGGTGCTACGCAGTCCCCAGACAGAATCACTCAGAACCCGAGCCTTCCGTAGGCCATCAGCAGAGAATGCCACATAATTGCACGGCCCCTCCACGCGACATCAGAATAAGTGATGTAGACCATGTTCAGGGCCCCATTTGGGCCACTAGCACCGCAATAGCCAAGGGGGGAATGGAGTGTATGTGATGAAAACGGAGCGTTTGATTCTGAAACTATGTACCGGGCTAACGAGTAAAGCATTTGGAGAAGACCAAACTGCGAACTACAGATAACCAGGAACCACTGTGAAAGGACCTGGCCCCCAGTGACCCACTAACACGATCAACTTCGCCGTCAACCACGAGGATGAACCCACCATGTCAGGACATCAACCCAGGTGATCGACCCGGGGGCGTGGGGCACCAGATCGCCTCAACTTGCAAATAACTTGCACAATAAGACTTTGGCGGGGAGTGATGTTATGCATGTGTGTAAACCTTACCCAAATGTAAGACTTGCCACTCGGGGGCACACCTGTGGGAGACCTAAGGGTCACTTGTGCACCCTGGGGCAAGCAGGTATAAAAGGTGATTCACCATGCTGCTTCCTCACTCTGGAGTCTGAATAAAGAGACCAAGGTCACAACAGTTTGGGCTTGCGATGTAGTCCTGTGAATTTATTCTGAACATAACAGTGAGAATATATTTTATTAATAGATTTAAAAGAACACACAACAGTCACAGTGTTAACAAGCTGACTCATTAGCAAAACACAAGTTAAAGTAATTAATACAACAGACTCATACTACCAGGTTCCGCTGAAAAATATGTTGATGTCAGTATTGTATTCCATCTCTGCCTTTTCATATGGAACTTCTTGCCTTGTTTGTATTCTTTTTAGTCTGGCTATTGTGGGAGATTGATAGCTTGCTGGATCTAATCAAGGACTTGCCTCTTGTTATTCGCAGCCTCTTTGGGTATTGTGGGAGATCGATAGCTGCTACATCTCATCAAGGGCTTCTTGGCCAGCTGGTAAAGCATTCTGGGATACCTAACCTTTCCAATATGCAAAATATCTAAATAAGCATGTATAGACTATATAGAAACATAGAAACACAGAAAATAGGTGCAGGAGTAGGCCATTCAGCCCTTCGAGCTTGCACCACCATTCAATAAGATCATGGCTGATCATTAACCTCAGTACCCCTTTCCTGCTTTCTCTCCATACCTCTTGATCTCTTTAGCCATAAGGGCCATATCTAACTCCCTCTTGAATATATCCAATGAACTGGCATCAACAACTCTCTGCGGTAGAGAATTCCACAGGTTAACAACTCTCTGAGTGAAGAAGTTTCGCCTCATCTCAGTCCTAAATGGCTTACCCCTTATCCTTAGAACCAGTCCCCTGGTTCTGGACTTCCCCAAAATCGGGAACATTCTTCCTGCATCTAACCTGTCCAGTCCCGTCAGAATTTTATACGTTTCTATGAGATCCCCTCTCATCCTTCTAAACTCCAGTGAATACAGGCCCAGTTGATCCAGTCTCTCCTCATTTGTCAGTCCTGCCATCCCGGGAATCAGTTTGGTGAACCTTCGCTGACTCCCTCAATAGCAAGAACATCCTTCCTCAGATTAGGAGACCAAAACTGAACATAATATTCCAGGTGAGGCCTCACCAAGGCCCTGTACAACTGCCTTAAGACCTCCCTGATCCTATACTCAAATCCCCTAGCTAAGAAGGCCAACATGCCATTTGCCTTCTTCACCGCCTGCTGTACCTGCATGCCAACTTTCAATGACTGATACACCATGACATCCAGGTTTCGTTGCACTTCCCCTTTTTCTAATCTGCCGCCATTCAGATAATATTCTGCCTTTGTGTTTTTGCCACCAAAGTGGATAACTTCACATTTATCCACATTATACTGCATCTGCCATGCATTTGCCCACTCACCTAACCTGTCCAAGTCACCCTGCAGCCTCTTAGCATCCTCCTCACAGCTCACACTGCCACCCAGCTTAGTGTCATCTAAAAACTTGGAGATATTCCACTCGATTCCTTCATCTAAATCATTGATGTATATTGTAAATAGCTGGGGTCCCAGCACTGAGCCCTGCGGCACCCCACAAGTCACTGCCTGCCATTCTGAAAAGGACCCGTTTATCCCGACTCTCTGCTTCCCGTCTGCCAACAAGTTCTCTATCCACGTCAATACATTACCCCAATACCATGTGCTTTAATTTTGCACACCAATCTCTTGTGAGGGACCTTGTCAAAAGCCTTTTGAAAGTCCAAATACACCACATCCACTGGTTCTCCCTTGTCCACTCTACCAGTTACATCCTCAAAAAATTCTAGAAGATTTGTCAAGCATGATTTCCCTTTCATAAATCCATGCTGACTTGGACCGATCCTGTCACTGCTTTCCAAATGCGCTACTATTTAATCTTTAATAATTGATTCCAACATTTTCCCCACTACTGATGCCAAGCTAACCAGTCTATAATTCCCCTTTTCTCTCTCCCTCCTTTCTTAAAAATGATCACTAATGCATCCACTATTTCTAGGGCCACTTCCTTAAGTACTCCGTGATGCAGACTATAGGCCCTGTGGATTTATCGGCCTTCAATCCCATCAATTTCCCTAACACAATTTCTTGACCAATAAGGATTTCCTTCAGTTCCTCCTTCTCACTAGACCCTCGGTCCCCTAGTATTTCCGGAAGGTTATTTGTGTCTTCCTTCGTGAAGACAGAACCAAAGTATTTGTTCAATTGGTCTGCCATTTATTTGTTCCCCATTATAAATTCACCTGATTCTGACTGCAAGGCACCTACATTTGTCTTCACTAATCTTTCTCTCTTCACATATCTATAGAAGCTTTTGCAGTCAGTTTTTATGTTCCCAGCAAGCTTCCTCTCATACTCCATTTTCCCCCTCCTAATTAAACCCTTTGTCCTCCTTTGCTGAATTCTAAATTTCTCCCAGTCCTCAGGTTTATTGCTTTTTCTGGCCAATTTATATGCCTCTTCCTTGGATTTAACACTATCCTTAATTTCACTTGTTAGCCACGGTTGAGCCACCTTCCCCATTTTATTTTTACTCCAGACAGGGATGTACAATTGTTGAAGTTCATCCATATGACCTTTAAATGTTTGCCATTGCCTACCCACTGTCAACCCTTTAAGTATCATTCGCCAGTCTATTCTAGCCAATTCACGTCTCATACCATCGAAGTTACCTTTCCTTAAGTTCAGGACTCTAGTCTCTGAATTAACTGTGCCGTTCTCCATCTTAATAAAGAATTCTACCATATTGTGGTCACTCTTCCCCAAGGGGCCTCGCACAACAAGATTGCTAATTAGTCCTTTCCCATTACACATCACCCAGTCTAGGATGGCCAGCCCTCCAGTTGGTTTTTCGACATATTGGTGTAGAAAACCATCCCTAATACACTCCAGGAAATCCTCCTCCACCATATTGCTACCAGTTTGGTTAGCCCAATCTATATGTCGTTTAAAGTCACCCATGATAACTGCTGTACCTTTATTGCATGCATCCCTAATTTCTTGTTTGATGCTGTCACCAACCTCACTACTACTGTTTGGTGGTCTGTACACAACTCCCACTACCGTTTTCTGCCCTTTGGTGTTCCGCAGCTCTACCCATACAGATTCCATATCATCCAAGCTAATGTCCTTCCTTACTATTGCGTTAATTTCCTCTTTGACTAGCAATGCTACCCCACCTGCTTTTCCTTTCTGTTTATTCTTCCTGAATTTTGAATACCCCTGAATGTTGAGTTCCTAGCCTTGGTCACCCTGGAGCCATGACTCTGTAATGCCAATTATATCATATTCGTTAATAGCTGCCTGCACAGTTAATTCGTCCACTTTATTACGAATACTCCTTGCATTGAGGCACAGAGCCTTCAGGCTTGTCTTTTTAACATACTTTGCCCCTTTAGAATTTTGCTGTAATGTGGCCTTTTTTGATTTTTGCATTGGGTTTCTCTGCCCTCCACTTTTACTTTTCTTCTTTCTATCTTTTGCTTCTACCCCCATTCTACGTCCCTCTGTCTACCTGCATAGGTTCCAACCCCCCTGTCATATTAGTTTAACCCCTCCCCAACAGCATTAGCGAACACTCCCCCGAAAACATTGGTTCCGGTCCTGCCCAGGTGCAGACCGTCCAGTTTGTACTGATCCCACCTCCCCCAGAATCGGTTCCAATGTCCCAGGAATTTGAATCCCTCCTTTCTGCGCCACTCCTCAAGCCATTATTTATCTTAGCTATCCTGCGTTTCCTACTCTGATTAGCACGTGGCACTGGTAGCAATCCTGAGATTGCTACCTTTGAAGTCCTTCTTTTAACTTAACTCCTAGCTCCCTAAATTCAGCTTGTAGGACCTCATCCCGTTTTTTACCCATATCATTGGTACCTATATGCACCACGACAACTGGCTGTTCACCCTCCCCCTCCAAAATGTCCTGAAGCCGCTCCGAGACATCCTTGACCCTTGCACCAGGGAGGCAACTTACCATCCTGGAGTCTCGATTGCGGCCGCAGAAACGTCTATCTATTCCCCTTACAATAGAATCCCCTACCACTGTAGCTCTCCCACTCTTTTTCCTGCCCTCCTGTGCAGCAGAGCCACCCATAAACTTGGCTGCTGTCACCCTCCCCTGATGAGTCATCCCCCCCAACAGTACTTCAGACACTAACAGGACTCTGGATAGCAAAACTGAGAACAATTTCGAGAGCACAGAGATGAAGCTCCACAGCTTTAATGATTCCTTTGTTGTTTTCCCAAGCTGAGACCTTGTGTGGGCCATAAGTCACGTCAATACCAGGTCACCTGTAACATTATTTTTCAGTCTAATTTGCTGCGACATGAAAAGGGGCGTTAATTCAATAAAATTGCCGTGATGCAGAGGGCAGATATTGAGTCTGGTGACAGGGTTGCCAATCAAGTGAACTACTCTGTCCTGGTTGGTGTTGAGCTTCTTGTATGTTGTTGCGGCTTCATCCATCAAAGTGAGTGGTGAGTATTCTATTGCACTCCTGACTTGAGCCTAGTAGATTTTGTTGGATAATCGCTCCTGTGAAATGCCCTGGCATGTTTTACTACTTAAAGGTGCTATATAAATGCAAGTTGTTGTTTCAAAAAGACTTGGATTTATATAGCGCCTTTCATGACTACTGGACGTCTCAAAGCACTTTACAGCCAATCAAGTACTTTTTGAAGTGTAGTCACTGTTGTAATGTAGGAAACCTGGTAGCTAATTTGCACACAAGCACGCATCCCTGTCTGGAGTAAAATAAAACGGGGAAGGTGGCTCAACCGTGGTTAACAAGGGAAATTAAGGATAGTGTTAAATCCAAGGAAGAGGCATATAAATTGGTCAGAAAAAGCAGCAAACCTGAGGACTGGGAGAATTTTGTAATACAGCAGAAGACGACAAACGGTTTAATTAGGAGGGGGAAAATAGAGTATGAGAGGAAGCTTGCTGGGAACATAAAAACCGACTGCAAAAGCTTCTATAGATATGTGAAGAGAAAAAGTTTAGTGAAACCAAACGTAGTCAGATTCAGGTGAATTTATAATGGGGAACAAAGGAATGGCGGACCAGTTAAACAAATACTTTGGTTCTGTCTTCACGAAGGAAGACACAAATAACCTTCCGGAAATACTAGGGGACCAAGAGTCTAGTGAGAAGGAGGAACTGAAGGAAATCCTCATTAGGCGGAAAATTGTGTTAGGGAAATTGATGGGATTGAAGGCCGATAAATCCACGGGGCCTGATAGTCTGCAGTCCAGAGTACTTAAGGAAGTAGCCCTAGAAATAATGGATGCATTGGTGATCATTTTCCAACATTCTATCGATTCTGGATCGGTTCCTATGGACTGGAGGATAGCTAATGTAACACCACTTTTTAAGAAAGGAGGGCGAGAGAAAACGGGTAATTATAGACCGGTTAGCCTGGCATCAGTAGTGGGGAAAATGTTGGAATTAATTATTAAAGATGAAATAGCAGCACATTTGGAAAGCAGTGACGGTCCAAGTCAGGATGGATTTATGAAAGGTAAATCCTGCTTGACAAATCTTCTAGAATTTTTTGAGGATGTAACTGGTAGAGTGGACAAGGGAGAACAAGTGGATGTGGTGTATTTGGACTTTCAAAAGTCTTTTGACAAGGTCCCACACAAGAGATTGGTGTGCAAAATTAAAGCGCATGGTATTGGGAGTAATGTACTAACGTGGATAGAGAACTGGTTGGCAGACAGGAATCAGAGAGTCGGGATAAACGGATCCTTTTCAGAATGGCAGGCAGTGTCTAGTAGGGTGCTGCAGGGCTCAGTGCTGGGAACCCAGCTATTTACAATATACATTAATGATTTGGATGATGGAATTGAGTGTAATATCTCCACGTTTGCAGATGACACTACGCTGAGTGGCAGTGTGAGCTGTGAGGAGGACGCTAAAAGGCTGCAGGGTGACTTGGACAGGTTAGGTGAGTGGGCAGACGTGTGGCAGATGCAGTATAATGTGAATAAATGTGAGGTTATCTACTTTGCTGGCAAAAACATGAAGGCAGAATATTATCTGAATGGCGGCAGACTAGGAAAAGGGGAGGTGCAGCGAGACCTGGGTTTCATGGTACATCAGTCATTGAAAATGGGCATACAGGTACAGCAGGCGGTGAAGAAGGCAAATGGTATGTTGGCCTTCATAGCTAGGGGTTTTGAGTATAGGAGCAGGGAGGTCTTACTGCAGGTGTACAGGGCCTTGATGAGGCCCCACCTGGAATATTATGTTCAGTTTTGGTCTCCTAATCTGAGGAAGGACGTTCTTCTATTGAGGGAGTGCAGCGTATGTTCACCAGACTGATTCCTGGGATGGCAGGACTGACATATGAGGAGAGACTGGATCGACTGGGCCTGTATTCACTGGAGTTCAGAAGGATGAGCGGGGATCTCATAGAAACATATAAGATTCTGACGGGACTGGACAGGTTAGATGCAGGAAGAATGTTCCCGATGTTGGGGAAGTCCAGAACCAGGGGACATAGTCTAAGGATAAGGGGTAAGCCATTTAGGACTGAGATGAGGAGAAACTTCTTCACTCAGAGAGTTGTTAACCTGTGGAATTCCCTACCGCAGAGAGTTGTTGATGCCAGTTCATTGGATATATTCAAGAGGCAGTTAGATATGGCCCTTATGGCTAAAGGGATCAAGGGGTATGAGGAGGAAGCAGGAAAGGGGTACTGAGGTGAATGATCAGCCATGATCTTATTGAATGGTGGTGCAGGCTCAAAGGGCTGAATGGCCTACTCCTGCACCTATTTGCTATGTTTCTCCCACAAACAGCAATTTGATAATGACCAGATAATTTGTTTTTTTGATATATTGATTGAGGGATAAATATTGGCCAGGTTACCGAGGATAACTTCCCTGCTCTTCTTCGAAATAGTGCCATGGGATCTTTTACATCCATTTGAGAGAGCAGACAGAGCCTCAGTTTAACGTCTCATCTGAAAGATGGCAGTTCCAACAGTGCAACGTTCCCTCAGCACTGCACTGGAGTGTCAGCCTCAAATTTTTTTGTGCTCAAGTCCCTGAAGTGGGACTTGAACCCACAACCTTCTGACTCAGCGGTGAGGGTGCTACCCACTGAGCCACAGCTGACACAAGATGGTGGAGAAGCTTTGAGAGGTCAGGAAGTGAGCTGTACATTGCAGAGTACCTAGCCTCTTGTAGCCACAATGTTTATCGGGCTAGTTGAGTTAAGCTTGTGGTCAGTGGTGACCCCCAAGAATTTAGACGGTGGGAGGCTTAGCAACGGCGGTGCTGTTGAAGATAAAAGGGAGATGGTTGTGTTTTCTTTGTTCAAGATGGTCATTACTTGGCACCTATGTGATATGAATGTTACCTGCCACTTATCTGCCCAAGCCTGGATCTTATTCCAGTGCTTCTGTCAGCTGGCATGGGCTGCTTCATTATCTGAGGAGTTGTGAATGGAGTTTACCACTGTGGAATGGTCAGAGAAGCACCCTACTCCAGATGTTTTGATGGAGAGGTCATTGATGAAGCAGCTGATGATGGCTGGGCTGAGGATGCTTCCCTAAAGAACTGCTCTCCTGGTTCTGTGATTATTGGCCTCCAACAACCACAACCATTTCCCTTTGTTTCAGATTTGACTCCAGCCACTGGACAGTTTCTCCTGTTGACCCACATTGACTTCAGTTTGGCTAGGCTTCTTGGTGTCATACTCAATTGAGTTCTGCCTTGAAGACTGAACAGGGTGGGGCTCTTTTCTCAAGAAAAGAGAAGATCGAGGGGTGACATAATAGGTCTTTCAGGTTATGAAAGGTTTTGATAAGATAGATAAGGTAGAGAAGATGTTTCTGCTTGTGGGGGAATCCAAAACTAGGGGTCACAAATATAAGATAGTCACTAATAAATTCAATAAAGCATTCAGGAGAAACTTCTTTACCCAGAGAGTGGTTAGAATGTGGACCTCGCTACCACATGGTGTGGTTGAGGGTTGAGGCAAGTAGCATAGATGAATTTAAAAGGAAGCTAGACAAACACATGGCAGTGAAAGGAATAAAAGATATGCTGATAGGGTTAGATGAAGTAGGGTGAGAGGAGGCTCATATGAAGCACAAACACTAGCATTGACAAGTTGGCCTGATGACATGTTTCTGTGTCATAATTTCTATGTAATTCTATGTAACATACGACTATACAAAAAATGCTCGCGAGGAAAATACCTACTTTTAAGGGCAACTATTCTCATCTCTCCTCTGACATTCAGCTCTTACATCCATGTCTGGATCAAGGCGGTAATGAGATCTGGAGTCAAAGCACTTTCTGTACTTTTACTCTGTTCAAAGTCAGTAAAAGTGCAGTAAGCATTTCAAATAAGTTAAAGTTGTTTCCTGGGCAACATCCAAAAATTTGGCAATCTTCTATTTGCAGTTTGCAAACACAGTGTAAGCCAGGAATTGCAAGTGTCTATTCCTGGCATGATGCCTGCTTCCAAAGCCTGCCACCCCCTTCCATGGTTCACAGAACCCCTGGGACATCACTCCCAGTTCTATTAAAGGTGACACCCTCTCCCACTAATGGATGAAAAATCATGGAAAATGCTCCATTCTTACAGTGTGCATTTGGAAAATCGGCCCTTAGAAACATAGAAAAATAGGTGTAGGAGTAGGCCATTCGGCCCTTCGGGCCGCACCGCCATTCAATACGATCATGGCTGATCATTCCTTCAGTACCCCTTTCCTGCTTTCTCTCCATACCCCTTGATCCCCTTAACCGTAAGAGTCATATCTAACTCCCTCTTGAATATATCCAATGAACTGGCATCAACAACTCTCTGCGGCAGGGAATTCCACAGGTTAACAACTCTCTGAGTGAAGAAGTTTCTTCTCATCTCAGTCCTAAATGGACTACCCCTTATCCTAAGACTATGTCCCCTGGTTCTGGACTTCCCCAACATCGGGAACATTTTTCCTGCATCTAACCTGTCCAGTCCCGTCAGAATCTTATATGTTTCTATGAGATCCCCCCTCATCCTTCTGAACTCCAGTGAATAAAGGCCCAGTTGATCCAGTCTCTCCTCATATGACAGCCCAGCCATCCCTAGAATCAGTCTGGTGAACCTTTGCTGCACTCCCTCAAGAGCAAGAACGTCCTTCCACAGACTAGGAGACCAAAACTGAACACAATATTCCAGGTGAGGCCTCACCAAGGCCCTGTACAACTGCAGTAAGACCTCCCTGCTTCTATATTCAAATCCCCGAGCTATGAAGGCCAACATACCATTTGCCTTCTTTACCGCCTGCTGTACCTGCATGCCCACTTTCAGTGACTGATGAACCATGATACCCAGGTCTCGTTGCACCTCCCCTTTTCCTAGTCTGTCGCCATTCAGATAATATTCTGCCTTTGTGTTTTTGCCCCCAAAATGGATAACCTCACATTTATCCACATTATACTGCATCTGCCATGCATTTGCCCACTCACCTAACCTGCCCAAGTCACCCTGTAGCCTCTTAGCATTCTCCTCACAGCTCACACCACCACCCAGTTTAGTGTCATCTGCAAACTTGGAGATATTACACTCTATTCCTTCATCCAAATCGTTAATGTATATTGTAAAGAGCTGGGGTCCCAGCACTGAGCCCTGTGGCACTCCACTAGTCACTGCCTGCCATTCTGAAAAGGACCCGTTTATCCCAACTCTCTGCTTCCTGTCTGCCAACCAGTTCCCTATCCACGTCAGTTTATTACCCCCAATACCACGTGCTTTGATTTTGCACAACAATCTCTTGTGCGGGACTTTGTCAAAAGCCTTCTGAAAGTCCAAATACACCACATCCACTGGATCTCCCTTGTCCACTCTAGTAGTTACATCCTTAAAAAATTCCAGAAGATTCGTCAATCATGATTTCCCTTTCATAAATCCATGCTGACTTGGTCCGATACTGTCACCGCTTTCCAAATGCGCTGCTATTTCGTCCTTCGTGAATGATTCCAACATTTTCCCCACTACTGATGTCAAGCTAACCGGTCTATAATTACCCGTTTTCTCTCTCCCTCCTTTTTTAAAAAGTGGTGTTACATTAGCTATCCTCCAGTCCATGGGAACTGATCCAGAGTCGAGAGACTGTTGGAAAATGATCACCAATGCATCCAGTATTTCTAGGGCCATTCCTTGAGCACTCTGGGACGCAGACTATCAGGCCCCAGGGATTTATCGGCCTTCAATCCCATCAATTTCCCCAACACAATTTCCTGCCTTATAAGGATATCCTTCAGTTCCTCCTTCTCACTAGACTCACTGTCCCCTAGTACCTTCGGAAGATTGAACTACAATAATTGTACATACCTGTCTGGCGTAAAGATAAAAAAGGGAAGGTGGCTCAACTGTGGCTATCAAGGGAAATCAGGGATAGTATTAAAGCCAAGGAAGTGGTATACAAATTGGCCAGAAATAGCAGCGAACCCAGGGACTGGGAGAAATTTAGAACTCAGCAGAGGAGGACAAAGGGTTTGATTAGGGCAGGGAAAATAGAGTACGAGAGGAAGCTTGCAGGGAACATTAAGATGGACTGCAAAAGCTTCTATAGATATGTAAAGAGAAAAAGGTTAGTAAAGACAAACGTAGGTCCCCTGCAGTCAGAATCAGGGGAAGTCATAACGGGGAACAAAGAAATGGCAGACCAATTGAACAAGTACTTTGGTTCGGTATTCACTAAGGAGGACACAAACAACCTTCCAGATATAAAAGGGGTCAGAGGGTCTAGTAAGGAGGAGGAACTGAGGGAAATCCTTATTAGTCGGGAAATTGTGTTGGGGAAATTGATGGGATTGAAGGCCGATAAATCCCCAGGGCCTGATGGTCTGCATCCTAGAGTACTTAAGGAGGTGGCCTTGGAAATAGCGGATGCATTGACAGTCATTTTCCAACATTCCACAGACTCTGGATCAGTTCCTATGGAGTGGAGGGTAGCCAATGTAACCCCACTTTTTAAAAAAGGAGGGAGAGAGAAAACAGGGAATTATAGACCTGTCAGCCTGACATCGGTAGTGGGTAAAATTATGGAATCAATAATTAAGGATGTCATAGCAGCGCATTTGGAAAGAGGTGACATGATAGGTCCAAGTCAGCATGGATTTGTGAAAGGGAAATCATGCTTGACAAATCTTCTGGAATTTTTTGAGGATGTTTCCAGTAGAGTGGACAAGGGAGAACCAGTTGATGTGGTGTATTTGGACTTTCAGAAGGCTTTCGACAAGGTCCCACACAAGAGATTAATGTGCAAAGTTAAAGCACATGGGATTGGGGGTAGTGTGTTGACGTGAATTGAGAACTGGTTGGCAGACAGGAAGCAAAGAGTAGGAGTAAATGGGTACTTTTCAGAATGGCAGGTAGTGACTAGCGGTGTACTGCAAGGTTCTGTGCTGGGGCCCCAGCTGTTTACATTGTACATTAATTATTTGGACGAGGGGATTAAATGTAGTATCTCCAAATTTGCGGATGACACTAAGTTGGATGGCAGTGTGAGCGGCGAGGAGGATGCTATGAGGCTGCAGAGAGACTTGGATAGGTTTGTGAGTGGGCAAATGCATGGCAGATGAAGTATAATGTGGATAAATGTGAGGTTATCCACTTTGGTGGTAAAAACAGAGAGACAGACTATTATCTGAATGGTGACAGATTAGGAAAAGGGGAGGTGCAACGAGACCTGGGTGTCATGGTACATCAGTCATTGAAGGTTGGCATGCAGGTACAGCAGGCGGTTAAGAAAGCAAATGGCATGTTGGCCTTCATAGCGAGGGGATTTGAGTACAGGGGGCAGGGAGGTGTTGCTACAGTTGTACAGGGCCTTGGTGAGGCCACACCTGGAGTATTGTGTACAGTTTTGGTCTCTTAACTTGAGGAAGGACATTCTTGCTATTGAGGGAGTGCAGCGAAGGTTCACCAGACTGATTCCCGGGATGGCGGGACTGACATATCAAGAAAGACTGGATCAACTGAACTTGTATTCAGTGGAGTTCAGAAGAATGAGAGGGGATCTCATAGAAACGTTTAAAATTCTGACGGGTTTAGACAGGTTAGATGCAGGAAGAATGTTCCCAATGTTGGGGAAGCCCAGAACCAGGGGTCACAGTCTAAGGATAAGGGGTAAGCCATTTAGGACCGAAATGAGGAGAAACTTCTTCACCCAGAGAGTGGTGAACCTGTGGAATTCTCTACCACAGAAAGTTGTTGAGGCCAATTCACTAAATATATTCAAAAAGGAGTTAGATGTAGTCCTTACTACTAGGGGGATCAAGGGGTATGGTGAGAAAGCAGGAAGGGGGTACTGAGGTTGCATGTTCAGCCATGAACTCATTGAATGGCGGTGCAGGGTCGAATGGCCAACTCCTGCACCTATTTTCTATGTTTCTATGTTATTTGTATCTTCCTTCATGAAGACAGAACCTAAGTATTGGTTCAATTGGTCTGCCATTTGTTTGTTCTCCATTATAATTTCAGCTGAATCCGACTGCAAAAGACCTACGTTTGTCTTTACTAATCTTTCTCTCTTCACATATTTATAGAAGCTTTTGCTGTCAGTTTTTATATTCCCTGCAAACTTCCTCTCGTATTATATTTTCCCCCTCTTAATTAAACCCTTAGTGCTTCTCTGTTGAATTCTAAATTTCTCCCAGTCCTCAGGTTTGTTGCTTTTAATAGCCAATTTATATGCCCCTTCCTTGGCTTTAACACTATCCTTAATTTCCTTTGTTAGCCATGGTTGAGCCACCTTCCAGTTTTATTTTTACTCCAGACAGGGATGTACATTTGCTGAAGTTCATCCATGTGATCTTTAAATGTTTGCCATTACTTATCCACCGTCAAACCTTTTAGTGTCATTTGCCAGTCTATTCTAGCCAATTCACGCCTCATATCGTCGAAGTTATCTTTCCTTAAGTTCAGGACCCTAGTTTCTGAATTAACTTTGTCACTCTCCATCTTAATAAGGAATTCTACCATATTATGGTCACTTTTCCCCAAGAGGCCTCGCACAACAAGATTGCTAATTAGTCCCTTCTCATTACACAATACCCAGTCTAGGATGGCCAGCTCCCTGGTTGGTTCCTCGACATATTGGTCTAGAAAACCAACCCTAATACACTCCAGGAAATTCGCCTCCACTGCATTGCTAGGTTAGCCCAATCAATGTGTAGATTAAAGTCGCCCCTGATTACTGCTGTACCTTTGCTGCACACATCCCTTATTTCTTGTTTGATGCTGTCCCCCAACCTCACTACTATTATTTGGTGGTCTATACACAACACGCACTAGCGTTTTCTGCCGTTTGGAATTCCGCAGCTCCACCCATACCGATTCCACATCATCCAGGCTAATGTCCTTCCTCACAATTACATTGATTTCATCTTTAACCAGCAACGCCACCCTGCCTCCTTTTCCTTTGTCTATCCTTCCTAAATGCTGAATACCCTTGGATGTTGAGTTCCCAGCCTTGGTCTCCCTGGAGCCATGTCTCCGTGATGCCAATAACATCGTATCCGTTAACTGCTATCTGCGCAGTTAATTCATCCACCTTATTACGAATACTCCTCGCATTGAGGCACAGAGCCTTCAGGCTTGTTTTTTTAACACACTTTGCCCGTTTAGAATTTTGCTGTAATGTGGCCCTTTTTGTTTTTTGCCTTGGGTTTCTCTGCCCTCCACTTTTACTATTCTCCTTTCTATATTTTGTTTCTGCCTCCTTTTTATTTCCATCTGTCTCCCTGCATAGGTTCCCATCCCCCTGCCATATTAGTTTAACTCCTCCACAACAGCACTAGCAAACACTCCCCCTAGGATATTGGTTCCGGTCCTGCCCACGTGCAGACCGTCTGGTTTGTACTGGTCCCACCTTCCCCAGAACCGGTTCCAATATCCCAGGAATTTGAATCCCTCCCTTCTGCACCACTCCTCAAGCCATGTATTCATCTGAGCTATCCTGGGATTCCTACTCTGACTAGCACGTGGCACTGGTAGCAATCCTGAGATTACTACTTTTGACGTCCTACTTTTTAATTTAGCTCCTAGCTCCCTAAATTCGCCTCGTAGAACCTCATCCCGTTTTTTACCTGTGTCATTGGTACCTATATGCACCACGACAACTGGCTGTTCACCCTCCCTTTTCAGAATGTCCTGCACCTGCTCCGAGACATCCTTGACCCTTGCACCAGGGAGGCAACATACCATCCTGGAGTCTCGGTTGCGGCCGCAGAAACGCATATCTATTCCCCTTACAATTGAATCCCCTATCACTATCGCTCTCCCACTCTTTTTCCTGCCCTCCTGTGCAGCAGAGCCAGCCACAGTGCCATGAACTTGGCTGCTGCTGCTACCCCCTGATGAGTCATCCCCCTCAACAGTACTCAAAGCGGTGTATCTGTTTTGCAGGGAGATGACCGCAGGGGACCCCTGCACTACCTTCTTTACACTGCTCTTCCTGCTGGTCTTCCATTCCCTATCTGGCTGTATACCCTTTACCTGCGGTAAGACCAACTCACTAAATGTGCTATTCACGTCATTCTCAGCATCGTGCTCCAGAGTGAATCCACCTGCAACTCCAGTTCCGCAACGCGGTTCGTCAGGAGCTGGAGGCGGATACACTTCCCGCACACGTAGTCGTCAGGGACACCGAAGGTGTCCCTGATTTCCCACATAGTTCAGTAGGAGCATAACATGTGTCTGAGCTCTCCTGCCATGACTTAACCCTTAGATACACTTAAATTGGCAACAACAATGCTAAATGTTACTCACTGATATAGAAAAGAAAAAAGAAAAACTACTTAACAATCACCAGCCAATCACTTACCCCCTTGGCTGTGACGTCACCTTTCTATTTCTTTCTACTTCTTTTTTGCCTTCTCCCTGTAGCTGTACAAGCTCGCCTCTCCATGCACTTCCTCGACGCTGGGCCTCGGACTTCCTGTTGTGCCTTTTATAGGCCTCTCGCCGAAGTCCCGACTGCCTCTCCACGCACCTCCTTGACGCTGGGCCCCGGACTCCCTGCTGTGCCTTTTATCATGCTGTCATGCTGTGATTAAACTGATTTACATTGAGTTTTTGGAGCTAGTTGAAAGGTCTGAATATGTTTATGCCTGTTGGTTTGTGCTGTGCAATACCAATTTTATATTTTTATCTGTCTTATGTACTTCTTTCAGTTGAGTTTTTCTGTATTTTTCAGAAATTTTAATTTTGTCTTTTTAAGTATCAGCTAATAGTCGAAATGATCAGTGTGCACTGTTTATAATTTTACTTTCTAAATTTGTAAAGTTAATATTCAATTAGTAAATAGACAAACTATTTGAATGGTACTGATGTACAGTGAAATCCATACAAAAGCAAAATACTGCAGATGCTGGAATCTGGAATAAAAACCGAAAATGCTGGAAATCTCAGCAGGTCAGGCAGCATCTGTGGAGAGGAAGCAGAATTAACATTTTGGGTGGATGACCCTTCGTCAGAACAGGAGAGTGTTCGAAAAGAACATTGTTGCCCTGGGTACAAAAACAATTCACCTTTGGGCATGTTTATATTGTAGCTACTGGTACAACATCTGTTCCACTAAGGCAGTACCTTTTTTCTAATACGAAAGCAAAATACTGCCGATGCTGGAATCTGAAATAAAAACAGAAAATGCTGGAAATCTCAGCAGGTCAGGCAGCATCTGTGGAGAGAAAAACAGTTAACGTTTCAGGTGGATGACCCTTCGTCAGAACCTTTTTTCTAATGTTTGGCTCTTGGCTGGCTCCCAATTGAATTATCAATTGAATTACCATGACCAAGAGAGTGCTTTATGTAAGTGTGCTCCTGGCCATTACATTTTAAATGTCATGAATGTGTGTGGGCAGGAGCCCCTGAGCAGTTTGAAACCAGATTGGACACCACAATGGAGCCAAACCAAAACAGAGTGAGAGACATCCTCTAGGGGGTTTCACACCTCTTCTCTAGTCAGGCTGGGACCTAATTCTACAGTTATGTCGCCCTTTAGCTTTGCTGCTAACACAAACCACAAAAGGGTAGGTGAAACTGCAACCTGCAGCTCTTTTGGTTTGATGCTTGTGGCACAGGATGTCCTACCTAGTCTGAGTGGAGGCTTGCCGGGTAGTCAGTCTCTGGCTCAGTCATTCTGTCACAACGTGGCACTTGTTGCTCCTTTCGATGTCACTGTTGCTGTGGATATGTTAGGTAGTCGTGAGAACTCGTGCTCAAACTGAAGAAGATGTTGTCTGGTGTGAGGGACGGGCTGCTTCATATATAGAAGGAAAGACAGACTGAGCGTGTGAGCAGTTGGGGCCGGGTTGAGAGGATTCGGTGAGTTGGCAGCGCAGAGCCGGGGCCGTGCTGCGCCAGGCTGAAGGTGCTGAGGTCGGTCGGCGCAAAAAACAAGCTTATTTAAAAAAACAAATTACCGAGACATCTCTCTTGGGTTCGAATTACAGGCTGATCTCATTCGGAACATAGATCCAATTTAATAAAACAGACGAAAATAAAAATACATTGCTTAAAAAAATCACAGTGAAAAGTTTTTCGAATTGTTCAACGTCAAAAATAAAAATGAAAATATAATTTTTTGAGTTAAAATCAGATGGTGCTATATTTGTGGAAATAGTTGCTGAGAGTTGGGCAGAGTGCGGAGTTTCCCAGTCTGGGGACCCAGGCTGATCTGCCGCGCTTTTCACCTCAGCCTGCTGCTCACAAAGCCCGGATCCACACCGAGACTGACCATCGGGCGGCACCGCTTGTTTGATCTGTGCACAGGGGCTCGGACTCCTCGTTAGTTTTGTTTTTTTCGTTGCTTAAACCTATCGATTTGTGTTGAATTTAGTCACGCGGGGGAGGCACGTTTTCTTTCACGCTTGAGGCAAAATGAGAACAAGAAACAAATTAAAACTTTAAAAAGATATCAACTGAAGAGGGAATTTGTGTTAAACTGAAAAGAGTTAGTTTGGCAGAAATGAGCAGAGATCCCACCGTGCTAATGGCCTGTACAGTATGTTGGGAAATGAAGTGTCTTTATAATGTACAAATATGACAACCTGCAATAATGCGCAGTGGGTGTAATGTGTATCTACAATGTGCAGCACTTTAGATGGTCAACTTGTACACTAACAATACAATGTTTATAATAAACACTAATACTATAATATACACTTAGAATGAGCAACACCTAGATCCTCCAGTCAGTTACATCAAAGTAACTGTTATAAAGTGACAAAGTTACTATTAAAATGTCTTCAACATGGCGTAGAGGTTTGACATTTTAAAATGAAAGTACTGGGTAAAGTTTGCCAGCATTCCATAAAGTTTTTTCCAAAAGTGATCTTTACTGTTGTGTTGGTAATTTTGTCGAAGTAGTTTAACTTGGTCAGAAGAATACATATTAATTAATTCAGTGCTTAAAAGGTACACCAAAAATGCCAATCCTTCTGTGGGGAGAGAAGGCAGCATCTTTGTTTATTTCATATGAACTTTGAGGTACCAAGATAGATAAAATGACAGAACACATTTCAGCACATATAATGCAGTGTGGCAATGCAGATAGGATTCCAAATAATATGTAGTTTTCAATTTCTACAGATTCATCATTTAAAGGAAAGCATTAAAATAATCAGGCAGTTGCTGGAAGTGGATTATACATAGAAGCTTTCTGCCAGTAGGCCTTGTTGTAGATCAGTGTTTGCTGTTCTGCAGTGAGCTTACACTTTATCAGACAATAACTACATGCAGAATAAAGCATTATCTTTTGGATATGAAGCACGGCTTGTGCAGTAATAAACAATATAAATTTAACTGTGCAACAGCTTTAAACTTTCACCTGGTAAGATTTTTTTCAATAATTAATCAAGTTGGCAATACTTTTAAAGCATGCAGTGATAAATCAAATTGAATTGCAGATCAAGTTACTTTTATGTGTACATTTGAGGCCAAACAAAAGGTAGCACAAACAAATTAATAACTGAAAAGAAGAATTTCAGTTTTTCGATGTTTAACCGTACAAAGTCAGCAGGACAGATTTATTATTTTACTGAAGGGTTCAAATTAATTTGAAATTTTCTGATTCACCAAAAGCCACGATATTTAAACTGGAGGGCGCTATAAAAATACATTAATCTGGAACTTTCAGACAATTTTTCGAGGAGAATGAGTTTAGTGCTACAAGGAAGTTTGTGACATGTTTACCATATTTGTTAGTAACTTGATTGTACAGTGGAGGTGGTTTGTTACGCATAATATTCCATGGGCACCACACATGCACCGACGTGTGGGTGGCTCTCGTTGCTCTATTGTTTAAAATAAATACTTTTTCCATACAGTTGGAAGAAAGATTGTGTTAAAATGTATAAAGTGTGATTGATAGTTTGGGTAACAAAACAAAAAAAATTGTGCAGGTACATTAATATTTGTCAGGAAATTGGTTTTGTTGATAACTGATGAAGGAGATATCTGTTAGAAAGCTATCTTGTTGGGAGCTTCCATCTTCTTTAAACATTTATTATGAGATCCATTCTATGAATGGTTCAAAGCCCACAGTAAATGAGTGGAAGCTCATAACTGTTGGTTAGGGAAGAACTTCCATTTTACTCATGGATTACATTTTGAATGTAGGAGTGGCATCAAAATATCACCATTTTGGAGGGGAGGGTGGACAAAATCTTCAAACAATTCCTGTTTTCTATTTATTTTTTGATTTCCTTAATCTTTTTCAATAGTTCAAATATATTGGGTCATTTTAATTTATCTTGCTCCTTCCCTTTTACTGTCTTATCTTATTTTTTGTAGCTTTCATTTCATTTTCGGCTAGAAAACAAAATACATATTATCTTTCTTTAGCAATTGCCTTTTCTTCTAATGTTAGCATTTTTTTCTGCATTCCTCTCTGGGAAGGACTTATTTGCTTGAGTATAGTTCCATGGGTGTTAGCCACCACTGGTCAGTAACCATTCTTTACATGTGAGCCTAGGCAGCGAGTGTTGGTGGGCTATATGATCAGCTAAGTATGATCCTATCCTTGCCCAATCTAAATGTAAGCGCTTTACTGCAGGGATCACTGAGTTAGTGAATTGTAGTGGGATCCCCAGCTAATTCCCCCACCTCCTTTCCCAGGGATGTTTAAGCCAAGTGCCTTATCTGCTCCGGCTGAGATCAGTTAACTCACAGAGACGTAATCAACTAGCAATGCTGAATTATTGCAGGCGAGGCCTTTTAGAATGCTGTCATGTAACTTTGGAGTATTTGGCTTCTGAATAACTGTCATGTCTGTGCCATATAGATTTACAGTTGGAAAAAATCCAGATCAACATCAAAATAACAGAAAACTGTTAAATAAGTCATTTTTAGTAAGCTGACACGTTCAGAAGTAGTAGATTTTGATTTTTTTTAGTGGAAAGCGGAAGAATATTTTTTTTCTTTCATTACTACATTATTTTACTGCATTCACTAATACCGCAAATAAGTTTGTTTAATGTAAATTAATTTTCATGCCAATAATCAACAATTCAGTATTAATATTATGTCAATAAGTATAGTAGTGCAGTGGTTATGCTCTTGGACTGGTAATCCAGAGGCAAATAACATTAGTGAACCAGTTGGGTTTTTATGACAATCTGACAGCTTCAAGGTCACTTTTACTGATGCCAACTTTTTATTTCCAGATTTTTAAAAACTGAATTCAAATTCTCAAACTGCCATGATGGGATTTGAACTCGGGTTCTCTAGATTATAGTATGAATGTGCAAAGAGTCAGCTATGCTGCCTCATCCAAATTCCACATATGAACACTTTCAGCAGGAGTTATGAATAGTGTTCAGTAGTTGATATTTGCTGGTCTAAATGGCTCCAGACCACATACCGATTTTGTTCTTTGTTTCATCAGGGGAGAGTATTTTTTGTGAAAGTTTTCTTATTTTGCTATTTGGCAATTCTTTGCCAGTGTTCTTTTACTGTAACATATATAAGAGTTATCCTTTCAAAAAATAATTATTACATAGTCACATTTTTGGCACCCTGAGCAGAGACATCCCTCTATACAAGGCATTCTTCTATCTCATTTCGTGATGCAGTTACAAGGAACTTGTGGCAGGTAGATCTGAGTGTCTACCAGGATTAGGTCTTGAATCTACAGGTGTGAGAATAACATCTTAAAGGTCTTGTCATCTGGAGTTTCATGGCTGAAGGAAGAAACTCCCATTGACAATTTATGCTGCATGCAAAGAACTTGTTATTTAGGATCACAGTCCATTGTGATTTTACAATACATATTGCTTAGTGGCAGAATCTATTCCTCCAACTCTAGCCTCTTGTCCATCTCGCCATACCTTTGTCCCACCATTCGTGTCCTGCCTTCAGGTGTCGAGGTGCTAAGCTTTGGAATTCCCTCCTTAAACTTCTCTGATTCTCCACCTCTCTGCTCCTTTAATAACCTCCTTAAAACCTACCTCTTTGACCAAGCTTTTGGTCATCTATCCTAATTTCTCCTTCTCGGGCTCGGTGCCAATTTTTGACTGATTATACTCCTGTGATTCACTTTGGGACATTTTACTACATTAAAGGTGCTATGTCAATGCAAATTGTTGTTGTTTTTAAACATTTATTAAGGTCACATTAGTTTGACCTATCTATATTCATCTTTATTATTACTAAACATGTTGCAATACAAGAAAGCACAAAACAAGAAAATGCTATTCGGTACATCAAGTCCGACTTTCCCATAGACCATGTACAATCCACCCTGTCAACATCTGTACCCAATCCATTCAGTCTTCTGGTGAAAGTCCTAGCGCATGCTGTATCAAGTTTCTTCAGACTGCAACTGTAGTATTTTAGGCTATAGTTATACTTCAGCCACAGTGAAGCCAAAGCAGCATGATACAACCTCCTTGAGTTGATATCACACAAAAATGCAATTTGAGCAGCTTCACAACTGAAGTACAGTAAACTTTGCATAAAATTACTTTGTGTTGAATTCCCTCTGTCTTGCCACCTTTCCTCCTTTAACACACTCCTCAAAACTTCTGCCCAAAACTTTTACTCATCTGTCCTAGTATCTCCTTCTTTGACTTGGTGATAGTTTTTGTTTTATTACGTTCCTGTGAAGTGCCTTGGGGCTACGTTAAAGGTGCTATGTAAATTAAAGTTGTTGTAGTAGTGTTAGAGGTACAGATTCTGCTCATGTTCAACACTGCACTTCATTTATGCAATATTCCAGATATTTCTGAGTGTAATGACATTGACAAGTGTTAAAGGTGGCTGTAGAATAGGCCGATGATGATGGAAGTGAAAATTGTACTTACCTAGCTGCCTTGCCATCAACTGCATACTCGCACAATATCCCCATGAGACGCCTTGGCCAGTAACTGAAAATATTTGTGGTTTATGTTTTGCGAAGACAACACTCAATTGCAATCTGCATTTTAATTTCCCTGAGATATCAGCTGTGTTTGCAAGCAATGTAATCCTGCAGATATAAAGAAAACAAAAACACTACAGAATTCCTCAGAAATGGTTTCTAGTAAACCATTTGCAGAAATGGAAAGCTGAAGGTTGATGCATAATGTGTCATATGATTGGCTTATAAGGACACAATGGGATAGAAGTTAGTCTGGGCCCATATTCCATGCTTCAACAACCAACAACTGTCCCACCTGCGACAGAGACTGTAATTCCCGAATTGGACTGTTCAGTCACCTGAGAACTTACTTTTGGAGTGGAAGCAAATCTTCCTCGATTTCGAGGGACTGTGATGATGATGCAAAGACATTTCTCCTAACCTCTCCTCACTCTCAGTGACATTGACTCCCCAACCAGAGAAAATAGTTTTTCCTTTTGACTCTTATCCAAACCCTTTTTAATTTTCGAAACTTCTATTAAATCACCTCTGCTCCAGTATCTTGTGTCACTCCCCATTACTGTAGTTTACCATTCCTGGCATCATCATGGTACAGGGTAAATCCTAGCTAGATACTTTCTGTGGTTTTATTATCCTTTGAATAATGAAACACCCACAACAGCACTCAGTACAAAAAATGTTTTGTACAAATATATTATTACTTCTTTATTTTTGTACTCTCAGTATTGCTAATTCTTGTGATTCCATCATGAGACATGTGATTTCCAAGTGAAATAAAGCTTCACTCATGATGGAACGCTTAAATTGAGCAATTGTTTGGGGGAAAATAATAACCAGGTCCCAGAGGGCTTTCCATAATGTCCATTGGGTTCCTCCACACTCTGCCACATCCAAGTCTGCGGGCTCAGCTCGGCTCGGCTCGACCGCCCTCATATATAAACATGCGCAGGCAAGAGCCAGGATTAACCAGGATCACCAATTGACCGAGTGAGCCACCTCCTCCTCCATCCGAGCAGAGGGAGCCGCGCTCATCTTCCTCCCCTTTGGCCCCGGCTGACGACACCACCGCATTCATTGTTGCGTCGATTGGCTCCATCACCTTGCACCCCTTCCTCCACCTCCTCTTCCTCCTCACAAATTCCAAGAGATCTTGTGATATCTTGCGCCTCCTGCAGGGTTGCTGTGGTAACGGATGATTGAAGGAAAGACATCCAAGCCAGCACAGAGAATTCTTTCACTTGTTATCCCACTTTCATCCCACACTTCTGTGGAAGTAAAACGAAAATTTCCTGCCATCCTGACATTATAAAATAATCCCAATCTTCTTGTGAAATTACATTAATGCTGAGTCTTAACAGGCCCTTTGAGAAAAGTGACTGGTGTCTTTCCCAGGTGAGAGCAGAGTTCATATCAATTGACATTTGTTTAAACAAAAACACCATAATAAAATATAAGTGGAAGTAACCTGACAGAGCATAACTAAATCTTAACTTAGATAACATTTAGTATGTAACACTGCAGAGTGTTTCAGGGATATCTAATTAGATCAAAGGTTTAACATTCTTTGCTTTTGTTGCCATTTTCCTAAAGTAGTTTTTCTCTAAGTATTTGAGAAACAAAATATGGCAATCTGTCATGTTTCTCTATTATACATTTTTATTGTCATTCTTGTACCACCATACATTTGGGCCAGATGTTATTGAGCTGTTAGCACTCCAATTTTTAAGAGTTATTTCATCATTAAAAAAACTTTGGTACTGATATTAAAAATCCCAATGCGCAAATCGGCGTATTTTTTTCCAAAAGCTCCCCCAAGATTTAGGTGTTTCATCACAAGAGAAGCTTTATTCACTTGGAACTCGCTTGTTTTGCGATGAAAATTTGGCAATACTGTTGCTATCATTTCTATGACTTCATTAATTTTATAGTTCAAATTACAGTTGGATGGACAGGCTAGGAATGTAGAGGGATGAGTTTTTCTGGGCTGAACGCCTTTGGTTGGCAGCTGCAGGGACTGCATTGTGTGGTGCTTGTGTTGGGCACCAGGTGGGGGGGTTGGTGATAGCGGGTAGGATTTCTTTAAAGTTTGTTGTAAAGCATTTTCAGATGCAGTAATATAATTTTTGTAAAGAGCTGTGACCTGTTAGAGACTAAATAAAGCCACTATTGAGGTTTTTAAATGAACTTTCAATCTATGTTGGTTTAGAAGGACAAGGCCATTAGGTGCACGAGAACACCATCCCCTCCAAGTCCCCCTCCAAGTCATAACATCCTGACTTGGCACTATATCGCCGTTCCTTCATTGTCGCTGGGTCAAAATCCTGGAACTCCCTCCCGAACAGCACTGTGGGAGTATGTTCAGCACACTGGCTGCAGCGTTTCAAGAAGGCGGCTCACCACCATCTTCTCCAGAGCAATTAGGGATGGGCAATAAATGCTTGCATTGCCAGCAATGACCACATCTCATGACCGAATAAAAAAAAAGCATTATATGATTTCTTACCAAATCTCATGATCTTTAAGAGTTTTCTCATGATTTATGAGACAGTGGGGTTGGCATTACTGTACTCTATACCCTTATTAACCAAACATTTTATTAGCCTTTTTAATGGCTTTATCTACCTGCACTTGCACTTTCAGGGATTTATATATTTGAAACTCTACATTTCTCCGATCAACTACACCGTTCAGTGTCTTCCCATTGAGTATATAATCCCATTCCTTATTTCTCCACCCAAAATGTTTTACTTCAGACTTAAATTGCCATTGCCACCTATCTGCCCATTCAGCTAACCTGTCTATATCTTCCTAAAATCTTTCACAGTCCTCCTCATTGTTTGCCAAATCTTCTACTTCTGTGTTATCAACAAATTTTGAGATTAAATTCCCTTTGCCCAAATCCAAATCATCTATATACACTGAGGACAAAATCAACCGAACCCTGGCCTAATCCTCCAATCTGAGCAACACCCATTTACCCTATCTCTTTGTTTCTTGTCCATCAACCAACTTTCTGTCCATACTGCTATGTTTCCTTTTATACCATGCTCTGATATCTTATCAAATGCCTTCTGAAAATCCATATGCACTACTGTGTTCTCTTTATTTATTCAAATTGTTACCTTGTTAAACGTGACTTGCTTTGAATAATTCCATGCTGGCTGTCCTTGATTAACCCTTGCACTTTCTAAATGCTCACTTATTATATTTTCACTGGTATTGATCATATAAATATGGACAATTAGAACAGAACTGATTGTGATAAAAACAAATTATTAAGCATAACTTTAATACCCAAAGTTGTGCAATTTGCTTCTTTTTATTAAAACAATATTCCACCTTTCCAATGTTGTAGTTTCAAATTCACAGAGATGATCAGGAATTCGGAACCTATGGTAAATGGGTGTATGAGCTCCCAGAAAATATCCAACGCAAAGCAGGAGAATTTGTGAGGGAGAGAAGCTGTGCTGCCATTCATAGAAACATAGAAACATAGAAAATAGGTGCAGGAGTAGGCCATTCGGCCCTTCTAGCCTGCACCGCCATTCAATGAGTTCATGGCTGAACATGCAACTTCAGTACCCCATTCCTGCTTTCTCGCCATACCCCTTGATCCCCCTAGTAGTAAGGACTATATCTAACTCCTTTTTGAATATATTTAGTGAATTGGCCTCAACAACTTTCTGTGGTAGAGAATTCCACAGGTTCACCACTCTCTGGGTGAAGAAGTTTCTCCTCATCTCGGTCCTAAATGGCTTACCCCTTATCCTTAGACTGTTCATTAGTTTGAGTTGGATTACTTACTAGTTTTTGTTTAAAGGTTTTCAATATTTTCATCAACTGTATCATAGCACAGTCTGTTCTGATCTATATGCAAATGAAGGGTTTAGATAGATGAATTAATTTTCTAGGACAGATTTTTAGATTAAAACTGAGTAGGAATTCAAATGTTATCTGGCTATCATCTTAAGGAATCTCAAAAATCAACAACTCTGTTGGAACTGATTTTACGGTGGCTGGTCGTGGTGATGATAGGAACGGTTGCTTCAGCCGCAAGGACTGGACAAGAGTTGTGTAAAGGTGTCACAACATGTCTCATAATCACTCTGATTAGGATTGTCTATTTTGTTCAAGCTGTTTTGCATATTGTAACAGAATTTTCCAGTTTTAGTCAGCTAAGTTTAAGCAGGTTTTTAAAAAGTATACATAACGTAGGGAGGATTTAAAAAAAAAAGTGAACATTATTCCACAAAAACACAGTTGTGTCAATTGCATCTTAAGGTACGATCAAAACTGATTAGGGCTTTTCCATTTCAGTGTTCATGTACATTTATATCTGCTTATTATTTGTGAGGGAAGAAATCCTTCTATTTTTTTTCATTCCTCACTTCCTTCTTACAGCAGAGAGGTTTCAGCAGATCGATGAGCTGCTGCCAATGCTGCTATGAGTAAATGCACAGAAATGCATGAGAATAGCCCAGGGATTTCCTTCTTATTCCGCCATTCCATGGTGCTACATAGTGGTATTCACATTTTCTTTTATTTTACAGTCAGTTGTAGTATTTTGTCATATGATGCTTAAATACATTGACTATAGTTTTGCAACTAGGATTTACACTTTACAGTTATGTTTCAATTACGGTTCTGGTTATTCATTGCGTAATTAAATATTACGTTATAATTGCAGGACTTTATGGGGCTGAAATTGCCCCCTTCATTAAGGCCCGTTACCGGCGGTAACAGGGCAGTAAGTCCTTTCCCGCCGGGGGCAGACAGATGGTCTGACCCGTGCGAAATTGCCCCTGGATTGCGGCGCCGACCCCTTACTGCCTGGCGGTAACTTTTCTGTTGTGTATAGCTCAGTACCAACCTGGGTGTTGCATTTACCCACTAAACCATTGGGGATGCTAAATAATATTCTGTCAGAAGTAAAAAATCCATTTCTTAGCCACCAATTCCATTCCTCTCCAGGGTCACTGTTTGAAACTGAACCAGACAGTTCACAACCTTGCATCCTATTTGACCCTTAGATGAGCTTCTCTTCATCATATCCTCTCCATCACCAAAACTGCCTACTTCCACCTCCGTAGCTTCGCCCGTCTCCGACCCTGCCTCAGCTCAGCCGTTGCTGAAACCCTCATCCATTCCTTTGTTATCTCTAGACTTGACTATTCCAATGCTGTCCTGGCCGGCTCATTTTCCACCCTCCATAAACTTGAGCTCATTCAAAGCTCTGCTGCCTGAATCTGCTCGTATCCAGCTAGTGTACTTGAAGTGTATAGCCATTGGCGGCCGTACCTTCTGCTGCCTGGTCCCTAAGCTCTAAAATTCCCTTCCTGAACCTCTCCACCACTCTCGCTCTCTCCTTTTTTAAGACGCTCCTTAAAACCTACCTCTTGTCACCTGTCCTAATATCTCCTTATGTGAAAGCATATTGGCTCAGAAAATCAAAATGTAGAGTCAGTCTGGGTGGAGTTAAGGAGCAGCAAGGGGCAGAAAACATTGGTGGGAGTTGTCTAGAGGCCTCCAAACAATAGTGGTAGTGTAGTGGACGGCATCAAACAGGAAATTAGAGATGCGTGCGGCAAGGGTACTACAGTAATCGAAGGTGACTTTAATCTACATACAGACTGGCCAAACTAAATTAGTAATAATACTGTGGCAGATGAATTCCTGGAGTGTGTACGAGATGGTTTTTTTAGACCAGTATGTTGAGGAGCATACTAGGGAACAGGCTATCCTAGATTGGGTATTGTGTAATGAGAAGGGGTTAATTAACAGTCTTGTTGTGCGAAGTCCTTTAGGGAAGAGTGACCATAACATGATTGAATTCTTTATTAAGATGGAAAGTGAAGTAGTCCAATCCGAAACTAGAGTCCTAAATCTAAACAAAGGAAACTACGAAGGTATGAGGAATGAATTGGCTATGATAGATTGGGAAGATTCATTAAAAGGCATGACGGTGGATAGGCAATGGTGAATATTTAAGGAACGAATGCATGAATTGCAACAATTATACATTCCTTTCTGGCGTAAAAACACAAAAGAAAAAGTGGCCCAACCATGGCTAACAAAAGAAATTAAGGATAGTATTAGATCCAAAGAGGACATATACAAACTTGACAGAAAAAGTAGCAAGCCTGAGGATTGGGAGCAGTTTAGAATTCTACAAAAAGGAACAAGAGATTGATTAAGAGGGGAAAAATATAATATGAGAGTAAACTTGCAAGGAACATAAAAACTGACTACAAACGTTTCTACAAGCACGTAAAAAGAAAAAGATTAGTGAAGACAAATGTAGGTCCTTTACAGAAAGAAACAGGAGAATTTGTAATGGGGAACAAGGAAATGGCAGAACAATGAAATAAATACTTTGGTTCTGTTTTCACGGAAGAGGTCACAAATAATGTCCTAGAAATGCTTGGGAACCAAGCGTCTAGTGAGCAAGAGGAATTAAAGGAAATGATTATTAGTAAGAAAATAGTGCTGGAGAAACTAATGGGACTGAAGGCCGATAAATCCCCAGGGCCTGATGATCTGCATCCCAGAGTACTAAAAGAGGTAGCCATGGAAATAGTAGATGCATTGGTTGTCATCTTCCAAAATTCTATAGATTATAGAACAGTTCCTGCAGATTGGAGGGTGGCAAATGTAACCCCACTATTTAAAAAAGGAGGGAGAGAGAAAACAGAGAACTACAGACCAGTTAGCCTGACATCACTAGTAGGGAAAATGCTAGTGTCTATTATAAAGAATGTGATAACGGCACACTTAGATAATATCAACGGGATAAAACAAAGTCAACATGGATTTATGAAAGGAAAATCATGTTTGACAAACCTACTGGAGTTTTTTTGAGGATGTATCTGATAGAATAGATAAGGGAGAACCAGTGGATGTAGTGTATTTGGATTTTCAGAAGGCCTTTGATAAAACCCCACATAAGAGGTTAGTGTGCAAAATTAAAGCACGTAGGATTGGGGGTAATATACTGGCATGGATTGAAAATTGGTTAACTGACAGGAAACAGAGAGTAGGAATAAACTGGTCTTTTTCATTGTGGTGGCAGTGACTAGTGGGGTACCACAGGGATCAGTGTTTGGGCCCCAGCTATTCACAATAAATATAAATGATTTGGATGAGGGAACCAAATGTATTATTTCCAAGTTCACTGAAGACACAAAACTAGGTGAGATTGTGAGTTGTGAGGAGGATGCAAAGATGCTGCAAGGTAATTTAGATAGGTTGAGTGAGTGGGCAAACACATGGCAGATGCAGTATAATGTGGATAAATATGAAGTTATCCACTTTGGTAGGAAAAACATAAGGACAAAGTATTATTTAAATTGTGATGGTTTGGGAAGTGTCGATGTACAGAGGGACCTAGGTGTCCTTGTACACCAGTCATTGAAAGCAAATATGTAGGTGCAACAAGCAGTTAGGAAGGCAAATGGTATGTTGGCCTTCATTGCAAGAAGATTTGAGTACAGGAGCAAGGATGTCTTACTACAGTTATACAGGGCCTTGGTGAGACCGCACCTGGAGTATTGTGTGCAGTTTTGGTCTCCTTAACTAAGAAAGGATATACTTGTCATAGAGGGAGTGCAGCGAAGGTTCACCAGACTGATTCTTGGGATGGCAAGACTGTCGTATGAGGAGAGATTGGGTTGACTAGGCCTGTATTCACTAGAGTTTAGAAGAATGAGAGGGGATCTAATTGAAACGTATAAAATTCTGACTGGGTTGGATAGACTGGATGCGAGGAGGATGTTTCCCCTGGCTGGGAAGTCTAGAACAAGGGGTCACAGTCTCAGGATATGGGATAGGAAATGTAGGACCGAGATGAGGAGAAATGTTTTCACTCAGAGGGTGGTGAACCTGTGGAATTCTCTGCCACAGGAGGCCAAGTCACTGAATGTATTTAAGAAGGTGATAGATAGATTTCTAGAAACAAAAGACATCAAGGGGGAATACGGGGCCCAAGTTTCCACACGATAAAAAACGGGCGCCCCTCCGAGCTGGGCGCCCGTTTTTCGCGCCTAAAACGGCGCCGGAAAAAAAACGCGCGATTCTGGAGCGCCCTGCAGCTCCTTGTCTGTTTGGCGCGGCGCCCAGGGGGCGGAGCCTACACTCGTGCCGATTTTGTAAGTGGGAGGGGGCGGGTACTATTTAAATTCGTTTTTTTCCTGTCGGCAACGCTGTGCGTTGGAGCGTTCGCGCACGCGCAGTGTGAAGGAAACATTGGCACTCGGCCATTTTTGTAGTTCTTTGTAGCTGTTTAGTTTTTGAACATTTTTTAATAAAAGCACATTGCCATCAGCACATCAGCACTGAGAAGGGTGCAGGAAGCCTCAGAAAGTTGAGGCAGCCGTTTCCCGACGACCTCCCCCTTTTGCCGTCGGGAAATGGCTCCTCAATTTCTGAGGCTTCCTGCAGCCTTCTGTCTCCTTCCCTCCCTCCCTCCTGCCGTTTGGAACGGCTTCCTCCCACCCCCCCCCCCCCACTGCGTTCGGTCGGTCGGTCGGGCCCGCACTCCCCCCGCCCCCCCTGCTCGCCCGCCCGGAACGGCTCCCCCTCTGCGTTCGGTCCCTCCCCGCCGTCTGGAACGGCTTTCTCCCCTGCGTTCGGTTGGTTGGTTCCCTCCCGCCCGCCGTCTGGAACGGCTTCCTTCCCCCTCCCCACCCCCCCGCGTTCGGTCGGCGGTCGGTTCCCTCCCTCCCTCCCACCGTCTGGAACGGCTTCCTCCCCCCCCCACGTTCGGCCGGCCGTCTGGAACGGCTTCCTTCTCTCCCCCCCCCCCCCCCGTGTTCGGGAACGGCTGCCTCGTTTTGTGAGGCTTGCTGCAGCATTCTCCCTGGCTGAAGCACTTTCACACAGGTAGGAAGATGGTTTATTTAATCTTTTCTTTGCTTATAAATTTTTATTCAGGTTGGATTTATTTGTACAATATTTGTATAATTATAAATAAAGATTTATTGTAGAATTTAATGACTTCCTTTCCTCCCCCTCTCCGTTCTGGACACCTAATTTGTAACCTACGCCTGATTTTTTAATGTGTAGAACAGGTTTTTTCAGTTCTACAAAAATCTTCACTTGCTCCATTCTAAGTTAGTTTGGAGTACGTTTTCACTGTGGAAACTTTGCAATCAGGCATCAGTGGCCGGACACGCCCCCTTTTGAAGAAAAAATTCTGTTCCAAAGTGGAACTGTTCTACCTGACTAGGACTGCAGAAAAAAAAATGTGGAGAATTGCGATTTCTAAGATAGTCCGTTCTCCAACAGTTGCTCCTAAAAATCAGGCGCATATCATGTGGAAACTTGGGCCCATGTTGTTGAGGTATAGGATCAGCCATGATCATATTGAAGGGCGGAATGGCCTACTACTGCTCCTATTTTCTATTTATCTATGTTTCTTTGTGGCTCGATGTTAAATCTTGTTTGATAATGCTCCTGTGAAGCACCTTGCGACATTTTACAATGTTTTAATGCGTCATGTAAATGCAAGTTGTTGTTGTAATTTATATTACTATTGCTCCAGTGAGCAGAAAAAATAGTAAATAAGAATTATTAGCCCTCTTAAAAGCAAACTTAAAAAAACTTCTAAAGGAACAGCTTAGATTGATGTAACTTATCTCAGCAATGTCTCAAAGTGTTTCTTTTTTTTAATTTGTACATGGTATGTGGGCGTCACTGGCAAGGCGAGCATTTATTGCTCATCCCTAATTGTCCTTGAGAAAGTGGTGGTGAGCTGCCTTCTTGAACCGCTGCAGTCCATGTGGTGAAGGTACTCCCTGCTGTTAGGGAGGGACTTTCAGGATTTTGACCCAGTGAAGAAACGGCGATATATTTCCAAATCGGGCTGGTGTGTGACTTGGAGGGGAACTTGCAGGTGGTGGTGTTCCCCTGCGTCTGTTGCCTTTGTCCTTCTAGGTGGTAGAGGTCGTGAGTTTGGGAGGTACTATCGATGAAATCTTGGTGAGTTCCTGCAGTGCATCTTGTATATGGTATACACTGCAGCCATGGTGTGCTGCTGCTAGACATAAAAACATAAGAATTGGGGCCAGGAGGGAGTGAATATTTAAGGTGGTGGATGGGGTGCCATCAGGCGGCTGCTTTGTCCTAGATGGTGTCGAGATTCTTGAGTGTTGTTGGAACTGCATTCATCCAGGAAAGTGGAGAGTATTCCATCACACTCCTGACATGTCTTGTACATGGTGGAAAGACTTTGGGGAGTCAGGAGGTGAGACACTCGGCCGCAGAATACCCAGCCTCTGAACTGCTCTTATTGCCACAGTATTTATGTGGTTGGTCCAGTTAAGTTTCTGGTCAATGGTGACCCCCAGGATGTTGATGGTTGCTGATTCTGCAATAGTATTGCCTTTGAATGTCATGGGGCGGTGGTTAGACTTTCTCTTGTTGGAGATGGTCATTGCCTGGCACTTGTGTGGCGTGAATGTTACTTGCCATTTATCAGCCCAAGCCTAAGTGTCCTCCAGGACTTGCTGCATGCAGGCACAGCCTTCCTCATTATCTGAAGACCTGCGAATGGAACTGAACAACACTATGAAATCATCAACGAACATTCCCATTTCTGACCCTATGATGGAGAGAAGGTCATTGTAGGGCTACGGTAGCAGTAGTTATGTTACTGGACTAGTAATCCAGAGGTCTAGACTAATGATCCAGAAAGATGAGTTCAAATCCCAGCATGACAGCTGTGGAATTTAAATTCAGTTAATTTAAATAAATCTGGAATAAAAAACTAGTATCAGTAGTAATAATGACCATGAAACTACCGGATTGTCGGAAAAACCCAACTGGTTCATTAATGTCCTTTAGGAAAGGCAAACTGCTATGACAAAGTCAGCACTGTGTGGGAGCACCTTCATCAACATGTGGACTGCAGTGGTTCAAGAAGGCATCTCACCACAACTTTCTCAAGGGTAATTAGGGATGGGCAATAAATGCTATCAAGTGGCACATACTCACCAATAACCTACTCACCGATGCTCAGTTTGGGTTTTGCCAGAACCATTAGGCTCCAGGTCTCATTGCAAGAGTTCCTCAGGACAGTGTCCTATGGGCCAACTATCTTCAGTTGCTTTTTTAAAATGTATTCGTTTATGGGATGAGGGCGTCTCTGGCAAGGCAGTCACTCTCACCTCATCTCTGGAATTTAGCAATTTTGTCCATGTTTGGAGCAAGGTTGCAATGAGGCTGCTTGATAGCAATGTTGACGACACCTTCCATCACATGGTTGATGATTGAGAGTAGACTGATCGGTAATTGGCTGGATTGGATTTGACCTGCTTTTTGTGGACAGGACATACCTGGGCAATTTTCCACATTGTCGAGTAGTTGCCAGTGTTATCACTGTACTGGAACAGCTTGGCTAGAGCGGCAGATAGTTCTGGAGCACAAGTCTTCAACACGACAGCCGAGATGTTGTCGGGACCTATAACCTTTGCTGTATCCAGTGCGCTCAGCTGTTTCTTAATATCACTTTTAATGAATTCATTTGAAAGGTAGTGATTGCTGTTATGTAGTCAAACATAAAGTTGCATAGTTTAGCTCTTCATTAAGGAGCTGGCATTACAGGTGTCGCTCTGTAGATACATACTTGGAGAGTTTGCATCAACTGCATTTGAATAACTGTGACTTCCTTTTATTTCTTGGCAATGTTCGTATCAGAAAAGACAGCTGCGGATTAGACACACAGTGCTGCTCTGCCTCACAATTTGTAGATGGAGTTAACACTTTCAGTTTTGCATGTGTATGTTCTGTATGCGGATAGTGTTGCTTGCCGTGTATAACTGACAGAGGAGCATTTGATGGAAGGGAGTTAGGTCGGTTCTCCCTGTCTAAGGATCACAGCCTTTCTTCCTTAATTGCTTGGCTGAGAAATAAGGGCTATGGTTTGCATATTGGAAATTGGAAGGGCACTGAATTTATTTCTCTTCTTAAATGTTTGAGGCTCTTATGCAAAACTTGAATGCCTCCATTGGGCCCCTCCCTGAGCCACAATGCAAACTACAAAACCGCAGTAAAACTCAACCACTTCCAACAAACCTGGTGTCAGATTCGAGTAACTTTTTTTTCTTTCTCTCAAAAGTGTCCATTCATTTATATATTTTCTGAAATCATTGCACGTTGTGATTGCAGGAGGACTGCATCGATACAACTCTTGTTGCAAAACAAAAAACAATTAAATCAAGTGCCCCCTTATTAAAGGGGGGGAACACTCCAAACAGTTTTCAAGTGCCCTTATTTTGTTTTTTTTGTGGGGTTTTTTTGGGCACTAAAACCACAAATTATACAAGTGTCCCCTGGCTAAAGTAGGAGGGGGACACTACTGCATCAATACATCCAGATTTCCTGCCATGACTGCTTGTGCTGGGAGCATTGTGAATTAAGATGTTCGGATGACTTG
The DNA here is from genome assembly GCF_044704955.1 of Pristiophorus japonicus. Classification (NCBI taxonomy): domain Eukaryota; kingdom Metazoa; phylum Chordata; class Chondrichthyes; family Pristiophoridae; genus Pristiophorus; species Pristiophorus japonicus. The sequence continues at coordinate 173,640,058 of NC_091978.1, read as the reverse complement.
TTTATTCCGTTTCTGGTGACTAGTTAGGTCTGTGGGGGAGGTGCGGGGAATAGAGTCTGCTTACTACGAGTCATGTCGGTTGGGATTATTGTCACAATAGGGGACAAATTCTGCAGCTGTTCCTCAGTTAACTCTAGAAAGAGAGTTTCCCATAGTCATGCTCCGTGATGTATCGTTTCTGTGAAAAGTGAAATCATTGGAATGGAGCAATACCATATGGATTCAGAAGGAAGTATGTTAGTCTATTTTCTTAGAATTGGGTACGTCACGAGAATGTTTCAAGAACTGCTCGGAGCACTGTCATGTTCTCAAAGTTATCAGGAAGGAAGAGCAATATATATAGAAGTGAGAGCTACAGAACTGAAGTGTGAGAAGTACAATACATCAACAGAAGAGTACTACCTATATTTGAATCTATTCGTAAAGCCTGTGGTGGAAATTAGTGACAACATTGAGTGTTTTATTACAGGTAAAATCTGCAGCAACAATTAATTTAAATGTGTTAAAATGCTAACTTTTGATTTTCCTCTTAATTTTCACAGATTTATGTAAAACTTCTTGAAAGAGTGACAATATAAAATAATGCACAGAGGAAGGTTTTCTCTGTGCACCATGTGCACTGAAATTGTAAGCTCATTCTCCGTAGACAGGCTTAAAATTTTGCTACAGCTAGCACACCGAGGAATTCTTCAGTTCATAGTAGTATTAATTATGTTATCGTCTTCATTTTATCTGTATTTAAAGTCAAGATTCATTGTCCTGTCTTCTGCTCTAACTATTCTTGTCCAGGTCTGTGGAAATCCTTCCCTTCCTCCTACAATCTCTAGACTCTTAAAACCAAACCTTCGTGTCAACCAATTATTACTTCTGAAGTAAAAAGTTGCAAATAAACTGTGATAGGTCAGCATCTGAAAGAAAAAACATTAGTTAATCTTTTGAGTATGACACTTTACCAGAACTTTTTATCACTAAATGTTTCTTTCTTGTTTCACAGGTGAAAGAAAGCTTTGGTGGAACTTTCTGTATGAACATCCTTTTATAGTGAACTGCTGTACTATAAAGGAAGAGTATTTCTTTGAAGAATCTGTACTCCTGCTGTGAGAGATTGAAAAGACTTGTGCAAAGCTGGTTGCATAGAAGCTTGAAGGCATCATGAGCTCAATAAAATGTGTTCTTGTGGGTGATGTAAAAGTGGGGAAAACATCTTTACTAGTGAGGTTTACATCAGAGACTTTCCCAGATATCTACAGGCCCACAGTTTATGACAATACTGGAGTAGATGTGTTTATGGATGGAACTCAGATCAGCCTGGGACTCTGGGACACATCGGGAAGTGATTCATTTCAAGGAATTCGCCCTCTTTCTTACCAGCAAGCTGATGTGGTGCTAATTTGCTACTCTGTGGCAAACCCTATGTCCTACTTGAACGTTAGGAATAAATGGATGCCAGAAATCAGAAGTTTCTTACCAAAGACTCCAGTATTGGTCATTGCCACACAAATAGACCAACGTGACATAGGCACTTTTCGCACCATCACAACTGTTGATGGGAAGAGGTTGGCAAGAGATATCAGAGCGCGAGGTTACCTGGAGTGCTCAGCAATTACTAACAGAGGGGTGCAAGAAGTGTTTGAATGCGGAGTGAGGACTGCTGTCAGCTACATCAAAAAACAAACCAGGAGGAGGATCATAGACCTCAATAAATGTGTGATAGCCTGACGATAATTTAAATCATTTTGACTCCAATTTTTCAACAAATACTAAATAAACTGTCACCTAAATGCTTTCAACCTGGCTGTGTTGATCGTGGCATATGAGTCATTTTTGGCCTTTGTCCACTTGTGCTGTTTATCCTTATCAGTGTGGCTCTGATTCATTTCTACTGAAGTAAGGATTCCGACAGGAACGCTAACAAAAAATATATCTGAGAGGAGGAACTACTTTCAGGATTGACTATCATAGACTTTTAGGAGTTCAAAATATTTTGACATTTTGGTGATTGATCACTATAGAAAGATGGTTGACAATTTTATTTTGTGTTACAAGTTTTATTTAATTTGAACTGCATGCCACCATGATGCCAGATACTTTAAAGATGATGTATTAAATAAAACTGTACTTTTGCACTCACTGATAAAGTGTCCCAATCTCAGTGATCCAGCCTGTAGTACATATAAATATCCACTTTTGTTGACTGTAATATTTAATAATTTTATACTTATTTCCACCTTGTTATCACTGACCTCTGATGAGAAACATGTACAAATATTGTGGTAACAAGGTTTAAAGTGTAGGTGTGTCGTAATTTTCTCTTAGTTTACAGAATATGTCTCAATAAATTAAAACTTTTTTACAATCAGAAATTTTTCCACTATTTTCCATATTAGAAAGTGGAAATAAGTGTGGCATTATTTTGAGCCAAACAGACCAAGAAGGTTGAAAACTGAATTCCTGGTATGTCATCATCATCATCATAGGCAGTCCCTCGGAATCGAGGAAGACTTGCTTCCACTCTTAACATGAGTCCTTAGGTGGCTGAACAGTCCAATATGAGAGCTACAGTCCCTGTCACAGGTGGGACAGATAGTCGCTGAGGGTAAGGGAGGGTGGGACTGGTTTGCCGCACGCTCTTTTCACTGCCTGCACTTGATTTCTGCATGCTCTCGGTGATGAAACTCGAAGTGCTCAGCGCCCTCCACTTAGGGTGGTCTTTGGCCAGGGACTCCCAGGTGTCGGTGGGGATGTTGCACTTTATCAGGGAGGCTTTGAGGATGACCTTGTAACGTTTCCTCTGCCCATCTTTGGCTCGTTTGCCGTGAAGGAGTTCCAAGGAGCTGGCGATTAGTATTTTGGATTCACTGAGGTTGGGGACAGGGAACCAGTGTAAGACAGTGAAGGTGGGTAGGTAGGTGAGCAAGGACAGGAAATGGGCGATGGAATTTATAGAGGGTGCAGGACAGGAGTGTAGTTAAAGGCTTTTATGACAGGAGGCTGAGGTAAGGGTGGAGATGGACAAAATATATGACTGAACTTCATTTTTTTTTAAACAGCGAAATTCACACAGCTAAGTGAAGAGCCTTATTAACAGTAGCAACAACTTGCATTTATATAGCACCTTTAATGTAGTAAAGGCGCTTCACCGGAGTGTTTTAAGACAAAACAAGTAAATTTGACACCAAGCCACATAAGAAGAAATTACGGCATGTGACCAAAAGCTTGCTCAAAGAGGGAGGTTTTAAGGAGTGTCTTAAAGGAGGAAAATGTAATGAATGTAATGACTCACAAGACTCGTTACTGTAAACTGCCTCAGGTGTAAACCTGATCCAACTTTATTCGCGCCCAAAGTAACCCGCGTGACATGGTACCCGCGCTTATATACCAGTGACTGCGCATGCACGCGTACAGCCCGATGACCTCCGACAGTGGCGCCCTCTGATGTCTGGTGATCCCAAGCATAAATGCATAACAACATCCCCTTTCAAGATCTTAATATCAGTCTTTTTACAAATTAAGACGGTCTGGGACTTTCCGCTCACGAGTTGATCGTCTCAGTTCAACTTCAGTTCTAGGCGAGCGTTCTGAGTCAGTAGTGACTGAAGGCTGAGTAACCGATCTGATGGGAGTGGTAATAACCACATCATTGACTGGAGATCCAGTTTCAGTAATGACAGCAAAGTCCTCTGATGAATGAACATTGGTTGGTTGGTCACTGACTGCATCTTTCTCAAGCGGTTCCATTTCATCTGTGTGCCTCAGTTTTATCTGATCAACATGTTTCCTGCATGTTTGCCCATTCTTGAGCACGACAATAAACACTCTGTTACCCTCCTTGGCTGTAACAATGCCGGCGATCCACTTTGGTCCTTGACCATAGTTCAATACATAAACCGGATCGTTGACAGAGATGTCATGTGACAGCAGCACGATCATGATACCCTTGCTGACTTTGACATCTGTTTTCAACACGATCATTCAAATCGGGATGAACAAGAGAGAGCTTGGTCTTGAGACTTCTCTTCATCAGTAGTTCAGAAGTAAGCGTATGAGGTCTGGTCCTGCAACTGAGCAGTATACAGGACAAGCGAATCTGCAGTGAACCCTGAGTTACACGTTTCATACTCTGCTTGATCGTTTGAACAGCTTGACGATTAGAAGCAGGTTTGAATGGGGCTGACCTCACATGTTTAATACCATTGAGTTTCATGAACTCTTGAAACTCCAGACTTGTGAAGCAAGATCCGTTGTCGTTCACAACAATGTCAGGCAAACCATGAGTAGCAAACGTGACATGAAGGCTCTCAATAGTACTGAATGACATAATAATACACTCTATCCACTTTGAATATGCATCCACCACAACAAAAAACATCTTTCCCAGGAAAGGGCCCGCAAAATCGATGTGGATCCTCGACCAAGGTTTAGATGGCCATGACCAAAGACTCAGCGGAGATTCCGCTGGTACTTTGCTTAGCTGCATGCAAGTATTGCACTGATGCACACATGATTCCAGATCAGAGTCGATTCCAATCTACCATACACGAGCCCTAGCAATGGCTTTCATCATGACAATACCAGGATGAGTGCTGTGTAGTTCATGTACAAATTTCTCTCTACCTTTCTTCGGCCTGACAACACGATTGCCCCACAGTAAACAATCTGACTGAATGGACAGTTCATCATTGCGACGGTTGTAAGGTTTGGTCTCATCACACATTTCCATAGGTATTGCAGACCAATCACCATTGAGGACACAACGTTTCACAACCGATAAAATAGGGTCATGGCTGGTCCAGATCCTAACTTGTTGAGCCATGACAGGTGTTCCTTCACTCTCAAAAGCATCCATTACTGACAGTAGGTCTGCAGGTTGTGGCGTCTCCATCTCAGGTATGGGCAATGGCAGATGACTCAGTGCATCGGCACAATTCTCAGTGCCAGGTCCATGACGAATAACATAATCATAGGCAGACAATGTCAACGCCCACCTCTGGGTACGGGACGACGCATTGGTATTAATCCCTTTGTTTTCAGAAAACAATGAAATGAGTGGCATGTGATCTGTTTTGAATTCAAAACAAAGAACAAACAGGTACAGATGCATCTTTTTGACCCCATACACACAGGCCAAAGCTCTTTCTGCCTTTGACAAACTTCTCGAAGCATATGCAACAGGTTGTAGCTTACCAGACTCATTAGCTTGTTGGAGTACACAGCCAACCCCATATGATGAAGCATCACAGGCTTACGCTTACACGGATCATAATGAACAAGCAACTTGTTTGAACAGAGAAGATTCTTAGCTTTCTTAAAGGCTCTATCTTGAGACACACCCCAGACCCAGTTGTCGCCTTTTCTGAGTAGCACGTGCAGTGGCTCTAACAAAGTGCTCAATCTGGGTAAGAAATTATCGAAGTAGTTGAGTAGACCAAGGAATGAATGCAGCTCCGTCACATTCTGAGGCCTGGGTGCATTTTTGATGGCCTTGGTTTTCGTATCAGTTGGCCTGATGCCATCAGCAGCAATCTTCCTCCCCAGGAATTCAACTTCAGGTGCCATGAAGACACATTTCGAACGTTTCAGCCTGAGGCTCACTTTGTCCAGATGATGTAGGACTTCTTCAAGATTGTTCAGGTGTTCAGTAGTGTCGCGATCTGTGACCAGAATGTCATCTTGAAACATGACAGTTCTAAGAACGGACTTCAGTAGACTCTCCATCTTCCTCTGAAATATGGCTGCAGCCGAATGAATTCCAAAAGGTCCTTTATGGATGTTGATGCAGGTGAGTTTCTTTGAAGTGTCGACAAGCTCCTGTGTCATATAGGCCGACGTCAGATCCAGTTTAATGAACGACTTTTCACCAGCTAGCATGCCGAACAGGTCATCAGCTTTCAGTAACGGGTACTGATCTTGTTTCAAAAATCGGTTAATCGTAACCTTGTAGTCTCCACAAATCCTGACAGTGCCATCACTCTTCAACCCAGGAACAATAGGACTGGCCCACTCGTTAAACTCGACCGGTGATATGACTCCTTCACATTGGAATCTGTCAAGCTCAATTTCAACCTTCTCCCTCATCATGTAGGGAACCGACTGAGCTTTATGATAGACAGGCCTTGCATCAGAATCCAGGTGAATCTGTACCTTGGCTCCAGTAAAATTACCAATGCCCGGTTCAAACAAAGAAGGAAACTTCTTTAACACTTGAGCACACGAAGTGTCATCCACTGATGACAATGCTTTGATATCTTTCCAATTCCACTTGATTTTCTCGAGCCAATTCCTGCCGAACAGCATTGGACCATTACCTGGGACGATCCATAATGGTAGATCATGAACCACATCATCATATGACACCTTGACTACTGCACTGCCAATCACCGGTGTGAGTTCCTTAGTGTAAGCACGCAACTTGGCATTGACTGGACTCACCTTAGGCTTCATAGCCTCAGTGTCCCACAGCTTGTCGCATGTCCTTTGGCTCATTATCACACCCATGTCCAGCTCCATTGATACAGGCACACCATTCAGTTTCACATTAATGATTATCGGCTGGCTCTTTCCCAAGAACGAATACAGACCATATACTATCCGGGCCATCATGGTGATGAGCGGCAGCACGCTTGCTCAGTTGTGGGCATATTCTCTGAAGATGCCCCACTTTCGAACAGCCGTTACAGGAGTACTGTTTAAACTGACACTAATGAGGCCGATGATTGCCCCCACAACGCCAACAGGGTAAAATTGGATTCGTACCAGTTGGCAGATTTTGAGCAGTTTACAGGTTCATTATAAGCAGTTGAGTAGGCCCTGCCGTAAGCAGCTCTGCCAGATGACAACACAATCTTGTTTACAGTACTTGCTGTGGAGCTCCGACTCTTCGATGATACCTGCCCCAAATTATCATCGGTCGTCATGCAGGCCTGGGCAGTCGCGATGGCCTTGCTCAAATCCAGCTTCTCTTCGGCCAATAACTTCCAAAGAATCACATCATGGTTGATGCCGATCACGAAGAAATTTCACAGCATGTCTTCCAACACGTTCCCAAACTTACACGGCTCAGCAAGACGTCGCAGGTCGGCGATGCATCCCGACACATCCTGGCCCTCAACACGAACATGCCTGTAGAATCGATAGCGTGAGATGATGATCTCTTTTGGCTTAAGGTGGTCACGCACCAAAGCACACAAATCCCCATATTCTTTGTCCGTTGGACGTAAAGGCGAGAGAAGATTCTTCATAAGGCCATAAATCTTTGGACCACAAACAATGAGGAAAACCACCCTGCGCCGAACTGCGTCAGCATATCCTTTCATTTTGTTGGCCACAAAATACTGATCCAGGCGGTCGATAAAATCCGCCCAATCCTCGCCATCCACGAATCTCTCCAGAATTCCAATAGTGCCCATTGTACATCCAAAGGTTCTTAAGTTACCTCATCGCCAAATGTAATGAATGTACTGACTCACAAAACTTGTTACTATAAACTGCCTCAGGTGTAAACCTGACCCAATTTTATTCACGCCCAAATTAACCCACGTGACATGGTACTCGCGCTTATATACCAGTGACTGCGCACGCGCACGTACAGCCCGATGACCTCCAACAGTGGCGTCCCCTGGTGTCTGGTGACCCCAAGCATAAATACATAACAGAAAGAGAGGTAGAGAGGCAGAGGGATTTAGGCAGGGAGTTCCAGAGCTTAGGGCTCAGGCAGCTGAAGGCACGGCCACCAATGGTTGAGCAGTTATAATCAAGGATGCTCAAGAGAGCAGAATTTGAGGAGTGCAGATATCTCGGGGGATTGTGAGGCTGAAGATTACAGAGATAGGGAGGGGCAAGGCCATGGAGGGATTTGTAAACAAGGATGAAAATTTTAAAATCAAGGCGTTGCTTAAGCGGGAGCCAATATAGGTCGGTGAGCATAGGGATGATGGGTGAGCGGGACCTGGTGCAAGTTAGGACACAGGCTGACGAGTTTTGGATGACCTCAAGTTTACGTAGGATAGAATGTAGGAGGCCAGCCAGGAGTGCGTTGTAGTCAAGTCTAGACGTAACAAAGGCTGGATGAGGGTTTCAGCAGCAGATGAACTGAGGCAGGGGCGGTGGAAATAGGCGGCTTTAGTTATGACGCAGATATGTGGCCAGAAGCTCATTTCAGGGTCAACTATGACACCTCGGTTGCAAACAGTCTGGTTCAGCCTCAGACAGATGCCAGGAAGAGGGATAGAGCTGGTGGCTAGGGAACGCAGTTCATGACAGGGACCAAAGACAATGGCTTCGGTCTTTCCAATATTTAATTTGAGAACATTTCTGCTCATCCACTACTGGATATCAGACAAGCAGTCTGACAATTTAGAGACTATGGAGGGCTCGAAAGAAGTGGTGGTGAAGTAGAGCTGGGTGTCGTCAGCATATATGTGGAAACTGATGCTGTGTTTTCGGATGATGACGCCAAGGGGCAGCATATAGATGAGAAATAGGAGGGGGCCAAAGATAGATTCTTGGGGGACAGCAGAGGTAACGATGCAGGAGTGGGAAGAGAAGCCATTGCAGGTGATTTTCTGGATTAGATAAGATAAGAATTGAACCAGGCGAGTGCAGTTCCATCCAGCTGGACGATGGTGGAGAGGCATTGGAGGAGGACGGAGTGGTCAACTGTGTCAAAGGCTGCAGCCAGATTGAGAAGGACGAGGAGGGATAGTTTATCTTTGTCACAGTCATAAAGGATGTCATTTGTGACTTTGATGAGAGCTGTTTCGGCACTGTGGCGGGGCGGAAACTGGATTGGAGGGATTCAAATATGGAGTTCCGGGAAAGATGGGCACGGATTTGGGAGGCAGCACCATGTTCAAGGACTTTGGAGAGGAAAGGGAGGTTGGATATGGGGCGGTAGCTTGCAAGGACGGTGGGGTCAAAAGATGTTTTTTTGAGGAGAGAGGTGATGACGGCAGATTTGAAGGAGAGGGGAATAGGGGTGAGAGAACCGTTAACAATATCAGCTAACATGGGAGCCAGAAAAGGAAGTTGGGAGGTCAGCAGTTTAGTGGGAATAGGGTCAAGGGAGCAGGAAGTGGGTCTCATGTTCAAGATGAGCGTGAAGAGGTCAAGAGGGGAGATCAGAGAGAAAGTGGAGCAGGATTTGAGTTCAGGGCTAGGGCAGGGGGGAGCCTCAGAGGAAGTTTGGTCCAGTGGGCTAGGGGAAGGAAGAGACTGGCAAAGGCAGCTGATCGAATGGTCTCTATCTTTGAGACAAAGAAGTCCATGAGCTCCTCACACTTGTTGTTGGAGATGAGTGTGGTGAAGACAGGGAGAGGGGTTTAAGAAGATGGTTAGCAGTAGGGATTAATAGCTGGGGGTTATCTTTGCATTCCAGAATGATCCTGGAATAGTGAGCAGTTTTTGTAGACAAGTGTAGGACCCGATAATGCTTTATGTGGTCCAACCAGATCTGGCGGTGAATGGCTAAACCAGTTGTCTGCCACATCCATTCAAGTCTGTATCCCTTGGACTGGAGGGAGTGAAGATGAGGGCCGTACCAGGGGGAACGGCCATGGTGAGAGAGAGTAATGGTGTTAATAGGGACTAGGGCATCAAAGGTGGTGGTGAGGGTGTGATTGAGCAGCTCGGTGACTGCAGAACTGTCATGGTGAAAGGAGGGCCAAAGGCTGGACAGTTTGGAGTTGATAAGTGCAGTTATAAGAGAGTCAGGAGAGAGTATTTTCCAGAGGCGGACATAGAAGGGTTGAGTGGGGGAAGGGGGATGTGGGTGGAGAGCGATACAAGGAAATGATCAGAGATGGCCTTATCTGCAATTGCCATGGCAGGAATAGCAAGCCCACGAGAGATGGCAACGTCAAGGGGGTGGCCATGAATATGGGTTGGGGAGTTCACATGGAGGGAGAGATTAAGGGAGGATAGGAGGCTAGTGAATTCAGAGGAGTGAGAGCATGATGAATTGAGATGGAGGTTGAAATCACTGAGAATAAGAAGTTGCTCGGTGCAGAGGCTGAGGGAGGAAGATATCTCGGTGATAAAATTTTTATGGTACTTAGGTGGGCGGTAGAGAACGAGAATTTTAAATGAGAGGTGAGATGAGTGGAATAAGTTGAGATGTTCAAAGGAGGAGAAAGTGTCGGAGGAGTAGGGGAACAGACCAAGGTGTGATTTGGTGACGAGAGTCACACTGTCACCATGGCGGTCTGGGCGGAGCAAATGATGGAAGGAATAGCCAGGCGGGGAGGTAAGATGTCATCAGTCCTCAGCCAAGCTAAGAACATAAGAAATAAGAGCAGGAGTAGGCCGTATGGCCCCTCGAGCCTGCTCCGTCATTTAATAAGATCATGGCTGATCTAAATCATAACAATATCTGTAACTGAATATCTTTCCGCAGTTAATGTATGAAGTGGGAGGTAACATCTAGAAACTTAAACAACCTATGTCCCACTAAACAGAATTGATTCTAGTCCAGATAAAGCAATATTTTTTGCTTTGGAGCACTGTAAGTCAAACTTAGAGGATTAGATTATTGTACTGAAGCAGTAAGTGAGAATACTAGACAGATCCATACTTCTACAACAGAAATAAACTACATGACAATAAAATCAGAATGGGGGATAAAATGTGAGAAAGGTCAACTTGTGCACAACAATTTCATACTGATCTTTTACATTGTACTTTCCTTCCTCAAAAGATTCTAGAAATAACAAGGCAGTTAAGCCACAAGTGCAGAAAAGAGAAGTTTAAGTTTCATTGGTGGTGTTTACATTCTAAAGTTATAGTGTTGCAGCAAAACCATTTTCACCTTACTGTAACACTAAAGTTGTAGTGCAACTGTGGAATTTGATCAGCAACTCCTCAGGGCCACTGAGACTCGCATCTAAGATATCACAGCCGAAGCGTATATCCCTTCCCTCGATGTAACCAATATCACAGGCAGCTCCAGTTTCCTCCATACACAGCATTGTGACATCATATATAAAGGAACTCATAAACTCTTGCCACCAAATGCTGCAGTTTATTTCCAAATTGTTATTTACAACAACTTGTATTTGTTTAGCTCCTTTCACATAGAAATGGAGGAATGGAGGAGATAACGAAAGGCGAGATCATAAAGGGATTTAACCATGAGGATCAGAATTTTACATTTGTTGGGGGACCGAGAACCAATGTAGGCCAGTGAGCACAGGTGTGATCAATTTAGCTAAATTGAAGTTTATGGTGGATGGTGTTATATATTTAACCCTTGGCAACCTGTATCACACCATCACCAGAGGGCCTTCCTGTTGGAGTCCCAAGGGATCCCAGCATCCCTTGGGAGCACTGTATTTAAGCAGGCCACCCATGTGCCACCTGCACTCTGGAGTCTAATTAATGGAGCTAATGTCACACTTACTCATTGCTCACAGTACTCAGTTCCATCTTTTATCAATTGACGACGAGATAATGAACAACCACGCGAAAATGCAAAGAACAGTTGGTATCCTGGAGAAGGGGACGATTGGGACGCCTTCGTGGAGAGACTTGACCAATACTTCGTGGCCAATGAGCTGGAAGGGGATGAGAACGCTGCCAAATGAAGGGCGATCCTCCTTACTGTCTGTGGGGCAACAACCTATGGCCTCATGAAGAATCTTCTAGCTCTGGTAAAACTAACAAAACAAATCCTGTGAAGAATTTTGTATGCTGGTCCGGGAGCACCTAAATCCTAAGGAAAGTGTTTTGATGGCGAGGTATTGGTTCTACACGTGTCAACGGTCGGAGGGCCAGGAAGTGGCGAGCTACGTCGTCGAACTAAGGCGCCTCGCAGGACATTGTGAATTTGAAGGATTCCTAGAACAAATGCTGAGAGACTTTTTTGGGTTTGGCATTGGCCATGAGGTAATCCTTCACAAACTATTGACTGTTGAAACACTGAATCTGAGCAAAGCCATAACGATAGCCCAGGATTTATGTCCACCAGCGATAACACCAAACAAATTTCACAGCATAAAGAGGTTTCGGCCAGTACTGTGCACAAAATAACATCGTTTTCGAGCAGGAAAATACATGGCAGAACGAACACGCCGGCTGCTCAGATGACCCAGAGTCTGCCATCAATCATTAATGCGAGGCAGTTAACACCTTGTTGGCGTTGTGGAGGTGATCATCGGGCCCATCAATGCCGCTTCAAGCACTATATGTGTGGTGTCCTTACACCTTACTATAGAATCACACGGGGCATGTACTGCAGACAAGGTCACTACGTGACCTGAACCTTTATTCCCAGGACCAAGAAGTTCTGACCCTGCGTGGGACCTCCCTTTATATACCTGGCTGACCAGCTGAGGAGTGTCTCCCACAAGTTCACCCCCTGTGGTCAAGGTGTGCATTTCCCAGGTGTATACAGTATACAGTGTTGTTACATAAAGGTTACAGTTATGTGAAGGTTACAAACATGACATCACCTCCCCCCAACGTCTTTGGATCAAAGATTGAGTCTTTCAGGTGGTCGACGCTCTCTCATGGAGCGCCGCAGTTGGGGCTCTGGTGGTTGGACCTTAGCATGCGTCTCTGTCACCTGAGGTGATTCCGGCCTGTCCGGGCTGGCCGCAGGGACTGTGCATGCTGGTGAATGTCCTTGTTGCTCGTTCACTGGCAGGGGTGTGGGTAACATCTCATGATCTTCCTCAGGTTCCTCAGTGTCCATGCTGAACCTTTTCTTTATTTGGTCCAGATGTTTGCAGCATATCTGCCCATTGTTAAGTCTGACCACTATGACCCTATTCCCCTCTTTGCCAATTACAGTACCCTCAAGCCACTTGGGTCCCAAAGCATGACTGAGAACGAATACAGGGTCATCGATTTCTATGCATCTCCCACTGAGTTGCGATCATGGCACTCGATTTGGGACTGGCGCTTGCCCTCAACAATGTCTGACAGGGCTGGATGAATGAGGGACAGCCGCGTTTTAAGCGTGCGTTTCATGAGTAGTTCCGCGGGCGGGACTCCCATGAGCGAATGCGGGCAGGACCTATAGGCCAGCAGGAGGTGCGTTAGGCGGTACTGAAGGGAGGGTCCTTGAATCTGGAGCATGCCCTGTTTTATGATTTGAACCGCACGTTCCGCCTGGCCATTGGAAGCCGGCTTGAATGGTGCTGTCCTGACGTGTTTGATACTATTACCTGACATAAACTCCTGGAATTCATAGCTAGTGAAACACGGCCATTGTCGCTAACCAGGATGTCCGGCAAGCCGTGGGTTGCAAAGACCGTACGCAGACTCTCCACAGTGGTGGATGTCATGCACGAATTCAATATGATGCACTCGATCCATTTCGAGTATGCATTGACAACAATCAGGAAAATTTTTCCCATGAATGGGCCCGCGTAGTCTACGTGAATACGTGACCATGGCCTGGTGGGCCAGGGCCACGGGCTGAGCGGGGCCTCCCTGGGGGCATTTCCCAGCTGAGCACACGTCGTGCACCTGCGAACCCAGTGTTCCAGGTCTGAGTCAATTCCCGGCCACCATACATGTGACCGGGCAATGGCCTTCATTAGCACGATGCCTGGGTGCTCGCTGTGGAGTTCCCCCCAAAACAATTCACAACCCTTACGCAGGAGCACGTGTAGTGGCTCCAACAATGTGCTTAAGTTTGGCAGAAAGTTCCCAAAGTAGTTCAAGAGTCCCAGGAATGACTGCAACTCCGATGTGTTGCCGGGCCTGGGCGCACGACAGATCGCCTCCGTTTTGGATTTGGTAGGCCGGATCCCGTCTGCGGCAACCCTCCTGCCCAAAAACTCAACCTCTGGGGCCAAAAACACACACTTGAACTTTTTTAGTCGCAAGCCTACCTGATCCAGTCGGCGTAGCACCTCCTCCAGGTTGTGGATGTGTTCCTCGGTGTCTCGACCCGTGATTAGGGTGTCATCTTGGAATACGATTGTTCCAGGAATGGACTTAAGCAAGCTTTCCATGCTCCTCTGGAAGATAGCGGCCGCTGAACGAATGCCAAATGGACACCTGTTGTAAACAAATAGCCCCTTGTGCGTAGTGATGGTGGCCAGAAGCTTGGATTCTTCTGCCAGTTCCTGAGTCATATAGGCTGAAGTGAGGTCCAACTTGGTGAACAGCTTGCCACCTGCCAGCGTGGCAAGGGTATTGGTCTTGTAGTGACACTCGGTTGATGGTGGCCTTGTAGTCGCCACAAATCCTGACCGAGCCATCCGCTTTAAGGACAGGAACGATGGGGTTTGCCCAGTCACTGTATTCAACAGGCGAAATGATGCCCTCTCTTAGCAGCCTGTCCACTCTCAATTCTCTCACGCATCACATACGGCACGGCTCTGGCTTTGTGGTGCACTGGTCTGGCGTCCAGGGTGATGCGTATCACTACTTTGGTGCCCTTAAAAGTCCCGACACCCGGTTGAAAAAGTGACTCGAATTTCTGTAGGACCTGTGAGCATGAACTTCGCTCCACAGATGAAATGTTGTGCACATCCCCCCATTTCCAGTTCATCTCGGCTACCCAGCTTCTCCCCAAGAGCGCGGGACCATTCCCCGGGACAATCCAGAGTGGCAGCCGGTTCTCCGATCCATTGTGTGTCACCACCAAGTTTGCACTGCCTAGCACTGGGATGATCTCTCTGGTGTACGTCCATAACTGCGTGTCAATGAGTTCCAGTTTGGGCCTGTTAGCTTTGAGTGGCCATAGTTTTTCAAATTGTTGGGCACTCATAAGTGACTAACTGGCTCCTGTGTCCAGCTCCATGCGTACCGGGATAACATTTAATAGAACTTTCATCATCATAGGTGGCATTTTGGTATATGAGCTGTCGTTGTCTGCCACATGAACCCACTGGACTTCAGCGTCCATAGCTTTGCCCCAAGCATCAACCTGCCTTGCAGACCCCTCGTCTGGTTCCTCTGCCTCGTAAACTAGCCTCGCTATGGGCTTTCTGCACATTCTGGCCAAATGTCCACTGAAGTTACAGTTTCTATAGATAAATTGTTGAAACCTACAGGTTTTCACAGCATGTCTGCCACTGCACCTCCAGCATGGGCTGAGATTGTTGTGAACAAAGGAACTGTTAGCTGGCATTCCTCTCTGATTGTCTCTTTGATTACTTTTGAGCACTCTGTTGGTGAGTGTCAATGGTCCCATCCCGGGACGCATTGTCCCTTGTGATGGCGTGAATTGCTGATCCCCCTGCCATTGTCTCTGTTGCTGCCTGGGCGGTGTCGAATTGCCCTTGCTTGCCTGCGGGGTTCTGAGTTGCGTTTACAATGTTAACTCCCTGGTCCATCACCACGTTGGAACCAGGATTACGCGCGTAAATTATCTTGGTCTCCTCTTCCCCTGCCATGAAGATCTGAACTATCAACACTGCCCTTTCCAAAGTCAAGTCCTTGGTCTCAATAAGCTTCCTGAAAATCCAGGCATGACCAATGCCCTCAATGAAGAAATCCCTTAACATCTCCCCCCTGCAGGTGTCTGTGAACTTGTAGAGGCTGGTCAAACGCTGAAGGTCCGCAACGAAGTCCGATATGCTTTGTCCCTCCCGACACCGGTGTGTATAGAACCGGTGCTGGTCCATGTATATACTGCTCGCCAGTTTGAGGTGCTCACTGATTAGTTTGCTGAGCTCTTCAAAGGACTTGTCTGTTGGCTTCTCGGGTGTGAGCAGGTCTTTCATTAGCGCATATGTCTTGGATCCACAGCTGGTCAGTAGATGCGCCCTCCGCTTGTCAGCCGCTTCCTCTCCCAGCCAGTCCTTCGTGACAAAGCTCTGCTGGAGCCTCTCAACGAAATCATCCCAGTCCTCACCAACACAGTACCGTTCCTCTGTGCTACCAGTGGCCATTCTTGTGGGTCATTGATTCCCGTTTCTCGTCGCCAAATGTGGTGTCCTTACACCTTACTATAGAATCACACGAGGCATGTATTGCAGACAAGGTCACTCTATGTGACCTGAACCTTTATTCCCAGGACCAAGAAGTGATGACCCTGCGTGGGACCTCCCTTTATATACCTGGATGACCAGGTCAGGAGTGTCTCCCACAAGTTCACCCCCTGTGGTCAAGGTGTGCATTTCTCAGGTGTATACAGTGTACAGTGTTGTTACATAAAGGTTACAGTTATGTGAAGGTTACAAACATGACAATATGTCATGACAACAGCTGCAGAACAATGGGACACCTCTAGCGAATGTGCAGGCGAGCTGCAAACCCTGCAAACCACCATGTTGCAGAGGAAGATCGATCCACGGTGGATCAAGCTGAACTAGAGACTCGAACCGAGGAGGCAGAAGTGTACAGGGTACACACCTTCACCACTAAATGTACACCAATAATGTTAAAAGTTGAACTGAACGGAATTCCAGTATCCATGGAACTGGACACAGGTGCGAGTCAGTCCATAATGAGCAAAAAGGCCTTCGACAGGCTGTGGTGCAACAAGGCCCAAGCTCAGCCCCATACACACCATGCTAAGGACCTATACCAAAGAACTGATCCCTGCAATTGACAGTGCAGAAGTCAAAGTCTCCTATGATGGAGCAGTGCATGAACTCCCACTATGGATCGTGCCAGGGGATGGCCCCACACTGTTCGGCAGAAGTTGGCTTGGAAAAATCTGCTGGAACTGGGACGACATCCGAGCGCTTTCATCCATCGACGATAACTCATGGGCCCAGGTTCTGAGCAGATTTCCATCATTGTTTGAGCTAGGAATTGGAAGTTTCTCAGGGGCAGAAGTGCAGACCCATTTGGTTCCCGGTACACGACCCATCCACCTCAAGGCACGGGCGGTATCTTATATGATGCGAGAGTAAGTGGAAATTGAGCTGGACAGGCTGCAGCGAGAAGGCATCATCGCGCTGGTGGAATTCAACGAGTGGGCCAATCCGATTGTCCCGGTACTTAAAGGTGATGGCACGGTTAGAATTTGTGGGGACTATAAAGTAACGATTAACCTTTTTTCGCTACAGGACCAGTACCCACTACCCAAGGCAGACGACCTATTTACGACCCTGGCTGGAGGGAAGGCATTCACCAAGTTGGACCTGACTTCGGCCTACATGACGTAGGAGCTGGAGGAATCTTCGAAAGGCCTCACCTGCATCAACATGCACAAAGGTCTGTTCATCTATAACAGATACCCGTTCAGGATTCGGTTGGCCGTGGCAATTTTCCAACGGGACATGGAGAGTCTGCTAAAGTCGATTCCTCACACCGTGGTTTTCCAGGACGACATACTGGTCACAGGTCGGGACACCATCGAACACTTGAAGAATCTGGAAGAGGTTCTAATTCGGCTAGATCGCATGAGACTCAGGTTGAAACGCTCGAAATGTGTTTTCCTGGCGCCAAAGGTCGAGTTCTTGGGAAGAAGAATTGCAGCAGACGGCATCAGATCCACTGACGCCAAGACGGAGGCCATCAAGAATGCGCTGAGACCACAGAACGTGACGGAGCTGCGGTCGTTCCTGGGACTCCTCAACTATTTTGGTAATTTCCTACCCGGGTTAAGCACCTTGCTAGACCCCTACATGTGATACTACGCAAGGGAGATGACTGGGTATAGGGGAATTCATAAGAGACTGCTTTTGAGAAAGCCAGAAATCTGTTATGTTCAAACAAACTGCTTGTTCTGTATAACCCATGTAAACGATTAGTGCTAGCTTGCGATGGGTCGGGTGTGAGTTACAACAGGCTAACGAATCGGGGATTTTGCAACCGGTCGCCTATGCATCTAGGAGTCTGTCCAAGGTCGAAAGGGCCTACAGCATGATTGAAAAATAAGCTCTGGCATGCATTTATGGGGTGAAAAAAATGCACCAGTATTTGTTTGGCCTCAAGTTTGAGCTTGAAACTGACCATAAGCCGCTCATATCGCTATTCTCAGAGAGCAAAGGGATTAACACCAATGCCTCTGCCCGCATCCAAAGATGGGCGCTCACGCTGTCGGCATACAACTATGTAATTCGCCACAGACCGGGGACAGAGAACTAACTGCGCTGATGCTTTCAGTTGGCTACCATTGCCCACCACCGGGGTGGAAATGGCACAGCCTGCAGACTTGCTCATGGTGATGGATGCATTCGAAAACGAAAAGTCACCTGTTACAGCCTGCCAGATCAGGACCTGGACCAGCCAGGATCCTTTACTGTCCCTGGTAAAAAAAACTGTGTCCTCCATAGGAGCTGGTCCAGTGTCCCAGTGGAGATGCAGGAGGCGATTAAGCCGTTCCACAGGCGCAAAGCTGAAATGTCCTTACAGGCGGACATCTTTTGTGGGGTAATCGCGTGGTCTTGCCCAAAAAAGGCAGAGAAATGTTCATTCATGACCTACACAGCACCCACCCAGGCATTGTAATGATGAAAGCCATAGTCAGATCCCATGTGTGGTGGCCCGGCATCGACTCAGATTTAGAGTCATGCGTGCACCAGTGCAACACTTGGTCTCAACTGAGCAATAGACCAAGAGAGGCGCCACTAAGTTTGTGGTCGTGGCTCTCCAAACTGTGGTCGAGGATCGATGTTGACTAGGCAAAATGTTCTTGGTTGTCGTGGATGCTTATTGAAAATGGATTTAATGTGTAATAATGTCTGTAAGCACGTCCACCGCCACCATCAAAAGCCTATGAGCCATGTTTGCCACACACAGCCTGCCTGATGTCCTTGTCAGCGACAATGGGCCATGTTTCACCAGTGCTGAATTCAAGGAATTCATGACTCGCAATGGGATCAAGCACATCACATCTGCCCTGTTCAAGCCCGCACCCAACGGCCAGGCAGAATGGGCAGTTCAGACCATCAAGCAAAGCTTGAAACGTGTGTCGGAAAGCTCCCTGCAGATCCGACTGTCCCGAGTTCTGCTCAGCTACTGCACCAGACCCCACTCGCTCACCGGGGTTCCCCCAGCCAAACTAATCATGAAAAGGACACTCAAAACAAGGCTCTCTCTTGTCCATCCTGATCTCCATGATCACGTAGAGGGCAGGCAAAGTATGTACCAAGATCGTGCAAATTTGTCACGTAATATTGAGGTCAATGATCCTGTGTTTGTACTCAATTATGGACATGGTCTCAAATGGCTCGCTGGCACGGTTACAGCCAAAGAAGGGAGTAGGGTGTTTCCGGTCAAATTGGCCAATGGACTAACGTGCAGAAAGCATTTGGACCAAATCAAATTGCGGTTCGCTAACAGCTATGAGCAACCCGAAGAGGACACCACCAACTTCGACCCTCCAACACACACACACATGTGGCAACTGACATCATGGTTGACCACGAAGCCGAACTCACCATCCCCAGCAGCCCGGCAAGGCCAGTGAAGAACCAACCAACTCACCCACACCTGCATTTGTACCGAGACGATCAACAAGGGAGCGAAAATCCCCAGATTGTCTCACCCTGTAAATACGTGTACTATTGACTTTACGAGTGATGTTATGTATTTAACCCTTGGCAACCTGTATCACACCACTACCAGAGGGCCTACCTGTTGGATTCCCAAGGAATCCCAGCGTCCCTTGGGAGCATTGTATATAAGCAGGTCACCCACGTGGTACCTGCACTCTGGAGTCTAATTAAAGGAGCTAAGGTCACACTCACTCATTGCTCACTGTACTCAGTTTCATCCTTTATTATGAGCTTATCAGATGGGAGGCCAGCGAGGAGAGGATTTGAATGGTCAAGTCTGGAGGCAACAAAGGCATGAATTGGGTTTTCAGCAGCAGATGGGTTGAAGTTGGGGTTCAAGCAGGTAATGTAATAGAGGTGAAAGTTGGCGGTCTTTTTGATGGAGAGGATATAGGGTAAGACACTCAAGATAGCAAGTTCAACTTGTTCAACTGCTCATGGACTTCTTTGTCACTAAAATTGAGATACCGATTCAGCTGCCTCTGCAATTCAAACCCTCTCTCCTCATCCTCCTTGACCTCTCTGCAGCCTTTGACGAGTTCGACCACACCATCCTCCTCCAGTGTCTCTCCTCCATTGTCCAGCTCAGTTGGACTGCTCTCGCTTGGTTCCACTCTTATCTATCTGATCACAACATCTCCAGAAATGGCTTCACTTTTCATCCCCACACCATTAACTCCAAAGTCCACCAAGGATCATGCACAGACATGGCATCAGGGTCAAATAGGATGCTGAGGTTTCAAAGAGTCAGTCTCAGCCTGATACAGTGGCCAGGGAGGGGCGGGGGGGGGGGGGGGGGAATGAAATTAATGCTGAAAGTATGATGTTTGTGGAGGGGGCCGAAGATGTTAACTTTGGTTTTCCATTATTTAGCTGGAGGAAACTGGCACATTCAAAATGTCAGACAAGCAGTCTGACAACACATGAGCAGTAGGAGGTTGAGCAAAGTGGTGGAGAGGTGGAGTTGGGGTTCATCAACATAAATGTGGAAGCTGATGCCATGTCTGTGGATGCCATGGGGGAGCATGTATATAAGAGGAAAGGGACCAAGGATAGATCCTTGCTGGGCTTTGGAGTTAATGGTGTGGGGATGAAAAGTGAAGCCATTTCTCAATTTTAGTGACAAAGAAGTCCATGAGCAGTTCAACAAGTTGAACTTGTTGGAGGTGATGGTAGAGGAGACAGGGAAGAGAAGTTTAAGGAGACGATTGGTAGTGGACAAGAGAAGCTGGTATTATTTTTGCTCTACAGAATGATCCTGGAGTATTGGATGGTTTTGGCAGAGGAGAGTGAGACGTGATAGTGCTTGGTATGGTACAACCAGATCCACATAGGAACACGGGTACATGTGAGCAGAAGTAGGCCACTCAGGCTCTCAAGCCTATTCTGCCATTTAATCAGATCATGGATGATCTGTACATCTCCCGCCTTTGATCCATATCCCCTAATACCTTCACCTAATAAAAATCTATTGATCTTAGTCTTCAAAATTTCAATTGACCCAGCATCCACAGCTGAATGTTCCAGATTTCAACAACCCTTTGTGTGAAAAAGTGCTTCCTGATTTCACTGCTAAATGGCCTAGCTTTAATTTTAAATTTGTGTCCCCTTGTTCTGGATTCTCCCACCAGAGGAAATAGTTTCTCTGTATCTACCCGATTGAATCCTTTCATCATTTTAGACACCTCAATTAGATCATCCCTCAACATTCTAAAACTCAAGGAAATATAAACCTAGTTTATGCAAACTATCCTCTTAATTTTACCCTTTAAGCCCAGTATCATTCTGATGAATCTGCGCTGTACCGACTCGGAGACCAATACATCTTTCCTGAGGCGCAGTTCCCTGGTGAGGGATGGCTAAACCAGATGTGTGCCAGATACGCTCATGCCTGTGCCCTTTGGACTTGAGGGAGCGAAGAGATGGGGAACAACTGCAATAGGTTTACTGGGACAAAGGAATCAAAGGTTGAGGTGAGGGAATGGTTGAGAAAATTGATGGTTGCATTGTGGTGAATGGAAGGCCAAAGGCTAGGCAGTTGAAATTTTGAAAATGCAATTGCAAGTGAATTGGGAAAGAGTTTTATTTTGGAGGTACATGCAGAAGGAAGCGACGTTATAAGGGGTGTGTGGGTGATGATTGATACAGGAAGTGATTGGAGATCGTCTTGTCTGTGATCGAGACTATAACCATAGGGATGCAACAGAAAATGGCAAAGTTAAGAGGGTCAAGGTGAGTTTATATGGAAAGAGAGTCTTAGGGAGGATGGGGGGCAGTGAATTCAGCAAGGGGAGCTAGAAATCACAGAGGATAAGAAGTTGCTCAGTCTAGAGAAAAATAGGGCAGACATTTTTAAAATTATGAATTCACAAGATGTGAATGTCGCTGGCAAAGCCAGCATTTATTGACCATCCCTAATTGCCCTTGAGAAGCTGGTGGTAAGCCACATTCTTGAACTGTTGCAGTCCTTGATACTTCGGTGAGAAACTTGGGGTGGAGTTGTGGAGGCATAGAAACTGAAGCTTTTAACGGGGAGGGGTTTATCTTTGCTCTTCACAATAATCCTGGAGTAGTGGGTGGTTTTGGCGTAGGAGAGTTAGGTCTGATAGTACTTGATGGAGTCTAGCCAGATCTGGTGATGGATGGCTAAACCAGTTGTGTGTCAGATACACACAAGTCTGTGCCCTTGGACTTGAGGGAGCAAAGATGGGGGCCATACCAAGGGAAACAATCAAGATCAGAGAGAGTAAGGGGCCGAAATTGCCCCTTTTGTTAAGGCCTCTGGCCGCTGGAAAGCGGCGGCCATGGAGTGATGAGAAATGGCCGCCGAGTTTCTGCGGAATGGCCATCGATGGTGCAATTTCCCTCGTGTTTTTCCGGTGGTGAGCATATCTGTCCCGCTGCCCCCCACTTCCGCCCCACTGCTGCCTTAAGTATGTCATCAGAGTGCATACCACGAAATTCAGCTGAAAAGTTCTTGCTACCGCTCGACGGTGCCTACGTTAGGTTTTTGTGTCAGTACACAGTGCTTGGTGAAGACCACCAGCGGTGTTTAAAGGTGTGCTGGGTTTAGCAGCATTTTTGTCACCGACTTTTTCTCGGACTTTTTAAAGCATTGTGAGTAGCCTTGATGACAGTGTATTTGGTTGATAGTTCTCCAGGCTCTTCCAACTCCACAATAGGGAGCCGTGATTGAGGAAGCTGGGCTTGGGGAGGAAATTGAAATGGGGGCAGTGCTGGCAGGCCAATGCCTCCTGCACATTGTGCGTGACAAGGAGACATACAGGAGAAGGCAGCGCTGGGTCCAATGGCTGGAGAGGCAGTGGGCAAGGGCAGCAGTAATCATGGCTGACAAGCATGCAGAGGGCCAGAGAGATGGCGAAAGAGATCAGCCCAAACAGCTGCAACAGGAAGGGCCTCAGCAAGGTCATGCAGTCAGGAGGAGGGTGAGGTACGCGGACTCCCCACAGCAGATACTGGGCCAGCAGACCAGGAGGCAGCCTGCATAGGAGGTAGATGCTTAGGATGAGGACCAACCAGACCAGAAGGGAGAAGGCAATGACACAGCTGAGAGAGGAAGATGCCTGCACAGACTTTGTCTCAGAAGGCATTATCGGCAAAGGGTCTACCAGCAGCAGTTCTCGTACAGGGACCTAACTGATGACCAGTGTCTCTGTAGACTGCGATTCGGTAAGGACATCGGCACGGAACTCTGCAATCTCCTGCAGCCAGACTTGCAGCTGCAAACAAAGTTGAGAACAGATCTGAGCGTCGTATCAAAAGTGACCATCGCCCTCAACTTTTATGCCACTTGATCCTTCCAAGCTGCAACAGCAGACATCTCCAACATCTCGCAGTTTGCAGCACACACTTCCACAGATGCTCTCTATAAGAGGAGGAGTGACTACATCTCCTTCCCGATGAGCAGGGAGAAGCAGTTGGAGCGGCAGACTGGATTCCTGCGCATTGTGGACTTCCCCAGGGTTCAGGGGCCATTGACTGCACCCATGTTGTACTGAGGACACCGCAAAACACTCTCGAGATGTTCCGAAACCGCAAGGGATAACACTCCCTCAACGTACAGCTGATGTGTGACCACAGCAGCAAAACCATGGCAATTGATACCCGGTATCCTGGCAGCAGTCACGATGCTTTTATCCTGCGGCAGACTGGTGTGCCAGGAGTCTTTACTGGGCCTAATCAAGATTGTGGCTGGCTCCTTGGAGACAAGGGCTACCCACTGTGTACTTGACTGACTCCCCTGCGCAACCCCAGGACTGATGCGCAGCACACCTACAATGGCAGTCATTCCACCACCAGGTGCATCATCGAACACACCATCGGCATCCTGAAACAGAGGTTCTGTTCCCTGGACTCTCAGGAAGTGTGCTGCAGTACTCGCCTGAGCGGGTCTCCATATTGGTGGTCGTGTGCTGCATGCTTCAGAACCTGGCAATCATGAGGGCCCAACCATTGGAGGACAAGGCAACATTGCCACCAGAGTAGGAGGAGGAGGACCAGGAGCAGGAGGTGTAAGAGCCCGAAGCACATGAGGAGCAGCAGGAGGAGGACCAGGATGTGGGTGGCCAGCCACGCAGGAGGCAGCACCGACATGTTGAGCTTGCAAGGGAAGCACAAAGCCGTCTCATTGCTGAGCGTTTCCGATAAGCTGATGCACACTGAGCCTTCATCTGTGCATCTCCATGGGCAAACCTATGAGCCCTGTCACACAGCATTCCCCACAGTTAAATGAGAGACCTATACAGAAATTGCAAACCAAAATAAAGATTTATTAGACCCCAAACAATGGATCCACAAAACATACACATTATCAATTATCATGTGCATCTCCTTATAACCCCTCTTACGCATACCTATTCTTACACTACGCTGTAGTGTCTCCCCTGTGGCTGCATCATGGCTCTGGGAAGGCTGCTCTGTGTCAGGAGAGGAAGCTACAGATGTCCTTCTCGGACGCCCTTGACCAACTCTGGCCCTGGAAGGGCCGGCTGCAGACTGGGCCGCATCCTCCTCTGCGCCTTCAGTCGGATTTGGCTGGGGCGATTCCATGGTTGGCAGCAGTGGTGGAATGGCAGATTTGGGCTCAGGACTGCTGTGATCGTGAGAGACCACATCAGTATCCTGGTCCGATGAGCCTGCGCCACTTGCCCGGGGCAGCACCTCACCATCCCCACCAATCTGCTGGAGCACAGGTCGGTTGGGTCGGGCGACACCAGAAGGCTCCCATTGAACAGTGCTGGACCCAGCCGCGATGGCACCAGTCAGAACTCACGTGGCATCCAGCTGAGACTACATGAGAGCAGACAGAGTCCCGATGCCACCAGAGACGACAGCACTAAGATGCTCCGTGGCCTGTTGCCCAGAGTGCATGAGCGCATTCTAAGCATCCAGGACATCGGCCATCCTATCCAAGACAGCACTGAGACGTTGGCTCACTTGCGTCAATGCTGCAATGGCAGCTGCCACCTCGCCCACGACACGCGTCATCACAGCTGGAGTCCACCATCATCTGCACACTGGTACTGGAGGCGGTGTTGGATCTCGTCGTCAATGCCTGCTCTTGTCGATAGGAGGCTCCCGAGATAAGGGAAGTGGTCCACGTTGTCCAGGGCTGTGCCGTGGATCTTGATGTCTGGGGGGCAGTGCTGTGCGGCGAGGACAGGCTGGTGGAGGAGCTTTGTCTTACAGATGTTTAGTGTTAGGCGCATGCTTTCATACGCCTCGGTAAATACGTCAACTATGCCCTGGAGTTCAGCCTTTGCGTGTGCACAGACGCAGGCGTCGTCCGCGTACTGTAGCTCAATGACAGAGGCTGGAATGGTTGTGGACCTGGCCTGGAGACGGCAAAGGTTGAACAGGTTCCTACTGGTTCTGTAGTTTAGTTCCACTCCAGCGGGAAGCTTGTCAACTGTGAGGTAGAGCATGGCAGCGAGGAAGATTGAGAAGAGAGTTGGGGCGATGACGCAGCCCTGCTTGACCCCGGTCTGGACATGAATTGGGTCTGTGATGGATCCATTGGTAAGGATCACGGCCTGCATGTCATCATGGAGCAAGCGGAGGATGGTGATGTACTTTTGGGGGCATTCGAAACGGAGGAGGACGCACCATAGACCCTTGACAGAGATCCAACACCACCTCCAGTGTGCCAGAGCAGCCTTTGGCCGCCTGAGGAAAAGAGTGTTTGAAGACCAGGCCCTCAAAACTGTCACCAAGCTCATGGTCTACAGGGCTGTAGTAATACCCCCCCTTCTGTATGGCTCAGAGATGTGGACCATGTACAGTAAACACTTCAAGTTGCTGGAGAAATACCACCAGCGATGTCTCTGCAAGATCCTACAAATCCCCCGGGAGGACAGACGCACAAGCATTAGCGTCCTCGTCAGGGGCCAACATCCCCAGCATTGAAGCACTGACCACACTTGATCACTCCGCTGGGCAGGCTACATAGTTCGCATGCCAGACACGAGACTCCCAAAGCAAGTGCTCTACTCGGAACTCGTCCACGGCAAATGAGTCAAAGGCAGGCAGAGAAAACGTTACAAGGACACCCTCAAAGCCGCCCTGATAAAGTGCGACATCCCCACTGACACCTGGGGGTCCTTGGCCAAAGACCGCCCTAAGTGGAGGAAGTGCATCGTCGCCGAGAGCATGCAGAAATCAAGCGCAGGCAGCAGAAGAAGTCTGCGGCAAACCAGACTCCCTGCCCACCCTTCCCCTCAACCGCTGTCTGTCCCACCTGTGACAGAGACTGTGGTTCTCGTATTGGACTGTACAGCCACCTAAGAACTCATGCTGTAAAGTCCTTACTCTACAGCATGAAACCACACGAGGCACATTCCAGGTTCAAGGCCACTCTGTGACCTTAACTCTTTATTACAGGACTCCCGAAGTGATGACCTTGCGTGGGACCTCCCTTTATATACCTGTGTGATCAGGTAAGGAGTGTCTCCCACAAGTTCACCCCCTGTGGTCAAGGTGTGCATCTAAGTTGAGTGTATACAGTAATACAGTGGTGTTACATTGTAGTTACAAACATGACATCATCTTCCCCCCCCAAAGTCTTACTGGGCTCATAGGTTCAGTCTTTCAGGTTGTCTACACTCCCTCATGGAGCGCCGCAGTTGGGGCTTTGGTTGTTCGACGCTGATGTGAGTGTCTGTCACCTGTGGTGATTCTGGCCTGTCTGGGCTGACCTCAGGGACTGTGCATTCTTCCGATTGATCTTGTTGCACGTTCGCTGGCGGTAGTGTGAGCTCCATCTCATGGTCTTCTTCAGGTTCCTCCGTGTCCATGCTGAACCTTTTTTTCACTTGGTCCAGATGCTTACGGCATATCTGGCAATTGTTGAGTTTTACCACAATGACCCTATTCCCCTCTTTGTCAATTACAGTGCCTTCAACCATTTGGGCCCCATGGCGTGATTGAGGACGAATACAGGATCATTTATTTCTATACATCTCCCCCTTGAATTACGGTCATGGTACTCGTTTTGTGACTTGCGCTTGCCCTCAACTATGTCGGTCAGGACTGGGTGGATGAGGGACAACTGAGTTTTGAGTGTCCGTTTCATGAGTAGCTCTGAGGATGGGACCCCCGTGAGCGAGTGCAGGCGGGATCTATAGGCCAGCAAGAGGCACGATAGGCGGCATTGTAGGGAGGGTCCTTGAATCCTGAGCGTACCTTGCTTAATGATTTGAATGCCCGTTCCGCCTTACCATTGGAATCTGGCTTGAACGGCGCAGTCCTGACATGGTTGATGCTATTGCCCGACATAAACTCGCGGAATTCATAGCTTGTGAAACATGGGCCATTATCACTAACCAGGATGTCCGGCAAGCCATGGGTTGCAAAGATCGCACGTAGACTTTCCATGGTGGTGGATGACGTGCATGAATTCAGGATGATGCACTCGATCCATTTCGAGTACGCATCTACTACAATGAGGAACATCTTCCCCATGAACGGGCCCGCGTAGTCAATGTGAATGCGTGACCATGGCCTGGTGGGCCAGGGCCACGGTCTGAGCGGGGCCTCCCTGGGGGCATTACCCAGCTGGGCACAGATCGTGCACCTGCGAACACAGTGTTCCAGGTCTGAATCAATTCCAGGCCACCAATCATCACAATGCTTGGGTGCTCACTGTAGAGTTCCTTGATGAATGCCTCCCTGCCCTTCTGGGGCATGACTACCCAGCTGCTCCATAGTAGGAAGTTGGCTTGGATGGAGAGTTCATCCATCCGTCTGTGGAACGGTCTGACCTCCTTAGGGCATGCTCCGTGTGCAGGCGCCCAATCCCCAGTCAGGACACATTTCTTAATCAGGGATAGGAGGGGGCCTCTGTTTGTCCAGATTTTGATCTGGCGGGCTGTGATGGGAGAGCCTACCCTGTCAAAGGCATTGACAGCCATGACCATCTCCGCGCTTTGCTCAGCTGCCCCCTCGGTGGTGGCCAGTGGGAGCCGGCTGAGCGCGTCAGCGCAGTTTTCAGTGCCGGGCCGGTGCCGGATGGAGTAGTCATAAGCAGCCAGCGTGAGAGCCCACCGCTGTATGTGAGCTGATGCATTGGCATTGACAGCCTTGCTGTCTGACAACAGGGATGTGAGATGTTTGTGGTCCGTCTCTAATTCAAACTTCCTACCAAAGAGGTACTGATGCATTTTCTTTACACCATAGTCACATGCAAGTGCTTCCTTCTCGACCATGCCACATCTCCGTTCTGCTTGAGAGAGCGACCTGGAGGCATAAGCCACAGGTTGTAGCTGACCCTCAGCATTACCCTGCTGCAACACGCACCCAACCCCATAGGACGATGCATCACAAGTCAGATCTAAATGTTTACAGGGGTCGTACAGGGTCAACAACTTGTTTGAACAAAGTAGGTTTCTCGCCCGATCAAAAGCCCGTTCCTGACAGTCCCCCCAAAACCAATCTCAACCCTTACGCAGGAGCACGTGTAGCGGCTCCAACAACGTGCTCAAGTTCGGCAGAAAGTTCCCGAAATAGTTCAACAGTCCCAGGAATGAACGCAGCTCCGATGTGTTGCAGGGCCTGGGTGCTCATCGAATTGCCTCTGTTTTGGATTCGGTGGGCCGAATCCCATCTGCAGCATCCCTCCTGCCCAGAAACTCAATCTCAGGAGCTAAGAACTTGCATTTAGACTTCTTGAGTCGCAGGCCTACCCGGTCCAGTTGGCGGAGCACCTCCTCCAGGTTGTGGAGGTGTTCCTCGGTGTCTCGACCCATGATGAGGATGTCGTCCTGGAATACGATCATTCCAGGAATGGATTTAAGCAGGTTTTCCATGTTTCGTTGAAAAATCGCGGCCGCTGATCGGGCGCCTGTTATACGCAAACAGTCCCTTGTGCGTGGTGATGGTAGTCAGTAGTTTGGATTCGTCGGCCAGTTCCTGGGTCATACAGGCTGAAGTGAGGTCCAACTTGGTGAACAGCTTGTCGCTTGCCAGCATGGCGAAGAGGTCCTCCGCTCTTGGGAGCGGGTATTGGTCTTGTCGGGACACCCGATTGATGGTGGCCTTGTAGTCACCACAGATCCTGACAGAACCATCCGCTTTTAGAACGGGAATGATGGGGCTCGCCCAGTCGCTGAATTCAACAGGCGAGATGATGCCCTCTCTCAACAGCCGGTCCAATTCGCTCTCGATTTTTTCCGCATCACATACGGCACCGCTCTGGCTTTATGGTGCACTGGCCTGGCGTCCGGGATGATATGTATCACTACTTTAGTGCCTTTGAAAGTCCCGATGCCCGGTTGAAATAGTGACTCGAGTTGTTGTAGGACTTGTGAGCACGAACTTCGCTCCACCGAGGACATTGCGTGAACATCCCCCCATTTCCATTTCATCTCGGCTAACCAGTTCCTCCCCAACAGTGCGGGACCATCGCCCGGGACAATCCAGAGTGGCAGCCGGTTCACTAACCCATTGTATGTGACAGCCATCATTGCACTGCCTAGCACCGGAATGATTTCTTTGGTGTAAATCCGTAATTGTGTCTCAATACGTTCTAATTTGGGTCTACTGGCTTTGAGTGGCCATAGCTTCTCGAATTGCTGAATGCCCATGAGTGACTAGCTGGCCCTGGGATACCGTTCAACAAAACCCTCATCATCATTGGTGCCGTTTTGGTGTATGAACTGTGAATATTCACCGCATGGACCCGTTGAACCTCGGCGTCCATCGATTTGCCCCAAAAGTCATCCTGCCTCACAGAACCCTCTTCTGGTCTATCTGCCTCATATATCATTCTGGTTGCAGGTTTTCTGCACATTCGAGCTAAATGGCCACTGAGATTTCAGTTTCTGCAGACAAACTGTTGGAATCTGCAAGATCTGGCTGAGTGTTTTCCCCCACACCTCCAGCATGAGTTAAAGTTTCCATTGTTGGGGACAAAGGGACTATGGCCAGGAATTCCGCGCTG
The DNA here is from genome assembly GCF_044704955.1 of Pristiophorus japonicus. Taxonomy (NCBI): domain Eukaryota; kingdom Metazoa; phylum Chordata; class Chondrichthyes; family Pristiophoridae; genus Pristiophorus; species Pristiophorus japonicus. The sequence continues at coordinate 173,610,199 of NC_091978.1, read as the reverse complement.
ACTGTCCCTTTGACTGCTCTTAAGTACCCTATTAGTGGGTGTCAATGGCCCCATCCTGGGCTGTATTGTCCACTGTGATGGCGTGAACGTCCGTTCAGCCTGCCATTGTCTTTGTTGAGGTCCTGCTCTAGGGTCTATTGCTGCCTGGTAAATGTCGGACTGCCCCTGCCTGCCTGCGGGGCTCTGTGTAGCATTGATGATGTTGAATCCCTGATCCATTGCCGCGTTAGAGGCAGAATTGCGCGCGTAAATCATTTTCGTCTCTTCCCTCCCCCGCCATGAAAGTTTGAGCTAACAACGCTGCCGCTTCCAAGGTCAAGTCCTTGGTCTCAATTAACTTGTGAAAAATTCCCGCATGACCGAAATCCTCGATAAAGAAGTCCCTTAGCATCTACCCCCTGCATGCGTCTGTGAACTTACAGAGGCTGGCCAAACGCCGGAGGTCCGCTACAAAGTCCGGTATGCTCTGTCCTTCACGACGTCGGTGGGTGTAGAATCTGTGTCGGGCCATGTGTATGCTGCTCGCCAGTTTGAGGTGCTCCCCGATCAATTTGCTGAGCTCTTCAAAGGTTTTGTCCGACGGCTTTTCGGGTGCCAGTAAGTCCTTCATGAGCGCATAAGTCTTTGGCTCGCAGCTGGTCAGGAGATGAGCCCTTCGCTTGTTGGCCACTGCATCCCCCAGCCAGTCTTTAGTAATGAAGCTTTGCTGAAGCCTCTTGACAAAATTGTCTCAGTCTTCCCCAACACAGTACCGTTCCTCTGTGCTACCGGTGGCCATTCTCATGGATCATGAATTCCTGTTTCTCGTCGCCAATGTAAAGTCCTTACTCTACAGCATGAAACCATACGAGGCACATTCTAGGGACAAGGCCACTCTGTGACCTTAATTCTTTATTACAGGACTCCAGAAGTGATGACCCTGCGTGGGACCTCCCTTTATATACCTGTGTGATCAGGTAAGGAGTGTCTCCCACAAGTTCACCCCCTGTGGTCAAGGAGTGCATCTAAGTTGAGTGTATACAGTAATACAGTGGTGTTACATTGTAGTTACAAACATGACACATGCTAAGAGTGGAAGCAAGTCTTCCTCCATTCCGAGGGACTGCCTATGATGATGATGATGATGATGATGATGCACACTGGCAATGATGGGCTCCATAGTGTGTGCAGAGCTGTCCACAATGAGGGAGATAGGATCCTCTACATGCTGACCACTTGCGACATGCTCTCGGGCACCCTTTCCATTGCCCCAACATCTAGGAATGCATGGCCTCCACCCTTCTTTCATAAGTCCCAACATCGATGGGCTCGTCTGAGTCCTCTGCAGTAGAACTCGCGTGTGAAATCGCCCCCCCCGGCAAGATGGCACCCGAGGTTTCCTTGGCCCTTTACCATGCTGCAGTCTGCTAGGCCCCGGTACATCACCCAGTGCAGACCCCTCTCCTAAATCTACCTGACCTGACTCCGTATTCCCAGTATCTGAGCTGGTGCGTGCGAGTGTAGGAACCAGTGACGCGGTGCTGCCAGCAGTGTCTCTTCTTCCTCGGCATTCTGGCAATATCTGCCATGGCCTGAAGGATGTCCTCCTGACTTTGGCTGCCAGTCGCCTTAAAGGTGTCCGTCTTGCTGTGGCTGACAGGTGGGGCCTCATCTGCAATCATAAATGGGACAAGGGGTGCCATCAGGGTAAGGTGGCGCATTGCACCATGCAGCAAGCAACTTGCATACAAGCATAAGCAGTTGCCAAGTAGGCGATTGCACTTTTAGTGAGAGATAGCATTGGACGAAGGCCTTCACTTACCCAACAGGATCGGTATGACCGGTAGCCACAAGGAGGCCAACATGTGTGCCCATTAGCTGTTGCACCCTCTCCTCTAGGTCAGTCAGCTGTTGTGTTTCGGACTCGCCCCCACCAGTCCTCGCTTGCTGGGAATGGTTGTGGGAGACCTTGGCCTACAAAGCAAAGAAGGGTCGCTGAGTAGCTGTGTCGAGGCTTCAGCAATTAGTGCAAGTGTGGGCCCATTACATGCAGCGTTCAATCTCACATGAAAGAGAGCCTCCATTGTGAGTTTGCAGACATATATTTACAGGCCTCAGCAATCAAATGGTGCTTCAGTGACCAAAAAGTGTAGGTGAGAAAGAAGGGAAGGTGAAGGAGAGTCTCACAGATGGAAGGTGAGGAGTTGGGTGAACATGTACTCACTTTGGGTATTGGGTGGCAGTGCGCTGATGAATGGTGGCCCCGGATACCTCCTCAGCAATTTCTCTCCCGGCATCGGTAAAGAGGATCCAAGTGGGTCGGCCTGTATCAGGGTAAAGATTGGGGCTCCTTCCCTCCACAGCTTCCAGCAGGGTTTTGAGCTCCACATCGCTAAAGTGGCTGGATCTCCTCAAAGGTCTCGCATCTGCTATCTCCTCTCAAGCAACAGAATGCTCAGGACCTAGCTACAAAACTTGCTTTTAAGAAGGCCAGGGAGCAGCTGCCTCCTTGTGAGCAATTGGTCAGCAGCTGAATTTCGCGGTCCTAAGGCTGCTCTGCACCTACACCGCTGCAAAGGGACCATACTCGCCTGCAATACCGTTCCGCTCCTTTTTACCATCAAAAACACTGAATTTTGCTCTAATCACCGCCACTCCTATTGCGGCGGTAATGAATGCAAAAAACTGGTAGGTACGCTCCATTTCGGGTGGGGGCAATTTCGGCCCTTAAAGGTTTTGCTGGGGACAAAGGCATCAGATGTGAAGGTGATGGTGTGGTTGCAGATGTATTGTGGCGAATGGAAGGTAGGGTAACTGGGAGTTTGAAAGTGCAGTTGTAAATGACTTGGGCAAGAGTTTTTACCAGTCATACATTCTGTACTTATTTTTAGATTTTCATTATAATTGTAGACACAGAAATTATAATGGAAATATAAAAATAAGTACAGAATGCATGACTTCACAATGGAGGCTGAATTACATCTGCTTGCCCTGGCTCAATTATCAGCATCTTCTAACCTGAAGACCTACTTAATCTTGACTTCCTGTGTGCAATGGAACTTTTTTTTAAGTAAAGTTCATAGGAGATTGAAAAAAGAAGATTATAATGTTGTGAAGAATAATAGTAAACCTGAGGATTGGGAGAGTTTCAGAAACCAGCAAAGGATGACCAAAAAATTGATAAAAAGGGAAAAAAAAAAATATGAGAGAAAACTAGTAAGAAATATAAAAACAGATTGTAAGAGCTGCTACAAGTATGTAAAAAGGAAGAGAGTAGCAAAAGTAAATGTTGGTTCCTTAGAAGCTGAGACAGGAGAAATTATTATGGGGAATAAGGAAATGGCAGAAACGTTAAACAAACATTTTATATCTGTCTTCATAGTAGAAGATGCAAAAAGCATACCTAAAATAGTGGGGAACCAAGAGTCTAATGATGGCGAGGAATTTAATCTAATTAATATAAGTAGAGAAAAAATACTAGAGAAACTAATGGGACTAAAAGCCGACAAATCCCCATGACCCGACGGCCTACACCTGAAAGAGGTGACCGCAGAGACAGTGAATGCATTGGTTTTGATCTTCCAAAATTCCCTAGATTCTAGAATGGACCCAGTGGTTTGGAAGGTAGCAAATGTAACATTGCTATTCAAGAAAGGAGGTAGAGAGAAAATAGTGAACTACAGGCCAGTTAGCCTGACGTCAGTCAAAAGGGAAAATACTGGAATCCATTTTTAAGGAACTGGTATCAGGGCACTTAGAAAATCATAACATGATTCGGCAGAGTCAGCATGGTTTTATGAAAGGGAAATTGTGTTTGACAAATTTATTAGAGTATTTTGAGGATGTAACTAGCAGGGTAGATAAAGGGAAACCAGTGGATTTGTATATTTGGATTTCCAAAAGGCATTCGATGAGAACCAATGCAGGGAGACAGAGGGAAACAAAAAGGAGACAAAAGCAAAAGACAGAAAGGAGATGAGTAAAAGTGAAGGGCAGAGAAACCCAAGGCAAAAAACAAAAAGGGCCACTGAATATAAAGGGGCTGCAGGAGGGGTCAAAACTAGAAATCATGGTTTAAAAACTAGGATTAAAACACTCTACCTAAACGCACGCAGCATTCGAAATAAAGTAAATTAGTTGACGGCACAAATCATTACAAATGGGTATGATTTGGTGGCCATTACAGAAACATGGTTGCAGGGTGACCAAGACTGGGAATTAAACATACAGGGGTATCTGACGATTCGGAAAGATAGACAAGAAGGGAAAGGAGGTGGGGTAGCTCGGTTAATAAAGGATGATATCAGAGCAGTTGTGAGAGACGCTATTGGCTCTAATGAACAAAATGTTGAATCATTATGGGTGGAGATTAGAGATAGTAAGGGGAAAAAGTCACTGGTGGGCGTAGTTTATAGGCCCCCAAATAATAACTTCACGGTGGGGCGGGCAATAATCAAGGGAATAATGGAGGCATGTGAAAAAGGAACGGCAGTAGTCATGGGGGATTTTAACCTACATATCGATTGGTCAACTCAAATCGCACGGGGTAGCCTGGAGGAGGAATTCATAGAATGCATACGGGATTGTTTCTTAGAACAGTATGTTACAGAACCTACAAGGGAGCAAGCTATCTTAGATCTGGTCCTGTGTAATGAGACAAGAAAAATAAACCATCTCCTAGTAAAAGATCTTCTCGGAATGAGTGATCACAGTATGGTTGAATTTGTAATACAGATTGAGGGTGAGGAAGTTGTGTCAGAAACAAGCGTACTATGCTTAAACAAAGGGGACTAGAGTGGGATGAGGGCAGAGTTGGCTAAAGTAGACTGGAAACACAGACTAAACGGTGGCACAGTTGAGGAACAGTGGAGGACTTTTAAGGAGCTCTTTCATAGTGCGCAACAAAAATATATTCCAGTGAAAAAGAAGGGTGGTAAGAGAAGGGATAACCAGCCGTGGATAACCAAGGAAATAAAGGAGAGTATCAAATCAAAGACCAATGCGTATAAGGTGGCCAAGGTTAGTGGGAAACTAGAAGATTGGGAAAATTTTAAACAACAGCAAAGAATGACTAAAAAAGCAATAAAGAAAGGAAAGATAGATTACGAAGGTAAACTTGCGCAAAACATAAAAACAGATAGTAAAACCTTCTACAGATATATAAAACGGAAAAGAGTGACTAAAGTAAATGTTGGTCCCTTAGAAGATGAGAAGGGGGATTTAATAATGGGAAATGTGGAAATGGCTGAGACGTTAAACAATTATTTTGCTTCGGTCTTCACAGTGGAAGACACAAACATCATGCCAAAAATTGCTGGTCAGAGGAATGTGGGAAGGGAGGACCTTGAGACAATCACTATCACTAGGGGGGTAGTGCTGGACAGGCTAATGGGACTCAAGGTATACAAGTTCCCTGGTCCTGATGAAATGCATCCCAGGGTATTAAAAGAGATGGCGTAAGTTATAGCAGATGCATTCGTTATAATCTATCAAAATTCTCTGGACTCTGGGGAGGTACCAGCTGATTGGAAAGCAGCTAATGTAACGCCTCTGTTTTAACAAGGGGGCAGACAAAAGGCAGCTAACTATAGGCCGGTTAGTTTAACATCTGTAGTGGGGAAAATGCTTGAAACTATCATTAAGGAAGAAATAGCGGGACATCTAGATAGGAATAGTGCAATCAAGCAGACGCAGCATGGATTCATGAAGGGGAAATCATGTTTAACTAATTTACTGGAATTCTTCGAGGATATAACGAGCATGGTGGATAGAGGTGTACCGATGGATATGGTGTATTTAGATTTCCAAAAGGCATTCGATAAGGTGCCACACAAAAGGTTACTGCAGAAGATAGAGGTACGCGGAGTCAGAGGAAATGTATTAGCATGGATAGAGAATTGGCTGGCGAACAGTAAGCAGAGAGTCGGGAGAAATGGGTCCTTTTCGGGTTGGAAATCGGTGTTTAGTGGTGTTCCACAGGGATCAGTGCTGGGACCACAACTGTTTACAATATACATAGATGACCTGGAAGAGGGGACAGAGTGTAGTGTAACAAAATTTGCAGATGACACTAAGATTAGTGGGAAAGCGGGTTGTGTAGAGGACACAGAGAGGCTGCAAAGAGATTTGGATAGGTTAAGCGAATGGGGTAAGGTTTGGCAGATGGAATACAATGTCGGAAAGTGTGAGGTCATCCACCTTGGGGAAAAAAACAGTAAAAGGGAATATTATTTGAATGGGGAGAAATTACAACATGCTGAGGTGCAGAGGGACCTGGGAGTCCTTGTGCATGAATCCCAAAAAGTTAGTTTGCAGGTGCAGCAGGTAATCAGGAAAGCGAATGGAATGTTGGCCTTCATTGCGAGAGGGATGGAGTGCAAAAGCAGGAAGGTCCTGCTGCAACTGTATAGGGTATTGGTGAGGCCGCATTTGGAGTACTGTGTGCAGTTTTGGTCACCTTACTTAAGGAAGGATATACTGGCTTTGGAGGGGCGACAGAGACGATTCACTAGACTGATTCCGGAGATGAGGGGGTTACCTTATGATGATAGATTGAGTAGACTGCGTCTTTACTCGTTGGAGTTCAGAAGGATGAGGGGTGATCTTATAGAAACATTTAAAATAATGAAAGGGATAGACAAGATAGAGGCGGAGAGGTTGTTTCCACTGGTCGGGGAGACTAGAACTAGGGGGCACAGCCTCAAAATACGGGGAGCCAATTTAAAACCGAGTTGAGAAGGAATTTCTTCTCCCAGAGGGTTGTGAATCTGTGGAATTTTCTGCCCAAGAAAGCAGTTGAGGCTAGCTCATTGAATGTATTCAAGTCACAGATAGATAGATTTTTAACCAATAAGGGAATTAAGGGTTACGGGGAGCGGGCGGGTAAGTGGAGCTGAGTCCACGGCCAGATCAGCCATGATCTTATTGAATGGCGGAGCAGGCTCGAGGGGCTAGATGGCCTACTCCTGTTCCTAATTCTTATGTTCTTATGTTCTTATGCTATATAAAAGGTTATTAAACAAGATAAGGGCTCATGGGATTGGAGGTAATGTATTAGCATGGATAGAGGATTGGCTAATTAACAGAAAACAGAGAGTTGGCAAACAGTGACTAGTGGGGTGCCGCAGGGATCGGTGCTGGGTCCTCAACTATTTACAATCTATATTAATGACTTGGATGAAGGGACCGAGTGTAATGTAGCCAAGTTTGCTGATGATACCAAGATGGAAGGGAAAGCAAATTGTGAGGAAGACACAAAAAATCTGCAAAGGGATATAGACAGGCTAAGTGAGTAGGCAAAAATGTGGCAGATGGAGTATAATGAGGGAAAATGTGCAGTTATCCACTTTGGCAGAAATAATTGAAAAGCAAATTATAATTTAAATGGAGAAAAATTGCAGTGCTGCAGTACAGAGAGACTTGGGGATCCTTGTGCATGAAACACAAAAAGTTAGTATGTAGGTACAACACTTAATCAAGAAGGCAAATCGAATATTGGCCTTTATTGCAAGGGGGATAGAGTATAAAAGCAGAGAAGTCTTGCTACAACTGTACAGGGTATTGGTGAGGCCACACCTGGAGTACTGTATGCAGTTTTGGTCTCCGTATTTAAGGAAGGATATACTTGCATTGGAGGCTGTTCAGAGAAGGTTCACTCGGTTGATTCTGGAGATGAGGGGGTTAACTTATGAGGATAGGTTGAGTAGGTTAGGCCTATACACATTGGAATTCAGAAGATTGAGAGGTGATCTTTTTGAAACTTATAAGATAATGAGGGGGCTCAACAAGATGGATGCAGTGAGGATATTTCCAATCATACGGGAAACTAAAACTAGGGGACATAGTCTCAGAATAAGGGGCCGCCCATTTAAAACTGAGATGAGGAGAAATTTCTTCTCTCAGAGGGTTGTAAATCGATGGAATTCTCTGCCCCACAGAGCTGTGGAGGCTGGGTCATTGAATATATTTAAGGCAGAGATAGAGAGATTTTTGTGTGATAAGGGAGTAAAGGGTTATGGAGAGCAGGCAGGGAAGTGGAGCTGAGTCCATGATCAGATCAGCCATGACCTTATTTGACTGGCGGAGTAGGCTCGAGGGGCTGAATGGCCTACTCCTGCTCCTATTTCTTATGTTCTTATGTACCCCGTTCAAGCAACCGATCAATGATGGGCTGCCGATGTAAGACTCTTGCAGCGGCCACATCTCCACGCTGCCTCCCCTGTGGTCATGGTGGTTGCAGTATGGCTTCCTCGGCAGGCTCCTCTTTATCGTCTTCCTCCTGATGTGGTCCTGCAATCCCCATTGGCAATGCCTGTCCCCTCATGATGGCTAAGTTGTGTAGCATGCAGCACACAACATCACACTCGGAGACTTGCTGAGGGGAGTTTTGAAGGCTGCCTGCAGAGCTGTCCAGGCATGGGAAGCGCTGCTTCAGCACGCCAATTGTCTGTTCAATGATGTTGCAAGTGGCTGCATGGCTGTCATTATAGCGCTGCTTGGCGTCTGTGGTAGGTTTCCGGAGGGGGGTCAGGAGCCAGGTGGCCAGGCCGTATCCTTTGTCCCCGATCAGTTAGCTCTGACCTTGTCTTTGTCACTGAAACATGTGTCTGACACTGCTCTCACGTAAGATGAAAGCATCACGTATGCTGCTTGGATAGTGGTCATTAACTGTGAGGATGCGCTGGTGTGGTCGCAGACCAGCTGAACACTTAGGGAGTGGTATCCCTTTCGGTTTCGGAAGACCTCTGCATTCTGTGTTGGTGCTCACAGGGCAATGTGCGTACAGTCAATCGCACCTTGAAACTTGCGGAAGCCTGCAAGTTGTGCAAACCCTATAGGCCTCTCATTCTGGCTGTCCCTGCTCATTGGGAACTTTATAAAGTCCATCCTGCACGCGTACAGTGCCCTTGTCACCTGGCAAATGCAACAATGTGCTGCGTGCTGCGAGATGCAGCATATGTCCTCTGCTGCTGCCTGAATTGAGCCAGAAGGCCAACGCCACAGTAACTTCACCTCGACGGGCTGGTCGGCTATAGGTCTCCCTGTAGGAGCTCGCATATCTCTGTCAGCACTTCTTTTCTAAAGCGCAAGCTTCGAATGCACTGCGCATCAGAAATGTATAGGTATGAGCGATGTTGCCTGTAAACTCGTGGGGAGTAAGGCCTCCTCCCCAAACATCTGCAACCTCTTCAATTCCATTGTAAACCATGGACAATAAGCCTTTTTCCAGCTTGGAGCCCCTTGCCAATAGCAACCAGCATTGCTTCCTGTTGCGTATGCAATAACTCAATAGGCTTAGTACCATGAACTCAATCAGGTGCGATCTGACTCTACTTTATTAGCTCAAAGTGAGGATTAAACATAGGGGCTTTCTTTATATACAAGGGCTGCACGTGTGTGTCTTGGCCCAATGGCCTCCGACAGTCGCTCCCCCTGGTGGCAGGTAAATCCAGGCATACATACATTACATCATTCCCCCCCCAAGATCTTGGTATCAGTCCTATTTACAAATTGAGACAGTTCGGGGCTTTCCACTCCTTAGTTGATCGTCTCAGTTCAATTCCAGATCTGGGTGAGCTCCGAGTCATTAATGACTTGAGACAGGGTAGCCGATCTAATGGGAGTGGCAGTGTCCATGTCGGTGATTGAAGGTCCAGATTCATTGACAATGGCAGGGTCTTCTGATGGCTGAATGTGAACCGGTTGGTCATTGATGGTGTCTTCTTCAAGCTGTTCCCTTTTGACTGTGTGCCGCAATTTTGTCTGATCAATGTGCCTCCTGCATGTTTGCCCATTAGTGAGCCTGACAATAAGCACCCTGTTACCCTCCTTGACTGTAACAGTGCCAGTGACCCACTTGAGGGCTTGACCATAATTTAACACATACACAGGATCATTAATAGAGATGTTGCATGACACGGCAGTGCGATCATGATACCACTGCTGATGTTGACGTCTGTTTTCGATGTGATCGTTAAGATCAGGGTGGACAAGCAAGAGCCTGATCTTGAGACCTCTCTTCATTAACAGTTCAGCAGGGGGGACCCCGGTAAGCATGTGGGGTCTCGTCCTGTAACTAAGTAGTTTGTGTGACAAACGAATCTGCAAAGAACCCTGTGTTACGCATTTCAGGCTCTGCTTGATGGTTTGGACGGCCCGTCCGCTTGACCATTGGACACGGATTTGAATGGTGCTGACCTTACGTGCTTGATACCATTGAGTCTCATAAACTCTTGAAACTCTAAACTCGTGAAGCGTGATCCGTTGTCGCTCACAACGATGTCAGGCAGACCATGAGTGGCAAACATGGCACGAAGGCTCTCAATGGTGGCTGTGGATGTGCTGGATGACACGATTACACATTCTATCCATTTGTAATATGCATCCACCACTACCAAAAATATTTTGCTCAGGAAAGGACCCGCATAGTTGATGTGGATCCTCGACCATGGTTTGGATGGCCACGACCACAGACTTAGCGGAGATTCCACTGGTGCATTGCTTAACTGCATGCAAGTGTTGCACTGATGCACACATGATTCCAAATCAGAGTCAATGCCAGGCCACCAAACGTGAGACCTAGCAATGGCCTTTATCATCACAATACCGGGATGGGCACTGTGTAAATCCTGTACAAATCTCTCCCTGCCTTTCTTGGGCATAACAACACAATTACCCTATAGCAAACAATCAGATCGAATGTATAGTTTGTCTTTGCGAAGGTTTGGTCTCATCACACACTTCCCTGGGAATGGCCGACCAATCACCACTAAGGACACAACGTTTTACAACTGATAAGATCGGATCCTGGCTGGTCCAGGTCTTAGCTTGTTGAGCAATGACAGGTGACCTTTCACTCTCAAAGGCATCCATGACCAACAGTAGGTCTGCGGGCTGTGGCATTTCCACCTCCGGCGTGGGCAATGGTAAATGGCTCAATGCATCGGCACAATTCTCGGTGCCAGCTCTGTGGCGAATGACATAATCATAGGCAGATAATGTCAGTGCCCACCTCTGGATGCGGGACGACACGTTGGTATTGATACCTCTATGCTCTGAAAACAAAGATATGAGTGGTTTGTGATTGGTTTCAAACTCGAAACGAAGCCTAAACAGATATTGGTGCATCTTTTTAACCCCATATACGCAGGCTAAAGCTTCTTTCTGTACCATGCCGTAGGCTTTTTCCGCTTTAGACATGCTTCTCGACGCGTACGCAACGGGTTGTAGTTTGCCCGACTCATTGGATTTTTGGAGCACGCAACCAATACCATGTGATGAAGCGTCACAGGCCAATACTAAACGCTTGCACGGGTCATAATATACCAGCAATTTGTTGGAACAAAACAGATTTCTAGCCTTCTCAAAGGCCCTGAGATACACCCCAAACCCAGTTGCCGCCTTTTCTGAGCAGCATGTGCAATGGCTCTAATAATGTGCTCAACTTAGGTAAGAAATTACCAAAGTGGTTGAGAAGACCAAGGAACGAATGCAACTCCGTCACATTCTGGGGTCTGGCTGCATTTTTGATGGCCTCTGTTTTCGAGTCCGTAGGTCTGATACCGTCTGTAGCAATCTTCCTTCCCAGGAATTCAACTTCCAGTGCCATAAAGACGCACTTTGAATATTTCAGCCTGAGCCCCACTTTGACCAAACAACGTCGAACCTCTTCCAGGTTGTGCAGGTGTTCGGCAGTGTCACAACCTGTGACCAGAATGTCATCTTGGAACATTACGTTTCTAGGGACGGACTTCAGTAAACTCTCCACGTTTCTCAGAAATATGGCTGCAGCTGAGCGAATTCCGAAAGGACACCTATTGTAAATGAACAGCCGTTTATGCGTATCAATGCACATAAGTTTCTTCAACGATTCGACAAGCTCCTGTGTCGTATAAGCCAACATCAGATCCAATTTGGTGAATGACTTTCTCCCGGCTAGCGTTGCAAACAGGTCATCAGCCTTTGGTAACGGGTAATGATCCTGTTTCAAAACACGGTTGATTGTAACCTTGTAGTCTCCACAAATCCTGACAGTGCCATCACTCTTCAGCACAAGAACAATGGGACTAGCACATTCATTAAATTCGACCGGTAAAATGACCCCTTCTCGTTGGAGTCTGTCCAGTTCGATTTCGACCTTCTCCCTCATCATGTACAGGACGGCCCGGGCTTTGTGATGGATGGGTCTTGCATCCGAGTCCAGGTGGATCTGCATCTTGGCTCCCATGAAGTTACCGATGCCCGGTTCAAACAGTGAGGGAAATTTGCTCAGTACTTGAGTGCACGAAGCGTCGTCCACTGATGACAATTCTTTAATATCGTTCCAGTTCCACTTTATTTTTTCGAGCCAAATCCTGCCGAACAGTGTTGGACCATTGCCTGGAACGATCCACAGCGATAGATCATGAACCGCCCCATCGTACGACACCTTGACTGCTGCACTGCTAATCACTGGTATGAGTTCTTTGGTGTAGGTACGCAATTTTACATTTACTGGACTCAGCTTGGGTTTCACGGTCTTGGTGTCCCACAGCTTTTCGAAAGTCTTCTGGTTCATAATTGACTGACTCGTACCAGTGTCTAATTCCATAGATACCGGCACGCCGTTCAATTTTACTTCAATCATTATCGGTTGGCTCTTTGTCAAGAATGAATGAATACTATACCCTTCCTCCTCGGGTTGCAATGCTGGATCCATTCCGGATCGGTCAACATCATCCACGTGCTGAGCTGAAGGTGCCCCATTTCCGGACAGCCTCTACAAATATACTGCCTGAAACGGCACTGATGAGGCCGATGATTGCCCCCACAATGCCAATAGGGTGAAATCGTGCCCAATGGCGGACTTCGAGCAGCTACAGGTTTCGCAAACACAGTCGGATAGGCCCTGCCAGGTGCAGCTCTGCCAACCGATGACACAATCTGGTGCACAGTACTTGCTGTGGAGTTCTGACTCTGCGAGGATATCTGCTTTGTACTATCGACCGTGGTCAGGCAAGCCTGGTCGATCGTGATGGCCCTGCTCAGATCCAGCGTCTCTACAGCCAGCAGCTTCTGCAGGATCACCTCGTGGTTTATGCCTATTACAAAGACATCGCGCAGCATGTCTTCCAACCCAGTTCCAAACTTACATGGCCCAGCGAGACGTCTCAGGTCGGCAACAAATTCCGCCACGTCCTGGCCCTCAGAACGAACATGCTTGTACAAGCGATATCTCGAGATAATGATGCCTTCTTTAGGTTTGAGATGGTCCCCAATCAGAGCACACAATTCCTCATAGGTCTTTTCCATTGGACGTGCAGGTGAGAGCAGATTATTTATGAGGCCATAGATTTTTGGACTACAAACCGTGAGGAAAACCGCCCTGCGCCTAACTGCGTCAGCGTCTTCATCCATCTTGTTGGCCACGAAGTACTGGTCGAGGCAATCTGTTAAATCCTCCAAGTCTTCTCCCTTCACGAATTGCTCCAGGATTCCAATGGGCTCATTTTTTTTTTGTGCGTGAAAGTTCATATTGTGCCTCGTCGCCAAATGTTGAGTATGCAATAACTCAATAGGCTTAGTACTGAGAACTCAATCAGGTCCGACCTGACTCTACTTTATTAGCTCTCAAAGTGAGGATTAAACATGGAGGCTTTCTTTATATACAAGGGCTGCACGTGTGTGTCTGAGGCCCAATGCTCTCCGACGGTTCCTCCCCCTGGTGGCAGGTAAACCCAGGCATACATACACGACACTCCCATTGATCTCTCTTACTGACCTTGAAAACAAAGGGTTAACACACATGAAAGTTCCGCTTTAAAGTGTCCACTAACGCAGCTTTCTGCGCGCAACCGTGGCAGTCACTGGCAACTGCGATATAAGATTCTCCAGCCTCTCTTTAAATATGGTGGCAATTGCGCCTGCTGCACCCTGGGACCGCCTGTTTTTTTTGGTCCGATCCTGGTGCGGATGCCAAATCATGCATAATACCCGAAAGTTCCACCTGGAGCGTTAGCGTAGCCTTACACGACGATTGACGTCATCCTGACGGTCAAAACAGAGCGCGGGACGTTAAGTTTTTGTGCCTCTGCAAAATCATCGCCGAAAGTTCCGGCTGGGCGCTAAACCTTGGATGCTCCATTTGACACCCAGAAACACCTTTTATCGCCCCGCCGAGGTGCGAAATGGGGCAAAAATTAACGGAAAATCCAGCCCCAGGAGTTTTACTTGCAGCACAGATTTCAGTCCCAGAATGAAACATAACATCAGGTAGCAACTGCAGTTGGAACTGATGGGAAGAACAACATCAGTGAATGGAATGGCAGCATCTCCCAATCAGGTACTTGGTCCAGCAAATCAGCTGCTGCTAAAGTTTTTATAATAATAAGTTCAGAGATTTGTTTGGAGCTTTGGTAAAACACAGTAAGCAGGGAGTAGGGGAGTTGAGACAACATATCAATTCAGGGTTGTTTTGTTGGAACAAATACTTATGCCAGTTTAGTTGTTTGTTAATGGGGTGGGGAAATATTTCAACAAGTACAGAGAGAATAGAAAGTAAAGAATATCCATCCTTTTTTAATATTTGGGATTAAGGTGAAAATGTAACAGATGAGAAGTGCATTTATTTTGTAATCAAGTATTTGACAATGCAGTAGAGCAAATAGAAAATAATGACATACAGGGAAAAAAGTATAAACACAGACATTAATCTTACTTACAGCTAATGATTCCTACTTGGCTGCAAATGCCATACAAACCAATAATAGTTCATGTTTTAATCAGTCTCCAATGCATGTTGAATTTACAAGAAGTTTCTCCCCTTAAGGCCCTTTCTGTTCATTTAGTAAAAATTAGTCAGCCTAGACATATTTGTACACTTCATCTAGATCTACATGGAAATCATCAAAAACAGATCGATCCCTGCATGCGTGTATCTTTTAAGGATAAAATGCTTGGCTTTGTTGGTAGCACTCTTGCCTCTGAGTCTAAAGTTTGTGGATTCAAGTCACATTACAGATTTAAACACATAGTGGGTGACATAAATTCAACCCCCCATAATCTAGCCTAACACTTAAGTGCAGCACTGAGTAAATGTTGTATTGTTAGAGATGCCATATTTTGAGTGAGGCATTAAACTGAGACCCTACCTACCAGCTCAGGTGGATGCACTAGATCCCATGGCACTGTTTGAAGAAGAGTAGGGAGTACGTTCATCCCCCAAACATTACCATCATTTGCTGTTTGTGGGACCTTGTTATGCTAAGCCTTTATAAATCACTGATTAGGCCTCAACTCGAGTATTGTGTCCAATTCTGGGCACCACACTTTCGGAAAAATGTCAAGGAAATAGAGAGTGTGCAGAGGAGATTTACCAGAATTATACCAGTAATGAGGGACTTCAGTTCTATGGAGAGATGAAATAAACTTGTATTGTTCTCTTTAAAGCAGAGAAGGGTAAGGGGAGATTTAATAGAGGTGTTCACATTTTTGAGGAGTTTTGATATAATAACTAAGTAGAATCTGCTTCCACTGGCAGGGAGTCAGTACCAGAGGACACTGATTTAAGATAATTGGCAAAAGAACCAGAAGGGCGATGAGAATTTTTTTTACGCAGCAAGTTACTATGATTTGGAACGCACTGCCTGAAAGGGTAGCGGAAACAGATTCACTAGTAACTTTCAAAATGGAATTTGATATATACTTCAAAAGAAAATATTTGCAGGGCTATTGGGAAAGAGCGGGGAATGGAACTAATTGGATAGCTCTATCAAAGAGCCGGCACAGGTATGATGAACCGAATGGCCTCCTTCTGTGCTGTAAGATTCTAAGAGGATGAAATTCGATAATGCAGAAAAACGAACGCAGACTCTACAATATGCCCGCGCCGATTGAAAGGACCTCGGGCAGCACGTCAATTTATCCTGCTTGTTAATTATAATGATTGTAGCACACAGCCCAGTGCTGAACGCACTGCTGACAGGCTGTTTACTCAGGAAAGGGCGTACTTCTCGATGTTTGAGTGAGGCTAGCTTTAAAGCTAGCTTGCGCCTCTTAAAGGCAATCTGCACCTCTTAAAGGTGAGCTGCCTTCTGATGATGAAAATTTTAAAAACGTGCTTCAGCACTAACCCTAAAATGGTTCAAATGGCCATAGAACGGGCATCCAGGGTCTCGGATGCAGCATTCAAGGCCTTTGTGCAGTGGTGAACAGTGAAAGAGAGGTCCTCTACCCACAGAGGGTCAGGAGGCCCTCCAGAAAGAAGGATGTAAGACCAGATCGCTGAGTCGGTCACTGCCAGCAGTGTTACCCCCAGGACCTGGCTCCAGTGCCCAAAGAAGTCTCATGACTTCAGATGAGTGGTCAAGGTCAGTGAATGCATCTTCAAAAGTCGTCTCCTACCAACTGCACCACTGGCCTCACACACTGCTCAATGCACAACCTCCCCACCGACCAACAATCTCTACTAAACATGAGGCGCACCTCTATTCCTAGCTTCACCTCACCACCTTGGAGGAGACAGTGCTGGCCATTCATGGCAGGGGCATGGCTGAGCCCTTGGCCAGCAGCGGGGCTGAAAGAATACTAGATCCCGGTAGCGTCATACGTTATGCTCCTTCTCACATCCCATTTCGCCCTCATCCCACACTATACAATCTGCAAATGGTGTATGCATACTGCTCTTGCTTCCCTGCCCTACCCTCACCACAACCCTACCCTTGTGCCTTCCTCATTTCAGACACCCAAGAAATCCAAATGCCCAGCCAATGGTTGACCAAGAGGAGGGAGAGGTGAGTGAAGAAGAAGAAGAAACACTATCACTCAATTTCATATTCCCAGCCACCAGCTCCTCAAGGTCATCCTGCAAGGCCATCTGCAGTGTCCCCCACTGAAAGTCAGCAACCATGCTGCAGCCACGGGAGTAGTACTGCATAATACGATAGGCAAAGGCGCACGCAAGACAGTCACAAAGGGAATGCGCGTGTGAATAGTTGATTTGTTGATCTAATATTGGATGCATATATGGATAAAGTTGGATTGGAAAGTTTGCTTTGTGGTGGCTTTTATTTCAGCATTATGGCCAAGAGGATGCTGTGATGGTCAGTAACAGAGGGAAGGTAAGGTGTGGGACAAATGTTGAAAGGGGAATTGGGGTTGTGGTCACTGGTGCTGCAGACAGATGATTTCATCCTGGATATCCTGACCAGAAAGGGGCTATCTGGGTTTCCTCTATACTTCAGCTTCCTCCTCTTCTACTTCTTTCTCTTCTTCTTTTTCTTCCTCTTCTTCCCCAACCTCCCTTTGCGAGCAGCTTGTCCCCTTTGTTGCCTCGGCTCCATCTCCATGTCATGCTGCAGCCGAAGGGGACTGCAACAAATGTTGGTGTTCTCAGAGGCCTTCCTTTAAGAGCCAAGGCCTTGCAAATGTCCTGTAGTACTCCCTGAACTCCCTTCATACTTTCACTTTTTAAATGTTTTACACCAAGCAGGTCCTGGGGGTGACACTGCTGGCAGCACAATAAAATGTCAAGAAATAAGTACAAAAGCTAAAGTCTAAACTTACCTCAAAATTGCGTGTGTGCCTGTAAGAAACACTGGTGGGGGGGTCTGTCATACGCTTGTTCAGCTTTGCGTGCTTTGGAGAGGGTGTTAAAATGAGTGATGACGCCCCAAATGCCAGGACGTGCATTAGTTCAACATTGCACACTGATTGAGGTCATGATCTGACTAATTACATATTTGCAGCGAACGCAAGCAACGACAGCGCTGCCGACCTGCCCAAAATGGCGGCCCTCGAGTTCCGTGCTGGAAGTGGGCAGAAGCAAAGCGGCCATCATTTTTTCACTGAAACAGGCCTAATCAGCTGGCACTATTTCATGGCCTATGATTCTGTCTTTACCAAGGAAGAAGATGCTGCCAAAGTCGTAGTGAAAGAGGAGGTAGTTGAGATACTGAATGGGATAAAAATTGATAAAGAGGAGGTACTAGAAAGACTGGCTGTACGTAAAGCAAATAAGTCACCAGGACTAGATGGGATTGGCTAAGAGGCAGGAAACAGAGAGTAGTGGTGAACGGTTGTATTTGGGATTGGAGGAAGCTATACAGTGGGGTTTCCCAGGGGTCGGTACTAGGACCACTGCTTTTCTTGATATATATTAATGACTTGGACTTGGCTGTACAGGGCATAATTTCAAAATTTGCAGATAACACAAAACTAGGAAGTATAGTGAACAGTAAGAAGGACAGTACAGACTTCAAGAGAACATAGATAGGCTGGCGGAATGGGTAGACACGTGGCAGATGAAATTTAATGCAGAAAAGTGCGAAGTAATACATTTTGGTAGGAAGAATGAGGAGAGGCAATATTAACTAAAGGGTACAATTCTAAAGCTGGTGCATGAACAGAGAGACCTAGGGGTCTATGTACACAAATCGTTGAAGGTGGCAGGGCAGGTTGAAAAAAGGGATAAAGAAGCATACGCGATCCTGGGCTTCATAAATAGAGGCATAGATTACAAAAGCAAAGTGAACATAAGAACATAAGAAATAGGAACAGGAGTAGGCCATACGACCCCTCGAGCCTGTTCCGCCATTCAATAAGATCACGGCTGATGTGATCATGGACTCAGCTCCACTTCCCCACCCGCTCCCCATAACCCCTTAACCCATTATCGTTCAAGAAACTGTCTATTTCTGTCTTAAATTTATTCAATGTCCCAGCTTCCACAGCTCTCTGAGGCAGCAAATTCCACAGATTTACAACCCTGTGAGAGAAGAAATTTCTCCTCATCTCTGTTTTAAATGGGTGGCCCCTTATTCTAAGATCATGCCCTCTAGTTCTAGTCTCCCCCATCAGTGGAAACATCCTCTCTGCATCCACCTTGTCAAGCCCCCTTATAATCTTATTTGTTTTGATAAGATCACCTCTCATTCTTCTGAATTCCAATGAGTAGAGGCCCAACCTACTCAACCTTTCCTCATAAGTCAACCCCCTCATCCCTGGAATCAACCTAGTGAATCTTCTCTGAACTGCACCAGCTTTAGTGAACCTTTATAAAACACTGGTCTAACCTCAACTGGAGTATTGTGTCCAATTCTGGGCACTGCACTTTAGGAAGGATGTGAAGGCCTTCGAGAAGGTGCAGAAAAGATTTACAAGAATGGTTCCAGGGATGAGGGACTTCAGTTACGTGGATAGACTGGAGAAACTGTGGTTGTTCTCCTTAGAGCAGAGAAAAGTGAGAGGAGATTTGATAGACATGTTCAAAATCATAAGGGGTATAAACAGAGTAGAGATAAACTGTTCTCTGTTTGAGAACCAGAGGACACAGATTTAAGGTGATTGGCAGAAGAACCAAAGACAACATGAGTAAAAACTTGTTTACACAGTGAGTGGTTAGGATCTGGAATGCACTGCCTGAGAGGGTGGTGGAAGCAGTTTCAATTGTGGCTTTCAAAAAGGAATTGGATAAGTACCTGAAGGAAAAAGAATTGCAGAGCTACTTGGAAAGGGTGGGGGAGTGGGACTAGCTGAAGAGCTCTTGCAGAGAGCTGGCACAGTCTCGACGGCCTAAATGGCCTCCTTCTATGCTGCAACCATTCTATGATTGTATGATATCAGTGAATTCAAAAGTAATCCATTGGCTGTAAAGTACTTTGGAAAGTCCTGAGGACACGATAAGGAGCTATATAAATGCAAATCTTTCTTTTTACAATTTTACAAATGTGGAACAGGATAAAATACAGGAATTATAGAAATTCAGCCTGAAGTTAATGCGCTGTTACTTTTAGCACGGTTCAATAGCACCCATAGATTCTGTAAACTATACACTTGCGTATAAAGAAATGACTCAGTCTACTCAGTGAAGGTCACTTATAAGGCAGGCACTCATAATAATGCTGGGGATAACCAGAGTGACATCACAGAACATAGCCTAGTTACAGGGGGTTATGATATTATCCTCAATAATCTAAGCGATATAACACTTCAAGATCTCAATCGGAACAGATGTTGGGTTGACTTCTGAGACCGAGTGAAATTTAGACTTTGCAAATGTTATTTTTTCAATTAATATTTGCTAAATAACCATGCCTACATCTATATAATAATAATCAATAATCTATTCTTAAGCCTGCCAATAAAATTTACTCAAAAATTATTTTAACTTTCTGAGCAGGAAGCAGTGAATCGTGGAATCACTTTGATTATAGTATATCCTGTGTCAATATTGCATATTTTAATATTTTGCAGTCTGTTACCAGCCTAAATGTTAAAAAAATAAAGTGACCGCAACACATAATAAAGCTATCTGTCATTTGTTAAATATATTGGGAGAAGTATATCGAGTTAGTACTCCTGGCGCAGAGCTTTTTATGATGAGAAAGGACACAACGGATTTGGTTGTGATGGTCAGGATGCCCAATTCATAGTTTTCACGATTTTCTGGTTATTAATGATGCGGTACGTGGAACGGGTATGCTGATTTATGTGCCTGAAAGCTCAATATACACCCCTGTTGTGCAAAGCTCTGTGTTGGGCAATGCTAAATCATAAAATGTTGCTCTTTGTAGCTGATTATCGAATAAGCAATTTAATTTGTGGAGATAAAAGGAAAAAAATGTACAGACTGGGCGTCTGAAATGCAAACAGGAAATGATGGAAATACACTGCAGGCCTCTGCGAACCTGATGGGAATATATTGCCTTTACAATGAAGTTAGTGCATTCTTCACTGCATTAGGTTCTGATAAAGGTTTACACCCAAAATATTAACCTTTCTTTTCTCATTTCAAATGCTGATGTTATGTATTCCCAGCAATTTCTGTTTTTATTTCAGCAATTGTTTTTGCACTAAAATGTATCAGACATCCGCGCAAAATTTCTTCCATTACCATTACATGCCACACTGCTGTTTAAAGAGTCCTGGACACTTCTCAGGGAGTAACCATTCAGGCCTGCTGCTGCAATTAGAGTTTGGTTTCAATTGTGTTCTGAAAGCATGTGTAAACACCCATTGGGCTGGGCTTGTTATTTATCTTCAGTTTTTATCATGGATGTTGAGACAGTCGCAATCATTGAATTATGTTAAACCTTTTGTTCCTCTGCTACAATGTTTTCACCTGTTGTGAAGTGGTATAGTCCTCACCACATCTCTACTGGCTTTTAATACAGGTTTCAATCTTGCTGTGCTGTTCTGGGCAGGAAATTGGTTAAAAAGTCGCTTCTGACGTGTGCTCCGATCGTACCAATTACTTCGGTGCTAGCGCTTCTGCTAAGCAGGTTCGAGAAACCGCAAGAAACACATTTTGCTTAACAATCAATTTAACCCATTTCTGCCAGTTTTTCAGTAAAGGTTGTGTTTATGTTTTGGCTACAAACTGTATTACAAACTTTATGAACAGTAAAAAAAATCAACGCTTTTAAATGTTACTCCTGTATTTTTGTCAAATTTTTATGTCCCCCTCTAATTTATTTTCCTTGATCCTTTTTCCTTAAAAGTAGGTTTCATATAGGGATAGTTCCATGGGTACTGGTAGCCTCCTCCAACCTGCCTAAATGACCTTTCTCCATCTATTTGGCCAGTGGACATCAGCTGCCTATTCAACCCAGAAGGAGGGTGGCCAACAGGGCTGAGCTCACCTCACTTGGAACTTCCATCAGGGTTAAAAACAGAAAATGCTGAAAATGCTCAGCAGGTCAGCCAGCATCTGTGGAGAGAGAAACAGAGTTACTGTTTCAAGTCAATGACCGTTATTGACCCGAAACGTTAACTCTGTTTCTCTCCACAGACATTGCCTGACCTGCTGAGTATTTCCAGCATTTTCTGTTTTTATTTCAGATTTCCCAGATTTCCAGCATCAGCGGTATTTTGCTTTTGTACTTCCATCGGGGTCACTGGTTAACAATAAAGGACAGGGTCCATTGCTGATTCTTCATCACCCTAAGCTTGGGACATTTCATATAATCTGAGAAAACACATTTCAGACATTGTAACCAACTGCAAACCATTGTTTAGTTTGTCACATCCATAAGAGTAAAATGCCTTTTGTTCAAAGTTCTCTTCACTGCATTTGAAAACATTCTGGACTCACATTAGAATGCTGATAATTGATGGACAGAAGCAAGCTTTCTTAATCATTAAACATGTGCATCTATCCACTATGTTTGAAGGTGTGTGTCTACATGTATTACGTGTGTCAAAAGATACATTGGGTAAGTGTCCTCTTTAGATCTCCCAGGAGAGAGCTGGGAATGATTTTTTTCCATCGTAGGCAGAAAATGTGGGGAGCACATGCCCGAATTCCTAATATGCACTCCCAGGATGCGAAGCTGTGCTAGGAGTGCTAAAGTTCAAAATGTACCCCTATATTAGTCTCACTGAGAATGTGGCACTTGCACAACTCTAAGATAAGCTATTTGAAACAGGCGAGGAGATTGGACCTCGAGCTTTCCTGGCCTATAGGGCTCAGTATCATATTGTGCAGTGCATTCTGTCTAATTGTTTATTGTATTTGTATATAATTTACTGTATATATTTTAACTGCAACTGTTGGTATTGTTCAAAATGTTCAATTAATGTTAATAATAAGCACATTTCAAAATTATGAATTTAATTTCCATTTATAAAAAATAAACATTTAATCATGATTACATCACAGAGTCACTGTTGCTTTGTCAATAGTTATATTTATTTCACTGCGGAATGTGGAAATAGCTGTGGAAGCCAAAACTGATCTGTCTTCACCAATGTCCCAGTCATGTTCAGCTGTAGACTCTACACACATGTCCTTTCCTGTCTCCCCAGACTTGTAAACCTGCACCATGAACAATAAAGATACTATCAATATCCTCTTGTTCAGAGATAACCACACAAATTGAATAAGTATTCAAGTGGTTCATCAACGGTCATACATTGTTATACCGTTTGCACAGATACACTGACTTCCACTATTTTCAGAGCATCTGCTATTTTCTGCAACTGCTCAGTGAATGTGCTCTTCTTTGAGGATCCTTTAAGTCAAATCACTTTGTGCACCATGTATGTTGAGCTATCAATAATGATAAAAGCCATCTAGGTCAACAGCTTTCAAATAATTTAAAGTTAGAAATTACATTGCAGCGTAATATAAACATTTAGGACTAATATAAGAGTGAGGATTAGAAAATGCTGCCTGCAAGACTTCACCGAACCCCCCTCTGAAGGTAGTTCAAACAGTTCTCTGACCAGCCTTTCATACTGGCATATAAAGTTTCATCTCCTGACCCTACAATTCTGGCAGGGAGCTTCGCCCGAGCTTCGCCCATCAGAAGCATGATTGTGTACTGGGATTTCCAATACGCTTTGCTGATGGGCGAGTCTTCCTGTTGGGAGTGCAAAGTAAGAAAATTACTTCTATAAAGCTAACTGCATGTAAGAGAGTGCATTGACATTAAGCTTTGCATCTTCCAAGATTTGCGCAAATGTTCTGCTCAGTGTTAATTCCACTTATTCAAAGTAGATGTTAGGGGAAAACGGAATGTTTCCATGGGAGAAGGAAGCTCTTAAAGGAACAGATCTTTTTTCGTCAAAATATTCAAGTGCAGTTTTTAATGCTTGAAGTGTAGAAGATGAATGAAGGCATGCCAGGAAGATCAATTGGTACCACAGTTGGACTGTCTGCAACTACTATTATGCCACCAACAATAGCTACAGGCCCTGGCACACCAACTTAGGAATGAACAAGGTGAATGGCCTCTGCATGCTTTGGACTAGCACAGGGCCAATTATAGAGCTGTGTCATCTGCTGTAGGCACATCTGCAGATAATCCCTATCACAGAAGCTGCAATGCCAGCGATAGCTGTGATCACCATTATTTAACTGTTCTGCCTTTGCTTACTTCCAGGCTAGCATAAATGGATCATCTGCAATATCAGTCAATTTGCTGCTTATAGATGCATCAACTAACTATTTGGTTAATTGTGCAGCAGGGTCACCAGCAATACTTCCATCTCCTTTCCCACTGAACATCATTTACTAAAAAGGTAGAAAGTTCAAGGGGTCATTCCTGGAATCTATGGGGCTATTCTGCTATCCCGCCACTAACGGAACATACATCTTGTAGCTAGCTTCCGTTGGAGTCATTAGTTGTGTAAGGCACTGTTAAGATTTGAATGCAACACCAATAACATTTATATTTATAATCACCTATAATGTAATGTAGACAAACATCTCAAGGCGATTCACAAAGGCATAATCAGACAAAAATGGATGCTGAACCAAAGAGTGAGCTATTAGGGGGGGTGACCAAACGTTTGGCCAAAGACGGCGGGGGGTGGGGCGGGGGATGGGGTGGGGGTGGAGAAGAGAAATTGGGTCACGTCTCAGTTGCAGCGTTAATTTTTGTCTGATTACACCTCTGTGAATCGCCTTGAGATGTTTGTCTACATTATAGTTGATTATAAATATAAATGTTATTGGTGTTGCATTCAAATCTTAACAGTGCCTTCCACAACTAATGACTCCAACGGAAGCTAGCTACAAGACGTATGTTCCGACGAAGCGGCACTTTTAGCGTCTTGAAAAAGTCTGCGCCTCCCGCCTAAAAATTCGTCAGAATCGGTCAAAGAGCTGATAGGGACAATAAATCAGCCGTTGGATTTTAATGAGGGTCTTGAAAGAGGAGAGGAACGTGAAGAGCCAGATATGTCTAGGGAAGCAGTTCTAGAGCTTAGGGCCTAGATGGCTGAAGTCATGTTTGCTAATGGTGGGGCAAAGTGAATGCAGGATGCAAAAGAGGCCAGAATTTTAGAAATTCAGAAGGCTTGGAGGGTTGTAGAGCTGAAGGAGGTGACAGAGATATGGAGGGACTAGGCCATGGAGCTACTTGTATATGAGAATGAGAATTTTAAAAACAGGGCATTGATGGACCGGGATGGGAACCAATGTAGATCAGTGAGTACAAGGGTAATGGATGAGCAGGACTTGGTACAAATTGAGATACGGGAAGCAGAGTTTTGGATGAGTTCAGTTTTATGGAGGGTGGAAGATGGGAGGCCGGCCAGGAGAGCATTGGAATAGTTGGGTCTGGAGATAACAAAAGCATAGATGAAGGATTCAGAAGCAGATAAGATGAGGTAGAGGCGGAGATGAAGGATACTATGGAGATGGAAGTGGTCTTTGTGATGGAGAGGATTTGGAGTCAGAATCTCAGCCTGGGGTTGAATAGAATGCTGAGGTTGCGAACAGTCCGGTTCCACCTGACCCAGTGGCTGGGGGATGGAATCAATGTCAAGGGTACAGAGTTTGTGTCAGGGGGTAAATACAATGGCTTTAGTCTTCCCA
The DNA here is from genome assembly GCF_044704955.1 of Pristiophorus japonicus. Taxonomy (NCBI): domain Eukaryota; kingdom Metazoa; phylum Chordata; class Chondrichthyes; family Pristiophoridae; genus Pristiophorus; species Pristiophorus japonicus. The sequence continues at coordinate 173,584,920 of NC_091978.1, read as the reverse complement.
ATGTTGTGTTGGAGGAAATTGCAGCTCATCCTAGACTGGATGTTGAATAAGCTTCCAACATAGAGGCATTGAAGGGGTCAAGAGCGGTGGTGCAGCTGTAGAGATGGGTATTGTCAGCACACATGTAGAAGCTGACACCATGGTCGCGATTTCGCCAACGGGTGTAACGGCATCAGTGGGGTGTGGAGACCACGCTCCTGGCTCCAGCCCGCCCTCTGACAGCAATTTTGCTTTGATGGGGCTTGTTAAGCCCACCCGGCAGGGTTCCCGGCCAGTTAACAGGAAGCCGGTCTGATGATGTCATTTGATGATGTGTCATCAGCTGGTTTCCTTAAAGGGACCATGTCCACATTGATTTTGACAATTCTTCTGTCAGTGTTCTACAGCATTGAGTTGCTGCAAACACTGTGAAGCACTGCACAAAGGTGCACAGCTGCATGCAGGCTCTCCCATGAATCCCCCCAGATGCTTATGGAGGGAGTCACAGCACGCAGGGTGGTTCTCTTCCCTTCCCTGAAAAGAATGCAATGGCGTGAACTTGCTGTACATGCCTGCTAGTTTCGCAATAAAAATGGCTGAAAATGTTAGGGCTAATGCATTCAGGAGTAAGTGAGTTTTTAATGGCGTGGTAAGTGATAACTACTGGTGAACAACCTCTCTGGCCCTAAAAATTTAATTTTACAAGTATGAAGTCTCATTCCCTCAGAAGAAAATTAATTAATATTAATATTTGTTTTAACTTTTTCTTTCTGTGCTTTTTATCTCTCTCCCTTAATCTCATCTGTATTTCCCAATTCTTATTTCGCTTTCTGTACATCATGTAATTCTTCTTTATATATCCTGCTTTATACTTCTTGGTTTAGACTCTGCGACCGCGATTTCGCCTACTGAGACAGGCTATGTGCGGCCGAGGTAGGTGACGAACTTAGATCCCACCCCAATTCCATCACGCTCTGCTGAAGTGAATTTGCCAGGATTGGGCTTGTTAAGCCTGCCCTGCGAGGTTCCCGGCCAATTAAAAAGAAGCGGGTCTGATGATGTCATTTAATGACGCGTCATCAACCTGTTTCCTTAAAGGGACAATGCCCACATTCATTTTGACAGTTGTGCTGTCAGTGTTCTACAGCATTGAGGTGCTGCAAACACTGACAAACACTGCACACAGGTGCATGGCTGCACCCGGGCTTTCCCATGACTCCCTCCATATGTTTATGGAGGCACAAAGGTTTTCTTCTCTTCCAATGAACGGAAGAGACCTCCCCAGGACAGCAACGCAGTCTGGTTGCACATTGTACAGGAGGGCACAAGCAGGGATGTCATCAGGAGGACCTGGCTGCAGTGGTACAAACCTTTCAATAATCTCAGTAGATCATGAAACGTTACTGCAATGCCAAACACAGCCTCATCCTGCTGGGCCACTCATCACATCTCCATCACTCTGCCTTCCCTACTCCTGCACATCCTTACTCACACCAACTTACCTTGCACCTCCACCCATCCATCTCTCTCTATCTACATTATCACTAGCCACTCCTCACACTCAACCTCATCCTTGTCCAATCATACCAACTAACAACATGCAAGGGTAGGCACTTGAGTCCTTTAGCAAATGTTCATATAGAATTTCTGCTAATGTGTTGTCAAACATTTATTTTGAACACTTTGTGTTTTTGGACAGATTTGTGTGCACCTTTTGAAGTGACTTAGTGAGTTGTAGTGAATGGTCAGACATAGGGGTACCCTGTGCAATGGTGATGAGTGTGAAAGGAATGGCTTGGGCATTGGCGGGATGCTTTATGATGCTGGTGTGGGGTGGTGCCAAGCCCGTACATCATGTGGCAGCCAAGCTACACAGTGTTGTGAAGTAAATGTAGCCATGGTGAGGCCATTCCTGGCCTCCCAGGCAGCAATGTGGTCAGGGGCTGATGCCCTGTGCGGCATTGGGTGATTGCGGAGAAGGTTGGTGTTGTTGCTGGTGTACCTGGTGATGTTGGTGTTGGGGCTGATCATGGCGGGATTCTGAGGACCAAGGTGAGATTTTTTCCAGGGCACCTTTGCTGCTGGAATAGATCGTAGGTGAGGTTGAAATGACAGAAGCTGTTGTATATGCAGACTATAGATATACTCTCTGTGTAGTCACTGTGTGGTTGCATAAGATGGAGACTTGTTTACCTGATGTACCATCAATAAGGTTTACATTGTGTATATACATGCTGGCACCACTAGAGAGTGCAACTGGTGGAGACTGGGGTTTCCTGCCCTGGTGGGAGGGCCCAGTATAAAAGACTGCACACCATGCTTGTACAGCACTCTGGAGTTTGGAATAAAGGACCAAGGTCACTACAGCTTGAGTACAACACATTTCTCGTGGAGTCATTCATAAGTACATTGCAGACATAATAACTGGCGACGAGAATAAGGACTTTCACGTGATATTATGGCCACCTTTGGCACACTAAAAGACTTCGCAGAGGGTGATGATTGGGATGCTTTCACGGAAAGGCTCGAGCAATATTTCGTGGCAAACAACCTGGCAGGGAAGATGGACACATTGGCGGAGAAGCGCAAGGCTATACTGCTGACCAGTTATGGGCCCGAGGTCTACTGCATCATCAGGGACTTGCTGGCACCCATGAAGGCCAAGGATGAAACATACGACGAGCTGGCTGAACTAATTCGCGACCAACTTAAACCAAAAGAGATCATCCTCACGGCCAGGCACAGATTCTACACTCATCGCAGACCTGAGGGCCAGGAGATTGCAAAATATGCTGACGACCTCAGGAGACTTGTGGCACCGTGTGATTTTGGCACGCACCTCAACGAAGCATTGCGAGACATCTTCATTGTAGGAATTTGTCATGAGGGGCTCCTTCACAAGCTATTATCTGCCAACACCACAGTTAACATCAGTCAGGCATTCATGACCACGACCTACAGCACCAAGCAAATTATTCATCCTGTGGACTCAAACCTGGCAAGTACTGTGCACAGAATGGTGCCTTTCACAGGCAAGGCTGTAGAACTTGGCTCTGCCCAGGGCAGGGAGCACAGACCTCAGGGTTCCAGAACTCAGAGTCTGCCGAGGGATGCTAATCGAGTAGCACCATGCTGGCGTTGCGGAGGAAACCATAGGGCTCACCAGTGTCAGTTTGCTGAGTATGTATGCAAAGCCTGTAACACGAAGGGCCACCTTCAGCATATGTGTAAAAGAAATATGACTCATCGTCTAGCAGAGGAGTCGGTAGATGACTTTGAATCCAGCGGGGAGTATGATGATTTGGCCAGAGAGGCAGCTCAGCCCCAAGAAGAAGTGCATGGAGTGTATACCTGCACCACCGATTGTCCTCCAATGAAGATAGAAGTCGAGATAAACGGCGGTCCAGTCTTCATGGAAGTGGACACGGGAGCGAGCCTGTCAGTGATGAGCCACGATGCCTTTGAGAGGCTATAGAACGAAAAACAACCTGAGCTGGTTCCAGTACAAGAAAAGTTGTGCACCTCCACCAAGGAGCTGATCACAGTCCTTGGTAGTTCGGATGTAAGTGGAATCCACAATGACATGGTGCACAAGTTACCTCTGTGGATTATTGCAGGTGATGGTCCAACACTACTCGGAAGAAGGTGGATGGGGAAGATCCAATGGAAATGGGAAGACCTCTTCACTCCAGCAATCGATGTCCCCCATGCTCAGAGGCAGAGCAAAATGGCAGCAGATTAGGAAAAGGGGAGGTGCAATGAGACCTGGGTGTCATGGTACATCAGTCATTGAAAGTTGGCATGCAGGTACAGCAGGCAGTGAAGGAGGCAAATGGTATGTTGGCCTTCATAGCTAGAGGATTTGAGTATAGGAGCAGGGAGGTCTTACTGCAGTTGTACAGGGCCTTAGTGAGGCCTCACCTGAAATATTGTGTTCAGTTTTGATCTCCTAATCTGAGGAAGGACATTCTTGCTACTGAGGGAGTGCAGTGAAGGCTCACCAGACTGATTCCCGGGATGGCAAGACTGACATATGAGGAGAGACTGGATCGACTGGACCTGTATTCACTGGAGTTTAGAAGGATGAGAGGGGATCTCATAGAAACATATAAAATTCTGATGAGACTGGACAGGTTAGATGCAGGAAGAATGTTTCCAATGTTGGGGAAGTCCAGGACCAGGGGACATAACCTAAGGATAAGAGGTAAGCCATTTAGGACTGAGATGAGGAGAAACTTCTTCACTCAGAGAGTTGTTAACCTGTGGAATTCCCTACCGCAGAGAGTTGTTGATGCCAGTTCATTGGATATATTCAAGAGGGAGTTAGATATGGCTCTTACGGCTAAAGGGATCAAGGGGTATGGAGAGAAAGCAGGAAAGGGGTACTGAGGTGAATGATCAGCCATGATCTTATTGAATGGTGGTGCAGGCGCGAAGGGCCGAATGGCCTACTCCTGCACCTATTTTCTATGTTTCTAGAACCTCACCTTCACTTGGGCCAGGCACCAGAGAACAGACCCGTGCAGCACCTGAGGCACAGACCGTCCATCACGACTGCGTGGCAATGACCCGACCGGAATGACCTAAAAGTACCTTCCTGGCTCCAGTGGCAGAACTCCTGGGGAGAAAGATCGAATTCACAAGTACCCTTCCAGCTTTTGTGGCAGAATCGTGGGAGAGAAGGATCAAGGCAGTCGACCTTGAGGACAGAGACGACATGGCGTCCCTGTTGCAGTGAGGGGCAGCGTGGCTGAAAAAAAAGATGGCCACGGCAATATCACGAGGTACAACGCTGAGGGACCAACATTTGGTGTCCAACAAAGGATTTGACTGGGGTAAAGCCAGCAGGGTTTTCTTAAAGGAGACCTGCAACCAACTAAGCTTAAAGAGACATTGTATGCATGGCAATCAATGTAACGAACCGATTAAAATTGTGAATAAAATGTTGTTGCGAATTGTCGGTACTATTCCGAATGTAAAGAACAAAATGTTGTTGCGAGATGTCGGGAATAGAGTGTCCCCAAAAGTAGCAAGCGAGCGAATTCGGGAGGGTAAAGGCACTGATCCTGATGCCCTGCCCCAGGTGTCCCCACAAGTTATAGGCCAGGGACCTCAGGAGGGTGAAGACACTGATCCTGATACCCTGCCCCAGGTCTATCCCATGCTGCAGGCACCCGATGGCACTATTCGCTACGGACCGGAAAATGAAAACGGCACCAATACGTGCAGTCGGCTGCCATTGCCCACCACCTGGGGAGAGACAGCACAGCCCCCACACCCAGTCGCTACCTCGGCCATGTCCAGGAGCGATAGATCAGAACCAGCGAGTTCCCCAAACAGGACCTGGAACAGCAAAGTAGAGAGCAGGCAGAAGACTCTGCAGCCCTCAAAGGAGGACAAGGAGGCCACACACATCTGTGGCTCTGCCCACCACTAGGCAACGGCAAAGGTCCTGAGTCCTGGCTAGGTGAGCGAACCAAGTCCACCCCGCTAGCAGGGGGCGCAGCGCCGCCATCAGACAACTAGGACTCCGTCCGATTGCGCTGGAACCTGCGTCCTCACATACCTGTACTGCTACCTCAGTACTGACCATGACTGAACCATGAATGCAATCTACCCAATCCCGGTGCACTACCGTAAAACGTAACAAATGTAAGTCACTGAACCAAGGTGTCACGATACAACCTGTAAAAACATTTTATTTCTTCCTTTCTTTGTACTTGCACTGTGTCCGATCCTATATGTTAATGTAATGGGCCAACTGCATGATCTCGCTGTGGGAGGGGGGAAAATGGATGTGTGTAGCCATGGACACACACATGGATTGCACCCAGAACCCACTGGAACCTCCACTGCATCATCGAACCATCCAATCTTGTAACCACTACCTAACGTTGTAGCAAAAGGACTTGGGGGTTAACAGGGAGAGAGCCAAGCCAAAGCACAGCCAAGGTGCAAGGGCTATTGGCACTTAAGTCTGGGGAGAGCTAAGCCAGAGCACATAGTGCAAAGGTAATTGGCACAAAGGACTTGGGGGAGAGTGATGTTGTATTTGCAGACTCTGTGTGTGTGTAGTCACTGTGTGGTTGCATAAGATGGAGACTTGTTTACCTGATGTACTATCAATAAGATTTACACTATGTTTATACATGCTGGCACCACTAGAGGGTGCAACTGGTGGAGACCGGGGTTTCCTGTCCTGGTGGGAGGGCCCAGTATAAAAGGCTTCACACCATGCTTGTGCCTCACTCTGGAGTCTGGAATAAAGGACCAAGGTCACTACAGTTTGAGTACAACACATTGCCTCGCGGGTCATTCATAAGTACATTGCAGACATAATAGAAGCGATATGTCAATGGTGAGAGAGTTTGCTCCAAGGAAGCGACAGTGAATAAAGAGTACACTGCAAACACTTCTAATCTGCATACAGCTCAAAAGTTTCTTCCAAATCCTGAAGGCTTCATCCTCTGACATTGGAAAGTGAACAGCTGTGAAATGAAAGCTTTTATACCACTTCTGCAGCTGTCAATGTGCCAAAGCAATAGAGAGTCAATGAGAACCTGACTCCACTTACCTGGCGTGTTCCCCGAGGGACGGCAAACCCATCAGAAAGTTGGTAAAATTGTAAGGGGGTGGCTTTTAATCCTCTTAAGTACCATTCAACGATCTGCTAATGACCTTAATTAACTGTCCCATCGTTTGCTGCCAGGTCTACCATCCGCACGCAGACATGACAGGTCAGGAACTCACACGGAGATGGGATCCCGACCCGTTGACTATCAGGGCCATTTTGACCCTGATAGTGGGCATTCCAAAACCGCATTCGTCAGGCTGGGAAGATTCTGGCCCATGTCTGCGAATGAAGTTGCCACGGTGTCGCATGTAGATGAGCAAGAGGAGGGTGGGGGAAGCAAAGGCAGATCCTTGGAGGTCTCTAGAGGTAACAATTTGGGGGGCCAAAAGAGATTTTCTTTTATTCTTTCAAGTGATGTGGGCGTGACTGAGCAATTAATATCCATCCCTAATTCCCTTGTGAAGATGGTGGGGAGCCGTCTTCTTTAACCTCTGCAGTCTGTGTGGTGAAGGTATTCCCACAGTGCTGTTAGGGAGGGAGTTCCAGGATTTTGACTAGCGTCGATGAAGGAACAGCGATTTATTTCCAAGCCATATCTGGTGAGTGACTTTGAAGGTAACTTGGAGGTGGTGGTGTTCCCGTGTGCCTGCTGCTCTTGTCCTTCTAGGTGGTAGAGTTTGTGGATTTGGGAGGTACTGTTGAAGAAGCCTTGATGAGTTGCTGCAGTGCATCTTGTAGATAGTACACACTTCAGCCACAATGGACCATTGGTGGAGGGAGTGAATGTTTAAGGTGGTGGATGGGGTGCCATCAAGCTGGCTGCTTTTCCCTGGATGGTGTCGAGCATCTTTAGAGTTGTTAGAGCTGCACTCATCCAGGCAAGTCGAGAGTAGTCCATCGCACTCCTGACTTATGCCTTGTAGATGGCGGAAAGGCTTTGGGGAGTCAGGAGGTGGGATGTTCACCACAGAATACCCAGCCTCTGACCTGCTCTTGTATCACAATTTTATGCGGCTGGTTCACTTAAGTTTCTGGTCAATGGTGACCCTCAGGATGTTGATGGTGGAGGATTCAACGATGGTAATGCCATTAAATGTCATGGGGAGGTGGTTAGACTTTCTCTTTTTGAGGATGGTCATTGTCTGGCACTTGTGTGGTTTGAATGTAGCTTGCCACTTATCAGTCGAAGCTTGAATGTTGTCCAGGTTTTGCTGCATGTGGACATGGACTGCTTCATTATCTGAGGAGTTGGGAATGGCACTGCACACTGTGCAGTCATCAGCGAACATCCCCACTTCTGACCTTATGATGGAGGCAAGGTCATTGATGAAGCAGTTGAAGATGGTTGGGCCTAGGACACTGCCCTGAGGAACTCCTGCAGTGATGTCCTGGGTCTGAGATGATTGGCCTCCAACATCCACAGCCATCTTCCTTTGTGCTAGGTATGACTCCAGCCAGTGGAGAGTTCCCCCTCCCACACCCCCACCCACCGATTCCTATTGACTTCAATTTTACTAGGGCTCCTTGATGCCACTCTCGGCCAAGGCCAATCACTCTCCCCTCACATCACCTCTGGAATTGAGCTATTTTGTCCATGTTTGGACCAAGGATGTAATGAGGTCTGGAGCTGAATGGTCCTGGCGGAACCCAAACTGAGCATTGGTGATCAAGTTATTGGTGAGTAAGTGCCGCATGAAAGCACTGTCGACACCACCTTGCTGATGATTGAGAGTAGGCTGATGGGGTGGTAATTGCCTGGATTGGATTTGTCCTGCGTTTTGTGGACAGGACATACTTGGGCAACTTTGCACTTTGTCTGGTGTTGTAGCTGCACTGGATCAGCTTGGCTAAAGGCACGGCTTGTTCTGGAGCACAAGTCTTCAGTACTATAGCTGGGATGTTGGTGGGGCCCATAATCTTTGCTGTATCCAGTGTGCTCCGTAATTTTTGATATTACGTGGAGTGAATTGAATTGACTGAAGATTGGCTTGTGTGATAGTGGGGACCTCAGGAGGAGGCCAACATGGATCTTTCATGCGGCACTTCTGGCTGAAGATGGTTGCAAACACTTCAGCCTTGTCTTTTGCACTCACGTACTGGGCTTCACCATCATTGAGGATGAGGATGCTCATGGAGATTCCTCCTCCCATTAGTTAGTAAGAACATGAGAACATAAGAAATAGGAGCAGGAGTAGGCCATACGGCCCCTCCAGCCTGCTCCGCCATTTAATATGATCATGGCTGATCTGATCATGGACTCAGCTCTACTTCCCTGCCCGCTCCCCATAACCCCTTATCCCCTTATTGTTTAAGAAACTGTCTATTTCTGTCTTAAATTTATTCAATGTCCCAGTTTCCACAGCTCTCTGAGGCAGCGAATTCCACAGATTTACAACCCTCTGAGAGAAGAAATTTCTCCTCATCTCTGTTTTAAATGGGCGGCCCCTTATTCTAAGATCATGCCCTCTAATTCTAGTCTCCCCCATCAGTGGAAACATCCTCTCTGCATCCACCTTGTCAAGCCCCCTCATAATCTTATACGTTTCGATAAGATCACCTCTCATTCTTCTGAATTCCAATGAGTAGAGGCCCGACCTACTCAACCTTTCCTCATAAGTCAACCCCCTCATCCCCGGAATCAACCTAGTAAACCTTCTCTGAACTGCCTCCAAAGCAAGTATATCCTTTCATAAATATGGAAACCAAAACTGTACGCAGTATTCCAGGTGTGGCCTCAGCAATACCTTATATAGGTGCAGCAAGACTTGCCTGCTTTTATACTCCATCCCCTTTGCAATAAAGGCCAAGATACCATTGGCCTTCCTGATCACTTGCTGTACCTGCATACTATCCTTTTGTGTTTCATGCACAAGTACCCCCAGGTCCCACTGTACTGTGGCACTTTGCAATCTTTCTCCATTTAAATAATAACTTGCTCTTTGATTTTTTTCTGCCAAGGTGCATGACTTCACACTTTCCAACATTATACTCCATCTGCCAAATTTTTGCCTACTCACTTAGCCTTCTATGTCCTTTTGCAGATTTTTGGTGCCCTCCTCACACATTGCTTTTCCTCCCATCTTTGTATCGTCAGCAAACTTGGCTACATTACACTCAGTCCCTTCTTCCAAGTAGTTAATATAGATTGTAAATAGTTAGGGTCCCAGCACTGATCCCTGCGGCACCCCATTAGTTACTGGTTGCCAACCAGAGAATGAACCATTCATCCCATCTCTCTGTTTTCTGTTAGTTAGCCAATCCTCTATCCATGCTAATATATTACCCCCAACCCCGTGAACTTTTATCTTGTGCAGTAACCTTTTATGTGGCACCTTGTTAAGTGCCTTCTGGAAGTCCAAATACACCACATCCATTGGTTCCCCTTTATCCATCCTGTTCATTACATCTTCAAAGAACTCCAGCAAATTTGTCAAACCTGACTTCCCCTTCATAAATCCATGCTGACTCCGCCTGACCGAATTTTGCTTTTCCAAAAATCCTGCCACTGCTTCTTTAATAATGGACTCCAACATTCCCAACCACAAATGTTAGGCTAACTGGTCTATAGTTTCTTGCCTTTTGTCTGCCTCCTTTTTTAAATAGGGGTGTTACATTTGCAGTTTTCCAATCTGCTGGGACCTCCCCAGAATCCAGGGAATTTTGGTAAATTACAACCAATGCATCCACAATCTCTGCCGCTACTTCCCTTATGACCCGAGGATGCAAGCCATCAGGTCCAGGGGATTTATCTGCCTTTAGTCTTATTATGTTACTGAGTACCACCTCCTTAGTGATTGTGATTGTGTTAAGTTCCTCCCCCCCTATAGCCCCTTGATTATCCACTGTTGGAATATTGTTAGTGTCCTCTACCGTAAAGACTGATACAAAATATTTGTTCAGAGTTTCTGCCATCTCCCTTATGGTTCCCCATTACTAATTCTCCGGTCTCGTCCTCTAACGGACCAACATTTATTTTAGCCACCCTTTTCCTTTTTATATACCTATCTCTTACTATCTGTTTTTATATTTTGTGCTAGTTTACTTTCATAGTTTATCTTCCCTTTCTTAATCATTTTCTTAGTCATCTCTTTGCTGGCTTTTAAAAGTTTCCCAATCTTCTCTCCTCCCACTAGTTTTGGCCACTTTGTATGCCCTTTTTTTTAATTGGATACCGTCCTTTATTTCTTTAGTTAGCCACGGATGGTTATCTTTTCTCTTACAGCCCTTTCCTCCTCACTGGAATATATTTTTCTTGAGAGTTGTGAAATAACTACTTAAATGTACACCACTGTTCATCAACCGTCCTACACTATAATCTATTTTCCCAATCCACTTTATCCCAACTCTGCCCTCATACCTTCATAATCTCCTTTATTTAAGCTTAGTACGCTGGTATGAGATGCAACTTTCTCACTCTCTATCTGAATTTGAAATTCAATCATGCTATGATCACTCATTCCGAGGAGATCCTTTACTAAGAGATTGTTTATTAATCCTGTCTCATTACACAGGACCAGATCTAAGATAGCTTGCCCCCTGGTTGGTTCCGTTACATACTGCTCAAGGAACCCATCCCTTATGCACTCTATGAACTCCTCTTCAAGGCTTCCCTGACCAATTTGATTTGTCCAATCAATATGGAGCTTAAAATCACCCATGATTATTGCTGTTCCCTTTTTACAAGCCCCACTATTTCCTGGTTTATGCTCCGACCAACAGAGTTGCTACTGTTAGGGGGCCGATAGACTACGCCCACCAGTGAATTTTTCCCCTTATTGTTCCTTATCTCCACCCAAACTGTTTCAACACCCTTATCATTTGAGCAAATATCGTTTCTTAGTATTGCAGTGATTCCATCCTTTATCAGTAGAGCTACCCCAACTCCTTTTCCTTTCTGACTGTCCTTCCAGATTGTCAAGTACCCCATAATATTTAATTCCTGCTCCTGGTCACTTTGCAACCACGTCTCTGTAATGGCTATCAGATCATACCCATTTGTCTCAATTTGTGCCATCAACTCATCTATTTTGTTACAAATGCTACGTGCATTTAGACAAAGTGCCTTTAAGTTTATTTTTTACCCTTTTTTTCTACTCGTTTCCTCTCTCCTTCAAATTCACTTTTCTTTATTTTTGCTTTCTAATTCCAGCTTTATTCCCCTCCCTACTGCATCTATTCTCAGGTTCCCATCCTCCTGCCAAGCTAGTTTAAACCCTCCCCAACAGCACTAGCAAACCCCCCCCTCCCCACCTGCAAAGATATTGGTCCCGGCTCTGTTGAGGTGCAACCCGTCTGGCATGTACAGGTCCTACCTCCCCCAGAAGCGGTCCCAATTCCTCAGGAAACTAAAGCCATCCCACTTGAACCATCTCTCCAGCCACGTATTCATCTGCTCTATCCTCCTATTTCTGTACTCACTAGCTAGTTGTTTAATTGTTCACCACCATTTATGACTGGATGTGGCAGGACTGCAGAGCTTTGATCTGATCCGTTGGTTGTGGGATCGCTTAGCTCTGTCTATAGCATCCTGCTTTTGCAGTTTAGCATGCATGTAGTCATCTGATGTCAACCCACTGAAGAGGCTGGAAAGCCTGGCCAAAAAGTGCCGTCGGGTGGGGGCGGGAGGAGGTGGTTGGAGGGGTGCTGGGTTGCTTAGTAAGGGGGCCACTTTGAAAAATATTTTTAAAAGACAGTTTGTCTGTAGGGTACAAACCTCGATCCACCCTGGACCCTATTCCTGCCCCTGGTTGGAGATGCATTTCCCCCCCACCCTGGTTAGAATTTTACAATGCCTTACAATGCAAAGTTGAATATTTAGGAAAGAAATTGCAGCCCTTCTCTTTGGGTGTCCAGGTGGACCCCACTTCTGCAGTGGGTGGCAAGGTACTCCCTATGTCACCTGGCCACCCTCCACTGACCTTCTCCCTGGTTCCTTCTGATGGCCAGGAATGGCATGGAAAACCCTGCCTTCTGTCCCTGCTCTTGTATATAGGCCTCACTCCCAAAAGGCCCTCATGGAGACTTCCACAGTAGGCCGGCTCCTGATAAACTTGTGCTGAAGTTAGGGTTGGCAACCCTCCTGGATTGTCCTGGGGTCTCCAGGAAATTAAGAGTGATCGCCTGGACACTGCTAGACTCCCAGAAAAATCATGGGAGCATTAAAACAATTGTGTGTTTTTTTCACATTTTCTTTGAACACTTTTGTTTATTAGTTAAAAAAATGTTGGAGATGTGAGAAAATGGCTTATTGAATGGTTGGAGGCAGGAGGTCATGTGATGAAACCTCTAGAAATACGTCCAACAGGAGTTGACAACCCTAGGTGAATATCTGGCAGTTTTGGACTGATATCCACATGTATACACTTTCAGCAGATGTTGCTGCATAGCAACCAGGAATGGGGGAACTTTGGCCAATTTTTCCCTCCCTAAATTGAGGACAATTGTAAAGTCCCTACTGCCACTCTGGCTGAGCACAGCTGCATACATGCCAATCTGAAAAACTCAAAAACTGACCAATAGTTTCAATAACCTCAAAAACAGCCCTAAATATGTAAAACGCCACATAGTTACACTGAAAAAGGATTGGGGCACAGGCTTGTTATATAACTATGGTATCAACCAATGGATAGCACTCTGGCCTCCGAGTCAGAAAGTTGTGGGTTCAAGTCCCACTCCCTGGACTTGAGCACAAAATCTAGGCTGACAATCCCAGTGCAGTACTGAAGGAATGCTGTACTGCCAGAGGTGCTGTCTTTCAGATGAGACGTTAAATCGAAGTGCCATCTGCTCTCTCAGGTGGGTGTAAAAGACCCCACGGCACTTTTTGAAGAGCAGGGGAGTTGTTCCCAGTGCCCTGGCCAATATTTATCCCTCAACCAACACCATAAAAAAAGCTGGTTACTCATCATTATCACATTGTTGTTTGTGGGAGCTTGCTGTGCGCAAATTGGCTGTTGTGTTTCCTACATTACAACAGTGGCTAAACTTCAAAAGTACCTAATTGGCTGTAAAGTGCTTTGGAGTGTCCTGAGCTGGTGAAAAGAGCTATATAAATGCAAATATTTTTTTCTTGCTTTAACTGCAGTTATACCCTAAATTCTAACATTTATACAGCAGAAGACTGTCTTCTTCGGTCCCCCAATTTTCCAGAAGTAACAACTGCTCACATTTTGCCATAATATATTCAAAGCTATTGTTATTATAATGAAAACTATAAAGAAATTGAGTCTTTAAAAATATATTTTGCCATGTGCACACTGGCAGCCCATCCTCACACTGGATTGGATCACGCAATAAGCTTCAACAAAGGGGTATAGACAGGCTAAGTGAGTGGGCAAAAATTTGGCAGATGGAGTATAATGTGGGAAAATGTGAGGTTATCCACTTTGGCAGAAATAATAGAAAAGCAAATTATAATTTAAATGGACAAAAATTGCAAAGTGCTGCAGTACAGAGGGACCTGGGGGTCCTTGTGCATGAAACACAAAAAATTAGCATGCAGGTACAGCAAGTAATTGTCATGTATTCTACTGTCATTCATAAACTGATCTAAGTTGTACACTGTGAGAACACTGACCACTAGGTGGTGAACTTGTGGGAGACACTCTTAACCTGGACTTTCAGGTATAAAAGGAGAAGCTCCAACCATCTTCTCCACTTCAAGGCTGGCAAATAAAGGTTACTGGTCACAGAGTGACCTTCTCTCTAGTATGGGCCTCGAGTGCATTTGTACTGTACAGTAAGGACATATTATTGGTGACGAGAAACTGGGATTTAAACCACGTGAGCATGGACACTAGCAGCACAGACGAGAGGTACTGTGTTGGTGATGATTGGGACGATTTTATTGAGAGACTGCAGCAAAGTTTCGTCACTAAGGAATGGCTGGGACAGGATTCGGCCGACAAACGCAGGGCTCATCTCCTGACGGTTTGTGGATCCAGGACGTACTCCCTGATGAAGGTCCTTCTAGCGCCAGAGAAGCCGGCGGACAAGACGTTCGAAGAGCTCAGTAAGTTGATGGGGGAACACTTTAAACCAGCGAGCAGCATGCACATGGCGAGACACTGGTTTTACACGCACCGGCGGCGAGAAGGGCAAAGCGTTCCAGACTTCGTGGCAGACCTCCGGTGACTGGCGAGCCGATGTAGGTTCACAGATACATGTAGAGCAGAGATGCTGCGAGACTTTTTTATTGAGGGCATCGGGCACGATGGGGTTTTCAGGAAACTGATTGAGACCAAAGACGTGACCCTGGAAACGGCGGCTTTGATGGCCTAGACATTTATCTCAGGGGAGGAAGAGACCAGAATGATGTTTGACAAAAATCTTGGTTTAAATGCTGCAAATGGACAGGGAGTCAACATTATTAACGCGGCACACAGTTCTCCAGGCAGGCAGGGGCAATCGGACATGCCCGAGCATGTAGTCGAACCAAAAGGGGCAATTCAACAGAGACAATGGCTAGCTGAACGGCGATTCATGCCATCGCAAGGGACAATGAGGACAGTAATGGGGCCATCAACACCTGTCAATGGTGCGTTTAAGGACTGTTACAGAGACAGTCAGAGACGATCGACTGGTAATGAACATTTTGTTTCCAACAACGGCTCAATGCTGGAGTTGTGGAGGCCAGAGCTTGCAGGTATCAGCAATATGCCTGCAGAAACTGCAGCATCTGCGGTCACTTGGCACGTATGTGCAGGAAGCCTGCAGCCAGGTTGATGTCCGAGGAGGACGGGCCCAATGTAAGCCCTACGAGGCCAAATGGACACTGGGGGAAATCGCTGGAAGCTGAAGTTCAGCGAGTTCATGTGGAGCACATATACAGTTCATACATCAGGACGCCACCGTTAATGATGAAAGTGCTCCTCAATGGCATCCCAGTATCAATGGAGCTAGACATGGGGGCCAGCCAGTCCCTGATGAGTATCAAACAGTTCGACAAGTTATGGGCGTCCAAGGCCAGGAGGCCAAAATTATTGCCGATTGATGCACAGGTACGGACATATACAAAGGAGATCATTCCGGTGCTAGGCAGCACCATGGTAGTCGTGACCCACAAAGATTCGGAGAACTGGTTGCCACTCTGGATTGTCCCGGGGGACGGTCCCGCAGTGCTGGGGAGGAGTTGGCTTGCTGTCATGAACTGGAAATGGGGCGATTTCAATGCAATTTCTTCTGTGGAGCGAATATCATGCTCACAGGTCCTGGACAAATTTGATTCACTATTTCAACCCGGCATCGGCACTTTCATGGGGACCAAGGTAGTGATTCACATAAACCCGGACGCCAGGCCAGTACACCACAAGGCCAGAGCAGTGCTGTACATGATGCGGGAAAAGATAGAAGGCGACTTGGACCGCCTGCTGAGGGAAGGCATCATCTCGCCTGTCGAATTCAGTGACTGGGCGAGCCTGATTGTGCCAGTGCTCAAAGCAGATTTATTGTTCAGGATATGTGGTGAATACAAGGCCACCATCAATCAGGTGTCACTCCAAGGCCAGTACCCGCTACCGAGAGCAGAGGACCTCTTTGTGACGCAATCCGGTGGCAAACGTTTTTCAAAATTGGACCTGACCTCAGCTTACATGACCCAGGAATTGGCGAGTGAGTCGAAGAAGCTGACCACCATCACAACACACAAGGGGTTGTTTAAGTACAACAGATGTCCGTTCGGGATTCGCTCGGCCGCCGCGATCTTTCAATGAAACATGGAAAGTCTCCTCAAGTCGATTCCAAGGACGGTGGTTTTTCAAGACAACATCCTCATCACGGGTTGCGATACTGAAGAACACCTCCACAACCTGGAGGAGGTGCTACGCAGACTGGACCGGGTAGGTCTGAGACTGAAAAAGGCGAAGTGCTTCTTCCTAGCTCCAGAGGTAGAATTCCTGGGGATGAGGGTAGCAGCAGACGGGATCAGACCTACTGCGTCCAAAACTGAAGTGATCCAGAGAGCACCCAGACCCCGTAACACGACGGAACTGCGATCGTTCCTGGGGCTCCTGAACTATTTTGGGAACTTTCTTCCCAAATTGAGCACGCTGTTAGAGCCACGACACGTGCTCCTACGCAAAGGTTGCGAATGGGTCTGGGGGGACAGCCAGGAAAGGGCTTTTGACAGAGCACGCAAATTGTTATGCTCCAACAATCTGTTAACGCTAGATGACCCATGTAAGAAACTTGTTTTACAGAAGAACATAAGAACATAAGAATTAGGAACAGGAGTAGGCCATCTAGCCCCTTGACCCTGCTCCGCCATTTAATAAGATCATGGCTGATGCGTCGTCCTATGGGGTCGGGTGTGTGTTGCAGCATGTCAATGCCAAGGGTCAGTTGCAGCCGGTAGCTTATGCCTCCAGAAGTCTGTCCCAGGCAGAAAGGGGCTACGGGATGGTAGAAAAGAAAGCGCTTGCATGTGTATATGCAGTAAAAAAAATGCACCAGACCAGCACCTGTTTGGCAGGAAATTTGAGCTGGAAACAGATCACAAACCCCTAACGTCCCTTTTGGCCGACAACAAGGCCATAAATGCAAATGCGTCGGCCCGCATACAGAGGTGGGCACTCACGTTAGCCGCCTGTGACTATACAATTCGGCACAGACCGGGCACCGAAAACTGCGCTGATGCACTCAGCAGGCTCCCACTAGCCACCACTGGGGGGGCAACCGAGCATGCTGCTGAGATGGTCATGGCTGTTGAAGCTTTCGAAAGCGAAGGCTCACCCATGACAGCCCGTCAGATCAAAGTCTGGACAATAGAGACCTGCTACTGTCTTTAGTCAAGAAATGTGTCCTGAATGGGGACTGGGCAGCCACGTACGGGGCATGCCCTGAGGAATTCAAACCATTTCACAGGCGCAAGGATGAACTCTCGATTCAGGCCAATTGCCTACTATGGGGTAACCGAGTAGTCATGCCCCAGATGGGCAGAGAGGCGTTCATCTGAGAACTACACAATGAGCACCAGGGCATTGTCATGATGAAGGCAATTGCCAGGTCACACGTTTGGTGGCCAGGGATAGATGCAGATCTGGAACTTTGTGTTTGCAGGTGCAACACGTGTGCCCAGCTGGGCAATGCGCCCAGGGAAGCCCCCCTTAGCCCCTGGTTCTGGCCCGCCAAGCCATGGTCACGCATCCATGTGGACTACGCAGGTCCTTTCATGGGAAAAATGTTTTTGGTTGTAGTAGACGCCTACTCCAAATGGATCGAGTGTGACATTCTCAATTCAAGCACATCCTCTTCCACGGTAGAAAGCCTATGGGCAATGCTCGCCGCCCATAGTCTACCGGACGTCTTGATCAGCGACAATGGCCTGTGCTTTACAAGCATTGAATTCCAGGACTTCATGGCAGGAAATGGTATCAACCATGTCAGAACTGCACCGTTCAAGCCGGCCTCAAACGGCCAGGCGGAACGAGCAGTGCAGATAATCAAACAGGGAATGCTCAGAGTCCAAGGGGGTTCCCTACAAAGCCGCATATCACGCCTCCTGTTGGCCAATAGATCCCGACCACACTCGCTCACAGGGGTTCCACCTGCATAGCTGCTAATGAAAAGGACGCTCAAAACCAGGTTATCCCTTATACACCCCACCATGAAATAAATTGTTGAGAGCAGGCGGCGGTCACAATGTGACTACCATGATGGGAATGCGAGGGCGCGATGTATTGATGTCAATGACCCTATCTTTGTCCTCAACTACGCTGCAGGGCCCAAATGGCTAGCAGGCACTGTGACTGACAAAGAGGGGAATAGGATTCTGGTAGTTAAACTTACCAATGAACAAATCTGTCGCAAACACGTGGATCAAACAAAAAGAAGGTTCAGCAACCCCATAGAAGAAGCAGAGGAAGAACACGATATAGAGTTCACTCTACCACAGGTGACCGAACACAGGAACCGAAGGGAGGAGAGCCCAGTCACTGTGGGCAGTCCGGACAGACCTGAGGCACCGCAAACAGCAGACACTCAGGCCAGCGCCCAACAACCGGAGCCCCAACTCAGGCGCTCTACAAGGGAGCCTAAACCACCAGAGAGACTCAACCTGTGATCCCTATAAGGCATTGTGGGGGAGGTGATGTCATGTATTCTACTGTCATTGTAATCCATGTATAAACTGATCTAAGTTGTACACCGTGAGAACACTGATCACTAGGTGGTGAACTTGTGGGAGACACTCCTAACCTGGACTTTCAGGTATAAAAGGGACAGCTCCACCCATCTTCTCCACTTCAAGGCTGGCAAATAAAGGTTACTGGTCACAGAGTGACCTTCTCTCAAGTATGGGCCTCGTGTGCATTTGTACTGTATGGTAAGAGCATATTAGTAATCAGGAAGGCAAATGGAATATTGGTATTTATTGCAAGGGGGATAGAGTATAAAAGCAGAGAAGTCCTGCTACAACTGTACAGGGTATTGGTGAGACCACACCTGGAGCACTGCGTACACTGCGTCCGTATTTAAGGAAGGATATACTTGCATTGGAGGCAGTTCAGAAAAGGTTCACTAGGTTGATTCTGGAGATGAGGGGGTTGACATGAGGATATGTTGAGTAGGTTGGGCCTTTACACATTGGAGTTCAGAAGAATGAGAAGTGATCTTATTGAAAGATACTGAGGGGACTCGACAAGGTGGATGCAGAGAGGATATTTCCACTCTTAGGTGCCATTAAAACTAGGGGACATAGTCTTGGAATAAGGGACCACCCATTTAAAACTGAGATGAGGAGAAATATCTTCTCAGAGGGTTGTAAATCGATGGAATTCGCTGCCCCAGAGAATGTGGAGGCTGGGTCATTGAATATATTTAAGGCAGAGATAAACAGATTTTTGAGCGATAGGGGAGTAAAGGGTTATGGGGAGCAGGCAGGGGAGTGGAGCTGAGTCCATGATCAGATCAGCCACGATCTTATTAAATGGCAGAGCAAGCTCGAGAGGCCAAATGGCCTACTCATGCTCCTATTTCTTATGTAACATCAACAACTTGCATTTATATAGCACCTTTTGCATGGTAAAATGTCCCATGGCACTTCACATGAACTTAACCAGAGAAAAACAAATTATTCTGAGCCAAGAATGGAGACAATAGGACTGGTGACCTAGGTCAAAGAGGTAGGTTTTAAGGAGCATCTTAAAGAAGAAGAGAGAAGAAGATACGTTTAGGGAGAGAATTCCAGAGCTGATGGCACAGTTGCCAATGGAGGAGCGCAGGAAGTCAGAGATGCACAAAAGGCCAGAATTTGGAGGAAAGCAGAGTTCTTAGAGGGTTGTGCGGCTGGCAGGAGTTACAGAGATAGGGAGGGGCGAGGCCATGGAAGGATTTGAACATAGAAGGATGAGAATTTTTAAATCGAGGCATCGGTGACCAGGAGCCAATGTAGGTCCAACGAGCACAATTGCTCTCTTTCTATATAAAGTACAAAGAGACATCTCAGAAAACTCCACAGTGCAGAGAAAGACATTGGGTGGCTGAGCAGATGGGAAAATAGGATAACAGAAAGATTGGAGTGGTCACAGAGTGTTTTTGAGGAGGTAGCTAAGTCAGTGGATGAGGGTAATTCAGCAAATTTGTTCACTTGCATAAGAATTAGGAACAGGAGTAGGCCATCTAGCCCCTCGAGCCTGCTCCGTCATTCAACAAGATCATGGCTGATCTGGCCGTGGACTCAGCTCCACTTACCCGCCCTCTCCCCGTAACCCTTAATTCCCTTATTGGTTAAAAATCTATCTATCTGTGACTTCAATACATTCAATGAGCTAGCCTCAACTGCTTCCTTGGGCAGAGAATTCCACAGATTCACAACCCTCTAGGAGAAGAAATTCCTTCTCAACTCGGTTTTAAATTGGCTCCCCCGTATTTTGAGGCTGTGCCCCCTAGTTCTAATCTCCCCTACCAGTGGAAACAACCTCTCTGCCTCTATCTTGTCTATCCCTTTCATGATTTTAAATGTTTCTATAAGATTACCCCTCATCCTTCTGAACTCCAACGAGTAAAGACCCAGTCTACTCAATCTATCATCATAAGGTAACCCCCTCATCTCCGGAATCAGCCTAGTGAATCGTCTCTGTACCCCCTCCAAAGCCAGTATATCCTTCCTTAAGTAAGGCGAGCAAAACTGCACGCACTACTCCAGGTGAGGCCTTACCAATACCCTACACAGTTGCAGCAGGACCTCCCTGCTTTTGTACTCCATCCCTCTCGCAATGAAGGCCAACATTCCATTCGCCTTCCTGATTACCTGCTGCACCTGCAAACTAACTTTTTGGGATTCATGCACAAGGACCCCCAGGTCCCTCTGCACCTCAGCATGTTGTCATTTCTCCCCACTCAAATAATATTCTCTTTTACTGTTTTTTTTCCCCAAGGTGGATGACCTCACACTTTCCGACATTGTATTCCATCTGCCAAACCTTAGCCCATTCGCTTAACCTATCCAAATCTCTTTGCAGCCTCTCTGTGTCCTCTACACAACCCACTTTCCCACTAATCTTAGTGTCATCTGCAAATTTTGTTATACTACACTCTGTCCCCTCTTCCAGGTCATCTATGTATATTGTAAACAGTTGTGCTCCCAGCACCGATCCCTGTGGCACACCACTAACCACCGATTTCCAACCCGAAAAGGACCCATTTATCCCAACTCTCTGCTTTAATCAGTACTGGTGTCAGCACCGGTGCATGAGGACAAACTAGTACCAGAACTGCTGGATGGTGTCCAGGTAGTCTGGTGGTGGCGCGGTGCCCAGTGGTGGCAGTGGGAACCCGGTTGGCTCAAGCTGCTTGCCCTTGGGGCCTTTGCCATTGCTCCTAGCATCGGGCAGGTTTACAGATGCTTGTAACCTCCCTGTCCTTTCCTTGCACCTCGGGTCGCTGCTGCTCCCTGAGGAGCTGTCATCTGGCAGTGCACAGGGAACTGCTGACTCACTTGCCTGGGCGTTATTTGGTTTGGGATCCTGGCTGGTCCCGGTGCCATTTGGGAGAACCGTTGCGGGTGACCCTTTGTTCCTGTGTGTAGCCTTGGTGGCGATGGGGTCTGGGTGCTGCGCCTTAGCGCAGTTTGCTCTTTCAGGCTCGTGGCGGTTGGTGCCATCGGGTGCCGGAGAGGTGGAGCCGATCAGGGGCAGGGTATCGATATTGGGACCGTTGCCCTCCTGAGATCACTTGCTCTGCAGCTTGTATGTATTGGCTGCTTGTGGCCACACTCCATGGTGCATAACTCTGGTCCCAGGGACGCAGGCTACTATATTGGGTAGCTCGCTGGACCTGTTTGCTTCCAATGGGTGTCTGCCTGCTGCATTGACTGTACGCAGTTGAAATCCTACATCGCACAATGTTTCATTACACATAGTAAATAACCTGTAGCTCCGATCGCGATTAGAAACATAGAAACATAGAAAATAGGTGCAGGAGTAGGCCATTCGGCCCTTCTAGCCTGCACCGCCATTTAATGAGTTCATGGCTGAACATGCAACTTCAGTACCCCATTCCTGCTTTCTCGCCATACCACTTGATCCCCCTAGTAGTAAGGACTTCATCGAACTCCCTTTTGAATATATTTAGTGAATTGGCCTCAACAACTTTCTATGGTAGAGAATTCCACAGGTTCACCACTCTCTGGGTGAAGAAGTTTCTCCTCATCTCGGTCCTAAATGGCTTACCCTTTATCCTCAGACTGTGACCCCTGGTTCTGGACCTCCCCAACATTGGGAACATTCTTCCTGCATCTAACCTGTCTAAACCCGTCAGAATTTTAAACTTTTCTATGAGATCCCCTCTCATTCTTCTGAACTCCAGTGAATACAAGCCCAGTTGATCCAGTCTTTCTTGATAGGTCAGTCCCACCATCCCGGGAATCAGTCTGGTGAACCTTCGCTGCACTTCCTCAATAGCAAGAATGTCCTTCCTCAAGTTAGGAGACCAAAACTGTACACAATACTCCAGGTGTGGCCTCACCAAGGCCCTGTACAACTGTAGCAACACCTCCCTGCCCCTGTACTCAAATCCCCTCGCTATGAAGGCCAACATGCCATTTCCTTTCTTAACTGCCTGCTGTACCTGCATGCCAACCTTCAATGACTGATGTACCATGACACCCAGGTCTCGTTGCACCTCCCCTTTTCCTAATCTGTCACCATTCAGATAATAGTCTGTCTCTCTGTTTTTACCACCAAAGTGGATAACCTCACATTTATCCACATTATACTTCATCTGCCATGCATTTGCCCACTCACCTAACCTATCCAAGTCACTCTGCAGCCTCATAGCATCCTCCTCGCAGCTCACACTGCCACCCAACTTCGTGTCATCCGCAAATTTGGAGATACTACATTTAATCCCCTCGTCTAAATCATTAATGTACAATGTAAACAGCTGGGGCCCCAGCACAGAACTTTGCGGTACCCCACTAGTCACTGCCTGCCATTCCTAAAAGTACCCATTTACTCCTACTCTTTGCTTCCTGTCTGACAACCAGTTCTCAATCCACGTCAGCACACTACCCCCAATCCCATGTGCTTTAACTTTGCACATTAATCTCTTGTGTGGGACCTTGTCGAAAGCCTTCTGAAAGTCCAAATATACCACATCAACTGGTTCTCCCTTGTCCACTCTACTGGAAACATCCTCAAAAAATTCCAGAAGATTTGTCAAGCATGATTTCCCTTTCACAAATCCATGCTGACTTGGACCTATCATGTCACCTCTTTCCAAATGCGCTGTTATGACATCCTTAATAATTGATTCCATCATTTTACCCACTACTGAGGTCAGGCTGACCGGTCTATAATTCCCTGTTTTCTCTCTCCCTCCTTTTTTAAAAAGTGGGGTTACATTGGCTACCCTCCACTCGATAGGAACTGCTCCAGAGTCAATGGAATGTTGGAAAATGACTGTCAATGCATCCGCTATTTCCAAGGCCACCTCCTTAAGTACTCTGGGCTGCAGTCCATCAGGCCCTGGGCATTTATCGGCCTTCAATCCCATCAATTTCCCCAACTCAATTTCCCTACGAATAAGGATTTCCCTCAGTTCCTCCTTCTTACTAGACCCTCTGACCCCTTTTATATCCGGAAGGTTGTTTGTGTCCTCCTTAGTGAATACCGAACCAAAGTACTTGTTCAATTAGTCTGCCATTTCTTTGTTTCCCGTTATGACTTCCCCTGATTCTGACTGCAGGGGACCTATGTTTGTCTTTACTAACCTTTTTCTCTTTACATATCTATAGAAACCGTTGCAATCCGTCTTAATGTTCCCTGCAAGCTTTTTCTCGTACTCCATTTTCCCTGCCCTAATCAAACCCTTTGTCCTCCTCTGCTGAGTTCTAAATTTCTCCCAGTCCCCGGGTTCGCTGCTATTTCTGGCCAATTTGTATGCCACTTCCTTGGCTTTAATACTATCCCTGATTTCCCTTGATAGCCACGGTTGAGCCACCTTCCCTTTTTTATTTTTACAGTCAGACAGGAATGTACAATTGTTGTAGTTCATCTATGCGGTCTCTAAATGTCTGCCATTGCCCATCCACAGTCAACCCCTTAAGTATCATTCGCCAATCTATCCTAGCCAATTCACGCCTCATACCTTCAAAGTTACCCTTCTTTAAGTTCTGGACCATGGTCTCTGAATTAACTGTTTCATTCTCCATCCTAATGCAGAATTCCACCATATTATGGTCACTCTTCCCCAAGGGGCGACTTTTCTTTGCTTATTGTATGTGCACAACTCTGATCATCAATTGCACATTTTACATCTAACTCACAGTTGCTCTTCCATTGATTGAGAATGTGGAACTGTCCCTTTAAGTGTGGTGGGTTGCAGTCCTCCTTTAAGAGAGCCTTGTTATCTTTACCCCAATCCTCTTCTCCGTTTGGTACCACGTGGTGCTCCATCAGCGCTACACCTCGTGGTCTGCCCGCCGCCATCTTTTTCTTCAGTGCATCACCTCGTGGTTTGGGCGCCATATTCCCGCCATCCACGATGTCAACTACGGTGATCCTCTTCTCCCTGGGTTCTGCCACCGAAGCTGGGAAGTCGCCTTTGGATTCGATTTTCTTCCTCCGGAGTCCTGCCACTGGAGCCTGGAAGGTGGGTTTGGGTCATCTCAGCTGGATCATCTCCATGCAGTCTGTGCCTCGAGTGCTGTGCTGGTCTGCTCTCTGTTGCCGGGTCCACCCTCAGGTGAGGGCTTGCTTTGCCTCTGAGCGTGGAGGACGTCGATCGCTGGAGGGATGAAATCTTCCCAACTCCAATGGATCTTTTGCATCCACCTTCTTCCGAGTAACGTTGGTCCATCACCTGCAACAATCCACAGAGGTAACTTGTGCACCGCGCCATTATGGAGCACCTTTACATCTGCACTACCAATGACTGGGATAAGTTCATCCGTCTAGGTGCGCAGCCTTGCCTGAACCGGGACCAACTTGGACCGTTCAGCTTGATTGTCCCATAGCCTCTCAAAGGCTTCTTGATTCATTACTGACTGGCTCGCACCCATGTCTACTTCCATGAAGACTGGAACACCATTTATCTTGACTTCCATCCTCAACGGGGAATACTCGGTGGTGCAGGTAAACATGCTATATACCTCATCGCGGGGCTGAGCTGCCTCTCTGACTATCGTTTCATAATCCGTGCTGGATTCATCTGCAGACTCTTCATCAATGCAGTGAGTCATATTTCTTTTACACATTCGCTGGAGGTGGCCCTTTGTGCTGCAGCCTTTACACACATAGTCTTTAAAGCGGCACTGGTGAGCCCTGTGAGTCCCTCTGCAATGCCAGCATGGACCTACTCGGTTAGCCCCCCTCGGCGGACTCTGAGTTAAGGGACTCGGGGGCCTATTCTCTCTTCCCTGATAAGATTCACGTTAAAAGGCGCCACTCTGTGCACAGTACTTGCCGGGTTTGAGTCCTGAGGATGAGTCATCAGCCTAGAGCCGCAGGTCGAGGTCATGAATGCCTGGCTCACGGAGATGGCCTTCTGCAGTGTGATTGTGGTATCCGCCAACAGTAGCTTATGAAGAAGGCCCTCATGGCCGATTCCAATGAAAAAGATATCCCGCAGTGCTTCGTTGAGGTGGTTGCTGAAATCACACGGTGCCGCCAGCCTCCTGAGCTCTGTAGCATATTTTGCGATTTCCTGGTTTTGGGGCGTCGGTGGGTGTAAAACCGGTGTCTGGCTGTGAGGATGCTCTCTTTGGGCTTGAGTTGTTCTTGGATCAGCATCACAAGCTCCTCGAACGTCTTGATCGTTGTCTTTGCTGGTGCCAGCAAGTCCCTGACGAGGCCACAGACAGTGGGCCCACAACTGGTTAGCAGGATAGCTCTGCGCTTATCAGCCAGTGTGGCCGGATTGTCGCCTGCCAGATCGTTTGCTGTGAAGAAATGGTCGAACCTCTCCACAAAGGCGTCCCAATCATCACCATCAGCGAACTGCTGCAACGTACCAACGGTAGCCATTTTCACGTGAAGTTCTGTAATCTCGTCGCTAATTGTTATATCTTTAGATGCTCTGATAATGACTCCACGAGGCAATATGTTGTACTTGAACTGTAGTGATCTTAGTCCTTTATTGATAACTCCAGAGTGAGGATCGCACCTGGTGGCCTGTCTTTTATACTAGGCCTGGCACACCTGTACAGGTAACCTACAAGTCTCCCACTGTGGTGCCCGCTGATGGCACCTTGTAATAGTACAAGCGGTAACCATGTAGGATACACGACATGAAGAATGTGTGACCATTGATAAAGAAAGACTCTACGAGAAGGATGAAGCATCCATGGCTAACTAAGGAAGTTAAGGATGGTATAAAATTGAAAGATAAGGCATACAATGTTGCAAAGATTAGTGGTAGGCTAGCAGATTGGGAAAATTTTAGAAACCAACAAAGGATGACTAAAAAAATAATTATTATGTTCCTAACATAAATGAGACTGCACACAGGGAGGTTAAAGTAACAGTGACCTCAGTCTTTATTAAGACACTCCAGAGTGAGGAACAGGCCTTCGGGGCTGGCTTATATACAGTGCTCCCAAGGGATGCTGGGATCCCTTGGGACTTCAGGGGATGCACTACCTGGTGGTGGAACATGGGAGTGCATGCTTTACAGATACACAACAATAATAAAGAGGGAGAAAATAGATTGTGAGAGTAAACTAGCAAGAAATATAAAAGCAGACAGTAAGAGCTTCTACAATTATATAAAAAGGAAGAAAGCAGCTAAAGGAAATGTTGGTTGCTTAGAGGATGAGACTGGGGAATTAATAATGGGAAACAAGGAAACGGCAGAGACTTTGAACAAATATTTTGCATCTGTCTACACGGTAAAAGACACCATAAGCATCACAATAATAGTAGAAAATAGTAGAAAATCAGGGGGCAAAATGGAGGAAGAAAATTAAAACAATTATCACCAGAAAATAAGTACTCGGTAAACTAATGGGACTAAAGGCTGACAAGTCCCCTGGACCTGATGGCCTGCATCCTAGGCTCTTAAAAGAAGTGGCTGCAGAGATACTGGATGCATTGGTTGTAATCTTCCAAAATTCCATAGATTCTGGAAAGCCGCAAATGTGACATTCCTATTCAAGAAAGGAGGGAGATAGAAAACAGGAAACTATAGGCCAGTTAGCCTAACATCTGTCATTGGGAAAATGCTGGAATCCATTATTAAGTAGTAGCAGGACATTTAGAAAATCATAATACAATCAAGCAGAGTTAACATGGTTTTATGAAAGGGGAATCATATTTGACAAATTTATTCGAATTCTTTGAGGATGTAATGAGCAGGGTGGATCAAGGGGAACCAATAGATGTAGTGTATTTGGATTTACAAAAGGCATTCGATAAGGTGCCACATAAAAGGTTACTATGCAAGATAAGAGCTCATGGGGTTGGGGGTAATACATTAGTATGGATAGAGGATTAGCTAACTAACAGAAAACAGAGAGTCGGGATAAATGCGTCATTTTCAGGTTGTAGCCGAGTGTATTGTAGCCAAATTTGCTGACGATACAAAGGTAGGTGAGAAAGCAAGCTGTGAGGAGGACACAGGGGGTCAAAATTGCCCCCCACCTGAAATGGGACATTCCCACCCTGTTTTGTGTGTTTTCACCGCCGCGGTGGTTGAGGTCGCCTCTTGAGCGAAATTCTGCTCTTTGTTTTTTTTTTAACTTGGATCCGGAAGTCACTCTTAATGGGGGCGGTGAGTGCACTAGAGGGGTGGATATGCGGCGGTGGCAACACCTGAGGGGCGGAAGCTGGGGGTGGGGGGGAAGTGCGGAATGATCGCTGCGATGACGTCATCATGGCGTCGAGTCACCATGGCTCTCCCCTTCACTTAAAGGGGAGAGCCTTCGCAATTTAAAAACTTCGGTCCACTGGGCCACCAGAGAGGATTTCGGCCGGGCCAGGAGCCTGACACTCAAGAGGGGGTGGCAGGCTGCCTGTTGGTGGCCCGGCCGAACCCGGGGGCATAATTGGCGGGACGACATTGTAGTTGGCTGACAAAAATAAATATGGCGGCAGCAGCAGTAGTTCCTCCTCTTTAAGGAGAGCCACACCGCCGTTGCAGAATACCACTGCTTCACTGGACCAGCCGGGAAAAGCATGTTTTGGCACTGTCGAAGATTTTCAGAGCAGAATTTCGCCATCACATGGTATTGACGCACTTAACACGGATTCGGCAGCAGCGGAGCGGTGGTGGGGGGGAATTGGGGCACCGCTGGGAAACCTCGGAAGGGCAATTGGGTTATCAGCGGCCATTGCATGAAAAGGCAGCGGCATCTCCACTCAGCAGCATGGCTGCCGATTTGCGGTGATAACAAGCCTTAAGGGAAGGGGCAATTTCAGCTCTATATATTCCAATCCTTTTGTAAAAAAAGCTAACATACCATTTGCTTTCTTATTTGCTTGCTGTACCTGCATATTAACTTTCAGTGATTCTTGTAGAAGGACACCCAGGTCCCTCTGAATATCAACATATCCCAATCTCACACCATTTAAAAATGGCCCTGAAATTCCGGCCTCCCCGGATCTGTACGAAGTTTCTACTGACCCGGGAAGGCATCGGAAAAGATTTTCAGCACACAATGCGCATGCGCTGAAAACCGGCTTTTCCGATCTGTCAAGCTCCAGCTTGACAGATCCTCCGCATCTCGGGAGCGAGGACATTTGCATAGGCAAGATTGCAGGATTTACGCATTTCTTGCCCAGAAAATGCCCTCAAAATTCTTGTGCCTGATAAATAGAAACATAGAAAGTAGATGCAGGAGTAGGCCATTTGGCCCTTCAAGCCTGCACCACCATTCAATATGATCATGGCTGATCATGCAACTTCAGTATCCCATTCATGCTTTCTCTCCATACCCCTTGATCCCTTTAGCCCTAAGTGCCACATCTAACTCCCTTTTGAATATATCTAACAAACTGGCCTCAACAACTTTCTGTGGTAGAGAATTCCACAGGTTCACAATTCTCTAAGTGAAGAAGTTTCTCCTCATCTCGGTCCCTGTTCTAGACTTCCCCAATATCGGGAACATTCTTCCTGCATCTAACCTGTCCAATCCCGTCAGAATTTTATATGTTTCTATGAGATCCCCTCTCATTCTTCTAAATTCCAGTGAATATAAGCCTAGTCGATCCAGTCTTTCTTCATATGTCAGTCCTGCCATCCCGGGAATCAGTCTGGTGAACCTTCGCTGCACTTCCTCAATAGCAAGACTGTCCTTCCTCAGATTAGGAAACCAAAACTGCACACAATACTCAAGGTGTGGTCTCATCAAGGCCCTGTATAACTGCCTTGCAGTAAGACCTCCCTGTTCCTGTACTCAAATCCTCTCGCTATGAAGGCCAACATGCCATTTGCCTTCTTTACTGCCTGCTGTACCTGCATGCCTACCTTCAATGACTGATGTACCATGACACCCAGGTCTCGTTGCACCTCTCCTTTTATTAATCTGTCACCATTCAGATAATAATCTGCCTTCCTGTTTTTGCAACCAAAGTGGATAACCTCACACTTATCCACATTATACTTCATCTGCCATGCATTTGCCCATTCACCTAACCTGTCCAAGTCCCCCTGCAGCCTCCTAGCATCCTCCTCGCAGCTCGCAGTGCCACCCAGCTTAGTGTCATCTGCAAACTTGGAGATATTACATTCAATTCCTTCGTCTAAATCATTAATGTATATTGTAAATAGCTGGGGTCCCAGCACTGAACCCTGTGGTAAGAGTTTAAAAACATATAAAAATATAATTAAATTAAATTAAAAAAACACATATTATTTTTAAAAACCCTGCTTTTATTTAAAACGTTACTTTTATTTTTAACCATAATTTTAAAAACTATTTAAAAACTCAGAAATTTTTTTTTCTCTCAGATATTTATTAACTTTAATTTCAATTAATTTTAATTATGTGAGGTGTGTTTTTTATTTTTTATTACATGTGTTTAGTGTCTGTTTTTTTTCCTCATTAATAGCAATGAGAACTCGTAGATACCAAGTTGTCATTGCTATTAATGAGAAAGCTGTGGAATACAGTACCTGATTGGCTGAGCACTCACACGTGCCTGCGCCTTCTGCGTGGGAACCTGGAGGACAGGAGCACATTTCGCAGTGCGGGAAGAGAAGGCTTCCCCACCGGAATCACAGGCTCCTCCCGGACCACCAGATACTTTCGTAGAAATCTTTTGTCCCGCTCCCCCCACTACCGCTCGGCTGCTGCTGATCCGTCCTAAGTACGTCATCGCCGATGTTCCCCACTGATGGCGAAATTCCACAAGAAAATCTTGCTGCTGCCGCTCGGTGCCACCAGCAGCTTTTTCTGGTGGTGCACTGTGTTTGCAGGCTGTCATTAAAGGGGAGGACCGACTGCCGCGGACGGCATGTTTTTTTTTCTGTTGGCTGATTGCCATGCCAGGCCGACAATTATGCCCCCAGATTCAGCCGGGCCGCCAACAGGCAGCCTGACACACCCTCATGGATCCAAAATTGGCTCAGAGGTAGGAAGCAAAAGGTAATGGTTGATGGATGTTTTTGTGACTGGAAGGATGTTTCCAGTGGGGTTCCGCTGGTTCCCTTGCTTTTTGTATTATATATCAATGATTTAGATTTGAATATAGGGAGTATGATTAAGAAGTTTGCAGATGACACTAAAATTGGCTGTGGTTGATAATGAAGAGGAAAGTCATGGACTGCAGGAGGTTATCAATCTACTGGTCAGGTGGGCAGAGCAGTGGCAAATAGAATTTAATTCAGAGAAGTGTGAGGTAATGCACTTTGGGAGGGCTAATAAGGAAAGGATATACACATGAGCAGTAGGCCACTTAATAGTGTAGATGAACAAAGGGACCTTGGAGTGCTTGTCCACAGATCCCTGAAAGTAGCAGGCCAGGTGGATAAGGTGGTTAAGAAGGGATATGGAATGCTTGCCTTTATTGGCTGAGGCATAGAATATAAGAGCAGGGAGATTATTCTTAAATTGTATAATACTTTGGTTAGGCCACAGCTGGAGTACTGCGTGCCGTTCTGGTCACCGTATTATAGGAAGGACGTGATTGCACTAGAGAGGGTGTGAAGGAGATTTACTAGGATGCTGCCTGGAATGGAGAATCTTAGCTATGAGGATAGATTGGATAGGCTGGGTTTGTTCTCATTGGAACAGAGGAGGTTGAGAGGAGACCTCATTGAGGTGTATAAAATTTTGAGGGGCCTGGATATAGTAAATTAGCAAGGGCCTATTTCTATTGGTGGAGAGGTCAATTATGAGTGGGCATAGTTTTAAGGTGGTTGGTGGAAGGTTCAGAGGGGATTTGAGGGGTGGCTTCTTCACGCAGAGGATTGTGGGGGTCTGGAACTCACTGCCTGGAAGGGTGGTGGATGCAGAAACCCTCACCACATTTAAAAGATGCTTCGATGGGCAGTTGAAGTGCCGTAACCTGCAGGGTTACGGACCTAGAGCTGGTAATTGGGATTCGACTGGATAACCTCTTGTTGGCTGGCATAGATACGATGGTAAGTACGGCAAGGAATTGAATACGGCCAGGGTGATCCCTGGACTAGTTTTGATTGCCTGGATGGGTCGGAGAGGAATTTTCCCAGATTTTTTTCCCCCCAATTGGCCTGGGTTTTTAATCTGGTTTTTGCTTCTCCCAGGAGATCACATGGCTCCAGTTTGGGTGGAATGTAGGGGGTGTCACAGTTGTGTGGGGCAGATTGGTTGAGTTGGGTGCTCTTTACCTTTCCGCCATTGTTCATTGTTCGTAGGTTTATATGTAACCTTCAGGGCTGCTGACCGAGGGCCATGCGGCTCTTTGTTGGCCAGCGTGGACACGATGGGCCGAAATGGCCTCCTTCTGTGCTGTAAATTTCTATGTTTCTATGGTGGCGCAGTGGACTGAACTTAAAGAATCCCACAGATTCTCCCCTTTAAGTGGAGGGGAGAGCCGTGGTGACGTGGCGCCGTGATGACTGACAGCAGCAGATACTACACCGGCTCCAATTTCCGCTCCCATTATGACTGACTTCCGGTCCGCTGGAAAAAAGCCAAAGAGCGGAATTTCGCTCAAGAGGCCACCGCATTAACCGCGCTGGTAAAAACAGACGAAACACAGTAAGTGCGCCCCGTTTCCAGCAGTGGGCAATTTCGGCCCCAAGAAGTCTTACTGCAATTTTATAGGGCCTTGGTGAGACCACACCTAGAGTACTGTGTACAATTTTGATTTACTTACCTAAGAAAGGATATACTTGCCTTAGAGGGAGTACAACAATGGTTCACTAGACTGATTCCTGGGATGGGGAATTGTCCTGTGAGGAGAGGTTGAGTAGACTAAGCCTATATTAGAACTCTATATTCCCTAGAGTTTAGAAGAATGAGAGTTGATCTCATTGAAACATATAAAATTCTTAAGGATTTGACAGGGTAGATACTGGGAGGATGTTTCCCTTGGCTGGGGAGTCTAAAATAAGTTCACTGTCTCAGAATAAGGGATCGGCCATTTAGGACTGAGATGAGGCAAAATTTCTTCACTCAGAGGGTTGTGAATCTTTGGAATTCTCTATCCTAGAGAGCTGTAGATGCTCAGTTGTTGAGTATATTCAAGACAGAGATCGATAGATTTTTGGATACTAAGATAATCAAGAGATATGGAGATAGTGCGGGAAAGTGGAGTTGAGATAGAAGATCAGCCATGATCTTATTGAATGGTGGAGCAGACTCAAAGGGCCGAATGGCCTACTCCTGCTCCTATTTCCTTTGTGCGTTGCGGAGTTGGAGCTGAGGGTGGATTCACTCTGGAGCATCCACGATGCTGAGAATGACGTGAGTAGCACGTGGAGCGAGTTGGTCTTACCGCAGGAGAAGGGTCCACAGCCAGCGAGGGAATGGAAGACCAGCAGGAAGAGTAGTGCAAGGAAGGTAGTGCAGGGGTCCCCTGTGGTCATCCCACTGCAAAACAGATACACTGCTTTGAGTACTGTTGAGGGGGATGACTCATCAGGAGAGGGCAGCAGCAGCCAAGTTCATGGCACCGTGGCTGGCTCTGTTGCACAGGAGGGCAGGAAAAAGAGTGGGGGAGCGATAGTGATAGGGGATTCAATTGTAAGGGGAATAGATAGGCGTTTCTGCGGCCGCAACGGAGACTCCAGGATGGTATGTTGCCTCCCTGGTGCAAGGGTCAAGGATGTCTCGGAGCGGGTGCAGGACATTCTAAAAAGGGAGGGAGAACAGCCAGTTGTCGTGGTGCACATTGGTACCAACGACATAGGTAAAAAAAGGGATGAGGTCCTACGAAATGAATTTAAGGAGCTAGGAGCTAAATTAAAAAGTAGGACCTCAAAAATAGTAATCTCGGGATTGCTACCAGTGCCACGTGCTAGTCAGAGTAGGAATCGCAGGATAGCTCAGATGAATACGTGGCTTGAACAATGGTGCAGCAGGGAGGGATTCAAATTCCTGGGGCATTGGAACCGGTTCTGGGGGAGGTGGGACCAGTACAATCCGGACGGTCTGCACCTGGGCAGAATCGGAACCAATGTCCTCGGGGGAGTGTTTGCTAGTGCTGTTGGGGAGGAGTTAAACTAATATGGCAGGGGGATGGGAACCAATGCAGGGAGATAGAGGGAAACAAAAAGGGGGCAAAAGCAAAAGACAGAAAGGAGATGAGGAAAAGTGGAGGGCAGAGAAACCCAAGGCAAAGAACAAAAAGGACCATTCTACAGCAAAATTGTAAAAGGACAGAGGGTGTTAAAAAAACAAGCCTGAAGGCTTTGTGTCTTAATGCAAGGAGTATCCGCAATAAGGTGGATGAATTAACTGTGCAAATAGATGTTAACAAATATGATGTGATTGGGATTACGGAGACGTGGCTCCAGGATAATCAGGGCTGGGAACTCAACATCCAGGGGTATTCAACATTCAGGAAGGATAGAATAAAAGGAAAAGGAGGTGGGGTAGCATTGCTGGTTAAGGAGGAGATTAAGGCAATAGTTAGGAAGGACATTAGCTTGGATGATGTGGAATCTATATGGGTAGAGCTACAGAACACCAAAGGGCAAAAAACGTTAGTGGGAGTTGTGTACAGACCTCCAAACAGTAGTAGTGATGTTTGGGAGGGCATCAAACAGGAAATTAGGGGTGCATGCAATAACGGTGCAGCAGTTATAATGGGTGACTTTAATATGCACATAGATTGGGCTAACCAAACTGGAAGCAATACGGTGGAGGAGGATTTCCTGGAGTGCATAAGGGATGGTTTTTTAGACCAATATGTCGAGGAACCAACTAGGGGGGAGGCCATCTTAGACTGGGTGTTATGTAATGAGAGAAGATTAATTAGCAATCTCGTTGTGCGAGGCCCCTTGGGGAAGAGTGACCATAATATGGTGGAATTCTGCATTAGGATGGAGAATGAAACAGTTAATTCAGAGACCATGGTCCAGAACTTAAAGAAGGCTAACTTTGAAGGTATGAGGCGTGAATTGGCTGGGATGGATTGGCGAATGATACTTAAGGGGTTGACTGTGGATGGGCAATGGCAGACATTTAGAGACCACATGGATGAACTACAACAATTGTACATTCCTTTCTGGCGTAAAAATAAAAAAGGGAAGGTGGCTCAACCGTGGCTATCAAGGGAAATCAGGGATAGTATTAAAGCCAAGGAAGTGGCATACAAATTGGCCAGAAATAGCAGCGAACCTGGGGACTGGGAGAAATTTAGAACTCAGCAGAGAAGGACAAAGGGTTTGATTAGGGCAGGGAAAATGGAGTATGAGAAGAAGCTTGCAGGGAACATTAAGATGGATTGCAAAACTTTCTATAGATATGTAAAGAGAAAAAGGTTAGTAAAGACAAACGTAGGTCCCCTGCAGTCAGAATCAGGGGAAGTCATAACGGGGAACAAAGAAATGGCGGACCAATTGAACAAGTACTTTGGTTCGGTATTCACGAAGGAGGACACAAACAACCTTCCGGTTATAAAAGGGGTCGGGGGGTCTAGTAAGGAGGAGGAACTGAGGGAAATCCTTATTAGCCAGGAAATTGTGTTGGGGAAATTGATGGGATTGAAGGCCGATAAATCCCCAGGGCCTGATGGACTGCATCCCAGAGTACTTAAGGAGGTGGCCTTGGAAATAGCGGATGCATTGACAGTCATTTTCCAACATTCCATTGACTCTGGAGCAGTTCCTATAGAGTGGAGGGTAGCCAATGTAACCCCACTTTTTAAAAAAGGAGGGAGAGAGAAAACAGGGAATTATAGACCGGTCAGCCTGACATCGGTAGTGGGTAAAATGATGGAATCAATTATTAAGGATGTCATAGCAGTGCATTTGGAAAGAGGTGACATGATAGGTCCAAGTCAGCATGGATTTGTGAAAGGGAAATCATGCTTGACAAATCTTCTGGAATTTTTTGAGGATGTTTCCAGTAGAGTGGACAAGGGAGAACCAGTTGATGTGGTATATTTGGACTTTCAGAAGGCGTTCGACAAGGTTCCACACAAGGGATTGATGTGCAAAGTTAAAACACATGGGATTGGGGGTAGTGTGCTGACGTGGATTGAGAACTGGTTGTCAGACAGGAAGCAAAGAGTAGGAGTAAATGGGTACTTTTCAGAATGGCAGGCAGTGACTAGTGGGGTACCGCAAGGTCCTGTGCTGGGGCCCCAGCTGTTTACACTGTACATTAATGATTTAGATGAGGGGATTAAATGTAGTATCTCCAAATTTGCGGATGACACTAAGTTGGGTGGCAGTGTGAGCTGCGAGGAGGATGCTGTGAGGCTGCAGAGCGACTTGGATAGGTTAGGTGAGTGGGCAAATGCATGGCAGATGAAGTATAATGTGAATAAATGTGAGGTTATCCACTTTGGTGGTAAAAACAGAGAGACAGACTATTATCTGAATGGTGACAGATTAGGAAAAGGGGAGGTGCAAAGAGACCTGGGTGTCATGGTACATCAGTCATTGAAGGTTGGCATGCAGGTGCAGCAGGCGGTTAAGAAAGCAAATGGCATGTTGGCCTTCATAGCAAGGGGATTTGAGTACAGGGGCAGGGAGGTGTTGCTACAATTGTACAGGGCATTGGTGAGGCCACACCTGGAGTATTGTGTACAGTTTTGGTCTCCTAACCTGAGGAAGGACATTCTTGCTATTGAGGGAGTGCAGCAAAGGTTCACCAAACTGATTCCCGGGATGGCGGGACTGACCTATCAAGAAAGACTGGATCAACTGGGCTTGTATTCACTGGAGTTCAGAAGAATGAGAGGGGACCTCATAGAAACATTTAAAATTCTGACGGGGTTAGACAGGTTAGATGCAGGAAGAATGTTCCCAATGTTGGGGAAGTCCAGAACCAGAGTTCACAGTCTAAGGATAAGGGGTAAACCATTTAGGACCGAGATGCGGAGGAACTTCTTCACCCAGAGAGTGGTGAACCTGTGGAATTCTCTACCACAGAAAGTTGTTGAGGCCAATTCACTAAATATATTCAAAAAGGAGTTAGATGAGGTCCTTACTACTAGGGGGATCAAGGGGTATGGCGAGAAAGCAGGAATGGGGTACTGAAATTGCATGTTCAGCCATGAACTCATTAAATGGCGGTGCAGGCTAGAAGGGCCGAATGGCCTACTCCTGCACCTATTTTCTATGTTTCTATGTTTCTATGGGCTTATGTTCTTAAAAGTCTTACTCCCCTTATCACTCTTGTCCTTCCCAAAATCCATTCGCCTCCAGTTCCCCAACATATTATGGCCGATTTTATTTATCGGTGAAGAACTGGTAGATGGCGGTGGAACACAAGCACCGTCTGCCTGTTCTTGCTGTCTTGCTGGCACGGAGTCCCGAGCTATTTCGTGGTCTGGGCCTCAATTCCATTTTGCAGACGAGCTGCAGGCACCAAATGGACGTCCCACTGCAACTCGCCGGTTTTGAGCTGGCCGACAATCAGAGCCTGGGAGAGGGGGGCAAACCTGGGGGCACCTCAGATGGGCCAACAGTGGCCCACATTTTTTCGTGGGACCATGAGGAGCCCTCCTGCTACTCTTAGCCTCACCAAATAAAATAATTCCCTATTTCCTGGGCCATTTTGTGATTGGTCTTCAGTGATTGGTCTCTTTAAGGAGCATTGGTTAACCTGCATATCGCCCGGTAACAATGGGCGGAGCATGTGCGGTGCATTCGTACACTACGCCCATTTGTACTTTGTTATTGCAATCAGGAAACTATGTATGATATAGGATGCTGATTTGCATAACTTACCATCGTTCCCACTGATTGAGGCAGATTCCTGGAATGCCCTTATAAAGGCACTAGGCAAAATGGCGGCGGGTGGAATCATATTGGGAATGGGACAGTAAATGTAGCGCTCCGATTTTACTGCTGTATTTCCACTGGTGGACCGAGTTAAAATCGACTCCAATATTGAATTCAAAATCATCATTCGTGCTTAAAATCCTTCCACAGCTTGCCTCACCCCTACATCTGAAAGCTGCTCCAGCCCTATGTGCCAATGGCAATCCTTTGCTCTTCTGATTGGCATTCTCTGCAGCCCCTGTTTTATTGCCAACAGCAGAGCCTTCAACCTTCTGTGTTGTACCCTCCAGAACTTCTCTCTAATCCCTGCATCTTGCTACCTCTTTCCCCACCTTCGAAAGCCTCTTTGAAATCTATCTCTTTTACCTCACCTTCGGTCACCTCCTTTAATTCTTCCCAGACCATGCTTGGTGCTCATTACAGCTCTGTGAAGCATGCTCAGACACTTACTTTGGTAACAGTGCTAGATAAATGCAAGTTGTTGTAAAGAGTGGTTGAGAGCAATGCTTATTTTATATATGTTCTCACAAAGGAGCATAGCTAGAAAGAGGTTCTAAAAGTAACAGTGCGAATGACCTTCATGAATGAGTACTGCTGTATAATTCTTAAATCTAACCTCTGATCAGATACAAATAGAGAATTCACATTAACAAGATACGATTCTCAATACTAAATGTGACTACACAGCTGTCTCTGGCTGCTGCATATGGTACTCAATTTCAAGGATGCTTGTGATAGTGTACGGTGACCCACATCTCTCATGTTTTAACCCATGTGTTACTGCACACTGCAGTTTGACTTATTCTGTGAATTACTGAGTACAGCTGAAAACTCACAGTATCAGCGTAGAACAAACTGCTTCATAACTCAAACCTGGCGCTGAATATCTGAGTATGGAAGAAGCAGGAAAAGCAAACCACTAATTTTGCAAACAGATTTTTTTTTAAGTTCAGTTGTCTTTGGAAATTATATTCTGTTAAAAAAAAATACATGAGAGACAGAAAGCTCAAATATATTCAACCACTGAGGGACAAAGAAATATCTGATCCAGCAAAGAGCTACTCAAGCCTCATCCAGATATGTCAGGTCAGTGATCTGATCCCCTGACTCAAGTACACTAAAGCCAAGCAACATGAGATCAGTTGCAGGCACTAAACTCATATTGGTTTGGTTTTGCAATGAATGCAGTATTTCTCCAGCTTGAGGGCCACCCTTACAAAACTGAGCTCCCAGCCGGGAGCTTTGCCCACCGGGAATGCATAACAGGAATTTCTGGGAACTTTACAAATTTGTTTTTCTGTGTTTGAACGCACTGTTTCCTAACATTAAATTAGCCAATGGGTATCAGAGCTTTGCACGCATGCGGTGCTCCTTTCTCACTGACTTCAGTGCAATCCTCTGCAAGGCATCCGAGCAGTATAACTTGGGTCAACTTTGGTGAGAGTTGTACTCTACAGATATCAGTTTGAGGCTGTATCTGCAGAATTATTGCAATCTTCTTTCAGTTGCTCAAAATCTAAAAATTCACCAGGATACCAATTATCTCCCAATTCACAAGTTTCTTTGAGATCCAAAAGCTGATAATGATTGGCTGTCTAAGGATAAAAAAGTCAATGGATTAATAGAACATAGTTGGGCTACTGTGTATTTTAGTGTAAGCCCAATGATAACTCTCAAACAGAAATTGTCAAGCTAATGTCAATGTATTAAAATTCAATTATTCTGGGCAGCACAAACATTTTGAAAAACCCTTAAGCAGCACTATGCTCCTGCACCACAGCCCTTGAAAACCACAATACCTACATCAACTCACCACCATCTCCCCTCCCTCTAAGTTTCTTACAATTTCCTTTGTGAGAAAAATGCATTCTACAGATTACAGTCCTGTCTACTTTTTCTCAAGTATCCCTTTATTTTATTGTTGTGTCCTAATTTAAAATCATCATCATAGGCAGTCCCTCGAAATCGAGGAAGACTTGCTTCCACTCTAAAAGTGAGTTAAAATAGATCTTGATTGGATATACAAGACACATTTTAATATCTATTTAAAAGTCTTGAAGGTTTCATGATTTGGAAAGATATCTGTGTTATTGTAATACTTTTCTGGACTGTACTCTGTCTTTATGAAGTCTCTTCATTGTAAGTATTAGATTGTGTGCAGTCTTCCTCTGTTGCAATACTTTCTTGTTAAATCGCTGATCCCACATTGTGCAGTAGTTATCGTATGAAATTAGAATCGACTGAAGTTTTGCTGCCTTTTCTACATTGGCTCTGTCTGTCCTGGATATGTAGGCTGCACTTCAGCTTAATGCTCTGTTCACTACCGATTTGCTCGGTACAGTTTACTCGTGTACTGAAACTGAAAAATATTTGATTAGGTTTTGTTGTAGGTGGGCTCAATGCATTGGACACAAATAAAGTTCAATTAGTGTGAATTTTGTTTGACAGACTAACACTTTTTTCATAAAACAATATTTCAACTCACTTTTTAAAGGAATCATAAAGAAAGTGGTTAAAATAACAGCTGTGACACATGAAGTGCCTCATTAGTATACAGTTTCCAACACCCTGTAGCAAGAATAATTTTAAATTACAATGAAAAATTGTTTTAAAAAATCAATGTAATGCTAGACCAAGAAATGGTAGAGGATGAATGTAAGACAGGTTGAGAAATATCATCTATGTTTATGCTTTGGCAATAAGTAGCTGAACATAATTAATACCTCATATCCTATAATTCTGTTAGGAATATTTCATTAAACATCCGTCAACAACTGCAATATTTAATTAATCTCAGTGACAATACACTCTACCAATCTAAAATGATTTAATGGCTATGAATTTATTTTAAAATACATGGGTTTGCATAATTTAAGTGGTGATAAATTGTAATAAATAAAAGTCCTAAAATAAGTTTCTTTTGTGAGGCACTTATGTGTTCGTGATAAGGTTATTACTTCTGCACTATAATAACACTGCTACATTTCTACAGAGATTTTTGTTTCAATAAAATTATATGTTTCAACTGAAATATCATATTTGTATTTTAAATGGCTTGAATGAATTCTGAGGAATTCCAAAGTCTGATTGTATTTTTACACGATGCTTATTATGAAGGATAGCTCTAATGTTGAGTATATGTTTAAATCTCTTACTTAGGAATCTATACATTTATTATTTACTTTGAATTTATTTTGTACATCACATTATAAATAGCTATTGTATGTCAATAATACAATAACTAGGTGATCATCATTAATGATATAAAATCTGGACAGGATTTAATTTAGTTATTATAAGTAAAATATGGATAATGTGAAAATCAACTCATTTTTTATTGGACTAATTTATTTCAATTACATTAACATTTCCAAAACTTTTTAAAATATCATAAATGATTAGGAAACTTTGTCACCCTGAAAGCTGTAGTCTGTTTGTATTAATTGGCAAAAGAATTAGGAATGAGATAAGGAGATTTTTTTTTGCCGTGAGGTGATATGATCCGGAATGCACTGCCTGAAAGAGTGTGGATACAGATTCAATAGTAACTTTCAAAAGGGAATTGGATAAATACTTGAAAAGGAAAAAATTGCAGGGTTCTGGGGAAAGGGCAAACGAGTGGGACTATATGGTTAGCTCTTTCAAAGAGCCACCACCAGCATGATGAGCCGAATGGCCTCCTTCTGTGCTGTATGATTCTATGATTAGCAAATAGGCTGGGTAACCAAAACTAAAACCTGCCTGCCTTGATTTGTGCAATAAATTTTTTTCATAATTTATATTTCTGAATTCTTGAGCAGTTTAATTAAATATTAGGTCATTAAACATGTCGCTGATACCCATGTGATGCCACATGTCTGAGGTGCTGCTCATATGCTTGCAGTAATCACATCGGCATTTTTATTCCTTTTATTCAAAAATTTTAAAGTCTGTTCTTTGTTTAACTCAAAATAATTCGATATTTAACTGACATAATATCTGAAATTTTTCCACTGAAACTTTATTTCATGTTTATAAATGCAATTTAAAGTTTTTATCTAATTATAATTTATTTAATTAAAATTCACATGACATGAAGATTAATATCTTATGCTGGTTGAATATGTTTTAATAGACACATTGCAAAAATAAAATGAATCATTATTTAAAATGCTATAAAATGTATCAATATAAGCATATTTAAAAACATAAATAGAATTAAAATCGGTATTTATTTTTAGATGTCAGCTTTCTGTTTAGGAATTATTCAGTAGAAAGATTTCTGTACCAGTTGCTTTCCTTGAATTCTGCACAATGAGATTGAATTCCAAGTCCTATGCTGGCAAATATGATGCATATGGTTTAGATGAAGTACGGTGGGAGTCGGTTTTTGTGCAGCATAAACGCCAGCATAGACCAGTTGATCTGAACGATCTGTTTCATGTCCTGTTATTTCTATATAATTCTATTAATAAATAAATATTATTCATAATTGCATGATTACAATAGTGTTTGCATAGTATATGGGAAATCAGAGAGCTGCAAATTTCCATTTGAAATGTAGTATGCGGAATGGAAATTTGTAGCTCTCTTCCACAAGCTACTCTTTAATATGAAGGATAATGTGACCAAAAATGAATTTTTCACTCCAAAATTAGCTCTTCACTGCAGTTAAAGGTGCATATCCCCCTTGCATGCTGCTAATCTGGGCATGGAATGATTGTATTCATATGCACCCATACAAGGGACTGGAACAATAATGCCCGTTGTTATATTAATACAGTATATTGCTTGAAAACTAAAGTTCTGTTGTTCAGATTCTTGTATTATGGACCATCAGTCCAACAAAATCATCATAATATCAATATTATTGCACAAAATAACTTTTATAGTCAGTTTTGTTAATTAACTTTTTGATTATTTTTTAAAAAAGTGATAATTTTAACTTTTTAACAGAAAAATAAGTGATAATTGTATAAAATTAAAAGCAGCTGCCTGCAATGTTTCCATGAGGTGCAGTGACATCTTTCTTATCTTTACCTTTGATTCTGTACCTAAAGAAACCTCAAAGTTGATTTGGTTGACTAGCAGTACTATACTGTTGGTGCATGTATTTTACAAATATTTTTTTGTTAAAGCGAATCAAAGCCTGTCACAAATACTGAACGCTTTCACAGAACTCTTTGTGAAATTAAAAAACAATAGCCACATTCTGCCTCCACAGCCTCACTTGTGAAAGCTTGTTCTATTATCTATTCTAAATTATCTGCCATATTTAGTAATAAACAGCAATATAAAATTTTAGCAGTGGTATAGATTTTTACTTTTTCCAGAAATGATTCAGTTAGTCTGAATGTAGTTGAAATTTGGTTTGTAATTAACTGTGCTGTTTGTCTCCATAATTTGGCACTCAGTGGGTGTACAGGGTCCCAATGATCTGATCTTATTCTCACTAGTAAATGAGCAGGTCTCAAAACCTCCCCCAGCCAACCACTGGATACATTCAATGGGTTGGTGATATTTCCTATTCAGCTCTATTACCGTATTAATGTATAATTTCCCTCAAATTCGTGCTGGTTTATCTCAATTAGAGATACTTTAATTCCATGCTTGTTTTAGGTGGTTTGCCCCAGTTGCTTCACACATTGTTTAGAATGTTCAGTTTCATAAAAGTTGCTGGTCTTAAGCAATAAATTACAAACGTTCAGTTCAATTTCTTTGAATTGTTCCCTTGAATCAAACCCTGACTCTGGCAAATTTTGATCTGACATTTTAAGTATAAAATGTATGTGCTTTGTGCTCAAAAATAATTTGTACTTCCTATACCTCACTCTCATGAAAGTCACTCTCAGTGACCTAATTGATTTTCTGTGGTGTTAGTCACAGACTTTTATAAATAATAGCCTACAAACATTTAAAAAACTATTATATTTGTACAAAACATTGGTTAGGCCACAGTTAGTGTAATTTGTTCAGCTTTGGGCTCTCCATTATGGAAATTACATTAAAGTCATAAAAAGTGCATGTTGTAGATTCACCAGGATGAGGTCAGCGATGATAAACTATAGTTATGAGAAGAGACTTGAGATGCAGGGATTATTTGCACTGGAACAGAGAAGGCTAAAAGGAGATTTAATACAGGTTTTTGAAATCATGGTGTTTTTTATAGAATGAATAGGGGAAGCCTATTTCATCTGTTGGGGAGGCAGTGACGAAGGACCTCACTAAGAGGTTGAGGAGAGAGGTTAGGAGAAATTTATTTGCACAGATGGATGTTGGAGCATGTAATGTTTTGCTATAGGAAGTGGTTTAGGCAGAGACTATTACATCGTTTAAGGGAAAATTGGATAAACATTTGAAACAGAAGAAGATTCAGGATTACGGGGGGAGTGTGGTGAAGTGGGATTTGTTTTGGATTGCTCCGGAAAGAGCCAAAACATACATGATGGGTCAAATAGCTACCTTCTGTGTTATAACTTTTTATGGTTTGATCTACTTTCAGCATTTGTAGTTTTTGCTTTTTATTTTACTGCCAGGGATTGGAATACCACCCATCATTTTTTAATGTAATTTTTTTAAACAAAATTAAATCCCTAGCATTGTTAGTTGTGGCTTAATCTATAACAAGTGACTCATGCACCACCCTGTACTCTCTGTGATGCTTTGGAGACTCACTGCAGGGTTTGAAAATGGAGATGAGCAACTAGCACCTGACTAACATAATAAATGTGCAAGATTTGCATGTGGATTCGATTTGTGACTGGTTTGTGCTTTCATATGTTCGATTTTATACAGATCATAAGGTCTGCAGCCCATGTTATTCTGAATAGTAGGATAAGTGGATGCATTAGTGGTCATTTTCCAACAGTCCATGGACTCTGGTTCAGTTCCTATGGATTGGAGGGTAGTTAAAGTAATCCCACTTTTTAAAAAAGGAGGGAGAGAGAAAACAGGGAATTAAAGATTGGTTAGCCTGACATCGGTAGTGGGGAAAATGTTGGAATCAA
Source organism: Pristiophorus japonicus (assembly GCF_044704955.1). Taxonomy (NCBI): domain Eukaryota; kingdom Metazoa; phylum Chordata; class Chondrichthyes; family Pristiophoridae; genus Pristiophorus; species Pristiophorus japonicus. The sequence goes on along the minus strand of NC_091978.1, from coordinate 173,540,565 downwards.
TTATTAAAGATGTAATAGCAGCACATTTGGAAAGCAGTGACAGGATCGGTCCAAGTCAGCATGGATTTATGAAAGGGAAATCATGCTTGACAAATCTGCCAGAATTTTTTGAGGATGTAACTAGCTGGGTGGATTAGGGAGAACCAGTGGATGTGGTGTATTTGGACTTTCAAAAGGCTTTTGACAAGGTCCCACACAAGAGATTAGTGTGCAAAATTAAGGCACATGGTATTGGGGGTAATGTATTAACGTGGATAGAGAACTGGTTGGCAGACATGAAGCAAAGAGTGGGAATAAACGGGTCCTTTTCAGAATGGCAGGCAGTGACTAATGAGGTGCCGCAGGGTTCAATGCTAGGATCCCAGCTATTTACAATATACATTAATTATTTAGATGAAGGAATTGAATGTAATATCTCCAAGTTTGCAGATGACACTAAGCTGGGTGGCAGTGCGAGCTGCGAGGAGGATGCTAGGAGGCTGCAAGGGGACTTGGACAGGTTAGGTGAATGGACAAATGCATGGCAGATGCAGTATAATGGGATAAGTGTGAGGTTACCCACTTTGGTTGCAAAAACAGGAAGGCAGAATATTATCTGCATGGTGACAGATTAGTAAAAGGGGAGGTGCAACGAGACCTGGGTGTCATGGTACATCAGTCATTGAAGGTAGACATGCAGGTACAGCAGGCTGTAAAGAAGGCAAATGGCATGCTGGCCTTCATAGTGAGGGGATTTGAGTATAGGAGCAGGGAGGTCTTACTGCAGTTGTACAGGGCCTTGGTGAGACCACACCTTGAGTATTGTGTGCAGTTTTGGTCTCCTAATCTGAAGAAGGACATTCTTGTTATCTGAGGGAGTGCAGCGAAGGTTCACCAGACTGATTCCCGGGATGGCAGGACTGACATATGAGAAAAGACTGGATCGACTAGGCTTATATTCACTGGAATTTAGAAGAATGAAAGGGGATCTCATAGAAACATATAACATTCTGACGGGATTGGACAGATTAGATGCAGGAAGAATGTACCCGATGTTGGGGAAGTCCAGAACCAGGGATCACAGTCTAAGGATAAGGGGTAAGCCATTTAGGACCGAGATGAGGAGAAACTTCTTCACTCAGAGAATTGTGAACCTGTGGAATTCTCCACCACAGAAAGTTGTTGAGGCCAGTTAGTTAGATATATTCAAAAGGGAGTTAGATGTGGCCCTTATGGCTAAAGGGATCAAGAATGCAGGAATTGGGTACTGAAGTTGCATGATCAGCCATGATCATATTGAATGGTCCTGCAGGCTCGAAGGGCCGATGGTCTACCCCTGCACCTACTTTCTATGTTTCTATGTTTCTATGTTAAGTGCAACACAATTAAGACTCAATAGCTATGCATAAAGTGGAAAAAAATTACTTCCAGAAAGGAAATGTCAATTGAACAAGAATTTAAATTTTGAAGCCCATAACTCTGATTAACTTTAGAGGAAGAATTCTCGAAAACCAACATTTTCACACTAACATACAAAATGTGCTAAATTTTTCAGCTAATGTTCTCAGCTAATAGTTTCAGATAAAAATCTTTGGAAAGCTGGACCAGATTTCGCCACAAACATCGGGATGATAGTAATGAAAATGTAACTTTGCTCAAATGGTTGTAATTTAAATTAGCAAAGAAACCAAGTTAGTTTCGTCACATTTATTGCTTCCCAACACAGCATTTATTGCCCATCCCTAATTGCCCTGAGAAGGTGGTGGTGAGCTGTCTTATTGAACCGCTATAGTCCTTGTGATGAATGTACTCTCACATTGCTGCTAGGGAGGGAATGACAGGATTTTGACCCAGCGACAATGGAATGGCGATATATTTTCAAGTTAGGTGATGTGTGACTTGGAGGGGAACTTGGAGGCGGTGGTGTTCTCATGCTCCTTTAAGAAAATAAGAACATAAGAACATTAGAAATAGGAGCAGGTGTAGGCCATACAGCCCCTCAAGCATGCTCCGCCATTTAATATGATCATGGCTGATCCAATCATGTACTCAGGTCCTCTTCACTGCCCGCTCTCCATAACCCCTTATTCCCTTATCAGTTAGGAAACTGTCTATCTCTGTCTTAAATTTATTCAATGTCCCAGCTTCCACAGCTCTCTGAGGCAACAAATTCCACAGATTTACAACCCTCAGAGAAGAAATTCCTCCTCATCTCAGTTTTAAATGGGTGGCCCATTATTCTAAGATTATGCCCCCTAGTTCTAGTCTCCCCCATCAGTGGAAACATCCTCTCTGCATCCACCTTGGCAAGCCCCCTCATAATCTTATACGTTTCGATAAGATCACCTCTCATTCTTCTGAATTTCAATGAGTAGATGCCCAACCTACTCAACCTTTCCTCATAAGTCAATCTCCTCATCCCTGGAATCAACCTAGTGAACCTTCTCTGAACTGCCTCTAAAGCAAGTATATCCTTTCTTAAATATGGAAACCAAAACTGCATGCAGTATTCCAGATGTGGCCTCACCAACACCCTGCATAACTGTAGCAAGACTTGCTTGCTTTTATACTCACTCCATCCGCTTTGCAATAAAGGCCAAGATTCCATTGGCCTTCCTGATCACTTGCTGTACCTGCATACTAACTGTTATGTATGCAACACTATATAACCAGTATTATACTGCCACCAGAGAGTGTACCCGTTGGAGTCCCAAGGGATCCCAGCATCTCTTAGGAGCACTGTATATAAGCAAGTCTCCCATGCTGTAGCAACACTCTGGAGTTAGAATAAAGGAACTAAGGTCACACTTACCCACACCTACAGTACTCAGTTACATTACTTTATTAAGAACATAACAACTGGCGACGAGATAATGAACCATCACGCGAAAATGCAGAGAACTGTTGGCACCCTGGAGAAATTCTCAGAAGGGGCTGATTGGGAGGCTTTCGTGGAGCAACTCGACCAATACTTCGTGGCCAACGAGCTGGAAGGGGACGAGAACGCTGCCAAACGAAGGGCGATCCTCCTCACTGTCTGCGGGGCAACAACCTAAGGCCTCATAAAGAATCTTCTAGCTCCGGTGAAACCAACAACCAAATTGTATGAAGAACTGTGTACGCTGGTCCGGGAGCACCTAAATCCGAACGGGAGCATTCTGATGGCAAGATATCGATTTTACACATGTCCACGGTCTGAAGGTCAGGAAGTGGCGAGCTACGTCGTTTAACTAAGGTGCCTTGCAGGACATTGCGAATTTGATGGATTCCTGGAGCAAATGCTAAGAGACTTTTTTGTGCTTGGCATTGGCCATGAGGTTGTTCTTCGCAAACTATTGACTGTTGAAACACCGAACCTGAACAAAGCCATAACGATAGCCCAGGCATTTATACCCACCAGCGATAACCCCAAACAAATTTCGCAGCATAAAGAGGTTTCGGCAAGTACTGTACACAAGGTAATGTCGCTTTCAGGCAGGAATGCATATGGCAGAACGTACCCGCCTGCAGCTGCACGACCTCAGATGACTCAGAGTCTGCCATCAAACGTTAATTTGAGGCAGTTGACACCTTGTTGGCGCGGCGGAGGTGATCATCGAGCCCATCAATGGCGCTTCAAACACTATGTGTGCAAAAGCTGTGGAACAATGGGACACCTTCAGCGAATGTGCAGACGAGCTGCAAACCCTGCAAACCACCACGTTGCAGAGGAAGATCGATCCATGGCGGATCAAACTGAACTAGAAACTCGAACCAAGGAGGCAGAAGTGTATGGGGTACACATCTTCACCACGAAATGTCCACCGATCATATTAAAAGTCGAACTGGACGGAATTCCAGTATCCATGGAACTGGACACGGGTGTGAGTCAGTCTATCATGAGCAAAAAGGCCTTTGACAGGCTGTGGTGCAACAAGGCACACAGGCCCAAGCTTAGCCCCATTCCTACCAAGCTGAGAACTTACACTAAAGGGCTGATCCCTGTAATTGGCAATGCAGCAGTAAAAGTCTCCTATGATGGAGCAGTGCACGAACTCCCACTATGGATTGTACCAGGAGATGGCCCCACACTGTTCGGCAGAAGCTGGCTGAGGAAAATCCACTGGAACTGGGACGACATCCGAGCGCTCTTGTCCGTCGACGACGCCTCATGTGCCTTGGTTCTGAGCAAGTTTCCGTCGTTGTTTGAGCCAGGCATTCGGAAGATTCTCGGGAGCGAAGGTGCAGATCCACTTGGTTCCCGATACATGACCCATCCACCACAAGGCACGGGCAGTGCCAAATATGATGCAAGAGAAAGTGGAAATCGAGCTGGACAGGCTGCAGCGAGAAGGCATCATCGCGCCGGTGAAGTTCAAGGAGTGGGCCAGTCCAATTGTTCCGGTCCTCAAGGGCGATGGCACGGTCAGAATTTGTGGGGACTATAAAGTAACAATTAACTGTTTTTCGCTGCAGGACCAGTATCCGCTACCCAAGGCAGATGACCTATTTGTGACCCTGCCCTGGCAGGAGAAATGACGTTCACCAAGTTGGACCTGACCTCGGCCTACATGACGCAGGAGCTGGTGGAATCTTCGAAAGGCCTCACCTGCATCAACACGCACAAAGGTCTGTTCATCTACAATAGATGCCTGTTTGGGCTTCGATCGGCCGCGGCTATTTTTCAAAAGAACATGGAGAGCCTGCTAAAGTCGGTTCCGCACACTGTGGTTTTCCAGGACGACATACTGGTCACAGGTCGGGACACCATCGAACACTTAAAGAACCTGGAAGAGGTTCTAAGTCAGCTAGATCGTGTGGGACTCAGGTTGAAATGCTCGAAGTGTGTTTTCCTGGCACCAGAGGTCGAGTTGTTCGGGAGAAGAATCACGGCAGACGGCATCAGACCCACTGACACCAAGACGGAGGCCATCAAGAACGCGCCGAGACCACAGAACGTGACGGAGCTGCGGTCGTTCCTGGGACTCCTCAATTACGTTGTTAATTTCCTACCCGGGTTAAGCACCTTGCTAGAACCTCTACATGTGTTGCTACGCAATTGAGCTGACTGGGTATGGGGGAAATCACAAGAGGCTGCTTTTGAGAAAGCCAGAAATCTGTTATGTTCCAACAAACTGCTTGTCCTGTATAACCCATGTAAACGGTTAGTGCTAGCTTGCGATGCAGCTTCGTACGGGGTCGGGTGTGTGTTACAACAAGCAAACGAATCGCCAATGCATCCCGGAGCTTGTCTAAGGCCAAAAGGGCCTACAGCATGAATGAAAAAGAAGCTCTGGCATGCATTTATGGGGTAAAAAAAATGCATTGGTATCTGTTTGGCCTTAAGTTTGAGTTCGAAACTGACCATAAGCCGCTCATATCGCTATTCGCAGAGAGCAAAGGGATTAATAGAAATGCCTCTGCTCACATCCAAAGAAGAGCACTCACACTGTCAGCATGTAACTGTGTAACTCGCCACAGGCCAGGCACAGAGAACTGTGCTAATGCTCTCAGTTGGCTACCACTGCTTACCACTGGGTTGGAAATGGCACAGTCTGCAGACTTGCTCTTGGTGATGGATGCATTTGAAAACGAAAAGTCACCCATTACGGCCCGCCAGATCAGGACCTGGACCAGCCAGGATCCCCTAATGTCCAATGTAAAAAACGGTGTCCTCCATGGGAGCTGGCCCAGCGTCCCAGCGGAGATGCTTGAAGAGATCAAGCCATTCCAGCAAAGACGAAATGTCCATACAGGCGGACTGTCTCTTGTGGGGTAATCGTGTGGTTTTTCCTAAGAAAGGCAGGGAAACGTTCATTCGCGACCTACACAGTACCCACCCAGGCATAGTAATGATGAAAGCTATAGCCAGACCCCATTTGTGGTTGCCAGGCATCGACTCAGATTTGGAGTCTTGCCTGCGCCAATGCAACACTTGCTCTCAACTGAGCAATGCATCCAGGGAGGCACCGCTAAGTTTGTGGTCATGGCCCTCCAAACCATGGTCTAGGATCCAAGTTGACTTTGCTGGCCCGTTTCTAAGCAACGTGTTTTTGGTTGTTGTGGATGCTTATTCAAAATGGATTGAGTGTGTAATAATGTCTGTAAGCACGTCCACTGCCACCATGTTTAGCACGCATGGCCTGCTTGACGTCCTTGTCAGCGACAATCGGCTGTGCTTCACCAGTGCTGAATTCAAAGAATTCATGACCCGCAATGGGATCAAGCACATCACATCTGCCCTGTTCAAGCGCGCATCCAACAGCCAGACAGAACGGGCAGTCCAAACTATCAAGCAAAGCTTGAAATGCGTGTTGGAAGGCTCCCTGCAGACCCGCCTGTCCCGAGTCTTGCTCAGCTACCGCACCAAACCCCACTCGCTCACGGGGATTCCCCCAGCCGAGCTGCTCATGAAAAGGGCGGTCAAAACAACGCTCTCTCTTGTCCACCCTGATCTCCATGATCACGTCGAGGACAGGCGCAAATTTTCAATGACCCTGTATTTGTACTCAACTATGGACATGGTCCCAAATGGCTTGCTGGCACTCTCAGAGCCAAAGAAAGGAGTAGGGTGTTTCAGGTCAAACTCGCAAATGGACTAATTTGCAGAAAGCATTTGGACCAAACCAAACTGCGATTCACAGACAGCACGAGCAACCCGAAGAAGACACTACCAACTTCGATCCTCCGGCACACACACAAGTGGCAACCGACATCACGGTTGACCACGAAGCTGAACGCACCATCCCAGCAGCCCAGCAAGGTCAGCTGCACAGCAGCCCAGCAAAGAACCAACCAACTCACCTACATCTGCATTTGTACTGAGACGATCGACTAGGGAGCGAAAGGCCCCAGATCGACTCACCCTGCAAATAAGAGTACTGTTGACTTTGGGAGTGGGTTTGTTGTTATGCATGCAACCCTATGTAACCAGTATTATACCACCACTAGAGGGCATACCTGTTGGAGTCCCAAGGAATCCCAGGAGCCCTTGGGAGCACTGGATCTTAGCAGGCCTCCCATGCTGTACCAACACTCTGGAGTTAGAATAAAGGAACTAAGGTCACACTTACTCATGTCTACAGTACTCAGTTACATTATTTTATTAAGAACATAACACTAACCTTTTGTGTTTCATGTACAACTACCCCCAAGTCCTGCTGGACTGCAGCACTTTGCAATTTTTCTCCATTTAAATAATAACTTGCTCTTTGATTCTTTCTGCCAAAGTGCATAACCTCACACTTTCCAACATTATACTCCATCTGCCAAATTTTTGCCCACTCTCTTAGGCTGTCTATGTCCTTTTACAGATTTTTTGTGTCCTCCTCACACATTGCTTTTCCTCCCATCTTTGTATCATCAGTAAACTTGGCTACGTTATACTCGGTCCCTTCTTCCAAGTCATTAATATAGATTGTAAATAGTTGGGGTCCCAGCACTAATCCCTGCAGTACCCCACTAGTTACTGATTGCCAACCTGAGGATGAACCATTTATCCGACTCTCCGTTTTCTGTTCGTTAGCCAATCCTCTATCCATGCTAATATATTATCTCCAACCCTGTGAACTTTTATCTTGTGCAGTAACCTTTTATGTGGCACCTTGTCAAATGCTTTCTGGAAGTCCAAATGCACCACATCCACTGGTTCCCCTTTATCCACCCTGTTCATTACAACCTCAAAGAATTCCATCAAATTTGTCAAACATGACTTCCCTTTCATAAATCCATGCTGACTCTGCCTGAACGAATTATGCTTTTCCAAATGTCCTGCTACTACTTCTTTAATAATGGACTCCAACATTTTCCCAACCACAGATGTTAGGTTAACTGCTCTATGGTTTCCTGCTTTTTGTCTGCCTCCTTTTTTAAATAGGGGTGTTACATTTGCAGTTTTCCATTCTGCTGGGACCTCCCCAGAATCCAGAGAATTTTGGTAAATTACAACCAATGCATCCATAATCCCTGCCCCTACTTCTCTTAAGACCCTAGGATGCAAGCCATCAGGTCCAGAGGATTTACCTGCCTTTAGTCCCATTATCTTACTGAGTACCACCTCCTTAGTGATTGTGATTGTGTTGAGTTCCTCCCCCCAATAGCCCTTTGACTATCTACTGTTGGGATAGTGTTAGTGTCCTCTACCGTAAAGACTGATACAAAATATTTGTTCAGAGTTTCTGCCATCTCCATGTTCCCCATTACTAATTCTCCAGTCTTGCCCTGTAAAGGACCAACATTAACTTTAGCCATTCTTTTCCTTTTTACATACCTACAGAAACTTTTGTTATCTGTTTTTATATTTCGTGCTAGTTTACTTTCATAGTCCATCTTTCCTTTCTTAATAATTTTTTAATCATTCTTTGCTGGCTTTTAAAAGCTTCCCAATCTTTTGTTTGCCCACTAGATTTGACCACTTTGTATGCTCTTGTTTTTAATTGGATACCGTCTTTTATTTCTTTAGTTAGCCACGGATAGCTATCTTTTCTCTTACATCCTTTCCTCCTCACTGGAATATATTTTTCTTGAGAGTTGTAAAATATCTCCTTAAATGTATGCCACCGTTCATCAACTGTCCTACACTTTAATCTATTTTCCCAGTCCACTTTAGCCAACTCTGCATTCATACTTTTGTAGTCTCCTTTATTTAAGCTTAGTAGCGCTGGTTTGAGATCCAACTTTCTCACCCTCCATCTGAATTTGAAATTCAACCATGCTATGATCACTCATTCCAAGGGGATCCTTTACTAGGAGATTGTTTATTAATCCTGTCTCATGTAAAGATATGTAAAGAGAAAAAGGTTAGTAAAGACAAACGTAGGTCCCCTGCAGTCAGAATCAGGGGAAGTCATAACGGGGAACAAAGAAATGGCAGACCAATTGAACAAGTACTTTGGTTCGGTATTCACTAAGGAGGACACAAACAACCTTCCGGATATAAAAGGGATCAGAGGGTCGAGTAAGAAGGAGGAACTGAGGGAAATCCTTATTCGTAGGGAAATTGTGTTGGGGAAATTGATGGGATTGAAGGCCGATAAATCCCCAGGGCCTGATGGTCTGCATCCCAGAGTACTTAAGGAGGTGGCCTTGGAAATAGCGGATGCATTGACAGTACTTTCCAACATTCCATAGACTCTGGATCAGTTCCTATGGAGTGGAGGGTAGCCAATGTAACCCCACTTTTTAAAAAAGGAGGGAGAGAGAAAAGAGGGATTTAGAGACCGGTCAACCGGTAGTGGGTAAAATGATGGAATCAATTATTAAGGATGTCATAGCAATGCATTTGGAAAGAGGTGACATGATAGGTCCAAGTCAGCATGGATTTGTGAAAGGGAAATCATGCTTGACAAATCTTCTGGAATTTTTTGAGGATGTTTGCAGTAGAGTGGACAAGGGATAACCAGTTGATGTGGTGTATTTGGACTTTCAGAAGGCTTTCGACAAGGTCCCACACAAGAGATTAATGTGCAAAGTTAAAGCACATGGGATTGGGGGTAGTGTGCTGACGTGGATTGAGAACTGGTTGGCAGACAGGAAGCAAGGAGTAGGAGTAAATGGGTACTTTTCAGAATGGCAGGCAGTGACTAGTGGGGTACCGCAAGGTTCTGTGCTGGGGTCCCAGCTGTTTACATTGTACATTAATGATTTAGATGAGGGGATTAAATGTAGTATCTCCAAATTTGCAGATGACACTAAGTTGTATGGCAGTGTGAGCTGCGAGGAGGATGCTATGAGGCTGCAGAGTGACTTGGATAGGTTAGGTGAGTGGGCAAATGCATGGCAGATGAAGTATAATGTGGATAAATGTGAGGTTATCCACTTTGGTGGTAAAAACAGAGAGACAGACTATTATCTGAATGGTGACAGATTAGGAAAAGGGGAGGTGCAACGAGACCTGGGTGTCATGATACATCAGTCATTGAAGGTTGGCATGCAGGTACAGCAGGCGGTGAAGAAAGCAAATGGCATGTTGGCCTTCATAGCGAGGGGATTTGAGTACAAGGGTAGGGAGGTGTTACTACAGTTGTACAGGGCCTTGGTGAGGCCACACCTGGAGTATTGTGTACAGTTTTGGTCTCCTAACTTGAGGGAGGACGTTCTTGCTATTGAGGAAGTGCAGCGAAGGTTCACCAGACTGATTCCTGGGATGGCGGGACTGACATATCAAGAAAGACTGGATCAACTGGGCTTGTATTCACTGGAGTTCAGACGAATGAGAGGGGATCTCATAGAAACATTTAAAATTTTGACGGGTTTAGACAGGTTAGATGCAGGAAGAATGTTCCCAATGTTGGAGAAGTCCAGAATCAGGGGTCACAGCCTAAGGATAAGGGGTAAGCCATTTAGGACCGAGATGAGGAGAAACTTCTTCACCCAGAGAGTGGTGAACCTGTGGAATTCTCTACCACAGAAAGTTGTTGAGGCCAATTCACTAAATATATTCAAAAAGGAGTTAGATGTAGTCCTTACTACTAGGGGGATTAAGGGGTAGGGCGAGAAAGCAGGAATGGGGTACTGAAGTTGCATGTTCAGCCATGAACTGATTGAATGGCGGTGCAGGCTCCAAGGGCCAAATGGCCTACTCCTGCACCTATTTCCTATGTCTATGTTTCTATCACACAGGACCAGATCTAAATTAGCCTGCCCCCTGGTTGGTTCCATTACATACTGCTCAAGGAACCTGTGAAATGCCTAATGTAACCATGTCTGTTGAAACCACAGGGTGCACCAGTGCCGCTACAAAGACTATACCTGCAAGGGCTGCAAAGAAACAGGACACCTTCAGAGAATGTGCAGAAAAGGCTTTACACACCGCGTCTCTGATAAGTTGGCGAATCACCGAGGCTCTGACACAGATGAAGATGAAGCTGCTCAAACCCTGGGAGAAGAGTATGAAATCTTTACCTGCTTCACCGGAAGTTTTCCGTGGATGATGGAAGTGGACATCGATGGGGTCCCAGTCTCCATGGAGATTGACACAGGGGCGAGCCAGTGTGTGATGAGCCAAAAGACCTTTGAAAACATTTGGAGGAATCCTGCCACTCGATCAAAACTGTCTCCTGTCCAGGCAAAGCTGCTCACCTATACCAAAGGTAAAATCCAAATCATTGGCAGTGTAGATGTCCAGGTCTCCCAGGGCGGCGTGTTGCATAAACTCCCTCTGCGGATTGTAGCCAGCGACAGTTTCACGCTGCTGGGCAGGAATTGGATGAACCAGGTCCACAAGTGGCCTTGTGGAAGAAAAGAGCACCACAGCCTATCTACAGCAAGACCACAAAATGGCTGCAGCACCACAAGCATGTGGAAGAAAAGAGCACCACAGTCTATATGCAGCAAGACCACAAAATGGCTGCAGCACCACAAGCAGCAGACCTGTAATCAAAATGGCCTCCTCCATGCCACGAGTCAACATGGAGGAGCATCATGTGACATTGAGCGGCCAATCGGATTTGAAGGCTCCCTTAAAGGAGACCGGTAACCAAAAAAAATTCCAACTATTTGAGTACACAGACTTTAAAGCTAAAGATGCAATTAAAGGGTGCAAGTATGAAAATGTATGCAATGTAACCATGAATTGTCATACTGGTTTAACTAATGTGACTGATGAGATGAATACAGGTGTCAGTAAGGTTAAGAACAAGTTTATTATCCGTAACAGTAATGATAGAGATTGTGAAATGCCGAATGTAACCATGTCTGTTGAAACCAGGACACCCAAAAGTGATGCAAATGCTAGAATGTATAATGCAGGCTCGACTATGTGTGATCAGAACCAAGGTGTCATGTAGACCGGTAGGACACTGCCAAAGGACATTGGGTCCTACAGGGACCATGCTGATGCCAATGGAATTCCCCCTGTGGGAGACCCCCAGGTCCAGCAGGCTACCTGACCATGTAGCCTGGACCTTTGGAACGAATGTGATGCCCCTTGCAGGACACACACACAGGCAGTGGGAGCACACCCACTACAGGAACAGTGGTCAATGGGCAGCCCAGCCACCACCAATGGCAACCTGCACCAGACCAGCCCTACAACCCCTGGCCATCAGGGCCAACACCAGGAGCATGAGGCCAATACCCTCCAACTTCCCTGGCAAACCTTGGGATGACCTGACCCTCATCCCCATTGGTGGACAAAGAGCCCACCCAGTCTTGTGGCCCTGCTCACCACCCCAAAACTACCCACATCACAGTGTATACACACCACCCACTGCTGCCGTGGCTACCTCCCCGAGGGATCCCGCAACAGTGACACCCACTTGGTTTGTGTGTGAGGGAGGAGAAATGGACGAGACCAGCCTCAAGCACAGGGGTCACACCTGGCAATCACACAACCCTCACCACAACCTCCCATAGCCCACCACTGATCACCTCCCCCGGTCATAACAACAAGGATATGAAAAATGCTCAGGGGGGAGTATTGTTGTGTATGCATGCCTGTTCACTGTGTGATGTTTGTAACACTGTTATGCTACATTGAATGTACCCTTGTACTGTACACACCTTACCGGTACACCAGAGGGTGCTGTTGCTGGAGACCCAAGGGTTGCCTGCACACGGCAGATAACCCAGTATAAAAGGGAACACACAGCTTGTTGTCTGCACTCAGGAGCTGCTAATAAAGGACTGCAGGTCTGCACAGTTTAAGTACCATACCCTGCCTCGTGGAGTCATTACTAAAGGTGCCTACATACACCACAGAACCCGTCTCTTATACACTCTATGAACTCTTCCACAAGGCTACCCAGACCAATTTGATTTGTCCAATCAATGTGAAATTTAAAATCACCCATGATTATTGCTGTTCCCTATTTACATGCCTCCACTATTTCCCTGGTTTATATTCCGACCAACTGATTTGCTACTGTTAGGGGCATATAGACGACGTCCACCAGTGACTTTTTCCCCTTATTATTCCTTATCTCCACCCAAACTGTTTCAAGATCCTGATCTTTTGAGCCAATATCATTTCTCACTATTGCAGTGATTCCATCCTTTATCAATAGAGCTACCCCCCTCCTTTTCCTTTCTGTCTGTTTTTCTGGATTGTCAAGTACCCCTGAATATTTAGCTCCCAGTCCTGGTCACCTTGCAACCACATCTCTGTAATGGCTATCAGATCATACCCATTTGTATCTATTTGTGCCATCAACTCATCTATTTTGTTATGAAATGCTACGTGCATTTAGACAAAGAGCCTTTAAATTTGTTTTTTTACCCTTTTTTCCTGCTTGTTTCCTCTTTCCTTCAAACTCGCTCCCTTTATTTTAGCTTTCTAATTCCAGCTTTACTCCCCTCCCTACTAAATCTATTTTCAGGTTCCTATCCCCCTGCCAAGCTAGTTTAAACTCTCCCCAACAGCACTGGCAACCCCCCTCCATGAGGATATTGGGCCCAGCTCTGTTGAGGTGCAACCCGTCCGGCTTGTACAGGTCCCACCTCCCCCAGAAGTGGTCCCAATGCCTCAGGAATCTAAAGCCTTCCTGCCTGCACCATCTCTCCAGCCATGCATTCATTTGCTCTATCCTCCTGTTTCTGTACTCACTAGCTCGTGGCACCGGGAGTAATCCGGAGATTACTACCTTTGAGGTTCTGCTTTTTAATTTCTCTCCTAGCTCCCTAAACTCTGCCTGCAGGACCTCATCCCTCTTTCTACCTATGTCATTGGTTGCGATATAGACTACGACCTCTGGCTGTTCACCCTCTCCCCCTAGAATGTCTTGCAGCCGCTCGGTGACATCCTTGACCCTGGCTCCAGGGAGGCAACATACCATCCTGGAGACACATCTGCGGTCACAAACGCCTGTCTGCTCCCCTGACTAGCGAATCCCTTACCACTATAGCTCTTCTATTCTTCTTCCTCCCCCCCTGTGCAGCTGAGCCACCCGTGGTGCCGTGGATTTGGCTCTGCGTGCACTCCCCAGAGCCACCATCGTCCTCACCGGTACTCAGAACAGAGTAACAGTCCTCCTCTTCTGTCTGGCGGTCACCCATCCCTCTCTGCCTACACACGCTTAAGCTGCGGGTGACCACCTCAAGAAACGTGCTATCCACGTATCTCTCAGTCTCGCGGATGCACCGCAGTGACTCCAGCCGCCGCTCACGCTCGAAATCACGGAGCTCGAGTTGGTGCAGCTGGAGACACCTCCTGCACATGTGGTTGTCCTGGCTGCGTGAAGCATCCAGGATTTCTCACATGCCACAGGATGTGCAATCCACGGGACTGAGCTGCCCTGCCATCCCTCTAGTTACCCTCGCAACTATCAAGTAGAACTAAACTCTAAACCTTAGCAAAACACACCAAACTGCTACTCCACAAACAGCCGATTTAATTAATTAGTTTTCCTCAGATAATAAAGATCACTTATCTATTTAATTGCCGTTCCTAACTTACACCAACGCCAAGGTTTTTTAAAGAAAAGAAAAATACTCAGCAATCCACCAGCCAATCACTTACCTGCTTGGCTGTGACGTCACACTTCGATTTCGATTCTTTTTACTTTTTGTCCCTTACTGTTGTCGATGCTGGCCGCTCCTCTCGAACTGCTGCTCCTCCGACTGCCGGTATTAGGGGTAATGTACTGACGTGGATAGAGAACTGGTTAGCAGACAGGAAGCAGAGAGTCGGGATAAACGGGTCCTTTTTACGAATGGCAGGCAGTGACTAGTGGAATACCACAGGGCTCAGTGCTGAGACCCCAGCTCTTTACAATATACATTAATGATTTAGATGAAGGAATTGAGTGTAATATCTCCAAGTTTGCAGATGACACTAAACTGGGTGGCTTTGCGAGCTGTGAGGAGGTGGCTAAAAGGTTGCAGGGTGACTTGGACAAGTTAGATGTGTGGGCAAATGCATGGCAGATGCAGTATAATGTGGATAAATGTGAGGTTATCCACTTTGGGGGCAAAAGCACGAAGGCAGAATATTATCTGAATGGCGGCAGATTAGGAAAGGGGGAGGTGCAACGAGACCTGGATGTCATGGTTCATCAGTCATTGAAAGTTGGCATGCAGGTACAGCAGGCGGTGAAGAAGGCAAATGGTATGTTGGCCTTCATAGCTAGGGGATTTGAGTATAGGAGCAGGGAGGTCTTACTGCAGTTGTACAGGGCCTTGGTGAGGCCTCACCTGGAATATTGTGTTCAGTTTTGGTCTCCTAATCTGAGGAACGACGTTCTTGCTATTGAGGGAGTGCAGCGAAGGTTCACCAGACTGATTCCCGGGATGGCGGGACTGACATGTGAGGAGAGACTGGATCAACTGGGCCTTTATACACTGGAGTTTAGAAGGATGAGAGGGGATCGCATAGAAACTTATAAGATTCTGCAGGACTAAACAGGTTAGATGCGGGAAGAATATTCCCAATGATGGGGAAGTCCAGAACCAGGGGACACAGTCTTAGGATAAGGGGTAGGCCATTTAGGACTGAGATGAGGAGAAACTTCTTCACTCAGAGAGTTGTTAACGTGTGGAATTCCCTACCACAGAGAGTTGTTGACGTCAGTTCTGTCATGTATTCAACTATCATTGTAACCCATGTATAAACTGACCTAAGTTGTACACTGTGAGAACACTGACCACTAGGTGGTGAACTTGTGGGAGACACTCCTAACCTGGACTTTCAGGTACAAAAGGGGAAGCTCCACCCACCTTCTTCACTTCAGTGCTGGTTAATAAAGGTTATTGGTCACAGAGTGACCTTCTCTCAAGTATGGGCCTCATGTGCATTTGTACTGTATAGTAAGGACATATTATTGGTGACGAGAAACTGGGATTTATACCACGCGAGTATGGCCACTAGCAGCACAGACGAGAGGTACTGTGTTGGTGATGATTGGGATGATTTTATTGAGAGACTACAGCAAAGTTTCATCGCTAAGGAATGGCTGGGACAGGATTCGGCCGACAAACACAGGGCTCATCTCCTGACGGTTTGTGGATCCAGGATGTACTCCCTGATGAAGGACCTTCTAGTGCCAGAGAAGCCGGCGGACAAGACTTTTGAAGAGCTCAGTAAGTTGATGGGGGAACACTTTAAACCGGCGAGCAGCATGCACATGGCGAGGCACCGGTTTTACACGCACCGGCGGCGAGAAGGGCAAAGCGTTCCAGACTTCGTGGCAGACCTCCGGCGACTGGCGAGCCTATGTAAGTTCCCAGATGCATGCAGAGCGGAGATGCTGCGAGACTTTTTTATTGAGGGCATCGGGCACGCTGGGGTTTTCAGGAAATTGATTGAGACCAAAGACTTGACCCTGGAAATGGCGGCTTTGATGGCCCAGACATTTATCTCGGGAGAGGAAGAGACCAGAATGATGATTGACAAAAATCTTGGTTTAAATGCAGCAAATGGACAGGGAGTCAATATTGTTAACTTGGCACACAGTTCTCCAGGCAGACAGGGGCAATCGGACATGCCCGAGCACATAGTAGAACCCAACATTCAACAGAGACAATGGCTAGCTGAACGGCGATTCATGCCATCGCAAGGGACAATGCGGGCAGTAATGGGGCCATCAACACCTGTCAATGGTGCGCTTAAGGACAGTTACAGAGACAGTCAGAGACGATCGACTGGTAATGGACCTTTTGTTTCCAACAACGGCTCAATGTTGGAGGTGTGGAGGCAAACACACAGCCAGAGCTTGCAGGTATCAGCAATATACCTGCAGAAACTGCAACGTCAGCGGTCCTTTGGCGCGTATGTGAAGGAAGCCTGCAGCCAGGTTGATGTACAAGGAGGACGGGCCTGATGTAAGTCCTACGAGGCCAAATGGACTTTGGGGGAAATCGCTGGAAGCTGAAGTTCAGCGAGTTCATGTGGAGCACATATACAGTCCATAGACCAGGATGCCACCGATAATGATGAAAATGCTCCTCAATGGCATCCCAGTATCAATGGAGTGAGACACGGGAGCCAGCCAGTCCCTGATGAGTATCAAACAGTTCGACAAGTTGTGGGTGTCCAAGGCCAGGAGGCCAAAATTAGTGCCAATTGACGCACAGCTACGGACATATACAAAGGAGATCATTCCGGTGCTCGGCAGCGCCACGGCAGTCGTGACCCACAAAGATTCGGAGAACAGGTTGCCACTCTGGATTGTCCCGGGGGACGGTCCCGCACTGCTGGGGAGGAGTTGGCTTGTTGTCATGAACTGGAAATGGGGCAATGTCAATGCAATTTCTTCTGTGGAGCGAATATCATGCTCACAGGTCCTGGACAAATTTGATTCACTATTTCAACCCGGCATTGACACCTTCATGGGACCAAGGTAGTGATTCACATAAACCCGGACGCCAGGCCAGTACACCACAAGGCCAGAGCGGTGCCGTACGTGATGTGGGAAAAGATAGAAGGCGAATTGGACCGCCTGCTGAGGGAAGGCATCATCTTGCCAATCGAATTCAGTGACTGGGCGAACCCGATTGTGCCGATGCTCAAGGCGGATGGGTCAGTCAGGATATATGGTGATTACAAGGCCACCATCAATCGGGTGTCACTCCAAGACCAGTACCCGCTACCGAGAGCGGAGGACCTCCTTGCGACGCTATCCGGTGGCAAATTTTTTCAAAATTGGACCTGACCTCAGCTTACATGACCCAGGAGCTGGCTAGTGAGTCAAAGAAGCTGACCACCATCACGACACACAAGGGGTTGTTTGAGTACAACAGATGTCCATTCGTGATTCGCTCGACTGCCGCGATCTTTCAACGAAACATGGAAAGCCTCCTCAAGTCGATTCCAAGGACGATGGTTTTTCAAGACGACATCCTCATCACGGGTTACGATACTGAAGAACACCTCCACAACCCGGAGGAGGTGCTACACAGACTGGACCGGGTAGGGCTGCGACTGAAAAAGGCGAAGTGCATCTTCCTAGCTCCAGAGGTAGAATTCCTGGGGATGAGGGTAGCAGCAGACGGGATCAGACCTACTGCGTCCAAAATGGAAGCGATCCAGAGAGCACCCAGACCCCGTAACATGACGGAGCTGCATTTGTTCCTGGGGCTCCTGAACTATTTTGGTAACTTTCTTCCCAAATTGAGCACTCTGTTAGAGCCGCTACACATGCTCCTATGCAAAGGTTGCGAATGGGTCTGGGGGGACAGCCAGGAAAGGGCTTTTGATCGAGAACGCAATTTGTTATGCTCCAACAATCTGTCAATTGCCAGGTCATACGTTTGGTGGCCAGGGATAGATGCAGACCTGGAACTTTGTGTAAGAAACTTGTTTTAACGTGCGAGTCGTCGTCCTATGGGGTCGGGTATGTGTTGCAGCATGTTAATGCCAAGGGTCAGTTACAGCCGGTAACTTATGCCTCCAGAAGTTTGTCCCAGGCAGAAAGAGGCTACGGGATGGTAGAAAAGGAAGCGCTTGCATGTGTATATGCAGTAAAAATAATGCACCAGTACCTGTTTGGCAGGAAATTTGAGCTGGAGACAGATCACAAACCCCTAACGTCCCTTTTGGCCGACAACAAGGCCATAAATGCAAATGCGTCGGCCCGCATACAGAGGTGGGCACTCACGTTAGCCGCCTATGACTATACAATTCGGCCCAGACCGTGCACTGAAAACTGCGCCGATGCACTCAGCAGGCTCCCACTAGCCACCACTGAGGGGGCAACTGAGCATGCTGCTGAGATGGTCATGGCTGTTGAAGTTTTCAAAAGCGAAGGTTCACCCATGACAGCCCGCCAGATCAAAGTGTGGACAAATAGAGACCCGCTACTGTCTTTATTCAAGAAATGTGTCCTGAATGGGGACTGGGCAGCCACGTACGGGGCATGCCCTGAATAATTCAAAACATTTCACAGGCGCAAGGATGAACTCTCGATTCAGGCCGATTGCCTACTATGGGGAAACCGAGTAGTCATGCTCCAGATGGGCAGAGAGGTGTTCATCCGAGAACTCCACAATGAGCACCCGGGCATTGTCATGATGAAGGCAATTGCCAGGTCATACGTTTGGTGGCCAGGGATAGATGCAGACCTGGAACTTTGTGTTCGCAGGTGCAACACGTGTGCCCAGATGGGCAATGTGCCCAGGGAAGCCCCCCTTAGCCCCTGGTCCTGGCCCGCCAAGCCATGGTCATGCATCCATGTGAACTACGCAGGTCCTTTCATGGGAAAAATGTTTTTGGTTGTAGTAGACGCCTACTCCAAATGGATCGAGTGTGACATTCTCAATTCAAGCACATCCTCTGCCACTGTCGAAAGTCTACGGGCAATGTTCGCCGCCCATAGTCTACCAGACGTCTTGGTCAGCGACAATGACCCGTGATTCACAAGCATTGAATTCCAGCACTTCATGGCAGGAAATGGTATCAATCATGTCAGAACTGCACCGTTCAAGCCAGCCTCAAACGGCCAGGCGGAACGAGCAGTGCAGATAATCAAACAGGGGATGCTCAGAATCCAAGGAGGTTCCCTACAAAGCCGCTTATCACGCCTCCTGTTGGCCAATAGATCCCGACCACACTCGTTCACAGAGGTTCCACCCGCAGAGCTGCTAATGAAAAAGACGCTCAATACCAGGTTATCCCTTATACACCCCACCATGAAAGAAATTGTTGAGAGTAGGCACCGGTCACAATGTGACTACCATGATGGGAATGCGAGGGCGGGATGTATTGATGTCAATGACCCTGTCTTTGTCCTCAACTACGCCGCAGGGCCCAAATGGCTCGCAGGCACTGTGATTGCTAAAGAGAGGAATAGGATTCTGATAGTTAAGCTTACCAATGGACAAATCTGCCGCAAACACACGGATCAAACAAAAAGGAGGTTCAGCAACCCCATAGAAGAAGCAGAGGAAGAACACGATATAGAGTTCACTCCACCACAGGTGACCGAACACTGGAACCAAGTGAAGGAGAGCCCAGTCACTGTGGGCAGTCTGGACAGGCCTGAGGCACCGCAAACAGCAGACACTCAGGCCAGCGCCCAACAACCGGAGGTCCAACTCAGGCACACTACAAGGGAGCGTAAACCACCAGAGAGACTTAACCTGTGATCCCAATAAGACTTTGGTGGGGGAGGTGATGTCATGTATTCAACTGTCATTGTAACCCATGTATAAACTGACCTAAGTTGTACACTGTGAGAACACTGACCACTCTGTGGTGAACTTGTGGGAGACACTCCTAACCTGGACTTTCAGGTATAAAAGGGGAAGCTCCACCCACCTTCTTCACTTCAGTGCTGGCTAATAAAGGTTACTGGTCACAGAGTGACCTTCTCTCAAGTATGGGCCTCGTGTGCATTTGTACTGTATAGTAAGGACATATTAAGTTCATTGGATATATTCAAGAGGGAGTTAGATATGGCCCTTATGGCTAAGGGGATCAAGGGGTATGGAGAGAAAGCAGGAAAGGGGTACTGAGGGAATGATCAGCCATGATCTTATTGAATGGTGGTGCAGGCTCGAAGGGCCGAATGGCCTACTCCTGCACCTATTTTCTATGTTTCTATGTTTCTATGTTTCTATGCCCTGGATGGTGTCTAACTTTTTGAGTGTTGTTGGAGCTGCACAGATCAAGGCAAGTGGAGAGTATTCCTTCACAGTCCTGACTTGTGCCTTGTAGATGGTAGAAAGGCTTTGGGGAGTCAGAGGGGAGACACTTGCCATAGAATATCCAGCCTCTGACCTGCTCTTGTTGCCACAGTATTTATGTGGCTTGTCCAGTTAAGTTTCTGGTCAATGGTGAACTGCATTAAAAGGTATGATGGTAGACGAGCAATGGCTAGCATTTAAAGAATACATAATTTACAACAAATATACATTCCTTTAAGGCACAAAAACTCCACTGGAAAAGTGGTCCAACCGTGGCTAACAAGAGAAGTTCAAGATAGTATTAGATCAAAGGATTATAATGCCAAAAAGAGTAGTAAACCTGAGGATTTGGAGGATTTTAGAATTCAGCAAAGGAGGACCAAGAAATTGATAAAGAAAGGGAAAATAGAATATGAGAGTAAACTAACGAGAGACATAAAAACAGAGTGTAAGAGCTTCAATAGGTATGTAAAAAGGAAAAGATTAGCAAAAATAAATGTGGGTCCCTTATAGGCTGAGACAGGAGAAATTATAATGGAGAATAAGGAAATGGCAGAGAAATTAAACAAATACTTTGTGTCTGTCTTCACGGAAGAAGACGCAAAAACACTCCTAGAAATAGTGGAGAACCAAGGGTTTAGGAAGAATGAAGAACTGAAAGAAGTTAGTATTAGGTTAAAAAAATTATACTGGAGAAATTAATGGGACGCAAAGAAAATAAATCCCTATCATTTCTCAGCGATTTTCTCGGTGGTACAGCTGTTTTTCCGCCCAGCGAAAGTTTCCCCTTAAGTTTTTTTATGGTATCGCCCACATCTGAACAAGCCCGCCGGGACCAAACCGCCTACGTGCAACGCCGAGAACAACTGCCAAGGTGTAAGTTTGGCCTCAACCGCCGATGTCCAGATCGCTGAGAGAACCACCCTGTAAAACTGCTTAAACAGGGCAGTCGGTGAGTACTCTGCAAAGAAAGGTAAGTTAAAGGTTCTTTATTTTTTAAAATTTTAAAACAGCGATTAGGTATAAAAGTGTCTTGGGAATGCTTTGTACGTTTTTATTTTTTTTTATTGAAAATTTAAAAAAAAAAGTTTTCCTCCCTCCCTAGGCCCAACCGCAGCCTCGGACTAAATTTTAAATACTTACCATCCATTCCGGTAACAACCGCCCATGTTACTAAGTTTCCACTTAACCGCCAAGAAAACCACCGACAATGAAGGTGCAACGCCCATTTTCTCGCCGGGCGATTAGTTGTAATTACTTTAAACATAAAAATGGAAATTCTCACCAGCATTACTCACTGAACGTTAACGGTTCTTCTCAGTGGGCAATCGGGCGTTGAGGGGCTCATAGGAAAGTCTAGCCCTAAAACATAATTCATTGTGTGTGATGCGATTTGAGATGCTTTGATGATGTGATAAGGTAAATTACAAATGCTAGTACATCTTTCTTCTTTGTTTGTGAAGAAACTGAGTGACTCTTAACCCTGGGTGATTTTAATCTTCATCTCAGTTCCCCTGGCCCACCTGCTTTTAAATTCTCTACCTGCCTGTTATTCCTAAACCTCTCGCTCCACATAAACTCTCCTACATATTCACGGCCAGCCTCTCAGAACTTGAAATATCCCGTGGCCTCTCAACTGCCATAGTCTCAACTCAAGTGCCAGCTGTGGCTCAATGGTAGCATCCTCACCTCTGAGTCAGAAGGTTGTGGGTTCAAGTCCCACTCCAGGGACTTGAGCTGGCAGTGCTGCAGGAAGTGCTGCACCTTCGGAGGTGTCTTTTGGATAGAATGTTGAATTCTGCTCTCTCAGGTGGACGTAAAAGATCCCATGGCATTATTTCGAAGAAGAGCAGGGGAGTTATCCTTGGTGTTCTGGCCAATATTTATACCTCGATCAACATCACTAAAACAGATTATCTGGTCATTATCACATTGCTGTTCATGGGAGCTTGCTGTGCACAAATTGGCTGCCGTATTTCCTACATTATAGCAGTGATTACACTTCAAAAAGTCCTTTGGGTTGTCTGGTGGTCGTGAAAGACGCTATATAAATGCACGTCTATCTTTCCATTTCTTGGTCCTTAACAAGACCATCTCTAACTACTTCCTTGTCTCTTCCACCACCCATATTCCCCCCATCCCTTTCCAGTGTACTTCCTTCTCTATCCGCCACCATCAAAAACTGCTCGACTCTCATATTTGCACTCTTGTTAAACGGAGAATGGAGTCTTTAATTTTGTGGCTGTAATGCAAAGCTGGAAATTAAATAAAAGGCAAAAATGCCTTGGACTGTTTAAGAGTGCTAGTAGTTGAATTTTCCCTTGGGACTATTTTGGATGGGTGAAGAGAGCACACATACCCAGTCCTGTGCTAAATGGACAGAAAATCAAGCCAGGTTTCATTTAAATCCATTATGCTATTTAATTAAATGTTACGACTTAATATTTAAAAGATGCTGAACTGTGTGAATAGTGAGAATTAACATTATTGCTGAAGTGCAAGTAAGCCAAGCTTGTTAACCACAAAGGGAGATGCTTGTCTTGTACAGGAAGCACCTGCCATACTGTTCAACACAGTGATAAAACTGCCAAATGTTTTTTGGAAATGCAACACATTGTAATCATTTGTGTGCAGAAAGTCCATAGATTAGAAAATGGAGCTTATTTGCCTTTTGAGGTGAGATGAAGTTGGGAATTTGGCACCAATTTAACAAAGTTTTAAATTTTGAAGGTGCATTTTGTGTCACGTGTGTCACAAGGGCCGGATAGATCAATGTGCAGTGGATTGACAGCACAAATGTCTCAACTGTTTTCTGAGATACATTTTTCTGATGCTAGACATTCCTGTTACCGTGTAAACTTGGAGTAATTAGTGGCTTGTAAGTGTTTCCCATGAACGGATTCACATTCATATCTGATATCTGCGAATAGCACATTTATTCTGTGTGATCTCCCAACACGGCAGGCTGCCTGAAGCACCTTTCACATGAGACCCGTTTAAAGCCTCCAAGGGTCATTTAAATGACTGCATTCTCACTTATAATGTGAGGAATGGGGTTTGAAGTGCAAATTTCCTGATCAATGATCATGCACATCTAGATTTGCCAATGCTGAGCTGGAGCTCATGCTGCAGGGAGTGAGGGGCAGTCAAAGACACCCTCCAAAAAGTGACTGATACAGCAAACCCGGCAACCAATAGCTGACAATGTGATACCCAAAGGATCATTCCAACTGCGCAAGACTGCAGATCTGAATAAAGCTGCCACGATAAGGCACCTGAGCTGCTTTCTTTGCTAAAGTAGCTTTCCCAAGTATAAATATCACAACAAATGTGCAGGGCTACGGGGAAAGGATAGGGGAGTGGGACTAGCTGAAGTGCTCTTGCAGAGAGCGGAATGGGCTCGATGGGCCAAATGGCCTCCTTCTGTGCTGTGATCATTCTATGATTCTATTTTCTGTTATTCATTTAGTCCTGTGCCATCCAAAACATTCATACAGCCTTGGAGCCCTTTCGTCATTTACTATCATGAACATATTGCAGAATGCACAAATTCAAGCTGCAACTTACATCTGAAACTGTTGTTGCATTGACATTTTAAAGGGACTTCACACAGCAAATCCTTCCAACACAAACTAACTGCATGAAACATGTTAATTTATTAAATAAATAAAAATATTAATTTATTGGATTGGCAGCAACGTGGGCAATTGACTATCAATATATGGGCTCCTTAAACTTGCAACATCTTAAAACTACATCTTCGCTTGCAGGACAATGTGGCTCACAATAAAAACTAATAGGCTTGAACTGGAAGTGGGCACATAAATGACAAATTCTTCAATCCCTTCGAGGAGGTCATGTTTGATATAATTGGCTGAGAAGATTGGGAGGAGAGGTTAGGGTGGAACCAGAGGACTGCACAAAACTCCAGGCTAGTACCATCGTCTTGACTCTCTGTTTACTTATTCATATACAGGCACGCACTCAACCACAAAACACCAAAGTAAAGACTTGCATTTATATAGTGCCTATCATGATCACAGGACATCCCAAAGGGCTTTACAGCCAATTAAGTACTTTTTGAAGTGTAGTCATTGTTGTAATGTAGTAAATGCGGTAGCCAAATTGTGCACAGTAAGCTCCCACAAACAATAACCAGATAATCTTTTTTTCTCATGCAGCTCGCCTCTGTTCTAGCAGAGGAGGAATCTTCCTTCCCAACTTACACCTATTAAGCTTTTGATCATCATCATAGGCAGTCCCTCGAAATCGAGGAAGACTTGCTTCCACTCTAAAAGTGAGTTCTCAGGTGACGGTACAGTCCAATACGGGAATTACAGTCCTGTCACAGGTGAGACAGACAGTCGTTGAAGGAGTGGGTTGGGAGTCTGGTTTGCCGCACGCTCCTTCTGCTGTCTGTGCTTGGTTTCTGCATGTTCTTGGCGACAAAACTCGAGGTGCTCAGCGCCCTCCTGGATGCTCTTCCTCTACTTAGGGCGGTCTTGGGCCAGGGATTCCCAGGTGCTGGTGGGGATGTTGCACTTTATCAAGGAGGCTTTGAGGGTGTCCTTGAAACATTTCCTCTGCCCACCTGGGGCTCACTTGCCACGTAGGAGTTCTGAATAGAGCGCTTGCTTTGGGAGTCTCGTGTCAGGCACGCAGACAATGTGGCCCGCCCAATGGAGCTGGTCAAGTGTGGTCAGTGCCTCAATGGATTCACCACAGACCCAATCCATGTCCGGACTGGTATCAAGCAGGGCTGCATCATCGCGCCAACACTCTTCTCGATCTTCCTCGCTGCAATGCTCCATCTTATTCTCAACAAGCTCTGCGCTGGAGTGGAACTAAACTTTAGAACCAATGGGAACCTGTTCAACCTTGGTCGCCTCCAGGCTAGATCCAAGGTCGTCCCGTCCTCTGTCATTGAACTACAGTACGTGGATGACGTTGCATCTGCACACATTCAGAGGCTGAACTCCAAGCCATCGTCAACATCTTCACCGAGGCGTACGAAAGCATGGGCCTTACACTAAACATCCATAAGTCAAAGATCCTCCACCAACCTGACCCCGCCGCACAGCACTGCCCCCCGGTCATCAAAATCCAAGGTGTGGCCTTGGACAACATGGACCATTTTCCATACCTCGGGAGCCTACTGTCAGCAAGGGCAAACATCGATGACGAGGTCTATGATGAAGCTGTTATGTGAATGCTTTTCCAAGAATTTGTCATATAATCCTAGAAAATCACGAAATTTTTGCTTTACACTGAGGTCTTTCCCCTTGAACATTGTTAAGCTGGTCAAAGTCAACACTTTTGCCATGTTTGCAGCCATCCCATCATCCACTCTCTCTGGCTGGTAACTATAACAATCATGTCAAACTGGTCTTCATCCTCCTCCTCCGCTTTTTCTTCCTCTTCAACTCTTGGGCCTAGAAATTTGAGGGTTTGGTGCCAGCAGTTAAGGACCATTTTGAATAAAAATATGGCACCTGCTTCGCTTCTGACCACTTAGAATTTTACAGCATAGAAGGAGGCCAGTCGGCTCATTGTGTCCGTGCCGGCCGACAAAGAACTATCCAGCCTAATCCCGCTTTCCAGTAGTTATCTGTAGCCTTGTAGGTTATGGCACCTCAAGTGCATATCCAAGTACTTTTTAAATGCTATGAGGTTTTTTACCTCCACCACCCTTTCAGGCAGTGAGTTCCAGACTCCACCACCCTCTGGGTGTAAACATTTCTCCTCAAATTCCCTCTAAACCTCCTACTACTTACTTTAAATCTATGCCACCTGGTTATTGACTGCTTCCTATCCACTCTACTTAATCCCCTCATAATTTTATACATCATCATCATAGGCAGTTCCTCAAAATCGAGGAAAACTTGCTGCCACTCTAAAAGTGAATTTTCAGGTGGCTGTACAGTCCAATGCGGGAATTACAGTCTCTGTAACAGATGAAGCAGACAGTGGTTGAAGGAAAGGGTAGATGGGGAGTTTGGTTTGCCGCACGCTCCTTCCGCTGTCTGTGCTTGTTTTCTGCATGCTCTCGATGACGAGACCCGAGGTGCTCAACACCCTCCCGGATGCACTTCCTCCACTTTGGGCGGTCTTGAGCCAGGGATTCCCAGGTGTCGGTGGGGATATTGCACTTTATCAAAGAGGCTTTGAGGGTGTCCTTGTAACGTTTCCTCTGCCCACCTGGGGCTCACCTGTCGTGTAGGAGTTCCGAGCAGAGCACTTGCTTAGGGAGTCTCGTGTCGGGCATGCGGTCCACCCAACGGAGCTGGTCGAGTGTGGTCAGTGCTTCGATGTTGCCCTGAGCGAGAACACTGACGTTGGTGCATCTTTCTTCCCAGTGGATTTGCACGATCTTGCGGAGGCAGCACTGGTGGTACTTCTCCAGTGCTTTGAGATGTCTTCTGTATATAGTGCATGTCTCTAAGCCATATAGGAGGGCGGGTATCACTACTGCCCTGTAGCCCATAAGCTTAGTGCCAGATTTGAGGTCATGGTCTTCAAACACTCTCTTCCTCAGGCAACCAAAGGCTGCGCTGGCACACTGGAGGCGGTTTTGGACCACGTCATCGATGTCTGCCCTTGCTGAGAGTAAGTTCCCGAGTATGGAAAATTGTCCACATTGTCCAAGGCCACGTCGTGGATTTTGATGATCGGGGGCAGTGCTGTGTGGCGGGGTCAGGTTGGTGGAGGACCTTTGTCTTTCGGATGTTTACTGTAAGGCCCATGCTTTTGTATGCCTCAGTGAAGATTTTGATGATGGCTTGAAGTTCAGCTGAATGTGCTTTTGAACTTATACCTCAATTATGTCTCTCCTCGGCCTCCTCTATTCAACAACAACAAAAACAACTTGTATTTATATAGCACATTTAACGTAGTGTAACGTCCCAATGTGCTTCACAGGAGTATTATGTCATAAAAATTTGACACCGAGCCGCATAAGTAGAAATTAGCGCAGGTGACCAAAAGCGTGGTCAAATAGGTATGTTTTAAGAAGCGTCTTGAAGGATGAAAGAGAGATAGAGAGGTAGAAAGGTGGAGAGGTTTAGGCAAGGAGTTCTAGAGCTGGGGCCTAGGCAACAGAAGGCACAGCCACCAATGATTGAGTGATTATAATCAGGGATGCTCAGGAGGGCAGAATTAGAGGAGCGCAGACATCTCGGGTGGGTTGTGCGGCCGGAGGAAATGACAGAGTTAGGGAGGGGCAAGGCCATAGAGGGATTTGAAAATAAGGATGAGAATTTTGAAATTGAGGCGTTGCTTAACCGGAAGCCAATTTAGGTCAGCGAGCACAGGGGTGATGGGTGAGCGGACTTGGTGCAAGTTAGGACACGGGCTGGCGAGTTTTGGATCACCTCTAGTTTATGCAGAATAGAATGTGGGAGGCCAGCCAGGAGAGTACGTTGGACTTGTCAGGTCTAGAGGTAACAAAGGCATAGATGATGGCTTCAGCAGCGGTTGAGCTGAGCCAAGGGCAGAGACGGATGATGTTACGGATGTGGAAATAGGCGGTCTTAGTTATGCTGCAGATATGTGGTCGAAAGTTAATTTCAGGGTCAAATATGACACCAAGGTTGCGAACAGTCTGGTTCAGCCTCAGACAGGAGTTGGGGAGAGGGATGGAGTGAGTGTCTAGGGAACAGAGTTTGTGGCGGGGACCGAAAACAATGGCTTTGGTCTTCCCAATATTCAATTAGAGAAAATTTCTGCTCATCCAGAACTGGATGCCGGACAAGCAGTCTGACAATTTAGAGACCGTGGAGGGGTTGAGAGAAGCAGTTGTGAGGTAGAGCTGGGTCATCGGCGTTCATGTGGAAACTGACGCTGTGTTTCCGGATGATGTCGCCAAGGGGCAACATGTAGATGAGAAATAGGAGGGGGCCAAGGATAGATCCTTGGGGGACACCAGAGACAACAATGCGGGGGCAGGAAGAGAAGCTGTTGCAGGTGATTCTCTGGCTACGATTAGATAAGAATGGAACCAGGCAAGTACTGTTCCACCCAGCTGGACGACAGTGGAGAGGCGTTGGAGAAGGATAGAGTGGTCAACCGTGTCAAAAGCTGCAAACAAGTCAAGAAGGATGGGGAAACAACCCCAGCCTATCCAATCTTTCCTCATAGCTAAAATTCTCCAGTCCAGGCAAATCTCCTCTGTACGCTCTCTAGTGCAATTACATCTTTCCTGTAATATGGTGGCCAGAACTGCACGCAGTACTCTAGCTGTGGCCTAACTAGTGTTTTATACAGTTCAAGCATAATCTCCCTGTTCTTGTATTCTATGCCTCGGCTAATAATGTCTTGGCCAATACTTATCCCTCAATCAGCATAACAAAAAAACAGATTATCTGGTCATTATCACATTGCTGTTTGTGGGAGCTTGCTTGTGTGCAAATTGACTGCCACGTTTCCCACATTACAATAGTAGCTACACTCCAAAAGTACTTCATTGACTGTAAAGTACTTTGAGACATTCGGTGGTCATAAAAGGCGCTATATAAATCGAAGTCTTTCTTTTCTTTTTTAATAAAGGCAAGTATCCCGTAAGCCTTCTTAACCACCTCATCTACCTGTCCTGCTACCTTCAGGAATCTGTGGACATGCACTCCAGGGTCCCTCTGTTCCTCTACACTTCTCAGTATTCTACCATTGATTGTGCATTCCCTTTCTTTGTTAGCCCTCCCCAAATGCATTACATCACACTTCTCTGGATTGATTCCATTTGCCACTGTTTTGCCCACCTGACCAGTCCATTGATATCTTCCTGCACTCTACAGCTTTTTTCTTCATATCAACCACATGGGCAATTTTTGTATCATCTGCAAACTTCTTAACCATACCCCCTACTTCACGTCCAAATCATCGATATGCCACAAAAAGCAAGGGACCTAGTACTGAGCCCTCTGGAACTCCACTGGAAACAGCCTTCCGGTCACAAAAACACTCATCGACCATTGCCCTTTGCTTCCTGTCTCTGAGCCAATTTTTGATCCAACTTGCCACTTTACCTTGGATCCCATGTGCTTTTACTTTCATGACCAATCTGCCATGTGGGGCCTTTTCAAATGACTTGCTAAAATCCATATAGACTACATAAAATGTGCTACCCTCATCGACCCTCCTTGTTACCTCCTCAAAAAATTCAATTAAGTTAATCAGACACAACCTTCCCTTAACAAATCCATGCTGACTGTCCTTGATTAATCAGTGTCTTTCTAAATGAAGATTTATCCTGTACCTCAGAATTTTTTCCAATAATTTTTCCACCACCGAGGTTAGGCTGAATAGCCTGTAATTACCTAGTCTATCCCTCCCTCCCTTTTTAAACAACGGTACAACATTAGCAGTTCTCTGACATCACACCTGTAGCTGGAGAGGATTGGAAAATGGTAGTCAGGGCAGAGCCTCTGCCATTTCCTCCCTTGCTTCTCTTAACAGTTTGGGATACATTTCATCCGGGCCTGGGGATTTATCCAGCTTCAAAGATACTAATCCTCTTAATACTTCCTCTCTCATTATGTTTATTTCATCTATCATTTCATTTCACACTTCTCCTCCCTGATTGCAATTTCTGCATCATCCCTCTCTTTTGTGAAAACAGATGCAAATTATTCACTAAGAACCATATCCACGTCTTCCACCCCCACGCACAGATTATCTTTATGGTCTCTAAAAGGCCCTACTCTTTCTTTAGTTGTCCTCTTAATATATTTATAAAGCATCTTTGGTTTTCCTTGATTTTACTTGCCAATATTTGTTCATGTTCTCTCTTTGATTCCTAATTTCCTTTTTACTTACACCCCTGCAGTTTCTATACTCCTCTGGGGTTTCTGCAGTATTGAGCACTCGGTATCTGTCATAAGCTTCCCTTTTTTTCTTTATCTTACCCTGTATGCCGCTTGACATCCAGTGGTCTCGAGCTTTGTTAGTCACACCCTTTTTCTTTAAAGGAACATACTTGCACTGAACCCTCCTCACTATCTCCTCCTTGAATGCCTCCCACTTGCTATGACTGTTTCCAGTCCACTTTGGGTAAATCACATTTTAGCTTAGTTAAATTAGTTTTTTCCTCAATTGAGAACTTTTATTCCTGGTCTATCTTTCCATAACTACCCTAAATCTAACTGAATTATGATCACTTTCACCAAAATGCTCTCCCACTGATACCCCTTGCATCTGCCCAGCTTCATTCCCTCAAACTAAGTCCAGAACTGTCCCCTCTCTTTTTGGGCTTGCTACCTACTGGCTAAAAAAGTTCTTCTAAATGCATTTTAAGAATTCTGCTCCCTCTATACCTTTCACACTAAGGGGCCGAAATTCAGGCCTGTCAGAAAGCTGGCACACCTACCTTTTTTTAGATGTTTTTACCATCGGGTCCGATGAGGTGGACTTTCGATCGACTTTCTTATTTTTGCTGTTTTTTCGGATTGGACTGGAAGCTGGTCATAGTGGGGGCGTAAGGGCCGGAAGTGGGGGCGGGACAGAGGCTCCGCTACTGTCACCCAGCAGCAGAGCGGTGGTGACGTCAGTGCGCATGTGCCTCACCATGTCTCTCCCCTCATTTAAAGGGGAGAGAAGCAACGTTTCTTTAGATTCGGCCACTGGGCCACCAGGGAGGATTCTGGGTGGGCCAGTGGCCGGGCAGCCAAGAGGAGGTGCTCGGCTGTCTGTTAGCGGCACGGCTGAACCCGGGGCGATAATTGTCCGGCCGATCAGGAAGTCGGCCGGCAAAAAAAAAACATGGCGGCTGTGGCATTGCGCCGTCCCCTTGAAGGGCCGCCACGCTGCCATGACTCACATACAAAAAAGCAGGTGCACCGACAGAAAAAACTGTCGGGGGCATCGTGCGGCGGCTCGAGGATTTTTTAGGTAAATTTTGTGTGGAGTAGGATGGAGTGCAGGAGAGTGGCTGTGCACGCTTTGATGATGCGCTTGGGGTGGTCGGCAGCAGAAGGGCGGAAATGGGGACAGGCCAAAAAATCCCTGAGGTGAATTTGGATCGTGGCGGCCAATGGGCTGCAACACGGCGGTCACTCGATTCCGGCGCATGGCCGCCACAAAACGGCGGTAACGGGCCTTATCTGGACCCTGAATTTTGGCCCCCAATTCTAGCCCAGTCAATATTAGGGTAATTGAAATCCCCATCTATTACTGCCCTATTGTTTTTGTACTTCTCAGAAATTTGCTTACATATTTGTTGTTCTATCCCCATCTGACCGTTTGCGATCTATAGTTCAGTCCCAGCAATATAATCGGCCCTTTTATGTTCTTCAGTTCAACCCATATCGCCTCATTTGATGATCCTTCTAACATATCATCCCTCCTCACAGCCGTAATTGTTTCTTTAATCAATATTGTGAGCCCCCTCCTTTTTTAACCCCCTCTCTATCTTGTCTGAAAACCTTGTAACCAGGAATGTTAAGCTGCCACTCCTGCCCTTCTTTCAGCCATGTTTCAGTAATAGCTATAAGATAATATTCCCACATGCCTAACTGTGCTCTCTGTTCATCTGCCTTATTCCCTAGACTCCTTGCATCTAGCACTGTCAAACTCCATTGTTGTCTATTTTCTAGCCTTTCTTTCCTCTGCCTTCGAAACTCGCTTACTAATTTTCTGCCTTCCATTTCCAGCTTTTCTTCTCTCCCTTCTGAATCTACTCTCAGGTTCCTACACCTCTGCCAAGCTAGTTTAAACCCTCCCTAACAGCACTAATAACCGCCCCCCCCCTCCCCCACGAGGATGTTGGTCCCGGCCCTGCTGAGGTGCAACTCGTCCGGCTTGCACAGGGCCCACCCCCCCAGAAACAGTCCCAATGCCTCAGGAATCTAAAGTCCTCCCTCCTGCACCATCTCTCCAGCCACACATTCATCTGCTCTATCCTCCTGTTTCTGTACTCACTAGCACATGGTACCAGGAGTAATACGTTTGAGGTCCTGCTTTTTAATCTCTTTCCTAGCTCCCTAAAATGTGCCTGCTGGACCTCATCCCTTTTTTTTACCTGTGTCATTGGTGCTGATATGGACCGGAGGGTCTTGCAGTGGTAGCAATTTTGGGCAACGCTCACTTGATGCGCGATCTGCCATTTTCGCCGTCGATGCACCACTTACCGCCCTCGCTACATCATGACCAGCTGACCAAGTGTTCAGCAGCAGGAAGGAGGCCCCACAAGTGCTATTTAAAGGGATCATAGTCAACAACTTGCAGCTGACATGTTTCTCAGTTTGACAGGCTCTGTGGCACTTTCTGCAACTTTTGCAGCTTTCTAAACTTGTTTCAAGTTCCTGAAGAATGCCTTCATTTTCATTTAAATGCTTCTGCTCACACCACTTGCTCACAGTCATTGGGGCTCTACTTGCAGTGCCCTTGTGCTCGAGTATCTTCGGGAGAAGGGGTGGAGGCAGCGAACAAGAGGTTAAGATGCACGCAGAGGGAGGAGGAGGACCAGGAGGGCTCTCAATAGGAGGCCTGAACCACCTAGGGTATTCCGAGGGCATTTCTCCTACCTCCAATTAAGTGAGGAGCAGGGTATTAGGAGGCTATGGAGGTTATCACAGAACTCTGCCATGTCCTGCAACCAGACTTGCAGTCTCAGAGCACAGTGACCATGGCTCTCCCTGTGTCCCTCAAGTTCATCGTGGTCATCAATTTCTTTGCCAGCGCATCCTTCCAGTCTGCAGCAGGAAACATAGCTAACATCTCCCAGTTCGCTGTCCATCGCTGCCTCCAGGAGGTCACAGAGGTTCTCTACTCCAGAAGGTTCAACATTGTCTTCTCTCTAAAAAGACAGAAGCAGCACGAGCGTGCATGTGCCTTTGCCAGGATAGCGGGATTCCCCATGGTGCAGGGTGCCATCGACTGCACACACGTGGCTTTGCGGGCACCACATACCAAACCTGAGATATTCCGTAATCGCAAAGGCTATCATTCACTTAATGTGCAGTTGCTGTACAACCTCACCCAGCGGATCATGATAGTGAATTCCCACTATCCTGGCAGCACTCATGAAGCTTTCATCCTGCGCCAGTCCAATGCGCCAGCAATGTTCCAGCCACCATGTCAAACCCGAGACTGGCTGCTTGGAGACAAGGGCTATCTGCTCTGCAACTGGTTGATGACTCCACTCCGCAATCTCACCACTTGTGCCCAACACTCATATAATGACAGCTATGCTGTCACCAGGAACATCATCGAGTAGACCATCAGGGTGCTCAAGCAACGGTTCTGCTATCTTGACCGCTCGGGAGGAGACCTCCAGTACTCGCCGGAATGGTGTCCCATTTCATGGTGGTCTGCTGCATGCTTCACAACCTGGTCATCATGAGAGCACAGTCTTGCCACCAGGGATTGCGGGACTACTTCAGGAGGAGCAGGAAGAAGATGAAGAGGACGAAGCAGGAGTGAGGAGGTGCACACCAATTCCCCCATCATACCTTCCCTCTGTCACAGAACATCACAGCATCTTGGGCACAAAGCTGAAATGAGAGCTACCACAAAACACAACTTTCAAACAAAAATCATGCATTTGGCACAATCCAATCGACATTACTGTTGTGTATGCAATAACTCAATAGACTGAATACTGTAAACTCCGAACAGGTACAAACCTGGCTCTACATTATTAGGGCCCAAAGTGCTTACATTATAAGATGGCTGGCCTTTTATATCTGGGCCGCACACACGTGCGCACAGCCCAGTAATCTCCGACAGTGACATCACCTGGTGGCTAGTAAACCCAAGCATACATACATGACAATATCCCCCTTTAAGATGTTAGTAATGGTCTTTTTACAAATTGAGACGGTCCGGGGCTTTCCGCTCCCGAGCTGAACGTCTCAGTTCAACTCCAGCCTTGGGCGAGCGTTCTGAGTCTGTTATGACTGGGGGCTGGATAGCCGATCTGATGGGAGTGGCAATGCCCCCATCAGGAATTGTAAGTCCAGATTCATTGACCATGTTGTTGTGTATGGAGAAAGAGTCAGACTGAACACTGTGAGCTCAAAGTAAAGTGTGACCTTAGTCTTTTATTGCAGGTCTCCAGAGTGCCTCTCCAACCTGTGAAATCTCCTTAAATACCTGTACTCCCAAGGGACTATGGGATCCTTTGGGACTCCAGGGGATGAGCCCTCTGGTGGCTGTACAGAGTAAATACAAGTTTACAGATATAACAACACTCCCCCCAAAAGTCAATAGTGTAACTAATTACAATGTGAGTCGATCTGGGGCCCTTCTTGCCTTGGTTGATCGTCTTGGTGTGAAAGCTGGTGTTGTTGAATCATTTGTTGGGCCCTTGCTGGGCTGCTATGCAGCTGGCCTTGCTGGGCTGCCTGGTGTGTTAGGCCCTGCAGGGCTGTTTGGATGATGGGTTCTGCTTCGTGGTCAACCGTGGTGCTGGTTGCCACTGGTGTGTATGTTGCGGGATCAAAAAAGTTAGGGTCCAAGGTGGGTTGCTCAGGATAGTCTGTGAATCTGAGTTTGATTTGGTTCAAGTGTTTCCGGTGAATGAGTCCATTTGAAAATTTGACCAGAAATA
The DNA here is from genome assembly GCF_044704955.1 of Pristiophorus japonicus. Classification (NCBI taxonomy): domain Eukaryota; kingdom Metazoa; phylum Chordata; class Chondrichthyes; family Pristiophoridae; genus Pristiophorus; species Pristiophorus japonicus. The sequence goes on along the minus strand of NC_091978.1, from coordinate 173,505,509 downwards.
CCATGCTTCCCTCTTTGGCCACGACAGTGCCGGGAAGCCACTTGGGACCTTGTCCATAATTTAAAACAAATAGAGGATAATTGATTTCAATCTCGCGTGACACATTTGCGCTGTCATCGTATGCACTTTGTTGAAGCCGCCTGCTCTCTACCTGTTCAGGTAGATCAGGGTGAACTAACGAGAGCCTTGTCTTAAGTGCTCTTTTCATGAGCAGTTTAGCAGGTAGGATCCCAGTGAGTGGGTGGGGTCTTGTGCGGTAGCTAAACAGGACTCGGGATAGGCGAGTCTGCAGTGAGCCTTCAGTTACCCTCTTCATGCCTTGCTTGATGGTTTGCACTGCTCTCTCTGCCTGACCATTGGACGCTGGTTTAAACGGGGCAGATGTGACATGTTTGATCCCGTTATGGGCCATGAATTCTTTGAACTCAGCACTGGTAAAACATGGCCCGTTGTCGCTCACTAGGACATTGGGTAAGCCGTGTGTGGCAAACATGGCCCGCAGGCTTTCAGTAGTGGCAGCGGACGTGCTAGCCGACATTATCTCACATTGAATCCACTTGCAGTACGCGTCTACAACCACAAGGGACATTTTACCCAAGAATGGGCCCGCATAGTCGACGTGTACCCTAGACCACGGTTTGGTGGGCCAAGACCATAAACTTAGCGGCGCCCCTCTGGGTACATTGCTTAACTGCGAGCATGTATTACATCTGTGAATGCAGGACTCTAAGTCCGCATCGATACTGGGCCACCACACGTGGGATCTGGCTATCGCTTTCATCATTACGATGCCTGGGTGGGTACTGTGGAGGTCATTGATGAAGGTATCTCTGCCCTTCTTGGGAACCACTACTCGATTGCCCCACAGAAGGCAGTCTGCCTGTATAGACATTTCATCTTTGCATCGCTGGAACGGCTTTATCTCTTCCTATATTTCCACTAGAACACTGGACCAGCTCCCGTGAAGCACACAGCTTTTGACTAGAGATAATAAGGGGTCCTGGCTTGTCCAGGTTTTGATCTGCCGGGCAGTGATGGGTGATTGCTCACTCTCAAATTCTTCCATAACCATTGCTAGATCTGCGGGCTGCGCCATTTCCACCCCCGTGGTAGGCAATGGCAGCCGACTGAGAGCATTGGCGCAGTTTTCTGTGCCTGGCCTGTGGCAGATGGCGTAGTTCTATGCGGACAACGTGAGCGCCCATCTTTGGATGCGGGCCGGTGCGTTGGTATTTATCCCTTTACTCTCGGAAAACAGGAATACAAGTGGCTTATGGTCAGTTTCCAATCCAAATTTTAGCCCAAACAGGTATTGATGCATTTTCTTTACCCCATAGACACACGCTAACGCTTCTTTTTCAATCATGCTGTAGGCTCTCTCAGCCTTAGACAGACTCCTGGATGCATAAGCAACCAGTTGCAGTTTCCCGAAATCATTAACTTGTTGCAATACACACCCAATGCCACATGACGACGCATCACATGCTAGTACCAAACGCTTATATGGATCATACGACACAAGCATTTTGTTTGAGCAGAACAATTTTCTCGCTTTTACGAAAGCATTTTCTTGGTTTTTGCCCCAAAACGATTCGCCCCCGTTTTCGTAGTAAGACATGTAGTGTTCCAGCAGTGTGCTGAGACCCGGTAAGAAGTTACCAAAGAAATTCAAGAGTCCCAGAAACGACCGCAGCTCCGTCAAGTTCTGTGGCCTCGGTGCGTTCTCGATTGCCTCCGCCTTCGCGTTGGTGGGACTGATGTCTTCCGCCGCGATCCTCCTTCCCAAGAACTCCACTTCAGGCGCCAGGAAAACGCACTTCGAGCGTTTTAACCTGAGCCCCACGCGGTTGAGTCGACTAAGAACCTCCTCCAGGTTCGGCAGTTGCTCGACTGTGTTCCGACCTGTGACCAAGATGTTGTCCTGGAAGACCATGGTGTGCGGGACCGAGTTCAGTAAACTTTCCATGTTTCTCTGGAATATTGCCGCCGCTGATCGAATTCCAAATGGGCATCTGTTATAAACAAAAAGAGTCTTGTGTGTGTTGATGCAGGTGAGGGCCTTCGATGATTCCTCCAGTTCCTGCATCATGTAGGCTGAAGTCAGATACAGCTTCGTGAACGTCTTTCCTCCCGCCAGTGTTGCAAAGAGGTCATTGGCCTTTGGTAGTGTGTATTGGTCCTCCAGAGAGAAATGATTGATAGTTACTTTGTAATCGCCACAGATTCTGACGGTGCCGTCTTCCTTGACGACTGGGACAATAGGACTGGCCCACTTGCTGAAATCGATTGGTAAAATGATGCCCTCTCGTTGCAGCTGGTCTAGCTCGATCTCTACCCTTTCTCTCATCATGTACGGTAGTGCTCTCGCCTTGTGATGTTTGGGTCGCGCCTCCGGAATTAGGTGGATCTGCAATTTTGCTCCTTGAAATTTCCCGATGCCTGGTTCGAACAGCGAAGGAAATTTGTTCAAGGTCTGGGCACACAAAGTGTCGTCAGCGGGCGATAGTGCTCAGACGTCGTCCCAGTTCCAGCGTATCTTTCCCAGCCAGCTCCTGCCGAGCAGCATGGGACCACCCTGAGTGGTAGCTTGTGCACCGCTCCATCGTAGGAGACCTTTACGGTAGCACTGCCGATTACTGGAATCAGCTCTTTCATATAAGTTCTTAGTTTCGTGCGAACTGGAGTTAAGTCTGGCCTTGAGGCCTTGTTGCACCACAACCTTACGAAAGTCTTTTTGCACATGATGGACTGGTTCACATCCGTCTCCAGCTCCATTGAAACCGGGAGTCCATTTAGTTCAACATTCAGCATTATCGGGGGACAATTCGTGGTGAATGTGTGCACCCCATGTACCTCTGCCTCCTCTATCTGAGGCTCTGGTTCATCATGATCCTCCATGTGTTGTTTATCTGTAAAGCATGCACTCCCATGTTCCGCCACCAGGGAGTGCATCCCCTGAAATCCCAAGGGATCCCAGCATCCCTTGGGAGCACTGTATATAAGCCAGCCCCTAAGGCCTGTTCCTCACTCTGGAGTATCTTAATAAAGACTGAGGTCACTGTTACTTCAACCTCCCTGTGTGCAGCCTCATCTGTGTTAGGAACACAATAACTGGCGACGAGAATACAAATCCAACGTAATGATGCAGAAAACTGTGGGCATCCTGGAGAAGTTCTCGGAGGGTGAGGATTGGGAAGCCTATGTCGAACGGCTAGACCAGTACTTTGTAGCCAACGAGCTGGACGGAGAAGGAAGTGCTGCAAAAAGAACGGTCCTCCTCACGGTCTGCGGGGCACCGACCTACAGCCTCGTGAAGAATCTTCTGGCTCCGGTGAAACCCACAGATAAGTCGTATGAGGAGCTGTGTACACTGGTTCGGAAGCATCTTAACTCGAGGGAGAGCGTGCTGGTGACAAAGTATCAGTTCTACACGTGCCAGCGATGAAGGTCAGGAAGTGGCGAGCTACGTCGCCGAGCTAAGGCGACTTGCAGGACAATGTGAGTTTGATGGCTACCTGGAGCAAATGCTCAGAGACTTTTTTGTACTGGGCATTGGCCACGAGACCATCCTACGAAAACTTTTCACTGTAGAGACACCAACCCTCAGTAAGGCCATTGCGATAGCATAGGCGTTTATATCCACCAGTGATAACACCAAACAAATCTCTCAGCACACAAGTACTAGCATTGTTCATAAATTAACTGGAACTGTGTTTGCGAGCAGAAATGTACAGGGCAGAAACTACGAGTCTGCAACTGCCAGCAGGCCTCAGGTGACGCAGATGACTTGGAGTCCACAACAAAGGATGAATGCAAGACAATTCACACCTTGTTGGCGTTGTGGAGGCTTCCATTCAGCCTATTCATGCCGCTTCAGAGGGTATGTTTGCAAGAGCTGTGGAACAATGGGGCACCTCCAACGAGCTTGCAGACGAGCTGCAAGCTCTGCAAAACCTGCTAATCACCACATGGCAGAGGAAGATCGGTCCATGGTGGATTAAAGCAGTTTCGAGCCTCAGAGAGAGGAGACCGATGCTGAAGTACACAGGAGGCACACATTTTCGATGAAATGTCCACCTATAATGCTAAATGTAAAATTGAATGGCTTACCCGTAGGCATGGAACTGGACACTGGCGCTAGCCAATCCATCATGAGTAAAAAGATGTTTGAGAGACTGTGTTGCAACAAGGCACTAAGACCAGCCCTGAGCCCCATCCACACGAAACTGAGAACGTACACCAAGGAGCTGATCACTGCCCTGGGCAGCGCCATGGTCAAGGTCACCTACGATGGCACAGTGCATGAATTGCCACTCTGGATTGTCCTGGGCGATGGCCCCACACTGCTTGGAAGGAGCTGGTTGGGCAAAATCCGCTGGAACTGGAATGACATCCGAATGCTATCACATGTCGATGAGGCCTCATGTACCCAGGTTCTTAACAAATTTCCTTCCCTTTTTGAGCCAGGCATTGGAAACTTTTCCGGGGCGAAGATGCGGACCCACTTGGTCCCAGAGGCACGACCCATTCACCACAAGGCGCGGTGAGGGAGAGAGTGGAAATCGAGCTGGACAGGCTGCAACGCAAGGGCATCATCTCCCCAGTGGAATTCAGCGAGTGAGTCAGCCCGATTCTTCCAGTACTCAAAAGTGATGCCACGGTCAGGATTTGTGGCGATTATAAAGTAACTATTAATCGTTTCTCGCTACAGGACCAATACCTGCTACCTAAGGCAGACGACCTATATGCGACGCTGGCAGGAGGCAAGACATTCACCAAGCTCGACCTGACTTCGGCCTAGCTGGAGGAGTCTTCGAAGGGCATCACCTGCATCAACACGCACAAGGGACTGTTCATCTACAACAGATGCCCATTTGGAATTCGGTCGGCTGCAGCGATCTTCCAGAGAAACATGGAGAGCCTACTCAAGTTGGTACCACGCATGGTGGTTTTTCCGGATGACATATTGGTCACGGGTCGGGACACCGTTGAGCACCTACAAAACCTGTTGGAGGCCCTCCAGCGACTGGATCGTGAAGGGCTGCAGCTGAAGAGGTCGAAATGCGTATTCATGGCAACAGAAGTGGGGTTTTTGGGGAGAAAGATCACGGCAGATAGCATTCGGCCCACAGACGCCAAGACAGAGGCTATCAGGAACACGCCCAGGCCACAGAACGTCATGGAGCTGCGGTCGTTCCTGGGACTCCTCAACTATTTTGATAGCTTCCTACCGGGGTTAAGCACCCTCTTAGAGCCCCTACATGTGTTGCTGCGTAAAGGTGAGAACTGGGTATGGAGAAAAAACCACCATTGAGAAAGCCAGAAACATTTTATGCTCCAACAAGCTGCTTGTATTATATAACCCGTGTAAAAGACTTGTGCTCGCATGTGATGCGTTGTCGTACGGAATCGGGTGTGTATCACAACAAGCTAACATTGCGGAGAAGTTGCAACCTGTCGCCTATGCCTCCAGGAGCTTGTCTAAGGTCGAGAGAGCCTACAGCATGATTGAGAAAGTGGCATTAGCGTGTGTGTTCGGGGTAAAGAAAATGCATCAGTATCTATTTGGTCTCAAATTTGAGCTGGAAACCGATCACAATCCCTGTTCGCTGAAAACAAGGGGATAAATACTAATGCCTCAGCCCGCATACAAAGGTGGGCACTCGCGCTATCAGCGTATAACTATACCATTTGCCACAGGCCAGGCACCGAGAACTATGCAGATGCTCTCAGTCGGCTACCATTGCCCACCATGGGTGTGGAAATGGCGCAGCCTGCAAACTTGTTGATGGTGGCGCAGCCCGCAGACTTATTGATGGTCATGGAAACATTTGAAAATGATAAATCACCTGTCACGGCTCGCCAGATTAGGACTTGGACCAGCCAAGATCCTCTGCTGTCCCGAGTAAAAAACTGTGTATTGCATGGGAGCTGGACCAGCATCCCCGTTGAAATGCAAGAGCTAATCAAGCCATTCCAGCAGCGAAAGGACAAGCTGTCTATTCAGGCAGACTGCCTGTTGTAGGTTAACCGCGTAGTGCTACCCAAAAAGGGCAGGGAGACGTTTATCTCGGATCTCCACAGCACACACCTGGGTACAGTAATGATAAAAGCGATAGCCAGATCCCACGTGTGGTGGCCCGGTATTGACTCTGACTTAGAGTCCTGTGTATGGCAATGCAGCGTGTGTGCTCATTTGAACAACGTGCCCAGAGAGGCACCACTAAATTTGTGGTCCTGGCCCTCCAGACTATGGTCAAGGATCCATGTCGACTATGCAGGCCCGGTTCTCGGTAAAATGTTCCTGGTGGTGGTGGATGCTTTTTCAAAATGGATTGAATGTGAAATAATGTCGAGAAGCACCGCCACCACCACCATTAAAAGCCTGAGGGCCATGTTTGCCACCCACGGCCTGCCTGACATGCTGGTCAGTGACAACGGGCCATGTTTCACCAATGCCGAATTTAAAGAATTCATGACCTGCAATGGGATCAAACTTGTCATCTTAGCCCCGTTTAAACCAGCCTGCAATGGGCAGGCAGAGCGGGCAGTACAAACAATCAAACAGAGCCTTAAGCGACTCACAGAAGGCTCTCTCCAAACCCGCCTGTCCCGAGTACTGCTCAGCTACCGCACGAGACCCCACTCGCTCACAGGGGTGCCCCTGGCTGAGCTATTCATGAAAAGGACACTTAAAACCAGACTCTTGCTGGTTCACCCCAACCTGCATGATCAGGTAGAGAGCAGGTGGCAACAATAAAATGTAAATGATGGTCGCGCCACTGTATCACGGGAAATTGATCTGAATGATCCTGTGTATGTGCTAAACTATGGACATGGTCCCAAGTGAATCGCGGGCACGGTGATAGCTAAAGAAAGGAGTAGGGTGTTTGTAGTCAAACTAGACAATGGACAAATTTGCAGAAAGCACCTGGACCAAATGAGGCTGCGGTTCACAGGCTGCCCTGAACAACCCACAGCAGACACCACCTTTCTCGAGTCCACAACACACACCCAAAGGATCAACGACACCACACCGGACCAGGAAATCGCACCCATCACTCCCAACAGCCCAGCAACGCCAGGCTCACCCAGCAGCCCTGCAGGGGCAACAACACACCAGGCCAGCGAGGGCACAGCCAACATACCAGAACAGACATTTGTACCGAGGCGGTCCACCAGGGAAAGAAAGGCTCCCGACCGCCTCACCTTGTAAATAGTTTTCACTTTGACTTTGGGGAGGAATGATGTTGTGTATCTGTAAAGCATGCACTCCCATGTTCCACCACCAGGGAGTGCATCCCCTGAAGTCCCAAGGGATCCCAGCATCCCTTGGGAGCACTGTATATAAGCCGGCCCCTAAGGCCTGTTCCTCAATCTGGAGTGTCTTAATAAAGACTGAGATCACTGTTACTTCAACCTCCCTGTGTGCAGTCTCATCTCTGTTAGGAACACAATACCGCGGATCTGTCCTCCTCTGCAACATAGTGGTTTGCAGGTTTAACAGGCTTAGCAGCTCGTCTGCACACTCGTTGGAGGTGTCCCATTGTTCCACAGCCCTTGCAAACGTACTTTTGAATTGGCATGAATGGAAACGATGATCACCCCTGCAGCGCCAACAAGGTGTTAATGGCCTTGCATTCATCACCCTTGATGGTGGACTCTGAGTCATCTGCGGATGTGCAGCTGCAGGTATGTGTGACCTGCCCTGTACGTTATGATTCGAAAACAACATCACTTTGTTCACAGTACTTGTAGCAGCACTTGTGTGCTGAGAGATTTGCTTCGTATTGTTACTGGTGGCAATGAGCGCCTGGGTTATCGCTATGGCCTTACTCAAGGTTGGGGTCTCTACGGTCAAAAGTTTGTGAAGTATGGTTTCGTGGCCAATGCCAAGTCCGAAAAAGTCTCTGAGCATGTGCTCCAAATGTCCTTCAAATTCGCAATGTCCTGCAAGGTGTGTTAGCTCGGCGTCATAATTCGCCATTTCCTGGCCTTCAGACCTTTTGTAGGTGTAGAACCGGTACCTCGCCATCAGAACGCTTTCCTTCGGGTTCAAATGCTCTTGGACCAGTGTGCACAAATCGTCGTACAATTTCTCCGTGGGTTTCGCTGGAGTGAGCAGATTCTTCATGAGGCCATACGTTGGTGCCCCAGAGACGGTGAGGAGGATCGCCCTTCGTTTGGCAGCACTCTCTTCCCCATCTAGCTCATTGGCCACGAAGTATTAGTCGAGTCGCTCCACAAAAGTTTCCCAATCATCTCCCTCCGAAAATTTCTCCAGGATGCCCAATGTTCTATGCATCTTTGGGTTAGTTATCTGTATCTCGTCACCAGTTGTTGTGTGTGGAGAAAGAGTCAGACTGAACACTGTGAGCTCAAAGTGTGACCTTAGTCTTTTATTGCAGGTCTCCAGAGTGCCTCTCCATTCTGTGAAGCCTCCTTAAATACCTGTGCTCCCAAGGGATTATGGGATCCCTTGGGACTGCAAGGACTGAGCCCTCTGGTGGCTGTACAGAGTAAATACAAGTCCACATAGGTAACACATGTCAGTGATTAAAAGTCCAGATTCATTGATGACAGCGGAGTCCTCTGGTGACTGAATGTAGGTTGGTTGGTCACTGATTGTGTCTTCCTCAGACTGTACTGGTTCATCCGTGTGGCACAGCTTTATCTGATCGACATGTCTCCTGCTTAACGATAAACTTTCTGTTACCCTCTTTGGCCGTAACAGTACCGGCGATCCATTTGGGACCTTGACCATAATTCAGTACATACACAGGATCATTGATAGAACTGTCACGTGACACAGTAACGCGATCATGATACCCTTGCTGATTTTGACATCTGTATTCAACACGATTATTCAAGTCAGGGTGGACAAGAGAGAGCCTGGTCTTGAGCCCTCTCTTCATCAATAGTTCAGCAGGGGAGACCCCGGTAAGCGTATGGGGTCTTATCCTGTAACTAAGCAATATGTGTGCCAAGCGAGTTTGCAGTGAACCTTGAGCTACACGTTTCATACTCTGCTTGATGGTTTGGACCGCATGCTCTGTTTGTCCATTGGATGCATGTTTGAATGGTGCTGACCTCACATGTTTGATCCCACTGAGTTTCATGAACTCTTGAAACTTCATACTGGTGAAGCAAGATCCATTGTCGCTTACAACGATGTCAGGCAGACCATGCATAGCAAACATAGAAACATAGAAAATAGGTGCAGGAGTAGGCCATTCAGCCCTTCGAGCCTGCACCACCATTTGATAAGATCATGGCTGATCATTCCCTCAGTACCCCTTTCCTGCTTTCTCTCCATACCCCTTGATCCCCTTAGCCATAAGGGCCATATATAATTCCCTCTTGAATATATCCAATGAACTGGCATGAACAACTCTCTGTGGCAGGGAATTCTACAGGTTAACAACTCTCTGAGTGAAGAAGTTTCTCCTCATCTCAGTCCTAAATGGCCTACCCCTTATCCTGTGTCCCCTGCTTCTGGACTTCCCCAACATCGGGAACAATCCACCCGCATCTAATTTGTCCTGTCCTGTCAGAATCTTGTATGTTTCTATGAGATCCCCTCTCATCCTTCTAAACTCCAATGTATAAAGGCCCAGTTAATCCAGTCTCTCCTCATATGACAGTCCAGCCATCCTGGGAATCAGTCTGATGAACCTTCGCTGCACTCCCTTAATAGCAATGACATGAAGGCTCTCAATGGTAGCTGTGGATGTGCTGGATGACATGATTGTACACTCTATCTACTTGGAATAAGCATTCACCACAATGAAGAACATCTTTCCCAGGAAGGGACCTACAAAGTCGACGTGGATCCTGGACCATGGTTTAGATGGCCACGACCACAGACTCAGCGGCGATTCCGCTGGTGCTTTACTAAGCTGCATGAAAGTGTTGCACTGATGCACATATGATTCCAGATCAGAGTCAATTCCAGGCCACCATACATGAGATCTGGCAATGGCTTTCATCATGACAATACAGGGATGCGTGCTATGTAGATCATGCACAAATTTCTCTCTGCCTTTCTTGGGCATAACAACATGATTACCCCACAGTATACAATTTGATTGAATGGATAGTTTGTCTTTGCGATGGATGTAAGGTTTGATCACCTCACACATTTGTTTGGGTATGGCAGACCAATCACCACTAAGGATACAACGTTTCACGACCGATAATATCGGGTCCTGGCTGACAGGTTTACTGCACAAGATAAAAGTTCACAGGGTTGGGGTAATATATTAGCACGGATAGAAGATTGGCTGACAAACAGAAAACAGAGAGTCGGGATAAATGGTTCATTCTCTGGTTGGCAATCAGTAATGAGTGGGGTGCCGCAGGGATCAGTGCTGGGACTTCAACTATTTACAATCTATATTAACGACTTGGAAGAGGGGACTGAGTGTAACGTAGCCAAGTTTGCAGACGATACAAAGATGGAAGGAAGGGCAATGTGTGAGGAGGACATAAAGGGTCTGCAGGAGGACATAGACAGGCTAAGTGAGTGGGCAAGAATTTGGCAGATGGAGTATAATGTTGGAAAGTGTGAGGTCATGCACTTTGGCAGAAAGAATCAAAGAGCAAGTTATTATTTAAATGGAGAAAGATTGCAAAGTGCTGCAGTACAGTGGGACTTGAGGGTACTTGTGCATGAAACACAAAAGGATAGTATGCAGGTACAGCAAGTGATCAGGAAGACCAATGGAATCTTGGCCTTTATTGCAAAGGGGATGGAGTATAAAAGCAGGGAACTCTTGTTACAGCTGTACAGGGTATTGGTGAGGCCACACCTGGAATACTGCGTGCAGTTTTGGTTTCCATATTTAAGAAAGGATATACTTGCTTTGGAGGCAGTTCAGAGAAGGTTCACTAGGTTGATCCCGGGGATGAGGGGGTTGACTTATGAAGAAATGTTGAGTAGGTTGGGCCTCTACTCATCGGAATTCAGAAGAATGAGAGGTGATCTTATAGAAACGTATAAGATTTTGAGGGGGCTTGACAAGGTGGATGCAGAGACGAGAACTAGAGGGCATAATCTTAGAATAAAGGGCCGCCCATTTAGAACAGAGATGAGGAGAAATTTCTTCTCTCAGAGGGTAATGAATCTGTGGAATTCGCTGCCTCAGAGAGCTGTGGAAGCTGGGACATTAAATAAATTTAAGACCGAAATGGACAGTTTCTTGAGCGATGGGGTGATGTGGGGTTATGGGGAGCGGGCGGGGAAGTGGAGCTGAGTCCATGATCAGATCAGCCATGATCTTATTGAATGGCGGAGCAGGCTCGAGGGGTTTTATGGTTTACTCCTGCTCCTATTTCTTATGTTCTTATGATCCAGGTCTTAACTTGTTGGGCCGTGACAGGGATTCTTTCACTTTCAAAAGCATCCATGACTAACAGTAGGTCTGCCGGTTGAGGCGTTTTCACCTCCGATGTGGGCAACGGCAGAGGGCTCAATGCATCGGCACAATTCTCAGTGCCAGGTCTATGGCAAATGACATAATCATAGGCAAATAATGTCAGCGCCCACCTCTGGATGCGGGACGATGCATCGATATTGATACCTTTGTTTTCCAAAAACAATGAAATGAGTGGCTTGTGATCTGTTTCCAGTTCAAACCGAAGACCAAACAGGTACTGATGCATCTTTTTAACTCCATACACACAGGCTACTGCTTCTTTCCCTATCATGCTGTAGGTTCTTCCCGCCTTTGATAAACTTTTTGAAGTATATGCAACAGGTTGTAATTTGCCCGACTCATTAGCTTGTTGGAGCACGCAACCAACTCATTATGACGAAGCATCACAGGCCAATACTAAATGCTTACACAGATCATAATGTACCAGCAGCTTGTTAGAGCAAAGCAGATTAGCAGCTTTCTCAAAAGCTCTATCTTAAGACCCACCCCAAACCCAGTTATCGCCTTTTCTTAGCAGCACGTGCAGTGGCTCTAATAAGGTGCTCAATCTTGGTCAGAAATTACCGAAGTAGTTGAGTAAACCAAGGAACAAATGCAGCTCCATCACATTCTGAGGCTTGGGTGCATTTTTGATGGCCTTGATTTTCGAGTCCGTAGGCCTGATACTGTCAGCAGCAATTTTCCTCCCCAGGAATTCGACTTCTGGTGCCATGAAGACGCACTTCGAGTGTTTCAGTCTGAGTCCTACTTTGTCCAGACAATGTAGGATCTCTTCCAGGTTGTTCAGATATTCGGCGGTGTCACGATCTGTGACGAGGATGTCATCCTGGAACACGACGGTTCTGGGGATGGATTTCAGTGGAAATGTTCCTCTGAAATATGGCTGCAGCCGAGCGAATTCCAAAAGGGCACCTGTTGTAGATAAACAGCCCTTTATGAGTGTTGATGCACATAAGTTTCTTCGCCGTGTCGACCAGCTCCTGTGTCATGTAGGCCGACGCCAGATCCAGTTTTGTGAACGACTTGCCCCCGGCTAGCGTTGCAAACAGGTCATCAGCCTTTGGTAACGGGTATGATCCTGTTTCGAAACTCGGTTGATCGTAACCTTGTAGTCTCCACAAATCCTGACAGTGCCATCACTCTTCAACACTGGAACAATCGAATTAGTTAAATTCGACCGGTGATATGATCCCTTCACGCTGGAGTCTGTCCAGTTCGATTTTGACTTTCTCCCTCATCATGTACGGAACTGCCCGAGCTTTATGATGGACGGGTCTTGCATCCGAGTCCACGTGGATCTGCACCTTGGCTCCTGTGAAATTGCTGATGCCTGGTTCAAACAGCGAAGGGAACTTGCTCAGCACTTGAGCACATGGAGTATCCTCCAACGACGACAATGCTTTGATCTCGTTCCAGTTCCATTTTATTTTTTCTAACCAATTCCTGCCAAACAACGTTGGACCATTGCCTGGAACAATCCATAACGGTAAATCGTGAACCGCACCATCATACGACACCTTGATTACTGCACTGCCAATAACCGTTATGAGTTCTTTAGTGTACGTATGCAACTTGGCATTGACTGGCCTCAGCTTAGACCTCACAGCCTTAGTATCCCACAGCCTGTCGAATGTCCCCTGGCTCATTATTGATTGACTCGCACCTGTGTTTAATTCCATCGATACCTGCACACCATTAAGTTTTACATTAATCATTATTGGTTGGCTCTTTGTTAGGAACGAATACGGTCCATACACTTCCTCCTCTGGTATCTCAGATTGCATATCCAGATCCACGCTAGACCGATCATCATCCTCCACTTGGTGTGTCGCAGCACGCTTGCTCAGTTGCGGACACATGCGCTGGAGATGAACCACTCTCGAACAGCCTTTACAAATGTACTATTTAAACCGACACTGATGATGCCGATGATTTCCCCCACAATGCCAACATGGTGATATCGGATTCATTCCCGTTTGCGGACTTTGAGCAGCCACAGGTTTCGTGTATGCAGTCGGCTAGGCCCTGTCATATGCAGCTCTGCCAAACGACGATACTATCTTGTTTACAGTACTTGCCGAGTTCCGATTTTTCAATGATATCTGCTTTAAGCTTTTGTCCATCATCATGCATGATTGGGCAATCGTGATGGCCTTGCTCAAATCCAGCATCTCCGCCGACAGTAGCTTACGTAAGATCATCTTGTGGTTGATGCCGATTACAAAGATGTCCCACAGCATGTCTGCCAATGCAGTTTTGAACTTACATGGTCCAGCTAGACGTCTTAGGTCAGCAACGAATTCCGATACATCCTGGCCCTCAGAACGAACATGCGTATAGAATCGATATCTTGAGATGATGATGCCTTCATCTGGTTTGAGATGGTCATGTACCAGAACACACAATGTTTCATAGTCCTTGTCTGTTGGACTTAAGGGCGAGAGGAGATTCTTTATGAGTCCATAGATTTTCGGATCGCAAACCGCGAGGAGGACCGCCCGGCACTGAACTGCGTCTGGCTCTTTCTCCATTTTGTTGGCCACGAAGTACTGGTTCAAGCGGGCTACAACGTCTGCCCAATCTTCTCCCTCCACGACTTGCTCCAGAATTCCAATTGTGCTCATTTTTGCCTGCAAAGGTTCTTGTTACCTCGTCGCCAAATGTTGTGTATGCAATAACTCAATAGACTGAGTTGTGTAAACTCCGGACAGGTACAAACCTGGCTCTACTTTATTAGGGCCCAAAGTGCTTACATTACAAGATGGCTGGCCTTTTATACCTGGACCGCACACACATGTGCACAGCCCAATGACCTCCGACAGTGGCGCCACCTTGTGGCTAGTAAACCCAAGCATACATACATACGGTTAAGGGGATCAAGGGGTATGGAGAGAAAGCAGGAAAGGGGTACTGAAGGAATGATCAGCCGTGATCTTATTGAATGGCGGTGCAGGCTCGAAGGGCCGAATGGCCTACTCCTGCACCTTTTTTCTATGTTTCTATGTTTCTATGACAATTACAATCACCCTTGTGCTATCCTTTAGTGCCTGTTGTTCAGGTGTCCTTTCCTGCTCTGGTGCTCCTACGCAGTGTTCCCCCAGTGGCTGCAGCACAGCTGGTGGAAAGCTGCTGACTTTCAGTGCGGAGACTACAGATGGCCTTGCAGGATGACCTCGAGCAGCGGTTCTAGAAGGCCCAGCTATGGACTGCACCACTTCAACATGAGTGGCAGCAATCTGGGCTGGCTGGCTGGCTGATAGACAGCGGCAAGAGCAGTGGAAGAGTGGCAGCAGGAATGCTGTCATCCTGAAAGCAGGCTCTTGCTGCACAAAGAGCCACTGCCACTAACCCGGGGCAGCACTGTAGCATTCCTAGCAATCTGTTGGAGAACCGCAGGAATCAGTGCTGGGATCCCAACTATTTACAATCTATATTAACGACTTGGAGGAAGGGACCGAGTGTAACGTAGCCAAGTTTGCTGATGATACAAAGATGGAAGGAAAAGCAATGTGTGAGGACGACACAATAAACCTGAAAAAGGACATAGACAGGCTAAGTGAGTGGGCAAAAATTTGGCAGATGGAGTATAATGTTGAAAAGTGTGAGGTCATGCACTTTGGCAGAAAAAAAATCGAAGAGCAAGTTATTATTTAAATGGAAAAAGATTGCAAATTGCCGCTGTACAGCAGGACCTGGGGGTCCTAGTGAGTGAAACACAAAAGGTTAGTATACAGGTACAGCAAGTGATCAGGAAGGCCAATGGAATCTTGGCCTTTATTGCAAAGGGGTGGAGTATAAAAGCAGGGAAGTCATTCTAAAGTTATACAGGGTATTGGTGAGGTCACACCTGGAATACTGCGTGCAGTTTTGGTTTCCATATTTAAGAAAGGATATTCTTGCTTTGGAGGCAGTTCAGAGAAAGTTCACTCGGTTGATTCCGGAGATGAGGGGGTTGACTTATGAGGAAAGGTTGAGTAGGTTGGGCCTCTACTCATTGGAATTCAGAAGAATAAGAAGTAATCTTATCGAAACGTATAAGATAACGAGGGGGCTTGACAAGATGGATGTAGAGAGGATGTTTCCACTGATAGGGAAGACTAGAACTAGGGGGCATAATCTTAGAATAAGGGGCCGCCCATTTAAAACTGAGATGAGGAGGAATTTCTTCTCTCAGAGGGTTGTAAATCTGTGGAATTCGCTGCCTCAGAGAGCTGTGGAAGCTGGGTCATAGAAAATAGAAACATAGAAAATAGGTGTAGGAGTAGGCCAATTGGCCCTTTGAGCCTGCACCACCATTCAATATGATCATGGCTGATCATGCAACTTCAGGACCCCATTCCTGCTTTCCTTCCATACCCCTTGATCCCTTTAGCCGTAAGGGCCACATCTAACTCCCTTTTGAATATATCTAACAAACTGGCCTCAACAACTTTCTGTGGTAGAGAATTCCACAGGTTCACAATTCTCTGAGTGAAGAAGTTTCTCCTCATCTCGGTCCTAAATGGCCACTGAATAAATTTAAGACAGAGATAGACAGTTTCTTAACCAATAAGGGAATAAGGGGTTATGGGGAGTGGGCAGGGACGTGGACTTGAGTCCATGATCAGATCAGCCATGATCGTATTAAATGGCGGAGCAGGCTCGAGGGGCCGTATAGACTACTCCTATTTCTTATGCTCTTATGTAACAGATTGCTAACCTGCTGTGACACTTTGCAAGCTCCTTTCGACACTCGTAACCCTAGCAATGTTGGCAGCAGTATGAACTTGTGTGTTAGCAAGCTGAGCCTACAGGAGAGCATTCTGTGCATCCACTGCAGCACTGAGACATTGAGTCACTTCTGCCTGTGCTGCAATGGAAGCCGTGACATCACCCATCACATGGAGCACCATGGCTAGATCCACAAAGTCTCTCCTGGAATTCTCCATCATTTCCATCCTGGAAATTATGGACTCCAAGCTCCGCACAAAGTCCCGTGCAGTGTTGGAGCCGGATGCCTCTATGCTCCTTGACAATGATTCTCTGGCTCTCCGGCTGGCCTGTCTCTGCACCTAGCATTTCCCTGTGCATGCTCATCACCAACGTTCCCTCTAAGCTGTGTGGTTCGGTGGCCGAGCAGCTTTCTGCTGGTCCTGCACAGCCCGGGACTGGCTTTTCCAATGTTAAATTTTGTGCACGTGTGAAACTGTGAATGGGCCGTGCAGCCCATTTAAGGGGCTAAAAAAATATTAGCAGGATCACTGCCCAGCACTCGTCTTCTGAAGGCCGTCCCATCGAGGTCATCATCTGAGTCCTGTACAGCAGAACTCGTGCATGATCTCACCTTTCGGGGAGCTGACCTCCGAGCTACCCTTACCCCCTGACCTTGCTGCAGCCCACTCATTCCTGGTGCCTCACCATGTGGAGATCTTGCCTCTATTCTACCCTCTAAATTCTGCGCAGTGCCATTTTCTGAGCTGGCGTCTGCGAGTGTCAGATGCAATGATGGTGTGCCATCACTCTCCTCCACAACATTTGGGACCGGCTGTGCTGCTGGTAATTCTTGCGTATCTGAAAGCAGAAAGACACAAGGGTTGGGTTATGGTGAGGGGAGGGGAGGAAAGCAAGATATCCATGTATACACCATCATCAGCTTGTAAGTGAGAAGAGATTGTGGGATGATGGGGAAGTGGGATGTGAGAAGAAGGATTAGGAATGACCATACCGTCATTATCAGCAACGGCTTCAACTTCTCCAGTTGCCACGGCCTCGGTCACAGCCCTTCCAATTATGTCAAGGACCAATTCCTCCAGGTCGGTGAGGCTCTGTAAAGTAGCTTGGCCGCTTCTGCCTGCCGCTCCCTCCTGTTCTGTGCCACCTTTGCCTGCAAGAGAAAGGGATGTGTGTCAATGAGTGTGGTGCAATGTGTTTGGGTGATGTGCCTTCCATAGTTGAATAGCTGTCAGTGTGTACAAGGTGTGAGATGTGGGTGTGAGTGTTGCAGCAGTGTAATGTTGTGAAGGTGAAGTGAAGCTATGGTTGTGAGGTGTGAGTGGTGATAGTTAGAGATTGTTGGGAGGTGAGTGATGGGGTTGTAGTGCATTGAGCAGTGTGTGAGGCTAGTGGTGCAGATAGTGGGTTATGGCATTTGCTGAAGCCTTCACTCAGCTTGACCAGCCGTGTGAGGTCATTAAATGTTTTTCAGCATTGGATCCACACTGGTGGCCACGACATAGTTAGCTATCTCCTCCCAGAGCTTTCTGCAAGTGGCCTTAGATGGCTTCCTGCCACCCTATGGGAACAGTACATCCTGCCTTCTTTGAACGGCCATGACCAAGACCTCCAGTGCAGCATCCGAAAACCTTTGTGTTCGCTCCCTTGGTTGCTCAGCCATGTCTTCAGCCAGACTGACAGTGAAGTGCTGCAGCAACAAAACATCTCCCCTTTAAGTATTGCAGAGAGCCGAGACCAAACATTACTGGCCATTACACTGCACACAATATTGACCCACCTGTTCAGCACTAAGCCAATCAGCAGCATGTTTAGCGCTGAGATCAGCACTCCAATCATTATAAAGAGCAGGCAGCACAAATTTTGGATGCTGCCTTGACCACTTTCAACAGGTGCAAGCATATAGCGCTGGCCCTTGAAACTGCCCATTTTTGGGCCTAGTCCAATTTTTAGGCCTTGGTATATTTTGCTCTGGGATTATATAGCAGTACTGCGTGGAACTGTTACTGACGGGCAAGTCGTGCACGGTTTGGTCTGACTCTTGACATTTTGAGGGCTGTCCAGAGATAACTCCATAGTGGCTTCTGCAAAAATACCTTGCTCATCGTCATCAGAATTGTTATGTATGTAATAACTTGAGAGACTGAATACTGTAAACTCACTCAGTTGCAAACCTGGCTCAACTTTATTTGGGCCCAAAGTGCCCACATTACATGGTAGCTTGCTTTATATACCTGGCCCGCACATGCGTGCGTACAGCCCAATGACCTCCGACAGTGGCACCCCCTGGTGGCTAGTAACCCAAGCATACATACATGACAAGAATGTATAGGATTTGTCTTGAAATTGCTGGTGGGAGTCTTTGTAGAATCCAACTCTGTTGAGTTGTTGCTGCTGATGACCAACATGGTACAGTTGGGCATCACTCACTAGCTGCATATCGATGGACTAGAAGCCTTTTCTGTTCCGGTAGGCTATTGCATTGTGTCTTTGGGATTGAATGACACTAACTGACCCCCTGTACTTTAGGAAATTAACAATACAATTAATATGGATTGTCTTGTCATGCTGTTGTTGCTGTTCAGTGGGGAGGAGATGAAGGTGTTGTCCCTGCTGAATAAAGCATCAGTCACCTGTATGATGCATCCATGGACAGCAAATCGGCTGATACCTCTGTTCGCCTGTAGGGAGCATAAACGCTAAGGGATGTGATCCATTGCCAGTGCTGTGCCTGTGGTGGATGTTGGCTCCAGGTCTTCTTGAAGCTGATGGCACAGCTCTGTAATCTGCCTCCCTACTGACCCAGAGCCTTTGCAGAACCTAGAAATCCCAGGAATGCAGAGGTCCTGTCGAATTTAATGGCAGGAACCCATTATCATTTTTAAAACTTTGTTTCCCGCCCGGCAACCGGCGCTGTCTCTTTAAAGGGACCCTGCTGTCCACGTGGCACCGAGAAGTTGGCCAAAGCACTTTCTGCAACACTGTCCTCTGCACTTCCTCAACTAACATCAACGTCATCATGTGCTCTGTGCTGCTTTACTCATCATCAGACATAAAATACCCCGGACATAGTTGTACCAGAGTGAATGGAAAATCATGAGCTGCAGGCCCATATTTTTCTAACGCATGATCGAAGTGTGCAAAGTTTCTCACCTTGTATGAGGACTCAAAATTCTACTCTGCTATCAAACGCTGGCAGAGTGGGTGTACTTGGTGATGCAGGGTGCAGTCTGGCATTGTCTTGTTCTGGGCCACAGGCCGTAGTGTCAGGTGCTCTTCCAGTTCAAGAGACACCTTCAAAGAGAGCTTACATTGCAATATACTTTGTGTGGAGCACGAGAGTGGCAGCGTTGAGGACGGGGACATCTTCATCTGCTTAGGCTTGTGCACCCACCTTCCTGTCTGGACTAGTATTTCTGGAGCTGCATTTTCTTGCTCAGTATCTGCACCCTGCACTGACCTAGATTACAAATTAGCTTTCCTCTCCTTAACTTTTTTAATACAAAGAGTCCTAAATATATGAACTATGATGATCTTGGGTGAGGTGGGGAGGAGAGGGGTATACTGTGAACCACCCCTGATGCATTGAGACATCTAAAGTGCTGCTTCAAGATGTCGACTATATGCTCTATAATGGTCCTGGAAGCTGTATGGGCTTTGCTGTATCTGCACTCTGCTTCTGTCCAGGGATACTGCAAATATGTAATTAGCCAGGACTGAAGAAAGTAGCCTTGGTCCCAAAGGAGCCATCATCCCAGTGAAAACATTATGAGTGCTTGCTTGGGAACGTGAATTGTCACTGACCAACATGGTGCAGTTGGGCATCACTCACTAGCTGCATATTGATGGACTAGAAGCCTTTTCTGTTCCGGTAGGCCATTGCATTGTGTCTTTGGGATTGAATGACCCTAACTGACCCCCTGTACTTTAGGAAATTAACAATACAATTAATATGGATTGTCTTGTCATGCTGTTGTTGCTGTTTAGTGGGGAGGAGATGAAGGTGTTGTCCCTCCTGAATAAAGCATCAATGACCTGTATGATGCATCCATGGACAGCAAATCGGCTGATACCGCTGTTCGCCTGTAGGGAGCATAAACGCTAAGGGATGTGATCCATTGCCAGTGCTGTGCCTGTGGTGGATGTTGGATCTAGATCTTCTTGAAGCTGATGGCACAGCTCTGTAATCTGCCTTCCTACTGACCCAGAGCTTCTGCAGAACCTAGAAATCCCAGGAATGCAGAGGTCCTGTCGAATTTAATGCCAGGAACCCATTATCATTTTTAAAACTTTGTTTCCCGCCCGGCAACGGGCCTTGTACGGGGCATGGAGAATCCCCGGGTTCACTAAGGAAGCTACAGATCTATATCATGAAGCCTCATGTCCATCTTTTAATTGAAAGCGACATTACTTTTGCTCATCAGTATCGCATTCTAACCTCTCTTTCACTTTTCCTTCTCTATTTGTCGTGAATTTTAATCGGGAGGTGGGTTGGGGGTGGGGGGCTCGAAGGCGGTCAGGAAACCGGGGAGAACAGGTTTCCCACAAGTCCTGCTGAATTTAACGGCAGGGCCTGATTAGCATTAGAAACCTCGGGTTCGCATCTGCAGTCAGATTGAGGGGCTGGCTGCCTGCGGACGGGTAGGCCTGCAGCACTCGGCTGCACAGAGAGGAGGGAGGGATTGAGTGGGTGCTGGTCGGGGGTGGGGTTGGAGGAGCACGGGGAGGGCCAGAAGAATGGGGGCGGGTCAGGACTAATCTGGAGGAGCTGGGACTGGAGGTGGTGTCGGGACCAATTGGAGGTCGGGACCGAGCAGATGGCCGGAGTGGCTGATCAGGGCCCCGAGGAGCAGGGTCGGGGGTGGGATGAGCATTGGAGAACCAGAGGAGCGGGGGCCGGATGAGCGTTGAGGGACCAGGAACAGATTGGGGGACATTGGGGGGCCGGAGGAGAATGGCGGGGAAGGTCACGTCGGGGGGATCGGAAGCCTGGGGTGGGCGATCGGAAGCCTGGGGCGGGGGGTGGGGGGGCATTTGGAGGCCTCATGCGGGAGGTCTCCGATCGCGAGGTTGGGTTAGGCAGTGACACTGGATCCAGGAGATCAGTGTAAAGGTGGTTTCCTGCTGGAACTAGCAGTCCTTACCACACTTTAGCAAAGAGGTTTCACAAGGTCCGCAAAACGCGACAGCTACAGTTAAATGTAAGATGGCCATTAAAACTGAGGCATGCCAGCCTTATGACAATACTTAAATGGACGACATGCCGCCTGGGAATGGGTTGGCTGCCCGCTCCCCGTCCTGCCTCCGTTAAAAGCAGAAATGGGCAGGTTGAAGGCAGGTAGGGATTGGGATTCAGACTTTTAACACTTTAACTTCCCACCTGACACCAACCCACCCGTTTTTTCGGTTTTTAATTCCCCCCCTATGGGCCCAAGTTTCCACATGATTTGCGCCTGATTTTTAGGAGCAACTGGTGGAGAACGGACTATCTTAGAAATCGCAATTCTCCACATTTTTTTTTCTGCAGTTCTAGTCAGGTAGAACAGTTCTACTTTGGAACAGAATTTTTTCTTCAAAAGGGAGCGTGTCCGGCCACTGACACCCGATTTGAAAGTTTCCACAGTGAAAACGTACTCCAAACTAAAGTAGAATGGAGCAAGTGAAGATTTTTGTAGAACTGAAAAAACCTGTTCTACACATTAAAAGATCAGGCGCAGGTTACAAATTAGGCGTCCAGAACGAGGTGGGGGAAGGGAAGTCATTAAATTCGAAAATAAATCCTTATTTATACTTCTACAAATATTATACAAATAAATCCAACCTGAATAAACATTTATAAGCCAAGAAAAGATAAAATAAACCATCTTCCTACCTGTGTGAAAGTGCTTCAGTCAGCTCAGCGATGTTCCCGCGAACGTGGAGGGAGGGGAGGGAGGGACAGGCAGGCAGCCAAAGATACAGCAGCAGGCTTCGAGCTGTGAGGGGGACTGAGGCCATTTGGACAGGGAGAGGCAGCCACATCGACAGTTTTATATTTACATTTGCAGAATGGGTGCTGCATTGTCAACACCACATATCATGCAATGGTTCGCCATCAATTCACTGCATAGGAGAGAATTGATTAGAGCTCACCGCAACAGGAACGTCGTAGCCCATAGGTTGATGGGCAGGAGACCTTACCCACGTCGACAATATCGAACCAGGCGCTCGTACCTGGACATGAGTGAGGTTGATTGTGTGAAAAGGCTGCGTTTTCGCAGAGAAGTTGTCACTGAGATCTGTGATATGGTGAGAGCAGATTTGCAGCCCAGAAGCAGAACGCCAACTGCCTTGTCTGTTGAAGTGAAGGTAACAGCTGCACTTTCTTTCTATGCCTCGGGATCGTTTCAGGCTACAACTGGAGATGTGTGTGCCATCTCTCAACGTGCAATACATACCTGCGTTTACCAGGTCACGGCTGCACTTTATGCACGAAGGAATGACTTCATCAATTTCCCAATGACCGCACAAGCGATCCATGAGAGGGCTGTGGGCTTCTTCAGGATTGCCGGCTTCCCAAAGGTACAGGGCTGCGTTGATTGTACCCACGTAGCCTTGCGAGCACCCGTGGAGGATTCTGAGCAGTACCGAAATAGGAAAGGTTTCCACTCTATCAATGTGCAGCTTGTGTGTGACGACAAGCAGCGCATCATGTCAGTCGATGCGAGATACCCTGGCAGCACCCACGATGCGTTCATCCTACGCGACAGCGTTCTATCTGACATGTTTGAGCAGCAGCCAGAAGGGCAGAGCTGGCTACTGAGAGACAAAGGGTACGGCCTGACCACGTGGCTCATGACGCCTCTACGCGTGACACGGACAAAAGCTGACCATCAATACAACATGGCGCACATTGCGACGCGCAGCATCATCGAGAGGGCCATTGGCATATTGAAACAGCGATTCCGATGCCTGGACCATTCTGGAGGACAGTTGCAATACTCTCCTGAGATGGTCAGTCACTTCACTGTTGTGTGCTGCATGCTTCATAACTTAGCCATCATGAGGCAGCAGGAGCTGGTAGTGGAACCCGAAGACCCACGTGAGGGTCCAGTGCATGATGATAGTATTACGGAAGACCAGGATGTGGATGATAACGACAATCAGGAAAGCATGCAAGTGCCTGATGCCGGAGCACGAGGTCGGAGGAGGGCCGTCCATCGTGCCCCTTTAATGATTGCTCGAGCCTTGCGCCAGCAGCTCATCCGTGAACGCTTCAACTACTGATGCCTGAGGGCTCTGCGAACACTTTTGCATATGGACATGTTTATTCTTTGCAGTTGTTCCTACGTTGTGTTGTGTTAATGGAACATGAAACAGTTTTAATGAAAAAATATTTTATGACTCTTGAAGATCACTTAAAAACTTTAAGATCACTTATAAACTTGTAAAGTTACAAAAGTTACAAAACACTTTCTATGTGAAAAATTTTACACTCTAAGATCACTTAAACTTCAAGATCACTTTTTAGATGCAAAAGTAAATAATTTACAGAATGTGCGAACATTTACACTATAAGATCACTTGAAAACCCTGAGATCACTTATAAGTTGTAAAGTTACAAAACTTACAAAACAATTTCAATTTGAAAAATCTTACACTCTGAAGAACACTTTTAAACTTCAGGATCACTTTTTAGGTGCAAAATTAAATAAGATACAAAAAAATGTGAGAGCATTTACACTATAAGATCACTTAAAAACCATAAGATCCCTTATAAGTTGTAACGTAACAAAACTTACAAAACAATTTCAATTTGAAAAACGCTACTACAGCTACATCAAGAACAAGAACAAGAACAAAAGCAGCAAAGAAAGGCTGCAACCATGTCTCATCCACATCTCAGTGAACGTTCACTTCCTCATGGGGGTGTCATTTGATTGGCTGGGCTGTGTGCCAGAGAGTCCAGAGAGGCAGCGGCCTATAAAAGGCTCAGCAGTCCGGGGAGCGTCGAGAGAGGCGGGAGTCCAGAGAGGCAGCGGCCTGTAAAAGGCTCAGCAGTCCGTGAGCGTCGAGAGAGGCGGGAGTCCAGAGAGGCAGCGGCCTATAAAAGGCTCAGCAGTCCGGGGAACGTCGAGAGAGGCGGGAGTCCAGAGAGGCAGCGGCCTATAAAAGGCTCAGCAGTCCGGGGAGCGTCGAGAGAGGCGGGAGTCCAGAGAGGCAGCGGCCTATAAAAGGCTCAGCAGTCCGGGGAGCGTCGAGAGAGGCGGGAGTCCAGAGAGGCAGCGGCCTATAAAAGGCTCAGCAGTCCGGGGAGCGTCGAGAGAGGCGGGAGTCCAGAGAGGCAGCGGCCTGTAAAAGGCTCAGCAGTCCGTGAGCGTCGAGAGAGGCGGGAGTCCAGAGAGGCAGCGGCCTATAAAAGGCTCAGCAGTCCGGGGAACGTCGAGAGAGGCGGGAGTCCAGAGAGGCAGCGGCCTATAAAAGGCTCAGCAGTCCGGGGAGCGTCGAGAGAGGCGGGAGTCCAGAGAGGCAGCGGCCTATAAAAGGCTCAGCAGTCCGGGGAGCGTCGAGAGAGGCGGGAGTCCAGAGAGGCAGCGGCCTATAAAAGGCTCAGCAGTCCGGGGAGCGTCGAGAGAGGCGGGAGTCCAGAGAGGCGTAGCGGTGCAGCTCCAGCTGGGAGAGAAGGCAAAAAAGAAGTAGAAGGAAATCAAAAGGTGACGTCACAGCCAACGTGGTAAGTGATTGGCTGCTGATTGGTGAGTAGTTTTTCTTTTTCTTTATTAGTCAGTAACTTTTAACATTGTTGTCGGCAATTTAAGTGTATCTAAGGGTTAAGTCATGGCAGGACAGCTCGGTCACGTGATATGCTCCTCCTGTACCATGTGGGAACACGGGGACAACACCAGTGTCCCTGACGACTACATGTGCGGGAAGTGTGTCCACCTCCGGCTACTGACGGTCCGCGTTGCGGAGTTGGAGCTGAAGGTGGATTCACTCTGGAGCATCCACGATGCTGAGAATGACGTGAGTATCACGTGTAGCGAGTTGGTCTTACTGCAGGAGAAGGGTCCACAGCCAGCGAGGGAATGGAAGACCAGCAGGAAGAGTAGTGCAAGGAAGGTAGTGCAGGGGTCCCCTGTGGTCATCCCCCTGCAAAACAGATACACCGCTTTGAGTACTGTTGAGGGGGATGACTCATCAGGGGAGGGCAGCAGCAGCCAAGTTCATGGCACCGTGGCTGGCTCTGTTGCACAGGAGGGCAGGAAAAAGAGTGGAAGAGCGATAGTGATAGGGGATTCAATTGTAAGGGGAATAGATAGGCGTTTCTGCGGCCGCAACCGAGACTCCAGGATGGTATGTTGCCTCCCTGGTGCAAGGGTCAAGGATGTCTCGGAGCGGGTGGAGGACATTCTAAAAAGGGAGGGAGAACAGCCAGTTGTCGTGGTGCACGTTGGTACCAATGACATAGGTAAAAAAAGGGATGAGTTCCTACGAAATGAATTTAAGGAGCTAGGAGCTAAATTAAAAAGTAGGACCTCAAAAGTAGTAATCTCGGGATTGCTACCAGTGCCACGTGCTAGTCAGAGTAGGAATCGCAGGATAGCTCAGATGAATACGTGGCTTGAGCAATGGTGCAGCAGGGAGGGATTCAAATTCCTGGGGCATTGGAACCGGTTCTGGGGGAGGTGGGACCAGTACAATCCGGACGGTCTGCACCTGGGCAGAATCGGAACCAATGTCCTCGGGGGAGTGTTTGCTAGTGCTGTTGGGGAGGAGTTAAACTAATATGGCAGGGGGATGGGAACCAATGCAGGGAGATAGAGGGAAACAAAAAGGAGGCAAAAACAAAAGACAGAAAGGAGATGAGGAAAAGTGGAGGGCAGAGAAACCCAAGGCAAAGAACAAAAAGGGCCATTGTACAGCAAAATTCTAAAAGGACAGAGGGTGTTAAAAAAACAAGCCTAAAGGCTTTGTGTCTTAATGCAAGGAGTATCCGCAATAAGGTGGATGAATTAACTGTGCAAATAGATGTTAACAAATATGATGTGATTGGGATTACGGAGACGTGGCTCCAGGATGAGCAGGGCTGGGAACTCAACATCCAGGGGTATTCAACATTCAGGAAGGATAGAATAAAAGGAAAAGGAGGTGGGGTAGCATTGCTGGTTAAGGAGGAGATTAAGGCAATAGTTAGGAAGGACATTAGCTTGGATGATGTGGAATCTATATGGGTAGAGCTGCAGAACACCAAAGGGCAAAAAACGTTAGTGGGAGTTGTGTACAGACCTCCAAACAGTAGTAGTGATGTTGGGGAGGGCATCAAACAGGAAATTAGGGGTGCGTGCAATAAAGGTGCAGCAGTTATAATGGGTGACTTTAATATGCACATAGATTGGGCTAACCAAACTGGAAGCAATACGGTGGAGGAGGATTTTCTGGAGTGCATAAGGGATGGTTTTTTAGACCAATATGTCGAGGAACCAACTAGGGGGGAGGCCATCTTAGACTGGGTGTTATGTAATGAGAAAGGATTAATTAGCAATCTCGTTGTGCGAGGCCCCTTGGGGAAGAGTGACCATAATATGGTGGAATTCTGCATTAGGATGGAGAATGAAACAGTTAATTCAGAGACCATGGTCCAGAACTTAAAGAAGGCTAACTTTGAAGGTATGAGGCGTGAATTGGCTGAGATGGATTGGCGAATGATACTTAAGGGGTTGACTGTGGATGGGCAATGGCAGACATTTAGAGACCGCATGGATGAACTACAACAATTGTACATTCCTGTCTGGCATAGAAATAAAAAAGGGAAGGTGGCTCAACCGTGGCTATCAAGGGAAATCAGGGATAGTATTAAAGCCAAGGAAGTGGCATACAAATTGGCCAGAAATAGCAGCGAACCTGGGGACTGGGAGAAATTTAGAACTCAGCAGAGGAGGACAAAGGGTTTGATTAGGGCAGGGAAAATGGAGTATGAGAAGAAGCTTGCAGGGAACATTAAGACGGATTGCAAAAGTTTCTATAGATATGTAAAGAGAAAAAGGTTAGTAAAGACAAACGTAGGTCCCCTGCAGTCAGAATCAGGGGAAGTCATAACGGGGAACAAAGAAATGGCGGACCAATTGAACAAGTACTTTGGTTCGGTATTCACGAAGGAGGACACGAACAACCTTCCGGTTATAAAAGGGGTCGGGGGGTCTAGTAAGGAGGAGGAACTGAGGGAAATCCTTATTAGCCGGGAAATTGTGTTGGGGAAATTGATGGGATTGAAGGCCGATAAATCCCCAGGGCCTGATGGACTGCATCCCAGAGTACTTAAGGAGGTGGCCTTGGAAATAGTGGATGCGTTGACAGTCATTTTCCAACATTCCATTGACTCTGGATCAGTTCCTATGGAGTGGAGGGTAGCCAATGTAACCCCACTTTTTAAAAAAGGAGGGAGAGAGAAAACAGGGAATTATAGACCGGTCAGCCTGACATCGGTAGTGGGTAAAATGATGGAATCAATTATTAAGGATGTCATAGCAGTGCATTTGGAAAGAGGTGACATGATAGGTCCAAGTCAGCATGGATTTGTGAAAGGGAAATCATGCTTGACAAATCTTCTGGAATTTTTTGAGGATGTTTCCAGTAGAGTGGATAAGGGAGAACCAGTTGATGTGGTATATTTGGACTTTCAGAAGGCGTTCGACAAGGTCCCACACAAGAGATTGATGTGCAAAGTTAGAGCACATGGGATTGGGGGTAGTGTACTGACATGGATTGAGAACTGGTTGTCAGACAGGAAGCAAAGAGTAGGAGTAAATGGGTACTTTTCAGAATGGCAGGCAGTGACTAGTGGGGTACCGCAGGGTTCTGTGCTGGGGCCCCAGCTGTTTACACTGTACATTAATGATTTAGATGAGGGGATTGAGTGTAGTATCTCCAAGTTTGCGGATGACACTAAGTTGGGTGGCAGTGTGAGCTGCGAGGAGGATGCTGTGAGGCTGCAGAGCGACTTGGATAGGTTAGGTGAGTGGGCAAATGCATGGCAGATGAAGTATAATGTGGATAAATGTGAGGTTATCCACTTTGGTGGTAAAAACAGAGAGACAGACTATTATCTGAATGGTGACAGATTAGGAAAAGGGGAGGTGCAAAGAGACCTGGGTGTCATGGTACATCAGTCATTGAAGGTTGGCATGCAGGTGCAGCAGGCGGTTAAGAAAGCAAATGGCATGTTGGCCTTCATAGCAAGGGGATTTGAGTACAGGGGCAGGGAGGTGTTGCTACAGTTGTACAGGGCATTGGTGAGGCCACACCTGGAGTATTGTGTACAGTTTTGGTCTCCTAACCTGAGGAAGGACATTCTTGCTATTGAGGGAGTGCAGCGAAGGTTCACCAGACTGATTCCCGGGATGGCGGGACTGACCTATCAAGAAAGACTGGATCAACTGGGCTTGTATTCACTGGAGTTCAGAAGAATGAGAGGGGACCTCATAGAAACATATAAAATTCTGACGGGGTTAGACAGGTTAGATGCAGGAAGAATGTTCCCAATGTTGGGGAAGTCCAGAACCAGGGGTCACAGTCTAAGGATAAGGGGTAAGCCATTTAGGACCGAGATGCGGAGGAACTTCTTCACCCAGAGAGTGGTGAACCTGTGGAATTCTCTACCACAGAAAGTTGTTGAGGCCAATTCACTAAATATATTCAAAAAGGAGTTAGATGAGGTCCTTACTGCTAGGGGGATCAAGGGGTATGGCGAGAAAGCAGGAATGGGGTACTGAAGTTGAATGTTCAGCCATGAACTCATTGAATGGCGGTGCAGGCTAGAAGGGCCGAATGGCCTACTCCTGCACCTATTTTCTATGTTTCTATGTTTCTATGTTATCGCAGCAGCTACCTCAACCAGGCCCTCCCTGACGGCCTGTGCCGACACTTGCATGCCCTCCCTGATGGCCTGTGCCGTAATTTGCATGCCCTCCCTGATGGCCTGTGCCGTCGATTGCACTCCCTCGGACATTCCTTCCCTAAGTTCCCGTGTCATTACTGCTATTTCTCCCGTCAGGCCCATCAACTCTTCACCTATTGCATTGACGCCACCGATGAGTGATCGGGTAAGCTCATTGGTCTCCATAGCCAATGCCACAACCTGAGCCGCATCTGTTGCACGCTGCATCTCAGGAGAGCGTGTCTCCAATCTCCTTCTCCTCTGCCTGGGTCTGCCTCGTGGCACCACTACACTGGGAGGCGTGGGCACGGACGGTGGGATGCTCGGTGTTGCAAGCGGCACCACTACACAGGGAGGCGCGGGCTGGGACTGTGGGACGCTCTGTGTTCCAGACAGCTGAACTGGAGGGAGAGGCTCGGGCTGGAATGGTGGGATGCTCTGTGTTGCAGACGGCAACACTCGAGTACGAGCCATGGGCTGGGACGTTGGACGAATGGGTGTAAACTGCTCGATGATATCAGCAGCAACACGGGACCCGAAGCGTCGGAATCGAAACCATAGTAGGTGGAACCAGAACCTATGCGAGAGGGAGGCGTAGGCTGGGACGGTAATGCAGTGACTGTAGAAAGCTGCATTATACCAGCAGCACCACTGGGACCCGCAACATCGGAAGCGAAACCATGGATGGTGGGACCAAGACCTATGCTAGGGGTTGAAACTCTGATGCCCCTTGATGGGGGCTCATAAACATTAAATTGGAAGCTCCCCCCTGCAGACATTTCAGTCATCGCTTCCATCATCCAGTCTGGATCATCCGCAGCTGGTTGTACTGGTCCTTGTTCTGTACCCTCAGGATCCTCAGGGTTGGCAGCAGCAGCAGCATCATCATCGTCATCATCATCATCATGTTCTGCAAATTACATCAGAACAGTCAAATGCTTAACAGCAAGGGAGGTGGCCGGGTGGGTGGCATGAGTCCTCTCACACATAGCAGGCCAGGCAGCAGGTTGATTTAAAGGGCCACGATGCATTTTCAGGACTTGCCCTCTTCCTCGCGTGCGGGCCCAGCTTGTGCTGTACCAATTGCTTTACTCCATGTCCGACTCATCATAGCAGCTACCCTCTGTTCCAAGGGTGTCAGTGGATGCAGATTGGGCACGCCTCCTCCTGTTCGAGTTGCTTCTCTTTTGTTGTGGGCCAATTTCTTCTGCAAAGAGTAAAGTATAACTTTTTACAGAGTGTGTCAGTCTGCAAGGTGGGACATACAGATAGCCAGGTTACAATTACGATTAAATTAAAAATGGGAAATACTACTTACACTAACTACTTGACCAAGGTCGTGCCATTTCTTTTTACACTGACTTCCAGATCTCCTGGTATGCACCACTGCGCAGTAATCTTCTGCAACTTGGTTCCAGCGTTTCTTCATTTCTTTTAGTGGCACTTTTATGCGACCTCTGTTGCTGGTAGTTAGCTCCTGCCATCTCTGCTCAATTACATTCACTAATATCTCAACTTCCTCATGTAAGAAATTATTTTTTCTTGGTAGATGTTGATCCATTGCAAAGTTGAATTGGCACTTTTTTTTCTCCAAACACAGTCCTTAATTTGCAGGCACAGGTACTGCAAGTTTAGCAGTGAAAAGCTGAACTCACTGATTTCAGCAGGTGATTTTTTCAGCAGTGCTGCTAAAAGCACTCCCTCACACACAGAAATATCAATAAAATTAAAATACAAGCCTTTGCAGGGGTCCAAGAACAAATCTTCACGTTTTCTGCAGCACTTTCAAAAATGGCCGAGTGCCAATGTTTTTTTCACACTGCGCGTGCGCGAACGCTCCAACACGCACGCGCAGCGTTGCCGGCAGGAAAAAAAACTAATTTAAATAGTACCCGCCCCCTCCCACTTACAAAATCGGCGCGAGTGTAGGCTCCGCCCCCCTGGGCGCCACGCCAGGCAGACAAGAAGCTGCAGAACGCTCCAGAATCGTGATTTTTTTTTTAGGCGCCGTTTTAGGCGCGAAAAACCGGCGCCCAGCTCGATGGGGCGCCCGTTTTTCATCCTGTGGAAACTTGGGCCCAAAGTGTCTGAAGAAGAATCAGGCACCAGTGCATCCGACTCTTCACAGCACATGCTATCATTCACTTGCCTAGATTTTCCTAACATTTACTGCCCATTTTTGCGAAGATTTGGGACAGTTGGAAGTGGGAAGCAGGTCAAGGAGGCATAGAGCAAAATCCTGACCAGCAAAAAAATCCATTTTGATTTTCCTGGAAGACAGTCCACAATCCCACCACAGTTTGCAGGTGAAAAGCAAAGGGATAATTTTCAGTTTGGGCATGGGCAGAAAAGTGGTTGTTGTGGCTCAGGTACCCATTTCTACATTGATTCATAACTGCTTTGTATTAACATAATACCAACAGCCCAATTGACCCATAAAAATCAATATAGGTTCAGAGCTGACTGAGTGACTGCATTTTCCTGTATTTGTACAAGTAAGTACATTGGGCTAGAAATTCAGCAAAATCGCTACCACCGGATTTTCGGCGGGATTTGCAGATGGAATTTTTTTTACCGCCAAAATACTGCTATGACTGAAGGCCGCTAGTTTGGTCAAACATTGACCATTGGTAGTGGTTTTTTCAGTCTTGCATGATTTGGGCTTTTGGCGCCTAAAAGAAATGGACCTTCTGCACATGCACAGTTTTTTTTTCCAGATTTTTTTTCTTCCCGCGATTCTGGTCAGGTGTTAGGGTCAGAGTGTGCTCGCGCATGCGCAGTACACCCAGCTCTAAGTCATTAAATTTTGAGAGAAGTTTGAAGTGAGAAGATGCAGCAAGCTAAGCTAGCAAGGCAGAGGGCCAGGAAATTTAGCTTCGATGCCCAAGAGGTACTGTGGCAGCTGTAGAGAGCAGATGGGGGCAAATTACTAGGGGTGGTAGGCTAAATCCCCCCCAGTCGTTGCAAAAAGGATATGGACTGCTATGTTTGGTCCTCAGCAGACGACATTCACGGGGACTTCCAGCAATGCAGGAAGAGGTGGAATTACCGTTGCGCGTCCGCGAGAGTAAGTAATATTTTTATTCATGCATTCCTTGATTACTTAAATTGTAAATCTGATACATGTTACTGTAGGTAGGCTTAATGTTGTACCTTATTTGCCATGAATGATCTTTACACATTATTAAGATGGCTTTCTGAGATCTTAAAAGATGTTTCTGCACTTCGATATCTTCCGTATGAACCACGTGCAGCTAAATGGGACATTAAACAGAGGACTGTATTAACTGCACACAGTATGTTATAAGTGCTTTGATGGCTATCTGTGTGTGCCATAAGAGCAGAAGGGCAATTCAGTTCACCATTGATATTGTAATTTTTGCAGAAAAAACTGGCTCACAATCGGAATGAGCAGTGACAGACAGGCGGTGGTTTGTGCAACATGTTGACGCTGACTGACGTGGAGGAACATGTGGCAGCCCCGGTTGGTGCCCACAAGAGATCAACTACCCGTGTGGGTGCTGATCCCATTACTGCAACTGAGGGTAAGTCCTGCAAAATTCCCGGGCTGGGTTGGGGTCATGTAATGTCATGTAGTGTCTATGGACTCAGGTTAGGGCAATTTCATGTAGTGTCTCTCAACAACATATAATGCAGTAGTCGTGGTCCTTCAAATAAACCTGCGCTATGTGACCGTACTCGTGTAACCCTGCTCCCTCCCCTGCTGCTAACCACTCATCTGTTGTTTTCTATTTCCAGATGAGGAGCTGCATGCACCACATCCTCGAATGGAAGCCTCCACCTCCATCTCATACCATCATACTTGGGTCGAAGGGGACGTTGAAGAGGAAGAGGAAGATGATGGGCATGTCGAGGTCCCATTGGAGGAAACAGCTGTTGCGGGGGGGGGGGGAGGGGGGGTTGTTGTCAATGTCAGTGGGGGTGGAGGGGGAGGTGGAGGAGAAGTTGGGGTGGAGGGGGAGGAGGGGATGGCAGGGTTGGATAAGTCAACACCTATTTTAGCTGCGGCCACAACTCCCTCGGAGGAATCCACATTTCGAGGGTTCCCCACCTACGAGGCAGTGGGACCAAGTTGTGTGCAGCAACGCACCCCGAGGGTAGACCCCCGTATGCTGCTTCTACGGAGGATGAGTCAGCAAAGCCTCTCTGCTGAGAGACAGGCAGACGCAAACCTGGACATGGTGGGACTGTCAAGGGAGAGTGTCGAACTGGGTCAAGAGCTCCTTCAGGCCCTGGGTGGAATTTCCGGCAACAATGCCACACAATCTGCCAGACAAGCTGCGGACATGTCGCAGATGGTTGCTGCGATCCGGGAATGCACCGAGGCTGTCAATGCTCTGGGGCAATTGATGGTCTCGACTTTTGGCACTGCAGCCCCCAGTGTCATGCCACCCAGACTGACAGCACCTGTGAGTGGGGAAGGTAGAACAGGAACCTTCCAACTCAGAAGATGGGTCTTCCATACCCCGAGCTTTTCCAGTGGATCCACATATGGCATCTCCATTGTCTATCCCCCGACAACAGCAGTGCTCTATACGCCTTGCTGCACAACTTCCTGGTCCCAATGTGGGTAGGGATAGCGGGAGGAAGCAAGGGGGAGGGTTAAGATCGGGGTCGGTGGGGGGGGTGGGGGGGGAAGAGAGGCGGTGGGAGAGGTGGCTGCAGCTAAAAAGATGTTTGATGCAGAGAGGGGGTGGTGGGGGGGGGGGGATTGTTGTTGTTATTGTTATTATTGGTTTTTTTTGTTTGTTATATCGTTATGGTTATTTCATAAAAATTTTAAAAATTATTTGAAGAGAAAAAATTATTTATTTAGCTATCAAAATTAAAGTTTTCAAAGTTTTTAAAGTTCAAATGTTTCAAAAATTTAACAATGTTTTATAAATCATCTTGTTTAACTTAACCATTCTTGTGCAGTGTCTCATTTTTAGAATAAGAGGGGTATTAGTCAACATGGTGGGATAGAGTGGACAGGCAAAAGTGAAACGTAACTTTCACTGTTCCAGCAAAGTTTTGATTTATGAGCTGGTGGTGTAAGTTTTGCAGTGGCGAAAGATCCATGAGGCCTCCCCTGTCATGGTGGTGGGGGTGGTGACATGGGTTCATCGCCAGGCTCCTTGTACTGTTCCTCCTCCTCCTCCTCTCTCTCCTGAGGTGGTCCTGCAATTCCCAGTGGCTATTCCTGTCCCCTCATGATGGCTAAGTTGTGTAGCATGCAGCACACCACAATGAACTCAGCGACCTGCTGAGGGGAGTATTACAGGTTGCCTCCAGAGTGGTCCAGGCATCGGAAGTGCTGCTTGAGCACTCAAATCGTATTTGCGACGATATTGCGTGTGGCTATATGGCTGTTATTGCAGTGATGCTCTGCTTCTGTCTGAGGGTTCCGGAGGGGAGGGTCATGAGCCAGGTAGCAAGGCCGTAACCTTTGTCCCCCAGCATCCAGCTGTGGCCTTGTGGCTGACGCTCAAACAGGTCAGGACTGTGCTCTCATGCAAGATGAAAGCATCATGGATGCTCCCTGGAAACTGGGCATTGTCTGCCAGAATGCGCTGCGTATGAGCGCAGACAATCTGTATGTACAGCGAGTGGAATCCCTTTCGGTTTCGGTAAAGCTCTGGCTCTTGTAAAGGTGCTCGCAGGGCGATATGCATACAGTCAATGGCAGCCTGAACCTTGGGGAAGCCAGCAATTTGTGCAAAACCCACAGCCCTCTCATTCTGTGCCTCCCTGGTCATTGGGAAGTTTATAAAGTCCATCCTGCGTGCGTACAGTGCGGTAGTCACCTGGTGAATGCAACAATGTGTAGCGTGCTGCAAGATGCAGCATATGTCCCCTGCTGATGCCTGAAAGGACCGAAGGCGTAGAAGGCAAGTGCCGCAGTCGCCTTCACCTCGATGGTCAAAGCAGTCCTGTTGGTGGTGGTGGGCTGTAGGTCTACCTTTATGAGCTGGCATATCTCTGTGACCACCTCATTTCAAAAGTGCAGCCTTCTAATGCACTGTGGCTCAGACAGGTGCAGGTATGAGCGCTATTCCCTGAAAACTCGTTGGGGGTAAGGCCTCCTCCCATTAGTCTGCGAGCTCTTTGATTACACTCATAATGCTTTTGAATAAACTTTTTTCCAGCTCTATTCTGCATAGAAAAAGTAACCAGCATTATTGGCAGAGATATTATAGGCCCCGTATTTTTAAATGTCTTCAAATGTGCTCAAATCGTCTTTAAAACGAACTATGAACTCACATAAAGCTCACTGTGCAAAACGCTGCCTTCTCTCAAAATCCTTTGATGCACTGAACTTCTGCTCTGTTTTTCAAAATGGCGTAGTTACAGCTGGGTGCGTCATGGGTCCGAGCAGATAAGACTTCAATTTTCACGGCGGTTTTTTAGGCCGGTGGTAAAAATGGCGGTATCAACGAAATTACCGCCGGCGGTAATTTTTGAGTATTGCACACCAATCGATGTCATAAAAACAGTGAGAAAAAAGGTATTTTTTTACTGCCGGCAGATAACCACTGATGAATTTACTGCTGCCGGTATTTGGCAGTAAATGATTGTATTTGCCAAAAAACAGCAGTATTTCGGCGGTATATTATTTTACGGTGGTAAATGGGCGGAAATAGAAACATAGAAATTTACAGCGCAGAAGGAGGCCATTCCGGCCCATCGTGTCCGCGCCGGCCGACAAAGAGCCGCCCGGCCCTTGATCAGCAGCCCTAAAGGTTACATATATGAAAAGTGACAGGAAGGCAAAGATCACCCAGCCCAACCAGTCCGCCTCACACAACTGCGACACCCTTTATACAGAAAAATTCTACACTCTACCCCAACCGGAGCCATGTGATCACCTGGGAGAGGCAAAAAACAGATAAAAATCCAGGCCAATTTAGGGAGAAAAAAATCTAGGAAAATTCCTCTCCCACCTGTTATGTATGGAGAAAGAGTCAGACTGAACACTGTGAGCTCAAAGTAAAGTGTGACCTTAGTCTTTTATTGCAGGTCTCCAGAGCGCCTCTCCAACCTGTTAGGCCTCCTTAAATACCTGTGCTCCCAAGGGATTATGGGATCCCTTGCGACTCCAGTGGATGAATCCACTGGTGGCTGTACAGAGTAAATACAAGTTTACATATATAACAACATGCCCCCCCAAAGTCAATAGTGTAACTATTTACAATGAGAGTCGATCTGGGGCCCTTCTTGCCCTGGTTGATCGTCTCGGTGTGAAAGCTGGTGTTGTTGAATCATTTGTTGGGCCCTCGCTGGGCTGCTGTGCAGCTGGCGTGGCTGGGCTGCCTGGTGTGTTGGGTCCTGCTGGGCTGCTGTGGATGATGGGTTCTGCTTGGTGATCAACCGTGGTGCCGGTTACCACTGGTGTGTATGTTGGGGGGTCAAAAAAGGTAAGGTCCAAGGTGGGTTGCTAAGGATAGTCTGTGAATCTGAGTTTGATTTGGTCCAAGTGTTTCCGGTGAATGAGTTCATTTGAAAGTTTGACCCGAAAAACCCTGCTCCCCTCTTTGGCCATGACAGTGCTGGGAAGCCACTTGGGGCCATGTCCATAATTCAGTACAAATACAGGATCATTGATTTCAATCTCACGTGACACATTTGCGCAATCATGATATGTACTTTGTTGAAGCCACCTGCTCTCTACCTGTTCATGTAGATCAGGGTGAACTAACGAGAGCCTTGTCTTAAGTGCTCTTTTCATGAGCGGTTCAGCAGGTGGGATCCTAGAGAGCGAGTGGGGTCTCGTGCAGCAGCTAAGCAGGACTCCGGATAGGCGAGTCTGCAGCGAGCCTTCAGTTACCTTCTTCAAGCCTTGCTTGATGGTTTGCACTGCTCTCTCTGCCTGACCATTGGACGCTGGTTTAAACGGGGCAGATGTGACATGTTTGATCCCGTTATGGGTCATGAATTCTTTGAACTCAGCACTGTAAAACATGGCCCGTTGTCGCTCACCAGGACATCGGGTAGGCCGTGTGTGATAAACATGGCCCGTAGGCTTTCAGTAGTGGCAGCAGACGTGCTAGCCAACATTATCTTACATTCAATCCACTTGGAGTACGCATCTACAGCCATAAGGAACATTTTACCCAAGAACGGGCCTGCATAGTCGACGTGTATCCTAGACCACGGTTTGGAGAGCCAAGACCATAAAATTAGCGGCGCCCCCCTGGGTACATTGCTTAACTGCGAGCATGTATTACATCTGTGAACACAGGACTGTAAGTCCGCATCGATACCGGGCCATCACACCTGGGATCTAGCTATCGCTTTTATCATTACGATGCCTGGGTGGGTACTGTGGAGGTCACTGATGAAAGTGTCCCTGCCCTTCTTGGGGACCACTACCCGATTACCCCACAGAAGACAGTCTTTACGCCGCTGGAACGGCTTTATCTCTTTCTGCATTTCCACTGGGACACTGGACCAGCTCCCGTGAAACACACAGCTTTTGACTAGAGATAATAAGGGGTCCTGGCTCGTCCAGGTTTTGATCTGCTGGGCAGTGACGGGTGATTGCTCACTCTCAAATGCTTCCATAACCATGGCCAAATCTGCGGACTGCGCCATTTCCACTCTCGTGATGGGCAATGGCAGCCTACTGAGGGCATCGGCGCAGTTTTCTGTGCCTGGCCTGTGGCGGATGGCGTAGTTGTATGCGGACAACGTGAGCGCCCATCCTTGGATGTGGGCCGATGCATTTGTATTTATCCCCTTACTCTCAGAAAACAGGGATATGAGTGGCTTATGGTCAGTTTCCAATTCGAATTTTAGCCCAAACAGGTATTGATGCATTTTCTTTATCCCATAGACACACGCTATCGCTTCTTTCTCAATCATGCTGTAGGCTCTCTCAGCCTTAGACTGACTCCTGGATGCGTAAGCAACCGGTTGCAGTTTCCCAAAATCATTAGTTTGTTGCAATACACACCCGACACCATATGATGACGCATCACATGCTAGTACCAAACACTTACATGGATCATACAACACAAGCTATTTGTTTGAGCATAACAATTTTCTCGCTTTTACAAAGGCATTTTCTTGGTTTTTGCCCCAAACCCATTCGTCCCTTTTTCATAGTAAGATATGCAGTGGTTCTAACAGTGTGCTGAGACCCGGTTACCAAAGTAGTTCAGGAGTCCCAGAAACGACCGCAGCTCCGTCATGTTCTGTGGCCTCGGTGCGTTCTTGATTGCCTCCGTCTTCGTGTTGGTGGGCCTGATGCCGTCCACCGCAATCCTCCTTCCCAAGAACTCCACTTCAGGCACCAGGAAAACGCACTTCGAGTGTTTTAACCTGAGGACAACATGGTTGTGTCGACTAAGCACCTCCTCCAGGTTCTGCAGATGCTCGGCTGTGTTCCGACCTGTGACCAAGATGTCGTCCTGGAAGACCATGGTGTGCGGGACTGACTTCAGTAAGCTTTCCATGTTTCTCTGGAATATCGCCGCCGCTGATCGAATTCCAAATGGGCATCTGTTATAAATAAAAAGACCGTTGTGCGTGTTGATGCAGGTGAGGCCCTTCAATGATTCCTCCAGTTCCTGTGCATGTAGGCTGAAGTCAGATCCAGCTTCGTGAATGTCTTTCCTCCCACCAGCGTTACAAAGAGGTCATCGGCCTTTGGTAGTGGGTATTGGTCCTGCAGAGAGAAATGATTGATAGTTATTTTGTAATCGTCACAGATTCTGACGGTGCCGTCTCCCTTGAGGACAGGAACAATCGGGTTAGCCCACTCATTGAACTCAATCGGTAAAATGATGCCCTTTCATTGCAACCGGTCTAGCTCGATCTCTACCCTTTCTCTCATCATGTACGGTAGTGCTTCCGCCTTGTGATGGATGGGTCGCGCCCCCGGAATTAGGTGGATTTTCACTTTTGCTCCTTGGAATTTCCCGATGTCTGGTTCGAACAGTGAAGGGAACTTGTTTAAGACCTGGGCACCCGAAGTGTCGTCAGCGGGCGATAGCGCTCGGACGTCGTCCCAGTTCCAGCGTATCTTTCCCAGCCAGCTCCTGCCGAGCAGCGTGGAACCATTGCCCGGTACCATCCAGAGTGGTAGCTTATGCACTGTGCCATCGTAGGAGACCTTTACGGTAGCACTGCCAATTACGGGAATCACTTCTTTCGTGTACGTTCTTAGTTTCACATGACTTGGAGTTAAGACTGGCCTTGAGGCCTTGTTGCAACAGTCTTTTGAAAGTCTTTTTGTCCATGATGGAATGGCTCACGCCTGTGTCCAGTTTCATTGACACCGGGAGTCCATTTAGTTCAACATTCAGCATTATCGGGGGACAATTCGTGGTGAATGTGTGCACCCCCTGTACCTCTGCCTCTTTAGTCTGAGGCTCTGGTTCGTCGTGATCCTCCATGGATCTGTCCTCTTCTGCAACATGGTGGTTTGCAGGTTTAACAGGATTAGCAGCTCGTCTGCACATACGTTGGAGGTGTCCCATTTTTCCACAGTCCTTGCAAACATACCCCTTGAATCGGCATGAATGGAAACGATGATCACCCTGCAGCGCCAACAAGGTGTTAATGGCCTTGCATTCATCGCCCTTGATGGTGGATTCTGAGACAGCTGCAGGCATGTGTGACCTGCCCTGTACGTTGCGATTCGAAAACAACATCACTTTGTTCACAATACTTGTAGCAGCACTTGTGTGCTGAGAGATTTGCTTAGTATTGTCACTGGTGTCAATGAACGCCTGGGCTATCGCTATGGTTGGGGTCTCTCCAGTCAAAAGTTTGCGAAGTATGGTTTCGTGGCCAATGCCAGGTATGAAAAAGTCTCTGAGCTTGTGCTCCAAATGTCCTTCAAATTCGCAATGTCCTGCAAAGCATCTAAGCTCGGCGACATAACTTGCCACTTCCTGGACTTTAGACCTTTTGTAGGTGTAGAACCGATACCTCGCCATCAGAACGCTTTTCTTCGGGTTCAAATGCTCCCGGACCAGTGTGCACAAATCATCGTACGATCTCTTTGTGGGTTTCGCTGGAGTGAGCAGATTCTTCATGAGGCCATACGTTGGTGCTCCACAGACGGTGAGGAGGATCGCCCTTTGTTTGGCAGTGTTCTCTTTCCCATCTAGCTCGTTCGCCACGAAGTATTGGTCGAGTCGCTCCACAAAAGTTTCCCAATCATCTCCCTCCGACAATTTCTCCAGGATGCCCACTGTTCTCTGCATCTTTGGGTTTGCTTATCTGTATCTCGTTGCCAGTTGTTATGTATGGAGAAAGAGTCAGACTGAACACTGTGAGCTCAAAGTAAAGCGTGACCGTAGTCTTTTATTGCAGGTCTCCAGAGTGCCTCTCCAACCTCTGAGGCCTCCTTAAATACCTGTGCTCCCAAGGGATTATGGGATCCCTTGGGACTCCAGGGGATGAGCCCACTGGTCGCTGTACAGAGTAAATACAAGTTTACATATCTAACACCACCCATCCAGGCGATCCTAACTCGTCCAGGAGATCACACTGGCCATATTCTATTCCCTGCAGTACTTACCATTATATCTGCGCCGTCCAACAAAAAGTCATCCAATCTAATCCCAATTACCAGCTCGAAGTCCGTAACCCTGCAGGTTACTGCACTTTAAGTGCCCATCGAACCATCTCTTAAAAGTGGTGAGAGTTTCTGCAACCACCCAGGCAACGAGTTCCAGATCCCCACAACCCTCTGCGTAAAGAAGCCCCCCCTCAACTCCCCTCTAAACCTTCCACCAACCACCTTAAAACTATGCCCCCTCATAATAGACCTCTCCACCAATGGAAATAATCCCTTACTATCCATTATGTCCGGGCCCCTCAATATTTTGTACACCTCAATGATGTCTCCTTTCAACCTCCTCTGTTCCAATGATAACAAACCCAGCCTATCCAATCTGTCCTCATAACTAAGATTCTCCATTCCAGCAGCATCCTAGTAAATCTCCTCTGCACCCTCTCTAGTGCAATCACATCCTTCCTATAATACGATGACCAGAACTGCACGCAGTACTCCAGCTGTGGCCTAACCAAAGTATTATACAATTTAAGCATAATCTCCCTGCTCTTATATTCTATGCCTCGGCCAATAAAGGCAAGCATTCCGTATGCCTTCTTAACCACCTTATCCACCTGGCCTGCTACTTTCAGGGATCTGTGGACAAGCACTCCAAGGTCTCTTTGTTCCTCTACATTATTAAATGGCCTACTGCCTAATGTGTATACCCTTTCCTTATTAGCCCTCCGTTATGTCTTGAATAAAGCAATGTGATTGAGTACTGTAGACGTGAGTAAGTGTGACCTTCGTCTCTTTATTCTAACTCCAGAGTACTGGTAAAGCATGGGAGGCCTGCTTATA
Organism: Pristiophorus japonicus; assembly: GCF_044704955.1. NCBI lineage: Eukaryota > Metazoa > Chordata > Chondrichthyes > Pristiophoridae > Pristiophorus > Pristiophorus japonicus. The sequence goes on along the minus strand of NC_091978.1, from coordinate 173,464,078 downwards.
TACAGTGCTCCCAAGAGATGATGGGATCCCTTGGGACTCCAACAGACACGACCTCTAGTGGCGGTAGAATGCTGTTTACATAGTGTTGCATACATAACACTCCCAAAGTTCATCACCTCACATTTGCCACTGCTCTGCCCACATGACCAGTAGATTGATATCGTCCTGCAGCCCATGACGTTCCTCTTCATTATCAACCACACAGCCAATTTTAGTGTCGTCTGCAAACTTCTTAATCATACTTCCTATATTCAAATCTAAATCGTGAATTTCCAGCCCATAATGTATCCTTGTAAATGTTTTTACAAAGTCACACTCCCTGTGCTGTGTAGTATTAGTTTATTTCAAATGGGTTAATGGCAGAGGAATTGCATGTGAATGCACTTAAGTTATTTCACAAACACAGCAGAGCCCAATCACACAATAACAAAAGCAAAATAGGCGGCTGTGGAAATCTGAAATAAAAACAGAGAGTGCTGGAAATGAACTTTAAGCTATTGTGCTATTAACTTCCAAAGCATCTCTTTGTTTTCCCATTAAAATATTAGCATTAGAAAAGCTAAATTGGCCAACTCTGCTAGCCATGCCTGTGACATTAGTCAATTTAGCTCACGAGCACAGCTGGAAAAGATTTTGGGTTTATCTGCTTTCCTGATCTGTGGTATATGTGTACTGTGGGAACCACTGTGTGTTCTCTGGCTGTCTAAAGGGGCTGTGATGAAGAGTTTAACCATAGATACATTTCCTGCCCTTATTCTACAGCGATACATGGCTGATTTGTAACCAACTATGTTTAAAAATATGTTCTTAAAAAAAGAAAAAGATCTGTGGGCAGAAATACATTTTTTTACGGTAGCCTAAAATTATATCGCTTTGTTGAAGTCCACTCTGACAGTTCAAGGGCAATAACATCACTACTGACAGGCTGCTTAGGATTGTGTGGTTACCTCGACAGAGTAGAAATGGTCAGTGTAGCTAAATGTCAGCCTAGGCTCAGTTGTAGTGCTAGTTTTCCTCAATGACAGAGCTAGGCCTTTATCCAGTGGCAAGGGTTAACAAGGACGACTGGAGACCTGCCCTGTTGCACGGACCTAGTGCGCATACATTTCGCAATGTGGGCAGGCCCGTGCTGCCCCTGGGCCCTCGGCTCTTTTGGGTCCCGTACCCTCATGCGCCGGTCCTCCGCCACCAACATTCGCCGCACCTCCGCCACAAACATTACGTTATCATCATCATCATCATCATAGGCAGTCCCTCAGAATCGAGGAAGACTTGCTCCTGTCATGTATTCAACTGTCACTGTAACCCATGTATAAGCTGACCTAAGTTGTATACCTTGAGAACACTGACCACAGGGGGCGAACTTGTGGGAGACACTCCTAACCTGGACTTTCCGGTATAAAAGGGGAAGCTCCACCCACTGTCTGCCTCTTGAGGTCTTGGTAATAAAGGTAACTGGTCACAGCGTGATTTTTTCTCAAGTATGGGCCTCGTGTGCATTTATACTGTATAGTAAGGACATATTATTGGCGACGAGAAACTGGGATTTAAACCACGCGAGCATGGCCACTAGCAGCACAAAAGAGAGGTACTGTGTTGGTGACGATTGGGATGACTTTATTGAGAGACTACAGCAAAGTTTTGTCACTAAGGAATGGTTGGGACAGGATTCGGCCGACAAACGCAGGGCTCATCTCCTGACGGTCTGTGGATCCAGAATGTATTCTCTGATGAAGGACCTTCTAGCGCCAGAGAAGCCGACGGACAAGACGTTGGAAGAGCTCAGTAAATTGATCGGGGAACACTTTAAACCGGCGAGCAGCATGCACATGGCGAGACACCGGTTTTACACGCATCGGTGGCGAGAAGGGCAAAGCGTTCCAGACTTCGTGGCAGATCTCAGGCGACTGGCGAGCCTATGTAAGTTCCCAGATGCATGCAGAGTGGAGATGCTGCGAGACTTTTTTATTGAGGGCATCAGGCATGCTGGAGTTTTCAGGAAACTGATTGAGACCTTGGAAGCGGCGGCTATGATAGCCCAGACAATTATCTCAGGGGAGGAAGAGACCAGGATGATTTATGGCAAAAATCTTGGCTCAAATGCGGCAAACGACCAGGGAGTCAACATTGTTAATGCGGCACACAGTTCTCGAGGCAGACAAGGGCAAGCGGACATGCACCAGCATGCAGTCGAACCCAAAGGAAGAATTCAACAGAGACAATGGCTGGCTGAACGGCAATTCATGCCATCGCAATGGACAATGCGGCCAGTAATGGGGCCATCAACACCTGTTAATGGTGCGCTTAAGGATAGTTACAGAGACAGTCAGAGACAATGGACCTTTTGTTTCCAACAACGGGGCCTCCAGCTCATACTGGAGGTGTGGAGGCAAACACCCAGCCAGAGCTTGCAGGTATCAGCAATATACCTGCAGAAACTGCAACGTCAGCGGTCACTTGGCGCGTATGTGCAGGAAGTCTGCTGCCAGGTTGATGTAGGAGGAGGACGGGCCCGATGTAAGCCCTATGAGGCCAAATGAATACTGGGGGAAATCACTGGAAGCTGAAGTTCAGCGAGTTCATGTGGAGCACATATACAGTTCATATACCAGGATGCCACCGATAATGATGAAAGTGCTCCTCAATGGCATCCCAGTATTAATGGAGCTAGACATGGGGGCCAGCCAGTCCCTGATGAGGATCAAACAGTTTGAAAGGTTGTGGGTGTCCAAGGCCAGGAGGCCAAAATTATTGCTGATTGACGCACTGGTACGGACATATACAAAGGAGATAATTCCGGTGCTAGGCAGCGCCACGGTAGTCATGACCCACAAAGATTCGGAAAACAGGTTGTCACTCTGGATTGCCCCGGGGGATGGTCCCGCACTACTGGGGAGGAGTTGGCTTGCTGTCATGAACTGGAAATGGGGCGAAGTCAATGCAATTTCTTCTGTGGAGCGAGTATCATGCTCACAGGTCCTGGACAAATTTGACTCATTATTTCAATCCAGCATCGGCACTTTCATGGGGACCAAGGTAGTGATTCACATAAACCCGGACGCCAGGCCAGTATACCACAAGGCCAGAGTGGTGCCATACGTGATGCGGGAAAAGATAGAATGCGAATTGGACCGCCTGTTGAGGGAAGGCATCATCTCGCCAGTCAAATTCAGTGACTGGTCGAGCCCGATCGTGCCGGTGCTCAAGGCGGATGGGTCGGTCAGGATATGTGGCGATTGCAAGGCCACCATCAATCGGGTGTCACTCCAAGACCAGTACCCGCTACCGAGAGCGGAGGACCTCTTTGCGACGCTATCCGGTGGCAAACTTTTTTCAAAATTGGACCTGACCTCAGCTTACATGACCCAGGAGCTGGCGAGTGAGTCGAAGAAGCTGACCAACATCACAACACACAAGGGGTTGTTTGATTATAACAGATGTCTGTTCAGAATTTGTTCGGCCGCCGCGATCTTTCAGCGAAATATGGAAAGCCTCCTCAAGTCGATTCCAAGGACGGTGGTTTTTCAAGACAACATCCTCATCATGGGTCACGACACTGAAGAACACCTCCACAACCCGGAGGAGGTGCTACGCAGACTGGACTGGGTAGGGCTGCGACTGATAAAGGCGAAGTGCGTCTTCTTAGCTCCAGAGGTAGAATTCCTGGGGAGGAGGGCAGCAGCAGACGGGATCAGCCCTACTGCGTCCAAAACCGAAGCGATCCAGAGAGCACCCAGACCCCGTAACACGACGGAGCTGCGTTCGTTCCTGGGGCTCCTGAAATATTTTGGCAACTTTCTTCCCAAATTGAGCACGCTGTTAGAGCCGCTACATGTGCTCCTACGCAAAGGTCGCGATTGGGTCTGGGGGGGACAGCCAGAAAAGGGCTTTTGATAGAGCACGCAATTTGTTATGCTCCAACAAACTGTTAACGTTATATGACCCGTGTATGAAACTAGTTTTAACATGTGATGCATCGTCCTATGTGGTCAGGTGTGTGTTGCAGCATGTGAATGCCAATGGTCAGTTACAGCTGGTAGCTTATGCCTCCAGAAGTCTGTCCCGGGAAGAAAGGGATGGTAGAAAAGGAAGCGCTAGCATGTGTATATGCAGTTAAAAAAATGCACCAGTACTTGTTTGGCAGGAAATTTGAACTGGAGATAACAAGGCCATAAATGCGAATGCATCGGCCCGCATACAGAGGTGGGCACTTACATTAGCCGCCTATGACTACACAATTCGGCACAGAGCAGGCACTGAAAACTGTGCCAATGCACTCAGCAGGCTACCACTAGCCACCACTGAGGGGGCAGCTAAACATGATGCTGAGATGGTCATGGCTATTAAAGCTTTCGAAAGCGAAGGCTCACCTGTGACAGCCCGTCAGATTAAAGTCTGGACAAATAAAGACCCGCTACTGTCTTTAGTTAAGAAATGTGTCCTGAATGGGGACTAGGCAGCCACGTACGGGGCATGCCCGGAGGAGTTTAAACTGTTTCATAGGCGGAAGGATGAACTCTCGATTCAGGCCGATTGCCTACTGTGGGGAAACCGAGTAGTCATGCCCCAGAAGGGCAGAGAGGTGTTTATCAAAGAACTTCACAATGAGCACCCGGGCATTGTCATGATGAACGCAATTGCCAGGTCACACGTTTGATGGCCAGGGATAGATGCAAACCTGGAACTTTGTGTTTGCAGGTGTAACACGTGTGCTCAGCTGGGCAACACACCCAGGGAAGCCACCCTTAGCCCCTGGTCCCGGCCCACCAAGTCATGGTCACGCATCCATGTGGACTACGCAGGTCCTTTCATGGGAAAAATGTTTTTGGTTGTAGTAGACGCCTACTCCAAATGGATTGAGTGTGCCATTTTAAATTCAAGCACATCCTCTGCCATGGTAGAAAGTCTACGGGCAATGTTCGCCGCCCATGGTCTACTTGGTCAGCGACAATGGCCCGTGCTTCACAAGCACTGAATTCCAGGACCTCATGGCAGGCAATGGAATCAACCATGTCAGAACGGCACTGTTAAAGCCGGCCTCAAACGGCCAGGTGGAATGAGCAGTGCAGATAATCAAACAGGAGATGCTCAGAATCCAAGGGGGTTCCCTCCAAAGCCGCTTATCAAGCCTCCTGTTGGCCAATAGATCCCGACCACACTCGCTCACAGGGGTTCCATCCGCAGAGCTGCTAATGAAAATGACGCTCAAAACCAGGTTATCCCTTATACACCCTACTATGAAAGAAATTGTTGAGAGCAGGCACCAGTCACAATGTGACTACCATGACAGGAATGCGAGGGCGCGATGTATTGATGTTAATGACCCTATTTTTGTCCTTAATTACGCAGCAGGGCCCAAATGGCTTGCAGGCACTGTGATTGCCAAAGAGGGGAATAGGGTTTTGGTAGTTAAACTTACCAATGGACAAATCTGCCGCAAACACGTGGATCAAACTAAAAGGAGGTTCAGCAACCCCATAGAAGAAGTAGAGGAAGAACACGACGTAGAGTTCACTCCACTACAGGTGACCGAACACCGGAATCAAGTGGAGGAGAGCCCAGTCACTGTGGGCAGTCCGGACAGGCCTGAGGCACCGCAAACAGCAGACATTCAGGCCAGCGCCAACAACCGGAGCCCCAACTCAGGCGCTCTACAAGGGAACGTAAACCACCAGAGAGACTTAACCTGTGATCCCAATAAGTCTTTGGGGGGGAGGTGATGTCATAAGAACATAAGAACATAAGAATTAGGAACAGGAGTAGGCCATCTAGCCCCTTGAGCCTGCTCCGCCATTCAATAAGATCATGGCTGATCTGGTTGTGGACTCAGCTCCACTTACCCGCCCTCTCCCCGTAACCCTTAATTCCCTTATTGCTTAAAAATCTATCTATCTTTGACTTGAAAACATTCAATGAGCCAGCCTCAACTGCTTCCTTGGGCAGAGAATTCCACAGATTCACAACCCTCTGGGAGAAGAAATTCTTTCTCAACTCGGTTTTAAATTGGCTCCTCCGTATTTTGAGGCTGTGCCCCCTAGTTCTAGTCTCCCCCACCAATGGAAACAACCTCTCTGCCTCTATCTTGTCTATCCCTTTCATTATTTTAAATGTTTCTATAAGATCACCCCTCATCCTTCTGAACTCCAAGGAGTAAAGACCCAGTCTACTCAATCTATCATCATAAGTTAACCCCCTCATTTCTCGAATCAGCCTAGTGAATCGTCTCTGTACCCCTTCCAAAGCTAGTATATCCTTCCTTAAGTAAGGTGACCAAAACTGCACGCAGTACTCCAGGTGCGGCCTTACCAATACCTTATACAGTTACAGCAACACCTCCCTGCTTTTGTACTCCATCCCTTTCGCAATGAAGGCCAACATTCCATTTGCCTACCTGATTACCTGCTGCACCTGCAAACTAACCTTTTGGAAAGTCCAAAAAGAGTTTCATGCACAAGGAACCAATGGTAGAGCAGTGGAGGCGTGTCCTGCTCAGTTGGAGCTGAGCTGCAGTGAGGAGAGCAGCTATCAACTTTTGCTCCTGCCTGGAAGGCCTGGAGAGCCCTGAGAACAGCCCAGGAAGAGAAGGAAGGAAGGGGCTTCACCACCAACTTTCACCCAGAGGGAGAGGAGGAAAAGGCAGAAAACTTTTACAACTTTTATCATTTCTGCAAAGAGTTGGAGAGAGGGGGAAAGACCAAAATAACATCCAGTGTGGAAGGAGGGTGACTCTACCATTTCGACAGGTGGGTGTGGGTGCATTTCCCAAAAAGACTTTGTTGTATCGGTGGGGGGAGGAAAGAAGACCACTGAGGGCCGGAACATCGCGGGGGGTGTGTGTGTGTGGAAGTGTGTGTGGGGGCCTTGCTTACAACTAGGACCCCCCCACAATTGGAACCCCCCCCCCATTGCCTAGCCTGGGTTAGCTGGAGCTACCAGGCTGAAGATTTCTTTAAATCACCAATTGAATATCGTTAGGAGTGTGTGCCTGGTGGCTCTAGCTGCCCCAGGTGAAGACATCTTCTCCCCCCACCTGAAGACAAACCCAAAGACTGTGCTTGTGTGTTTTGCCATCTGGGGAGTGCACCCACCCACAGCTGCGAGGGGAGACCTGCCCTCGCAGTTCCCCCCCCTTCCCACCCCCCTCTCTCTTTCTCTGTTATTCTCTGTTTCTCCCCTCTCTCTCTGAGAGCCCTTTTCCTCCCAAATTAATTAAAAAAAAACAATTGAGACAACTGAGCAGAGGGAGCAAGGCCCCTCCCCAATTGCCAACTAGGGGAGAGGTGCCTCGTTAAGGGCTCCTCTGCTCAGTCTATTAAACGAGGCCATTTAAAGACCATTAAGGCCTGTGACTTTGGGGTGGGTGTAGCCCTTAAAGGGACCCCGTGATGGCGACCCCATCCACGCCGGTGGCAGGGCCAGCTAGGACTTATGCGCAGGCGGCATCCACATCCACGGTGCCTCCTGCGCCACCTGCTGCCCTGCCACCATTCAAACTAATAACCAAAAAACACGGGGTCAAGAGCGACACTCACCCCACAATGAGCATTGAGGAGTGCGTGCGGGCGATGGCTGGGGTAGTCGGCCCCTCGGCCATTGTCGCAGCCTCCAAGATGTCTGGGAAGGCCGTGTTCTTCCTGGGGTCGGAGCGGGCGGTGTCCCTGGCCCTCGAAAAGGGGCTCACGGTGGGCGGAACGTTCCTGTCGGTGGATCCTCTCGAGGCCACTGCGCAGAGGGTCATCATATCGAACGTCCCGCCCTTTGTTCCCGCTGAGCTCCTCCTCCCTCACCTACACCAACTGGGGGAGGTAAGGTCGGGGATCAACCCCATACCGCTTGGCCTCCGGGAGAACAGCCTGCGCCACGTGTTCTCCTTCCGCCGCCAGCTCTTTGTCCGGCTGGCGCGGGAGGAGACGACGGAGGGTTATTTTAATGTGGTGCACGAGGGGACTGCCTACCGCGTCTTTTGGACGTCGGACGGCGTGCGGTGCCATGCCTGCAGGGAGGTGGGGCACGTTCGCAAGAACTGCCCCGCCTCCAAGGCCGCCAAACCACCGAAGGCGGCCAAGGCTGGCGCCGCCGCCACCCCTCCCCCTAGTTGCGTCCGCGTGCCGGGAGTCATAGGTGCGCGGGCATCACCGGGGGCCGATGCTTTCACGGCCTCTGGCGGGGGGGAGGGAGAGCGTCCGACCGGAAAGAAGGCAAAACATCCAGAGGCGGATCCCCTCAGTGCGCCAGAAAATTTGACCACCGCGCTCAGCCCAACCCCGTCACCGGCGAGCGCGGGGTGCCCTGAGCCCGTGCCTGAGCCCTTGACCAATACCGCAGAGGGGCCCGGGCGCGGGCAAGAAAAGGAAAAGGGGGGGGCGGAGCGGGAGGCCTTGGCAGACATGGAGGTCTCCCTGCCTTCGCGCACCCCCAGGAACAAGAAGAGGCACCGCCCCAATGAGGCGGAGGGGGAACAACATCCCTCCGCGGAGGAGGCGGTGCCCGCCGCGTGTCCCGCGTCCCCTACCAGCGCCCCCAAATTGCGCTGCAGGCGCGAGGAGTCTGTCCCCGGGGAGGGTGAGGCAGTCGAGGCTGCCCAGCCGCTGCCTCCTGGGGATGGCGTGGAAGATCTGCCTGTCGTGGGGGGCGTGGGGCCAGCGGAAGAATGTGTAGCCGCCGGGTCGAGCGTCCCGGGGACTGAGGCGGGCGGGGCCGAAAAGGCCGAACCTGAGCCCGCCCAGCCAATACCCAACTTCCCCCGGGATTTGCTCGACTCGGCAGAAACTGAAAATATGAACAATTTTATTGAATCCGTACACGCTGGGCTGGGGGGTGGCGGCGGGGAGGGAGAAGAACAACAACCCTCGCCCCCTACTGTGGAGCTGGGGGAATTGGAGGACCTGGAACATTACTTTGACCAGGTCTCTCCCTGTTCCCCGGTTCCTGGGGCAGAGGGGGAACCCCTTCCGCTGTCGCTTCCCGACCCAGCACCAATTTTAAAAGAGCCCAGTGGGGACTCCTCTGCCGACGATCCTGGGGGTGGGATCGGGGCAGAGCCAGGGCCAGATGGAGCGGCCGGGCCGTTTGCCGTACCTCGTGCGGTCGACGGGCCGGCTGCTAGCGGCGACCACCCGGAGGGGGACGGGGCCTCGGTGGAGGACGTGGGTGAAGATCTCGAGTCCATCGCCAGTGAGGCGGTGGATCTGCTCGCGGCCGCCACTGAGACCCTCCTCATTCCCGCAGAGGAACTCCGGGACTTTTTGGTCCAGTGCCGGGGTCGCCGCGACCAAGCCCGTCTGGCCCTGGAAAGATGGTCCGAGCCGGGGCTGCTCGTCGCGTCCGTCCGCGCCGCCGCTAAAACCATGGCCGCGGGCGGGCCCTTATCAAAGGCTCAGGGCTGAGCTGCGCTGGCTCAAAAAGTTCCTCGCTGGGTTGCTGAAGGAGTGGAGGTTAACAAACGACTCCACTCCTCCCCCACAATAGGTTAGGTAGAGGTTGCACTATGCTTTTGCCATGAAGATAACCATAGCCAGCCTCAACATCAACAGCGGCAGAGGGGCACGCCGTAGATTTGACAATTTTTCGCTCCTGCGGGAGGGGAAATATGCGGTGTGCTTCCTGCAAGAAACCCACACCGTTCCGGGAGACGAAGCCACGTGGCTCCTGGAATGGCAAGGAGAGGTCCGCATGAACCACCTCACCGCCATTTCTAGTGGGGTGGCCATCTTGCTGGGCCCGCATTTTCAGCCGGAGATCTTGGGGGTCGAGGAGCCCGTGCCAGGCCGCTTGCTGCACGTAACGGTTCGCCTGGGGGACGTGCCGCTCCATCTCGTGAACGTGTACGCCCCTCAGCCCGGCCCGCAGCAAACGCGCTTCTTTGAAGAGGTGTCCGCTCTTCTTGGCTCCGTCGACGTCGGCGACTGCATTGTCCTCAGGGGGGATTTTAACTGCACCCTCGAGGCGAGGGACCGCTCCGGTGCCCCGCAGTGCATGACGGCGATGGAGAAGTTGAGGGACCTGGTCGGGTCCTTCGACTTGGTGGACGTCTGGCGAAATCTCCACCCCGACTCCAGCGCCTTTACTTGGGTGAGGCCTGGAATAGGATGGTCTAGAGTCGACCGCCTTTACGTGTCTCGGGCGTACGTTTCCTGCGTCCCGGCGGCCTCCATGCGGCCGGTGCCGTGTTCGGACCACCACCTGGTGTGGGCGGAGCTCGCTTCGCTCCGCGCTAGGACGGGGTCCGCGTACTGGCACTTTAACAACCGGCTGCTGGAGGACGAGCGGTTCCATTACTCGTTCCGTCGATTCTGGTCCGACTGGAGAAGGAAGCAGGGGGGCTTCCCCTCCTTGAGGCTATGGTGGGACGTGGGCAAGGCTCACGTCCGCGTCTTCTGTCAAGAGTACGCGAGAGGGTCGACCAAGAGGCGGGCGGCCAGGGTCGGGCGCCTGGAAAAGGAGGTGCTCGACCTGGAAGCCCGTCTCGGTCAAGTCGTCCAGGACCCGGCCCTGCGGACGGTGTACGAAGCGAAGAAGGCCGCGCTGAAGGACCTGCAGCTCGTCGGGTCCCGAGGCGCGTTCGTGAGGTCGCGGATCCGGTTCCTGCGGGATCTGGACCGCGGCTCCCCCTTCTTCTACTCGCTGGAAAAAAGGCAGAGTGTCCGTAAGCAGCTCTTGACGCTGCTGGCCGACGACGGCTCTCTCGTCTCGGATCCGGAGGGCGTCAACAACAGGGCCCGTGAATATTACGGGGCTCTGTTCTCTCCGGATCCGTCCAGCGAGGAAGCGCGTAGAGTTTTGTGGGAGGACCTGCCGAAGGTCGGCCCGGAGGGCGCCGAAAATCTGGAAGCTCCGCTAAGCCTGGCGGAGCTGACCGGTGCCCTCGACCAGCTCTCGAGGGGAAAATCCCCGGGGCTGGACGGGCTGACCGTGGAGTTCCACAGGGCGTTCTGGGACGTCCTGGGGGGTGACTACGCGCGGGTCCTGGGGGAAAGTCTGGCGACCGGGGAGATGCCCCTCTCTTGGCGCAGGGCAGTCATCGTCCTGCTGCCTAAGAAGGGCGATCTCCGCCTCCTTAAGAACTGGCGCCCGGTCTCCCTCCTCAGCACGGACTACAAAATCTTCTCCAGGGCGATGTCTGCTCGCCTTGGTGCCGTGCTGGACCACATGATCCACCCCGACCAGTCGTACACGGTCCCGGGCCGGACAATCCACAATAACATCCATCTGGTCCGGGACCTCATCCATTGTTCCCAGGAGGCTGGTCTGTCGGTCGCCTTCCTATCCCTCGACCAAGAGAAGGCGTTCGACAGGGTGGATCACGACTATCTGCTCGGAACTCTGCGCGCTTTCGGGTTCGGGACGCATTTCGTCGCCCGGATCCGACTTTTGTACGCCGCCGCGGAGTGTCTGATTAAGGTTAACGGGTCCTTGATGGCACCCCTTCGCTTTAGGAGAGGGGTGCGCCAGGGATGTCCCATGTCCGGCCAGTTATACGCCGTTTGCGTGGAGCCTTTCCTGCGCCTCTTGCGGACGAGGTTGACGGGACTGGCTCTGCAAGGGCCGGGCGTGGGAGTCGTCCTCTCGGCTTACGCCGATGACGTGCTCCTCGTGGTAGAGGATCCCGCTGACCTGTGGAGGATGCGTGAGTGCCAGGAGATTTACTCGGCCGCGTCCTCCGCCAGGATCAACTGGGAGAAATGTTCCGGACTCCTGATGGGTCAGTGGCGGGTGGACTCCCTGCCGGAGGAGCTCAGGCCTTTTACCTGGAGCACGACCCATCTCTTCTATCTGGGAGTCTACCTTAGCCCCGACGAGGGAGCCTGGCCGGCGAACTGGCAGGAGCTGGAGGCCAAGGTCGCCGCTCGCCTAGGGCGCTGGACAGGACTGCTCCGAGTGCTGTCCTACAGGGGTCGAGCGCTAGTCATAAACCAGCTGGTGGCCGCAATGTTGTGGTACCGGCTGGTCACTTTGACCCCTCCCCCTGCGTTTGTCGCCAAAATACAGAAGAAGCTGGTGGACTTCTTCTGGAACAACAGGAAGCACTGGGTCTCTGCTGCGGTCTTGAGTCTCCCGCTTGAGGAGGGCGGTCAGTCGTTGGTGTGCGTCAGCGCCCAGCTCGCGACTTTCCGTCTTCAGACCCTGCAGAGATACCTTTACGTCGAGCCCCCTCCTAGGTGGTATGCTCTGGCGACGTATTTCTTCCGCCAGCAGCGCGACCTCAATTACGACACGCAGCTCCTGTTTGTGAACTTGGGGGGTGTCAGGACCGCCCTCCGGGAGCTGCCTGTCTTTTACAAGGAACTCATCAGGGTCTGGAACAAAGTCTCCACCAAGCGCAGCTCTCCGCCGGCTGGAGTGGCGGCCGTCCTGCAGGAGCCGCTGCTCGGGAATCCGTACCTCCACGACCGAGGTTTTATGTGGCGGTCGGAAGAGAGGGCTGTGGCTGGTGAGGTGACCAGGGTCAGGGACCTGCTCGATGGCGGAGGAGCGGGCTGGATGGCGCCAGACACGCTGGCGCGGCGCCTAAATTCTGCCAACGTCCGCCACGCGGCCGATGCCATCGAGTCGCTAAAAACAGCTCTGGGCCCTGACTCCGTTAGATGCATCGAGGAGGCTCAAGCACGTGGGGAGATCCCGTCCGAACTGACCCCCGTCCGGACGGAATTCCTCATCGGCGCCAAACCCCGAAACCTCCCTTGGGGGCCGGCGCCTCACAACTTGAGCCGCCTCGGGGAAATCCCCTCCGTGCCTTTTAGTTCCGCGCGGAGGGGTTTCTTGTACGGGCTGCTCCTGCACACTCTCAACTTTGCCATCCTCGCCTGCCGTCCGGACACGCCATGGCGTACCATCTTGCCGTCCGGAGGAGGCGGGGGTCCCCGATGGAGGGCACTCTACGCAGGGGTTCTCCCACTATTCGTCGGGGATTTGGCCTGGAGGGTGGTGCACGGAGCAGTGCCGTGCAACAAATTTTTAAGCCGGTTCACGGACTCCCAGGCCGCCTGCAATTTCTGCGGTCTGGAGGAGTCCATGTTCCATGTTTTTATTGAATGCACAAGGTTGCAGCCCCTGTTCCATTATATGAAGGGGCTGCTCCTGAAATTCTGGCTGCACTTCAGTCCCACTCTCCTGATCTTTGGGCACCCTGTGCGGAGGGGAGCGGGTAGGTCCGAAGGCCTCCTCGTAGGACTACTCCTGGGCACGGCCAAGGGTGCCATCAGCCGGTCCAGGCAGCGGGCGGTCGAGGGGGTCATTCAACCTGACTGCCTGCCTCTCTTCCGCTCTTACATCCGGTCCAGGGTGTCCTTGGAGATGGAGCACGCGGTGTCCACCGGTACGCTCGCGGCCTTCCGCGAGAGGTGGGCACCGGAGGGACTGGAGTGCATCATCACGCCCGGCAACCAAATTTTAATTTGATTTTACGTTTTTAAGTTTAATTTGTTTTAATTGCCGGTGCTTTTAGTGTCACCCTCCCCTTTTATAGGGGGCACTTGGAAAAATGTGATTTTAGCGCCCCAAAAAAAACCAAAAAAAAGAAAAGAAAAAAAAAACACAAAAAAAGGAAAAAAAAAAGGGGCCTTGAAAATGTCTGCTGTGTCACCCAGGCGGGTGGCACGGTTTAATGTTTATGTTTTTTTTCAGGTAAACTCAAAAGAGTTTCATGCACAAGGACCAATTGTGGAGCAGTGGAGGCGTGTCCTGCACAATTGGAGCTGAGCTGCAGTGAGGAGAGGAGCTACCAACTTTTGCTCCTGCCTGGAAGGCCTGGAGAGCCCTGAGAACAGCCCAGGAAGAGAAGGAAGGAAGGGGCTTCACCACCAACTTTCACCCAGAGGGAGAGGAGGAAAAAGCAGAAAACTTTGACATCTTAACCATTTCTGCAAAGAGTTGGAGAGAGGGGGAAAAGACCAAAACAACATCCAGTGTGGAAGGAGGGAGACTCTACCATTTCGACAGGTGAGTGTGGGTGCATTTCCCAAAAAGACTTTGTTGTATCGGTGGGGGGAGGAAAGAAGACCACTGAGGGCCGGAACATCGCGGGGGGTGTGTGTGTGTGGAAGTGTGTGTGGGGGCCTTGCTTACAACTAGGCCCCACACACATTTGAACCCCCAGCCCCCCCCCCCCCCCATTGCCTAGCCTGGGACAGCTGGAGCTACCAGGCTGAAGATTCTTTTAAACACCTAATTGAACATCGTTGGGAGTGTGGGCCTGGTTGGCTCTAGCTGCCCCAGGTGAAGACATCTTCTCCCCTCACCTGAAGACCACCCCAAAGACTATTTGTGTTTTGCCATCTGGGGATTGCACCCACCCACAGCTGCGAGGGGAGACCTGCCCTCGCAGTTCCCCCCCCTTCCCACCCCCTCTCTCTCTTTCTCTGTTACTCTCTGTTTCTCCCCTCTCTCTCTGAGAGCCCTTCCTTCCAAATTACAAAAAAAAACAATTGAGACAACTGAGCAGAGGGAGCAAGGCCCCTCCCCAATTGCCAACTAGGGGAGAGGTGTGCCTCGTTAAGAGCTCCTCTGCTCAGTCTATATACGAGGCCAATTAAGACCATTAAGGCCTGTGACTTTGGGGTGGGTGTAGCCCTTAAAGGGACCCCGTGATGGCGACCCCATCCACGCCGGTGGCGGGGCCAGCAAGGACATATGCGCAGGCGGTGTCCACATCCACGGCACCTCCTGCGCCACCCGCTGCCCTGCCACCTTTTCAACTAATCACGAAAAAACACGGGGTCAAGAGCTACACTCACCCCACAATGACCATCGAGGAGTGCGTGCGGGCGATGGCTGGGGCAGTCGGCCCCTCGGCCATTGTCGCAGCCTCCAAGATGTCTGGGAAGGCCGTGTTCTTCCTGGGGTCGGAGCGGGCGGTGTCCCTGGCCCTCAAAAAGGGGCTCACGGTGGGCGGGACGTTCCTGCCCGTGGACCCTCTCGAGGCCACCGCGCAGAGGGTCATCGTGTCAAATGACCCGCCCTTTGTTCCCGCTGAGCTCCTCCTCCCTCACCTACACCAACTGGGGGAGGTAAGGTCAGGGATCAACCCCATACCGCTCGGCCTCAGGGAGAACAGCCTGCGCCACGTGTTCTCCTTCCGCCGCCAGCTCTTTGTCCGGCTGGCGCGGGAGGACACGACGGAAGGGCACCTCAATGTGGTGCACGAGGGGACTGCCTACCGCGTCTTCTGGACGTCGGACGGCGTGCGGTGCCATGCCTGCAGGGAGGTGGGGCACGTTCGCAAGAACTGCCCCGCCTCCAAGGCCGCCAAACCACCGAGGGCGGCCAAGGCTGGCGCCGCCGCCACCCCTCCCCCTAGTAGCGTCCGCGTGCCGGGAGCTGTGGGTGCGCGGGCATCGCCGGGGGCCTTTGCTTTCACGGCCTCTGGCGGGGGGGAGGGAGAGAGTCCGATCGGAAAGAGGGCGCGGGGGAAGGCGAAACATCCCGAGGCGGGTCCCCTCGGTGCGCCAGACAGCTTGAACACTGCGCTCAGCCCAACCCAGTCACCGGCGAGCGCGGGGTGCCCTGAGCCCGTGCCTGAGCCCTTGACCAATACCACAGAGGGGCTCTGGCGCGGGCAAGAAAAGGAAAAGGGGGGGGGTGGAGCGGGAGGCCTCGGCAGACATGGAGGTCTCCCTGCCTCCGCGCGCCCCCAGGAACAAAAGGAGGCGCGGCTCCGATGAGGCGGAGGGGGAACAACATCCCTCCGCGGAGGAGTCGGTGCCCGCCGCGTGTCCCGCGTCCCCAACCAGCGCCCCCAAGCTGCGCTGTAGGCGAGAGGAGTCTGTCCCCGGGGAGGGTGAGACAGTCGAGGCTGCCCAGCCTCTGCCTCCCGGGGATGGCGTGGAAGATCTGCCTGTCGTGGAGGGCGTGGGGCCAGCGGAGGAATGCATTGCCGCCGGGCCGGGCGTCCAGGGGACTGAGGCGGGCGGGGCCGAAAAGGCCGAACCTGAGCCCGCCCAGCTATTAATCAACTTCCCCCGGGAGTCGCTCGACCCGGCAGAAAATGAAATTCAGGATTTTAATGACACTGTAAATGCTGGGCCGGGGGGTGGCAGCGGGGAGGAGGAGGAACACCCACCCTCGCCCCTTACTTTGGAGCTGGAGCACTTGGGGAGCCTGGGGATTTCCTATGGCCGGGTCTCTCCTTGTTCCCCGGTTCCTGGGGCGGAGGGGGAACCCCTTCCGCTGTCGTTTCCCGACCCAGCACCGTTTTTAAAAGAGCCCAGTGGGGACTCCTCTGCCGATGATCCTGGGGGTGGGATCGGGGCAGAGCCAGGGCCGGTTGGAGCGGCCGGGTCATTTACCGTACCTTGTGCGGTCGATGGGCCGGCTGCTGGCGGCCACCTCCCGGAGGAGGACAGGGACTCGGTGGGGGACGCGGGAGAAGAACTAGAGACCACCGCCAGGGAGGCGGTGGATCTGCTCGCGGCCGCCGCTGAGGCCCTCCTCATTCCTGCAAAGGAACTCCGGGACTTTTTGGCCCAGAGCCGGGGTCGCTGCGACCAAGCCCGACTGGCCCTGGAAAAATGGTCCGAGCCAGAGCTGATCAAGGGGTCCGTCCGCGCCGCCGCTAAAACCTTGGCCGCGGGCGGGCCCTTGACAAAGGAGCAACACCTTGAGCTGCGCGAGCTCGAGGGACTCTTCGCTGGGCTGCGGAGGGAGCTGAGTTCAACAAAAGACTCCGCTCCCTCCCCCACAATAGGTTAAGGTAGAGGTTGCACTATGCTTTTGCCATGAAGATAACCATAGCCAGCCTCAACATCAACGGCGGCAGAGGGGCACGCCGTAGATTTGACAATTTTTCGCTCCTGCGGGAGGGGAAATATGCGGTGTGCTTCCTGCAAGAAACCCACACCGTTCCGGGAGACGAAGCCACGTGGCTCCTGGAATGGCAAGGAGAGGTCCGCATGAGCCACCTCACCGCCATTTCTAGTGGGGTGGCCATCTTGCTGGGCCTGCATTTTCAGCCGGAGATCTTGGGGGTCGAGGAGCCCATGCCAGGCCGCTTGCTGCACGTAACGGTTCGCCTGGGGGACGTGCCGCTCCATCTCGTGAACGTGTACGCCCCTCAGCCCGGCCCGCAGCAAACGCGCTTCTTTGAAGAGGTGTCCGCTCTTCTTGGCTCCGTCGACGTCGGCGACTGCATTGTCCTCAGGGGGGGTTTTAACTGCACCCTTGAGGCGAGGGACCGCTCCGGTGCTCCGCAGTGCATGACGGCGATGGAGAAGTTGAGGGACCTGGTCGGGTCCTTCGACTTGGTGGACGTCTGGCGAAATCTCCACCCCGACTCCAGCGCCTTTACTTGGGTGAGGCCTGGAGTAGGATGGTCTAGAGTTGACCGCCTTTACGTGTCTCGGGCGTACGTTTCCTGCGTCCCGGCGGCCTCCATGCGGCCGGTGCCATGTTCGGACCACCACCTGGTGTGGGCGGAGCTCGCTTCGCTCCGCGCGAGGACGGGGTCCGCGTACTGGCACTTTAACAACCGGCTGCTGGAGGACATGCGGTTCCAGGACTCGATCCGTCGATTCTGGTCCGACTGGAGAAGGAAGCAGGGGGGCTTCCCCTCCTTGAGGCTATGGTGGGACGTGGGCAAGGCTCACGTCCGCGTCTTCTGTCAAGAGTACGCGAGGGGGTCGACCAAGAGGCGGGCGGCCAGAGTCGGGCGCCTAGAAAAAGAGGTGCTCGACCTGGAAGCCCGTCTCGGTCAAGTCGTCCAGGACCCGGCACTGCGGACGGTGTACGAAGCGAAGAAGGCCACGCTGAAGGACCTGCAGCTCGTCGGGTCCCGAGGCGCGTTCGTGAGGTCGCGGATCCGGTTCCTGCGGGATCTGGACCGCGGCTCCCCCTTCTTCTACTCGCTGGAAAAAAGGCAGAGTGTCCGTAAGCAGCTCTTGACGCTGCTGGCCGACGACGGCTCTCTCGTCTCGGATCTGGAGGGCGTCAACAACAGGGCCCGTGAATATTACGGGGCTCTGTTCTCTCCGGATCCGTCCAGCGAGGAAGCGCGTAGAGTTTTGTGGGAGGACCTGCCGAAGGTCGGCCCGGAGGGCGCCGAAAATCTGGAAGCTCCGCTAAGCCTGGCGGAGCTGACCCGTGCCCTCGACCGGCTCTCGAGGGGAAAATCCCCGGGGCTGGACGGGCTGACCATGGAGTTCCACAGGGCGTTCTGGGACGTCCTGGGGAGCGACTACGCGCGGGTCCTGGGGAAAGTCTGGCGACCGGGGAGATGCCCCTCTCTTGGCGCAGGGCAGTCATCGTCCTGCTGCCTAAGAAGGGCGATCTCCGCCTCCTTAAGAACTGGCGCCCGGTCTCCCTCCTCAGCACGGACTACAAAATCTTCGCCAGGGCGATGTCTGCTCGCCTTGGTGCCGTGCTGGACCACATGATCCACCCCGACCAGTCGTACACGGTCCCGGGCCGGACAATCCACGATAACATCCATCTGGTCCGGGACCTCATCCATTGTTCCCAGGAGGCTGGTCTGTCGGTCGCCTTCCTATCCCTCGACCAAGAGAAGGCGTTCGACAGGGTGGATCACGACTATCTGCTCGGAACTCTGCGCGCTTTCGGGTTCGGGACGCATTTCGTCGCCCGGATCCAACTTTTGTACGCCGCCGCGGAGTGTCTGATTAAGGTTAACGGGTCCTTGACGGCGCCCCTTCGCTTTAGGAGAGGGGTGCGCCAGGGATGCCCCATGTCCGGCCAGTTATACGCCGTTTGCGTGGAGCCTTTCCTGCGCCTCTTGCGGACGAGGTTGACGGGACTGTCTCTGCAAGGGCCGGGCGTGGAGGTCGTCCTCTCGGCTTACGCCGATGACGTGCTCCTCGTGGTAGAGGATCCCGCTGACCTGCGGAGGATGCGTGAGTGCCAGGAGATTTACTCGGCCGCGTCCTCCGCCAGGATCAACTGGGAGAAATGTTCCGGACTCCTGGTGGGTCAGTGGCGGGTGGACTCCCTGCCGGAGGAGCTCAGGCCTTTTGCCTGGAGCACGACCCATCTCCTCTATCTGGGAGTCTACCTTAGCCCCGACGAGGGAGCCTGGCTGGCGAACTGGCAGGAGCTGGAGGCCAAGGTCGCCGCTCGCCTAGGGCGCTGGACAGGACTGCTCCGAGTGCTGTCCTACAGGGGTTGAGCGCTAGTCATAAACCAGCTGGTGGCCGCAATGTTGTGGTACCGGCTGGTCACTTTGACCCATCCCCCTGCGTTTGTCGCCAAGATACAGAAGAAGCTGGTGGACTTCTTCTGGAACAACAGGAAGCACTGGGTCTCTGCCGCGGTCTTGAGTCTCCCGCTTGAGGAGGGCGGTCAGTCGTTGGTGTGCGTCAGCGCCCAGCTCGCGACTTTCCGTCTTCAGACCCTGCAGAGATACCTTTACGTCGAGCCCCCTCCTAGGTGGTGTGCTCTGGCGACGTATTTCTTCCGCCAGCAGCGCGACCTCAATTACGACACGCAGCTCCTGTTTGTGAACTTGGGGGGTGTCAGGACCGCCCTCCGGGAGCTGCCTGTCTTTTACAAGGAACTCATCAGGGTCTGGAACAAAGTCTCCACCAAGCGCAGCTCTCTGCCGGCTGGAGTGGCGGCCGTCCTGCAGGAGCCGCTGCTCGGGAATCCGTACCTCCACGACCGAGGTTTTATGTGGCGGTCGGAGAGAGGGCTGTGGCTGGTGAGGTGACCAGGGTCAGGGACCTGCTCGATGGCGGAGGAGCGGGCTGGATGGCGCCAGACACGCTGGCGCGGCGCCTAAATTCTGCCAACGTCCGCCACGCGGCCGATGCCATCGAGTCGCTAAAAACAGCTTTGGGCCCTGACTCCGTTAGGTGCATCAAGGAGGCTCAAGCACGTGGGGAGATCCCGTCCGAACTGACCCCCGTCCGGACGGAATTCCTCATCGGCGCCAAACCCCGGAACCTCCCTCGGGGGCCGGCGCCTCACAACTTGAGCCGCCTCGGGGAAATCCCCTCCGTGCCTTTCAGTTCCGCGCGGAGGGGTTTCCTGTACGGGCTGCTCCTGCACACTCTCAACTTTGCCATCCTCGCCTGCCGTCCGGACACGCCATGGCGTACCATCCTGCCGTCCGGAGGAGGCGGGGTTCCCCGATGGAGGGCACTCTACGCAGGGGTCCTCCCACTATTCATCGGGGACTTGGCCTGGAGGGTGGTGCACGGAGCAGTGCCGTGCAATAAATTTTTAAGCCGGTTCACAGACTCCCAGGCCGCCTGCAATTTCTGCGGTCTGGAGGAGTCCGTGTTCCATGTTTTTATTGAGTGCACGAGGTTGCAGCCCCTGTTCCACTGTTTGAAGGGGCTGATCCTGAAATTCTGGCTGCACTTCAGTCCCACTCTCCTGATCTTTGGGCACCCTGTGCGGAGGGGAGCGGGTAGGTCCGAAGGCCTCCTCGTAGGACTGCTCCTGGGCACGGCCAAGGGTGCCATCAGCCGGTCCAGGCAGCGGGCGGTCGAGGGGGTCGTTCAACCTGACTGCCTGCCTCTCTTCCGCTCTTACATCCGGTCCAGGGTGTCCTTGGAGATGGAGCACGCGGTGTCCACCGGTACGCTTGCGGCCTTCCGCGAGAGGTGGGCACCGGAGGGACTGGAGTGCATCATCACGCCCGGCAACCAAATTTTAATTTGATTTTACGTTTTTTAAGTTTAATTTGTTTTAATTGCCGGTGCTTTTAGTGTCCCCCTTCCCTTTTATAGGGGGCACTTGGAAAATTGTGATTTTAGTGCCCAAAAAACCCCCCCCAAAAAAAAAACACAAAAAAAGGAAAAAAAAAAGGGGCCTTGAAAATGTCTGCTGTGTCACCCAGGCGGGTGGCACGGTTTAATGTTTATGTTTTTTTTCAGGTAAACTCAAAAGAGTTTCATGCACAAGGACCCCCAGGTCCCTCTGCACCACAGCATGTTGTAATTTCTCCCCATTCAAATAATATTCCCTTTTACTGTTTTTTTCCCCAAGGTGGATGACCTCACACTTTCCGACATTGTATTCCATCTGCCAAACCTTAGCCCATTCGGTTAACCTATCCAAATCTCCTTGCCGCCTCTCTGAGTCCTCTACACAACCCGCTTTCCCACTAATCTTAGTGTCATCTGCAAATTTTGTTGCACTACACTCTGTCCCCTCTTCTAGGTCATCTATGTATATTGTAAACAGTTGTGGTCCCAGTGCTGATCCCTGTGGCACACCACTAACCACTGATTTCCAACCGGAAAAGGACCCATTTATCCCGACTCTCTGCTTTCTGTTAGCCAGCCAATTCTCTATCCATGCTAATACATTTCCTCTGACTCCGCGTACCTTTATCTTCTGCAGTAACCTTTTGTGTGGCACCTTATCGAATGCCTTTTGGAAATCTAAATACACCACATTCATCGGTACACCTCTATCCACCATGCTCGTTATATCCTCAAAGAATTCCAGTAAGTTAGTTAAACATGATTTCCCTTTCATGAATCCATGCTGCGTCTGCTTGTTTGCACTATTCCTATCCAGATGTCCCGCTATTTCTTCCTTAATGATAGTTTCAAGCATTTTCCCCACTACAGATGTTAAACTAACCGGTCTATAGTTACCTGCCTTTTGCCTGCCCCCTTTTTTAAACAGAGGCGTTACATTAGCTGCTCTCCAATCCGCTGGTACCTCCCCAGAGTCCAGAGAATTTTGGTAGATTATAACGAATGCATCTGCTATAACTTCCGCCATCTCTTTTAATACCCTGGGATGCATTTCATCAGGACCATGTATTCAACTGTCATTGTAATCCATGTATAAGCTGACCTAAGTTGTGTACCTTGAGAACACTGACCACAGGGGGCGAACTTGTGGGAGACACTCCTAATCTGGACTTTCCGGTATAAAAGGGGACGCTCCACCCACCATCTGCCTCTTGAGGTCTTGGTAATAAAGGTAACTGATCACAGTGATCTTTTCTCAAGTATGGGCCTCGTGTGCATTTATACTGTATAGTAAGGATATATTAGCTCCACTCTTAGGGTCCTTAGGTGGCTGAACAGTCCAATACGAGAACCACAGTCCCTGTCACAGGTGGGACAGATAGTTGTTGAGGGTAAGGGAGGGTGGGACAGATTTGCCGCACGCTCTTTCTGCTGACTGCACTTGATTTCTGCATGCTCTCGGCAATGAGACTCGAGGTGCTCAGCGCCCTCCTGGATGCACTTCCTCCACTTAGGGTGGTCTTTAGCCAGGGACTCCCAGGTGTCCAAGCTCATGGTCTACAGGGCTGTAGTAATACTCAGCCTCCTTATGGCTCAGAGACATGGACCATGTTCAGTAGACATCTCAAGTCGCTGGAGAAATACCACCAACGATGTCTCCGCAAGATCCTCCAAATCCCCTGGGAGGACAGACGCACCAACATTAGTATCCTCGACAGGCCAACATCCCCAGCATTGAAGCGCTGTCCACACTTGATCAGCTCTGCTGGGCAGGCCACATAGTCTGCATGCCAGACACGAGACTCTCAAAGCAAGCGCTCTACTCGGAACTCATTCACGGCAAACGAGTCCAAGGTGGGCAGAGGAAACGTTACAAGGACACCCTCAAAGCCTCCCTGATAAAGTGCAACATCCCCACTACATTACATTGCAACAGTGACGACACTTGAGAAGTACTTCATTGGCTGTAAAGCGCTTTGAGGGGTCCGCTGGTCGTGAAAGATGCTATATAAATCCATGTCTTTCTTTCTTTCTAGTTCCTTGGAGTCAGAAGGTTGTAGGTTCAGCACCCCACTCTAGAGCTGAATACATAATCTAGGTTGTTACTCAGAGCACTGTCTGAGGCGCTGTCTTTTAGCTGAGATGTTAAACTGAGGCCTTGTCTGCCCTCTCAGGTGGACAGAATCAATCCCATGGTATAATTTGAAGTAGTACATGGGAGTTCTCCCAATCCCTTGCCCAATATCTATCCTTAACCCAAAACAGATTATCTGGTCATTTATTTAATTGTGCTTTGTGGGACCTGGCTGTGTGCACATTTGTCTGCCACAATTGTCTATATTACAACAGTGTCTTCACTTCAAAAGTATTCCATTGGCTGTGAAGAGCTTTGTGATGATCAGACCATACAGATAATTAAGGATGGCCTAAATGGTTCTGTAAAAGGCAAGTCATGTCTGGCAAATTTAACAGGGTTATTTGAGAAAATGAAGTATTGATAAAAAGAATTCCATGGAAGTTGTATGTATGTATTTTCAAAAGGCATTTGACAAGATGCTGCATAGAAGACGTGTTGATTAAATGAATACACAAGAGGGGAGAAATTCGGCTGCTTTGCACCTCCCGTTAGTGCTTGCGGAGGTAACAAGGCGCTAAGGGGTTACCGACCGGTTGCGGCGATTCAGCGACGTCCGCGAACTTCCCTACCGGTTTTACACTGATGTTACCACTTACTGCTTCGCTCTCTAGTGCCCCGGAGATCATGACGTCATCAAGTTTGCAGCGCCCCATTACCGGCCCGGATGTGAAATTTGCTCCCGCTGTATCACCGGGCATCAACAACGGTAGCAAGAGTAGGCATTGTCACCTCAGCTGGCCACTTGGGGAGTGATAATTAAAGGCAGTGGTGTCCAGGTAAGGCAAACTGTATTCGTTGCACCGGTTTGGTGCTTGCTGAATTTTTTTTGACACTTCATTGCTGCACAAGGTCCAAACTCTCTGAGTTTTACTGGGGCTATAATGGCAGTCGCACAGGTCCCCTGGCCACACAGAACGGAGTACAAGAATACTGTAAACCATCATTGGCTCTTTAAGCGAGGGAAGCAGCCTCTGATGCCGGTAGCACTGCACTGCAGATTCTTCAGCGCTCTGCTGCTACCGCCCCAAGAGAAGTGGTTAGTGTTTGATTTAGTGCTCCACTTCCCTCTTGCAGCGTTAAAGCTGAATTTCGTGAGAGCAAAAAATTATTATCGGCTGGCGATACTTTTCGAAGATTTCAAAAGTTAACGCCCTAGACAGGGCCCAACGGAATTTCTAGCTCGAGGTATTATAGTGAATGTGACAGCATGGATAAGAAGTTAATTAAAGGACAGCAACAGAGAGTAGTGGTTAATGGACATTTTTCTGAATGGAGGGATGTAAAAATGCATTCGGCAAGGGGTCAGTGTTAGGGCTATTGCTCTTCACAGTAAATTCTTATCTATTTAATCGTAGCCAGAAAATCACCTGCAGTGACTTCTCTTTGACCAAGCCTTTGGTCATCTGCCATAATTTCTTCTTATGTGCCTCGGTGTCAAATCTATTTGTTTTTTCTTGTAATACCCCTGTGAAGTGCCTTGGGACGTTTTACTATGTTAAAGGTGCTATATAAATACAAATTGTTGTTATATGTATATAAATAAATGATCTCAACTTGGGCATAATATCAAGCTTTGCAGATCACTCAAAAATAGAGAGCATAATTAGTTGCAAAGAGGATTGTAAGGAAATTCAAGGATATAGACAGGTTAGTACATTAAACAGATAGATATCAGATAAAATTTAATATAGAGAAATGTGAGGAAACAGTTTGGGAGGAAGAATAAGGACAGAACACTAAATAGTAAAACTTTAAAAGGAGAGATGCAGAGAGACTTTGGGATTCAGATACACAAATCTTTAAAAGTAGGAGGACAAAATAGTAGATGTGAAAAAACATGTTGGGCTAAAAATGGTTAAAAGAAGACGGTCGCTGCTCATTCGTCAGCTGGTGGTGGTTCCTGTGATGCCCTCCATTTTCCTAGGCCCTGTAGCGCTACCGATAGGAAGTATCATCCTGCAAAGAAAAATGTGGCATGGTGGCGTCACACCAACTTAATGTCAGCAAACTTCAACCTAGCGCTGAGTTCAACACTGTGTCCTCAGCACGTCATGTAAACCCAGCGTGCAAGCAGACTCACAGAGGCACTCGGACAGCAGCTCTTAAAGGGACACACACATCTTTCAGGTAATTTTGCATTTAAGCTTTTGGACTGTTTTTTTTGATTTACTGAAGTAGTGGCTTGCTGCAATAGATGTTAAAAGATTTTTAAGTGTGGAGGGAATGCTGCTGGATGCTTGAAAGGTCTCGGATGGTAAAGGAAGGTCTCTGAGAAGACAGAAAAAGCTGCAAATACGCAACAGGTCAGGCAACACACGTGGAGAGAGAAACAGAGTTCATGGCCAGAATTTTCTGTACCTAGGTGTGTCGGGTGCGGGTGGTCAGCATGGTGGATTGCGACCCCATTGTTGTTTCCATCCTTTTGTAGAAAGCGACTTTGCGCTAATGGGGCCTATTAATCCCGCCCTGCGTGTTACCCGGCCCTATTAAATGGTGCGGGTCAGATGATGTCATCGATGATGCATCTTCAGCCAGGGTATTTAAAGGAACCATGGCCACATTACATTTGAAGGTTAATCTAGGAGTGTGCAGGCAGCACACTGGAGGTCTTGATTGCTTAAACAGTTGGAGAGATAGCTGCACAGAGGCAGAGGGCTGCACCCAAGTTCTCCGATGACTCCCTCCATATACATGTGGAGAAGTCAGAGGACACAAGGAGGTCTTCTTCCCTTCCAATGGGCAAAAGAGGCCTCCCCAGGAGATAAAAGGAGCCTGGCTCAATATAGCAGAGAACAGCAGGGATGTGTTCAGGAAGACCTGGTGCAGTGCCGGAAACATTTCAATGATCGTATTAGATCAGGTGAGTACAAAGCCAAACTCAATTTCATCCTGCTGTGCCTCTCATCACATCCCCATCACTCTGCCTTCCAAACCCTACTGTTGCACATCCTTACTCACACCAACATACCTTACACGTTTACCCATCCCTCTTTCTCTATCTACATTATCACATCCTCATCTTACTAGCCACATCTCACACTTGCCCCCATCCTAATGCAATCGTACCAACTAACAACACAAAAGAAGGGCACTTGGCATTGCCACCCCAATCCATCATAGTTTCCCGCTAAAGATGTAATCCATCCATTCCTTACAGTCATTCCATCACTCTCACTCAACCTTCTCTTCTTTCCCTCTTTGCAGAAGAAGATAGCACACAAAAGAGGGAGAGGGAGAGAACTGGAGGTGGGCCTCCATCATTTGGCACCCTCACAACAGCAAAGGAGATTATATTGGAAGAAATGGGAGTGGCCGAGCTGCTGAAGGTGGGAGATGGAGAGGGGAACATCTCAGCAATCTGGTGACAGAATTACATATCATACAGCAGTCACTCATATGGGGACTGATGTCAGCAGCCAGCAAATGTTCATCATGTGCATAATGGTATGTGTACCCATTCTTCATATGGCATAACTAACTCATCTCTTTACTCTCCCACAGGTCCACAAAGAAACCCCTCCCTCCCACTGTCCAAGATGAAGACGACTCCTCAGGGGAGTCTCCAGCCTCTGAGGGAGCAGCGTCAGCAGACATGAACGCACTCAGCACCAGCACAGAGACTCACACCTTGGTGGATCCTACGTGAGATAGAGTAATGTTGTCACCAGGTCACACATCACAAGTGAGCAAGATCAGATGGTGGAGACAGAGACAGCAGTGGAGACTCCTTACCAGAAGGCGCAGGATGCTGCAGCTCTGCTCAGCTGCATGCAGATGCTGAACCTCGGGGGCCATCCAGAAATAGGGCAATCAGTGAGTTGTAGGAAGAAGTGCAGGAGGCTCTAACAGGTTTTGCGAATGCTGCAAATTCTGCAAATGTTCAGAGAGTGGAGGAGTCAATCTTCAACATGAGCACCACCGTGTCGCAGGCGATGTTGACTGTAGGCTCCTCCATGGATAGGATGGCCACCTGCATGGAGCAGCTAATGCGCCAGTCACAGGAGCACATGGTCTCTATGGAGCATAGATAGCTGAGGCAAAAGACCTCCTTTCCAGGAGGGATATCTGTGTAACCATGGGTCCACACGATCCCATTGATGTGCAGCAAGGTGCTCTCCAGCTCCTTGCTAGCAGGGAAGTGCAGGTGGCCCATGAGGTGATGGTGAGAGGGGAGTTGGAAGTGTGGGTTCCTCTCAAAGCGCTCGCACTTCTCTCCCATTACCACTCCCTCCGGCAGAGCCCCAGGGAGCTCTTTGAATCGCGATGGCCGATTCTGCCCCTGCATAGTTGCAGGAAGAGCAGACTTTGGCGGGACCATCACAGGCTCCAAAACTCAGAGGACATCCGCCAATAGTGTCTAAGCAGTCTCAGCAGGGAAGTGAGCAGGCTGAATCTATCTCTGCTGAAGTCACAGGGTTAGTACCTCATAGCACACTGAAGAGAAAGATGACACACAAGTAGATTCACAAAGGTAGCCACTTTGGTGTTTTAATCAATGTTAATGTCAAGTTTCCAGTAATGTATTGCCAAGCATAAAAATCTTTGGGGGCGAAATGCGGGTACTTTGCACCTTCTATTAGCGTCCATAAATAAGTTTTCGCCCAGGCACGGGGAGAACAGCGCACCCCGCTAAATTGAGCGGGGCTTTGTGGCGGCGCCAACAGGTAGCGCCCCGCTCTGCTGCGCCCGGTGATGATGACGTCATTGGCATGTGCAGCACCCTGTTACCACCCCTGAAGCAAAATTTGGTCACGCCCTCAGTGTTCTCACTTGGCGCTGATGACAGCTTCAGTTGCCGAGTTTCAGTCGGGAGTCGGCAGGAGGAGCGTGATTTAAAGGCACCATCTTTAGAAAAAACTGTAGTCGGCTATTACTGTTTGCAGTTTACTTCCACATAGGCAAACAGGCTTTTTGACAGATTTCAGTGATTTTCATTTGAAGGAGTGTTCTTGCTGTTAAACATTCCTGTCTTTCATCGAGGACAGATTTGAAACGACATTTATATAATTTCATGGGGGCTGTGTTGGCACTCGACCTCCTGCTTCAACGTCACCCTTGCAGGCAACTTAGCCAGAGAGAAAGGCAGAAAGAAAGGCAGAATGGCAGGGAGAAAGACAGCAAAATGTGGCCAGAGGGAGGAGGCCCAACATGGCTCTCAACAGGAGACTTTACTCCCCCAAGGTATTCCGGCAGCAGTTCGCCTACATGAATTTCACTGAGGAACGATGTGTTCAAAGGCTGTGCTTCAGCAAGGACATGATCACAGAGCTCTGCCATTTCCTGCAACCAGATCT
This sequence comes from Pristiophorus japonicus, assembly GCF_044704955.1. NCBI lineage: Eukaryota > Metazoa > Chordata > Chondrichthyes > Pristiophoridae > Pristiophorus > Pristiophorus japonicus. The sequence continues at coordinate 173,435,990 of NC_091978.1, read as the reverse complement.
TGAGCTTCAGACCAGGGTGAAGTCGACTCTTTCAGTGGCAGTCAAGGTCCAGAAGTATTCTGTAATCGCAAAGGCTACCACTCACTGAATGTGCAGTTGGTGTGCGACCACATATGTAGTTCGGGATCTGGAATATTAGGTCCTTCATTGATACACCTGTGAACTCATCCCTTTTTGGCATGGTAGCAAGTCATCCTCGTTTCGAGGGACTGCCTATGATGATGTTGATGACAGACTCAGAATCGTCACCGTAAATGCCCACTTTACTGGCAGCAGCCATGATGCATTCATCCTGCGCCAGCTCTCTTCCAGCTACCACATCAAGCTCCCGGCTGGTCGGAGACAAAGGCAATCGAGGTATAAAACTGGTTGCCGATTCGCTACCACTTGTTTTGCGCTATAGTTGAAGACCAATTTCACCCCCAGACTGTCTTTATTCAGAGATCAAAGTGCAACTGAGACAGGTAACTGAGACAAGAGTTTTCTAAAGGAAGCTAGTAAAAACATTTCACAAATTCCCTGTAAAATACATTAAAAGTAGCACTTTATTTTAAACAATTGCTCAAGAACAACACAGCTGTTCATTTTCAATAGAACGTGCAAACTGATCCATCACAGATATCAACTAAAAACTGAAAAATCTCAAAATTTTCAGAACACATATGCACTTTTGGTGCTCCAAAGTGCTGTCAGGTGATATATTGGCATAGTACATTGTAACGACAATGCCGAGAACTATGGACTGGCGGGTTTTCAAAAATCCTCTGATTCCCTGCTTGCAGTCAGCAAGGCACAAATTGTAAGCTGGCAGAAAGCTGCTGGATGTGAAATGATTTAATACCATAATAAATATGGTTGTTATTCCTTTATCATTTGTTGCTTGATCATTATGAAGCATTAAAGCATTAAAGCAATGCAATGACCACTTTTAATGATCTGTGTCAGTCTTGCATTATTAGCTCCATGAACTGACCTTCTACAAAGTTCTTTTCTGCATCCCATTTCAATTTGGTATAATTAACATTTCTCAATCAAAACTCAAAAGAAATCATCACCTGACATCTAAGAATTAATTTTAAAAGCCCACATTTCCTTTCAACATTATACTTTTTAAAGTTCTATAAAACGATATTCCACCAAATGTAATGTTGTAACTTTAAAAATGATATCAGAAAGATCTCTGAAAGCCTTTGAACAAAAGTAATGCAGATTCGCAATGATATTCATCAAAGGTACAACATTCCGCAGCTCCTGCCGGCCCTCTAAGGGTTAATTCGGGTTTCCACTGATGGTCATGGATCGAACTCTTTGTACAAATGCAAAATGACTCTTTAAATAATGAACTACATTAGGGAACTTTTATGACCAACCAAAGTCATATTAAAGAGGGATTAACACCTGCTTGCACTGCACTTTCAACAAGGTGTGTTGATTTGTACAGTAATTACTGCACCTCCATGTTATCTTCCACCTAACAGACACATTCTGCCTGGCAGCCAAATGTGTAACTGAACTAAATATATTCTCCAATCATGACTGGCTAGCTGCTGTACTTGATAACAGGAAGTTCAATGGATATCCCCTACACCCTCATTAATAACCTGCTTTACTTTACCGAAACTCCTTTTATGTAAAAGTGATACTGGTAGATACAGACCAGAATTTAATGTTTCCACCAACACAAGTGTAGCCTGACATTTTCATTATACAGTTTTTCCCGAAATAAACCTGTCATGTATGTAACCTTCATGTAACAACACTGCAATACTGTATATATGTAAGAAATGCACACCTTCACCACAGGGGGTGAACTTGTGGGAGACACTCCTCACCTGGTCATCCAGGTATATAAAGGGAGGTCCCACACAGGGCCATCACTTCTTGGTCCTGTGAATAAAGGTTCAGGTCATGGAGTGACCTTGTCCATAGAATGTGCCTCATGTGGATTTGTGGTATTGTGTAAGGACTTTACATTGGCGACGAGAAACGGGAATCAACGACCCACGAGAATGGCCACCGGCAGCACAGATGAACGGTACTGTGTTGGTGAGGACTGGGACGATTTCATTGAGAGGCTCCAGCAGAGTTTTGTCACGAAGGATTGGCTGGGAGACGCAGCGGCCGACAAGCGAAGGGCTCATCTGCTGACCCAGCTGTGGACCTAAGACTTACGCGTTCATGAAAGACCTGCTAGCACCCAAGAAGCCAGTGGACAAAACCTTTGAAGAGCTCAGCAAACTAATCGGTGAGCACCTCAAACCGGCGAGCAGCGTACACATGGCCCGACACAAATTCTATACCCACCGACGTTGGGAAGGACAGAGCATACCGGATTTCGTTGCGGACCTCCGGCGCTTGACCAGCCTCTGTAAGTTCACAGACGCCTGCAGTGGGGAGATGCTAAGGGATTTCTTTATTGAGGGCATCGGTCATGCTGGGATTTTCAGAAAGCTAATTGAGACCAAGGACTTGACCTTGGAAGCGGCGGCGTTGATGGCTCAGACTTTTATGGCGGGGGAGGAGGAAACCAAGATAATATACGCACACAATTCTGCCTCCAATGTGGCGATGGATCAGGGAGTCAATATCATAAACGCGACACAGAACCCCGCAGGCAGACAAGGGCAGTTTGACACACCCCAGGCAGCAATAGACCCAAGAGTAAGTCTCCAACAGAAACAATGGCAGGCTAATGGACATTTACATCCCTCCAGTGGACAATGCGGCCTGGGATGGGGCCATTGACACCCACTAACAGGGTGCTCAAGAGCAGTCAAAGGGACAATCAGCGAGGAATGCCTTGTAACAGCTCTTTTGTTCACAACAATGGGAATCTCAGTTCATGCTGGGGGTGTGGGGGCAGACATGCTGCCAGGACTTGCAGGTTTCAACAGTTCGTCTGCAGAAATTGTAACCCCAGTGGCCATTTAGCCAGAATGTGCAGAAAGCTTGTAACCAGGCTAATATACGAGGTGGATGAACCAGATGAGGGGTCTGCGAGGCAGGATGACGCTTGGGGCAAATCAATGGACGCTGAAGTTCAGCGGGTTCATGTGGCAAACATTCACAGCTCATATACCAAAACGCCACCTATGATGATGAAAGCCCTATTAAAAGGCATCCCTGTACGCATGGAGCTGGACACGGGGGCCAGCCAGTCACTCATGAGTGTTCAACAATTCAAAAAGCTGTGGCCACTCAAAGCCAGCAGACCCAAACTAGAACGCATTGCGACACAATTACGGACGTACACCAAAGAAATCATTCCAGTGCTAGGCAGTGCAATGTTGGCGGTCACACACGGTGAACCGGCTGCCGCTCTGGATTGTCTCGGGCAATGGCCCGCACAGTTGGGGAGGAGCTGGTTAGCTGAGATGAACTGGAAATGGGGGGATGTGCACGCCATGTCATCTGTGGAGCGAAGTTCATGCTCACAGGTCCTACAGCAATTTGAGTCACTATTTTAACCTGGCGTCGGGACGTTGAAAGGTACCAAAGTAGTGATACGCATCATCCCGGACGCCAGACCAGTGCACCACAAAGCCAGAGCGGTGCCGTATGTGATGCGGGAGAAAATTGAGAGCGAGTTGGACCGGTTGCTGAGAGAGGCCATCATCTCACCTGTTGAATTCAGCGACTGGGCGAGCCCCATCGTTCATGTCCTAAAAGCGGATGGCTCGGTCAGGATCTGTGGCGACTACAAGGCCACTATCAAGCGGGTGTCCCTACAAGACCAATACCCGCTCCCGAGAGCGGAGGATTTTTTTGCCACGCTGGCAGGCGGCAAGCTGTTCACCAAGTTGGATCTCACTTCAGCCTACATGACCCAAGAACTGGTCGACGATTCTAAACTACTGACCATCATCACCTCGCACAAGGGACTGTTTGTTTACAACAGGTGTCCGTTTGTCATTCGGTCAGCGGCCGCGATTTTTCAAAGAAACATGGAAAACTGCTCAAATCCATTCCCGGAACGATCGTATTTCAGGACGACATCCTCATCACCGGTCGTGACACTGAGGAACATCTCCACAACCTGGAGGAGGTGCTACGCCGACTGGGCTGGGTAGGCCTGCGACTCAAGAAGTCTACGTGTGTGTTTTTGGCTTCCGAGGTCGAGTTTCTGGGCAGGAGGGTTGCTGCAGATGGGATTTGGCTTACCGAATCCAAAACTGAGGCGATTCGACGAGTGCCCAGGCCCTGCAACACATCGGAGTTGCGTTCATTTCTGGGACTATTGAATTATTCCGGGAACTTTCTGCCGAACTTAATCACATTGTTGGAGCCGCTTCACGTACTCCTGCATAAGGCTTGTGATTGGTTTTGGGGGGACTGTCAGGAATGGGCCTTCAATCGGATACGGAACCTACTTTGTTCAAATAAGTTGTTGACCCTGTACGACCCCCGTAAGAAATTGGTTCTGACATGTGTGGAGCGAAGTTCATGCTCACAGGTCCGACAGCAATTTGAGTCACTGAGTCTTATGGGGTTGGGTGCGTGTTGCAGCAGGGTAATGCTGACGGCCACCCACAACCTGTGGCTTATGCCTCCAGGTCGCTCTCTCAAGCTGAACGGGGATATGGGATGGTTGAGAAGGAAGCACTCGCATGTGTCTATGGGGTGAAAAAGATGCACCAGTACCTTTTTGGCAGGAGGTTCGAATTAGAAACAGACCACAAGCCATTAACATCCTTGCTGTCAGACAGCAAGGCTGTCAATGCCAAATCGTCAGCTCGCATACAGCGATGGGCTCTCACGCTCGCTGCGTAACACTACACCATCCGGCACCGGCCCGGCACCGAAAACTGCGCTGACGTGCTCAGCAGGCTTTCACTGGCCACTACTAGGGGGCAACGGAGCAAAGCGCTGAAATGGTCATGGCTGTCGATGCCTTTGACAGCGCAGCCTCCCCCATCACAGCCCGCCAGATCAAAATCTGGACCAACAGAGATCCCCTCCTATCCTTGATTAAGAAATGTGTCCTGACTGGGGTTTGGGCGCCCGTACACAGAGCATGCCCTGAGGAAGTCAGACCGTTTCACAGACGGATGGATGAGCTCTCCATCCAAGCCGACTGCCTACTATGGGGCAGCCGGGTAGTCATGCTCCAGAGGGGCAGGAAAGCATTCATCAGGGAACTCCACAGCGAGCACTCAGGCATCGTGCTGATGAAGGCCATTGCCCGGTCACATGTGTGGTGGCCGGGAATTGATTCAGACCTGGAACACTGTGTTCGCAGGTGCACGACGTGTGCCCAGCTAGGTAATGCCCCCAGGGAGGCCCCGCTCAGCCTGTGGCCCTGACCCACCAGGCCATGGTCAAGTATTCACATAGACTACGCGGGCCCGTTCATGGGAAAAATGTTTCTCATTGTGGTTGATGCATACTCGAAATGGATCGAGTGCATCATTTTGAATTCGTGCACGACATCCACCACCGTGGAGAGTCTGCGCGCGGTCTTTGCGACCCACGGCTTGCCGGACATCCTTGTTAGCGATAATGGCCCATGTTTCACAAGCTACGAATTATGGGAGTGCATGTCGGGTAATAGTATTAACCTTATCAGGACAGTACCGTTCAAGCCGGCCTCCAATGGCCAGGCGAAACGTGCGGTCCAAAACATAAAACAGGGCATGCTCCGGATTCAAAGACCCTCCCTTCAATGCCGCCTATCGCGCCTCCTGCTGGCCTATAGGTCCCGACCGCACTCGCTCATGGGGGTCCCGCCCGCGGAGCTACTCATGAAATGAACACTCAAAACTCGGCTGTCCCTCATTCATCCAGTCCTGTCCGACATTGTTGAGGGCAAGCGCCAGTCCAAAAATGAGTACCGTGACCGAAATTCAAGGGGGAGATGTATAGAAATTGATGACCCCGTATTTGTTCTCAATCATGCTTTGGGGCCCAAATGATTTGAGGGTACTGTAATAGACAAAGAGGGGAATAGGGGCACAGTGTTTAAACTTAACAATGGGCAGATATGCCGCAAGCATTTGGACCAAGTAAAAAAAAAGTTCAGCATTGATACTGAGGAACCTGAGGAAGATCATGAGATGGTATTCACACCAGTGAACGAGCAACAAGAACATTCAGCAGCATGCACAGTCCCTGTGGTCAGCCCGGACAGGCCGAAATCACCACAGGTGACAGACACGCATACCAAGGCTCAACAACCAGAGCCCCAACTGCGGCGCTCCACGAGAGAGTGCCGACCACCCGAGAGACTTAACCTATGATCCCAATAAGATGTTGAGGGGGAGGTGATGTCTTGTATGTAACCTTTATGTCACAACACTGCAATACTGTATATATGTAAGAAATGCACACCTTGACCACAGGGGGTGACCTTGTGGGAGACACTCCTCACCTGGTCATCCAGGTATATAAAGGGAGGTCCCACGTAAGGTCATCACTTCTTGGTCCTGTGAATAAAGATTCAGGTCATGGAGTGACCTTGCCCATAGAATGTGCCTCGTGTGGATTTGTGGTATTGTGTAAGGACTTTACAAAACCCTTTTTTCCTCTCCACCTCCACCTCTTCCTTTAAGACTCTCATTAAAACCCACTTTTTTGAAAAAAAAGTGAAAAAGCAAATCTACTCATATCAAAGACTGGACGAGTGTTACCCCTGGCAAATGGCCTGCGAGGGAGCTCCAGACAGCTGCGCGGCCCCGCAGCTTAAAGGGAACATTGGTCAAAAGCTATATTGGAGAAGTGTCCTAAATATACGAAGAGAGGAGGAAAAGGGCAACTGGTCCATGCAGCCTGCCCACATTCTTCATGCCTGGAGCATCATGACTAGGCACTTCCTAACCCCAAAGCCACATAATCTTCTGGGAGAGGCAAAAAACTACAAGAAAAAAGCTAGCGCCAAAAAAGGAAAAAAAGCTGGAAAATTCCTTTCCGCCCCCTCAAACGATTTAAACATGAAGACCATATTAGCAATACTTATATTAACTGGTAAATCTCTTACCTTTTATAAAATGCGATCTCTGCAGCGGCCGGCTGTCTTTTGAAGGCAGCAGATACTCAGCACAAGAAGTGAGTTGGTAACTTATTCCAAAATCTCCCCCCTCTCTGGGAAAAGAAGAACCACCTGACATCTAGCCTATTCCTACTATTGTGTAGTTTAAATGCAAGAACCCTGGTCCTCCCCAATCTGTCAAACTGAAATAATCTATCGGTGGGTCGGCAATCGAGCTCTTTTAATTATTGCATACCTCACGCAAAGGTTGATAGAAGTTGAGAACTCTCTTCTGCAAACAGCAGTTGATGCTGGGTCAATTGTTAATTTTAAATGTGAGATTGATCGATTTTTGTGAACCAAAGTATTAAAGGATAGAAACATAGAAATCTACAGTGCAGAAGGAGGCCATTTTGGCCCATTGTGACCACGCCGGCTGTCAAAGAGCCACAGCGCCCTCAGTCAGAAGCCCTGAAGGTTACATATAAACCTATGAACAATGAACACTGGCAGAAAGGTAAAGAGCATCCGGCCCAACCAGTCCGCCCCACACAACTGCGACACCCCTTACAATTAAATATTCTACACTCCACCCCAACCGGAGCCATGTGATCTCCTGGGAGAGGCAAAAAACCAGCTAAAAAACCCAGGCCAATTGAGGAAAAAAATCTGGGAAAATTCCTCTCCGACCCATCCAGGCAATCAAAACTAGTCCAGGAGATCACCCTGGCAGTATTCGATTCCCTTGCAGTACTTACCATTGTATCTGCACCAGCCAACAAGAGGTTATCCAGTCTAATCCCACTTATCAGCTCTTGATCCGTAACCCTGCAGATTACGGCACTTCAAGTGCCCATCGAAGCACCTTTTAAATGTGGTGAGGACTTTTGTATCCACCACCCTTCCAGGCAATGAGTTCCAGACCCCCACAACCCTCTGCGTGAAGAAGCCTCCTCTCAAATCCTCTCTAAACCTTCCATCAACCATCTTAAAACTATGCCCCCTCGTAATTGAACCCTCCACCAAGGGAAATAGGCCCTTGCTATTCACTATATCTAGGCCCCTCAAAATTTTATACACCTCAATGAGGTCTCCTCTGTTCCATTGAGAACAAACCCAGCCTATCTAATCTGTCCTCATAGCTAAGATTCTCCATTCCAGGCAGCATCCTAGTAAATCTCCTCTGCACCCTCTCTAGTGCAATCATGTCCTTCCTATAATACGATGACCAGAACTGCACGCAATACTCCAGCTGTGGCCTAACCAGAGTATTATACAATTTAAGCATAACATCCCTGCTCTTGCATTCTATGCCTTGGCCAATAAAGGCAATCATTCTGTATGCCTTCTTAACCACCTTATCCATTTGGCCTGCTACTTTCAGGGATCTGTGGACAAGCACTCCAAGGTCCCTTTGTTCATCTAGACTTTTAAGTGGCCTACTGTTTAATGTGTATACCCTTTCCTTATTAGCCCTCCCCAAGTGCATTACCTCACACTTCTCTGAATTAAATTCCATTTGTCACTGTTCTGCCCACCTGACCAGTAGATTGATATCCTCCTGCAGTCCATGACTTTCCTCTTCATTATCAACCACACAGCCAATTTTAGTGTCATCGGCAAACTTCTTAATCATATTCCCTATATTTAAATCTAGGTCTTTGATGTATACCACAAAAGGCAAGGGATCCAGTACTGAGCTCTGTGGAACCCCACTGGAAACATTCTTTCAGTTACAAAAACATCCATCAACCATTACCCTTTGCTTCCTACCTCTAAGCCAATTTTGGATCCAACTTGCCACTTTGCCCTGGATCCCATGGGCTTTAACCTTCGTGACCAGTCTACCAGGATGTGGGGCAAAGTCGGGTATATGGAGTTAGGTCACAGATCAGCCATGATCTCATTGAATGGTGGAACAGGAAAATAGTGAAAGTTAATGCCCTAACACAGGTCTCTGTAAGACACTACTAATACCCTACCTTCAGTCTGCTCCACAACCATTGACTACAACTTTCTATCTGTGGGATTGGAGCCAATTCCTAATCCAGTGTATCAAATTACCATTGATACCGCAAGAATCTATCTTGTGTAGTAACCTAACGTGAGACTTCCTGAAAATCTAGGTAGACAATCTCGACCGGATTACCCTCATCCATTGACCTGGTAACTTCTTCAAAAAACTCAAGCGAGTTGGTAGGACATATAGGGCTGGATTTTCGGCTTTGATGTTTTTGGGGCGATAATAGCAGCAGGCTGGGAAAGTTAGCGCCCGAGAATAGTTTGTGCCTCAGTAATTACGTTTGGGCACATGGGCCCTGCATCAGGGGACGCAGCGCGAAGGGAGACGCTGTATACCTCTCTTGGGCACTCGCTTGCGAAACGCCCGAGCTAAAGAGCCGGGCAGTGAGCATTCCGAGAGACGCATGGGGGGGCCGGGAAACCTAAAAAAACTCCACAAAAACATTCTCAAAACATTGCCCACGGCACCACAGCACAAATCGCAAAAAAACATTTAAAGAAAAAACAATCACACTTACCTTAGGAGTTCATTACTCACCTCTTCGCCTGCGGGATATTTGGACCGCCCTGATTTCCCAGGCGGTCAGTGCAAGGTGCGCTTTCCGGCGGACGGACCGGGCAAGACTCAAAACTCGCGCCGGTGTCATAACCAGGGGCGTTGCACACCGGGCACAGCTCTTCAAAGTGGTGCTGCTCTGCGCCGCCACAAAACCGGACCCAAGGATCGCTGTGGGGCACTGAAGGCTGACCGCCTGGCCAAAACACCTCACCGCTGCCACTGCCGCTGCTCTGGGTTGAAAAATGGAGCGGCAAAGACCCGAAAATCCAGCCCATAAACTGTATTGAAGCCTCAACTTTTCCTTTTCAGGAGAATTGTACTGTAAAAGGCAATAATTTCAAACCAAAGAATTTCACCTAATTAACTGCAAAACACTGAAAAGGAAATTGACCTGTTATTAGAATTTTTGTGCCAGTTTTCTCCCTTCATCTGCTGAGAGTGCTAACTCATGCTGGGGATTTGGTTCCACAGATACTGTTGGGTCTCCTGCATTCGTCCTATTGGATATTCTTCATTGTAAGAACAGTGTCAGTTGACTATTAACCATGGGACATCACAGCTAAGTCTGATAGTGACCTCATCTGACATCACATACTCATTTTCCTTCATGGGTCAGATAGTGATCAGGAGCAAGAGCCCTGGACGATTCTTTTCCTGTTCCCTTTCCTGGAAACATCGTCTCACTTCAATATTCCTTCCAGTGCCCTGGCTGAGATCATCTAACAAATCAACCAGACCAAGGTTAAAACTTGGGATCTTCCTGGTTCATCGGGCTCAGTACCACGTGACATTTAGCCCCTATTTACCTTTGAACTACCGAGGGAGCTCAGATGAAATGTTTAATTAAATCCAGGGTATCATGCCAATAAAAATCTGATATTTTTGACAGAAAAAGGCATTGACTTGTCTTCAGCTGACATCGGTGATAGGTGTGTGAGCTGGCTTGGAATTCTTGGAATGTCTAGATGCTAATCTTGAGCAATAATGATATGTTATTAATTCAGTTTTGAAGCTAGCAGTTTATCAAATATATTAGATGTCAGCCTTGGCTCGGTGGTAGCACTCTTGCCTCTGAGAGATGTTCATGGGTTTAAGCCTCACAATATGTGCAACGGTCACCACACGTTAAAAAAAATCAACGCACAGGCATCTTCCACCCATTCAATTGGAGTTCAGGACTGGAATATCGGGTCCTTCATTGAAACATCTGTGAACTCATGTGGAAGCAAGTCATCTCGTTCGTGGGACCGCCTATGATGATGATGTTCAAAATTAGTATTTTTGTAAACTTGCTATTTGAATGTATAAAACATCTCCTCTCTCTTTAAAGTTTTGTAATTCTGATTTTCCTCGTCCTTGGCAAGTTGAAGGTGGCTGATAAAGCTTTGCCGAGCTTCACCTAATGCAGCAACTCATATTAAAATGGTTTGCAAATAATATTGGCATTGTTTGTGATACATTGTGCTGTAAAAATGAAGGGGAGATAACAACTCGATATCACAATTCTCCATTAGTTCAGCACTTGGATGGTTTACTTGAAAATCTTTAATTGACCTCCTTTATTGTATTGGGTTCAACAATTCAATCCAGGAAATCATCAAAATACCAAACTTTTAAATATGCTTTAAATAATACAACAGGAAATAAAAAACCAAAATCCCTCTCAGAGACGAAGCAGCATTATATAGAATAAATGACTGTGACAAAAGTTATTGAATAATTATACTTTCAATAAGTGAATATGTGTATCCACACTGTGCAGTAGAACAAAATGATCAAAGAGCTGACTGTTTAGCATACTTCAGGACAGTTTGGAATATTTAGAATTGAAAATCAGTAGTAAATTAAACTGAATCTATTTAAAAGTAGATTTTGTTTTTACAGAAGAACATTTACATAAGGAGAGAGTTCAAGTTGGATTAATCGACATAAATGAATGCAAGAATGCCACCAACCTCCCCACTTGCACCAGGTTGAGCAGTGAGGTTAGAAGTTGCATGTTGTATTGCACTGCAGCATACAGTGCACTAGGTGGGTGGATCATGCCTACATGAATAATCTACATTACAGATACTGAATTTGGTTTTAAGTAGTTTGCTCATTTACATACTACACAAGGACGGAACCTAATGTAAACATAGTGCACCACTTTGAGTTTTACTTTGGTGCAGAAATAATTGGATCAAATCAGCAAAGAAGTGTACAGCACTATATAATTTAGTTAAATCTCACACATTGTATATAGAATGATCTAATAGAATGATAGAACAGGAATGTGTGGCTGAACGGACTACTCCTGTTCCTATGTTCTTCTCGACAGCACCTCCCAAATCCATGACCACTACCACCTAGAAGGTCAAGGGCAGCAGGCACATGGGAAAACCACCACCTACAAATGGGCTGGAGGAGATTACAGGGATAGGGAGAATCGAGGCCATAGAGGGATTTGAAAACAAGGATGATAATTTTAAAATCGAGGCGTTGCTTAACCAGGAACCAATGTAGGTCAGCGAGCACAGGGGTGATGGGTGCTTGGTGAGAGTTAGAACACGGGCAGCCGAGTTTTGAATAACCTCAGGTTTATATAAGATAGAATGTGGGAGGCCCAGCCAAGAGTGTGTTGGAATAGTCAAGATTAGAGGTAACAAAGGTATGGATGAGTGCTTCAGCAGCAGATGAGCTGAGGCGGGGCGGAGTCGGGCGATGTTACGGAGGTGGAAATAGGTGGTCTTAGTGATGGTGCATGCATGTGGTCGAATATGACACCAAGGTTGCGAACAGTCTGGTTCAGCCTCAGAGAGATGCTAGGGAGAGGGATGGAATCAGTGGCTAGGGAATGGAATTTGTGGCGTGGACCAAAGACAATGGCTTCGGTTGTCCCAATATTTAGTTGGAGAAAAATTTTGGGCATCCAGAACTCTGACAATTTAGAGACCATGGAGGGGTCGAGAGAAGTGGTCGTGACGAGAAACATAGGAGCATCTGTAGGCCGTTCAGCTGCACATGCCTGTTGTGTCATTCTAATAGATCATAGTTGATCTGTACCTCAACTCTATTTTGCTTCAACTCTGGTGAGAGTGGTCAGAAATACAAATACACTGGGTACCAGCCATGCATGTGAGTTTTCATTCAGCCTTGCTGGGGATGGGAGTCTCTGCTCATCCCAAACAAGGCTAGCGGTGTTATAGGGGGCTGTGCTGGAGGCAAGTACTCCCAACGCCAGGAACTCTTGCATTCTTGGCTTCTCAAAGGACTAGCGAAGCATCGGTGGTCTTGCATTTATATAGCACATATCACATCTCAAAGCACTTCACAGCTGAGGGATTACCTTAGTACTCTAGCTATAGCCTAACTAGTGTTTTATACAGTGCAAGCATAATCTCCCTACTCTTATATTCTATGCCTCAGCTAATAAAGGTAAGCATCCCGTATGCCTTCTTAACCACCTTATTTACCTGTCCTGCTACCTTCAGGGATCTGTGGACATGCACTCCAAGGTCTTTTTTTTCCTCTACACTTTTCAGTGTCCTACCATTTAATGTGTATTCCCTTGCCGTGTTAGCCCTCCCCAAATGCATTACCTCTCACTTTTCTGGATTGAAATCCATTTGCCACTGTTCTGCCCACCTGAACAGTCCATTGATATTTTCCTCCAGTCTACAGCTTTCTTCTTCATTATCAACTACACGGCCAAATCCAGATCCAAACCTAATTTGGGTCTCTTGCACTGCACTCCTCTCTACGTGTTTTAAGGCAAATTGTACTGGAATGGCCGCGGCTTTTCAGCCCACAGGTGGCTGCATCCTGCTTTCAAAAGAACTGAACCATGTGCAGGTACCTAATCAGGACATGAGGGACACCTCGGGTTGGAAATTTCCTCCGCCGGAAACGGGGCGCACCTACCGTTTTTGAAGCATTCTGGCTGCCGCAGCCTATCCGGCGAAATTCAGCCCCTCGGAGTTTTTATTTCCAGCAGGGCAGAAGTGGATCACCATGGGGGTGGAAGTGGGAGTGGAGCGAAGTGGCCGTCACTAGCAGGGTGGAAGTGGGGGGTGGGACTGAATGGTCACAGTTGTAAGTCATCAGTGCTGCGCTGATGACGTCATCGCACTGGCACATCACAACATCTCTCCCCTTCAGTTAAAGGGGAGAGCCGCTGCGAACTCTGCATTCAATTTAGTTAGGTCCACGGGGCCACCAGGGAGGGTTTTGGCCGGGCCAGCAGCCTGACACCCATGAGGGGGTGTCAGGCTGCCTTTTGGCGGCCCGGCCGAACCCGGGGGCATAATTGTCGGGCCGACATGGCAGAAAAAAATAACATGGAGGCTGCAGCAGTGCGCCCTCTCCTTTAAGAGTGGCCCGCCGCCATTTCACAGATAGTGCTCCGACACAAAAAGCTGTCGGGGGCACCGGCCGGGCCGCTCCCACGAGGCATTTCGGGAAAGGGGCAATTTCGTGAGGGGTCCACGGAGAGTCGGTGGCCATTCCGCACTGCCCCGTGACTGCCGCTTTCCAGAGGTTAGAGGCCTTATCGGAAGGGGCAATTTTGTCCCCTTCTTGTTTTCTCCATTGCTAACTTCATATCGAGGATATGTACATACCCTGTATCTGTATAGTGCTGTGACAATTAGGTCCTGATATTTCTCTCCTTTGTTTCTAGAGAAAGCTCAGTTCCCAAGAGCAAAGACAAGTAAAAGGGGATGGAGATTTGTGACACTGGATCTCTAACCCCTTTATGTTGCTCAGCGATTTGATGGGGATCCCCTGGGTTTCCCCAAGCCTGACCTGTGCCCAGGAGAAGGGAAGAGGAAAACTCAAGTCTTAATATTCTCATTGCTTTTCCTCAGTTATTAAAGACACCAATGGCATAGAGAAATGAAATGTAACTTGAGGTATTAATGGTTGTCACAAAGTCGAATAGCATACACCTATGAATAGACACAGGCTTAAGGATGTGTGCAAAGATGAGCGCTGATAAAATTCAGAGCACAATGGTTTATTTTTAAAGTAGCTTAATCTAATTAATGATATAAAATATTAATAGGTGTTAATCAGCTACTAAGTGAATACATTAGATCAAGGTGACTAGGCAGGATCTTCCATAAATTATAAATGGAAAATTTAACACACCATATACTGCTACCCACAGTATTTCCTTCTAAAACTGCTTATGGCAATTTGAAAACATCAAAGCAACAACATCTGCATTAAAACCTTCCATATGCAAAGCCCAAATCTTAAAATTAAATTTAACAGGAACCAAGACTGCCACCTCCAGTTATGCAGCCTGCTTGAGTAGGCCGAGTACCATTTGTCCAGTTTATGAGGGTGAGTTGCATGCTGTGGACTTTACATAAAGTCAATAGATTAAATGCAGGGCCTGTTTAAATTATTTCAATATTTTAATAAGGCCTGCACTTACTGGTAGTGCAGCCTCATTTTTTGTTCCCAAATCACCTGATAGGAGATCAGACGTAATGAGAGTTAGCTATGCAAGATCAGGAACCCAATATCCTGACCTGTGAGCACCATTCACTCTGGAGCATCCACGATGCTGAGAACGACGTGAGTAGCACGTGTAGCGAGTTGGTCTTACCGCAGGAAAAGGGTCCACAGCCAGATAGGGAATGGAAGACCAGCAGGAAGAGTAGTGTAAGGAAGGTAGTGCAGGGGTCCCCTGTGGTCATCCCCCTGCAAAACAGATACACCGCTTTGAGTACTGTTGGGGGGGATGACTCATCAGCGGAGGGCAGCAGCAGCCAAGTTCATGGCACCGTGGCTGGCTCTGTTGCACAGAAGGGCAGGAAAAAGAGTGGGAGAGCGATAGTGATAGGGGATTCAATGGTGAGGGGAATAGATAGGCGTTTCTGCGGCCGCAACCGAGACTCCAGGATGGTATGTTGCCTCCCTGGTGCAAGGGTCAAGGATGTCTCGGAGCGGGTGCAGGACATTCTGAAAAGGGAGGGAGAACAGCCAGTTGTCATGGTGCACATTGGTACCAACGACATCGGTAAAACAAGGGATGAGGTCCTACGAAACGAATTTAAGGAGCTAGGAGCTAAATTAAAAAGTAGGACCTCAAAAGTAGTAATCTCGGGATTGCTACCAGTGCCACGTGCTAGTCAGAGTAGGAATCGCAGGATAGCGCAGATGAATACGTGGCTTGAGCAGTGGTGCAGCAGGGAGGGATTCAAATTCCTGGGGCATTGGAACCGGTTCTGGGGGAGGTGGGACCAGTACAAACCGGACGGTCTGCACCTGGGCAGGACCGGAACCAATGTCCTAGGGGGAGTGTTGGCTAGTGCTGTTGGGGAGGAGTTAAACTAATATGGCAGGGGGATGGGAACCAATGCAGGGAGACAGAGGGAGACAAAAAGGAGGCAAAAACAAAAGACAGAAAGGAGATGAGGAAAAGTGGAGGGCAGAGAAACCCAAGGCAAAGAACAAAAAAGGCCACTGTACAGCAAAATTCTAAAAGGACAAAGGGTGTTAAAAAAACAAGCCTGAAGGCTTTGTGTCTTAATGCAAGGAGTATCCGCAATAAGGTGGATGAATTAACTATGGAAATAGATGTTAACAAATATGATGTGATTGGGATTACGGAGACGTGGCTCCAGGATGATCAGGGCTAGGAACTCAACATCCAGGGGTATTCAACATTCAAGAAGGATAGAATAAAAGGAAAAGGAGGTGGGGTAGCATTGCTGGTTAAAGAGGAGATTAATGCAATAGTTAGGAAAGACATTAGCTTGGATGATGTGGAATCTATATGGGTAGAGCTGCAGAACACCAAAGGGCAAAAAACGTTAGTGGGAGTTGTGCACAGACCTCCAAACAGTAGTAGTGATGTTGGGGAGGGTATCAAACAGGAAATTAGGGGTGCATGCAATAAAGGTGCAGCAGTTATAATGGGTGACTTTAATATACACATAGATTGGGCGAGCCAAACTGGAAGCAATATGGTGGAGGAGGATTTCCTGGAGTGCATAAGGGATGGTTTTCTAGACCAATATGTCGAGGAACCAACTAGGGGGGAGGCCATCTTAGACTGGGTGTTGTGTAATGGGTGTTGTGAAATCATCCTCCACTATATTGCTTCCAGTTTGGCTCGCCCAATCTATGTGCATATTAAAGTCACCCATTATAACTGCTGCACCTTTATTGCATGCACCCCTAATTTCCTGTTTGATATCCTCCCCAACATCACTACTACTGTTTGGAGGTCTGTACACAACTCCCACTAACGTTTTTTGCCCTTTGGTGTTCTGTAGCTCTACCCATATAGGGCCCAAGTTTCCACAAGAAAAAAAACGGGCGCCCCTCCGAGCTGGGCGCCCGTTTTTCGCGCCTAAAACGGCACCTAAAAAAATCCTCGGTATTCTCCACCTACTTACAGGTCCTCTGGCCCTCGGCGCAGCCAGCACGAGCTGTGGGGGGGGCGGAGCCAGGTCCCGGCGCTGAAAACAGTGCCGGGACCTCTGCACATGCGCGCTACAGTCGGCACGCAAGTGCAGTAGCTCCAGGCGCCGAACCGTGTGGGAGGGGCCTGAAGCACGCAGCCCCTATACCTGGCTGAATGGCCTCACTGGGGCTGCGTGAATAAGGCTCCTCCCACGGCCAGCTCCTGCTCCCCCCCACCGACCAAACCCGACACTCGCTCCCCGCCCCCCCCCCCCCCCCGCCGACCAGACCCGACCCGACACCCGCTTCCCCCCCCCCCGCGCCGACCAGACCCGACCCGACACCCGCTCCCCCTCCCCCCCGACCCGACACCCGCTCCCCCCCCCACCCCGACCCGAGACCCGACACCCGCTCCCCCCCCCCAACCCGACCCGACACCCGCTCCCCCGCCGCCCCGACCCGACACCTGCTCCCCCCCCCGCCCCGAGACCCGACACCCGCTCCTCCCCCCGCCCCGACCCGACACCCGCTCCCCACCCCCCTCCCGCCCCGACCCGACACCCGCTCCCCCCCCCGACCTGACACCCGCTCCTGCTCCGACCCGAGACCCGAAACCCGCTCCCCCCCCCCGACTGACCCGACCCGACCCGCGCTCCTGTTCCCCGACCCGACCCCCCCTCTCTGTCTCTCTCCCCCCCGCTCTCTCTCCCCTCCCGCTCTCTCTCTCTCCCCCCCCAGCTCTCTCTCTCTCCCCTCCCCGCTCTCTCTCTCTCCCCCCCCCCGCTCTCTCTCTCCCCCCCCCTCTCTCCCCCACCTCTCTCTCTTCTCCCCCCCGCTCTCTCTCTCTCTCCCTCCCTCTCTCTCTCTCTCCCTCCCCCCCACCTCTCTCCCTCCCCCCCTCTCTCTCTCCCTCCCCCCCTCTCTCTCTCTCCCTCCCCTCCCCCTCTCTCTCTCTCCCCTCCCTCCCTCTCTCTCTCTCTCTCTCTCTCTCCCTCTCCCTCTCCCACTCAGCGGCATGAACGGCTGCAGAATTCTCGCTGGCTGAAGCACTTTCACACAGGTAGGAAGATGGTTTATTTAATCTTTTCTTGGCTTATAAATGTTTATTCAGGTTGGATTTATTTGTATAATATTTGTAGAAGTATAAATAAGGATTTATTGTCGAATTTAATGAGTTCCCTTCCCCCGACCTCCCCCCTCACCTCGTTCTGGACGCCTAATTTGTAACCTGCGCCTGATTTTTTAATGTGTAGAACAGGTTTTTTCAGTTCTACAAAAATCTTCACTGGCTCCACTCTACTTTAGTTTGGAGTACATTTTCACTGTGGAAACTTTCAAATCAGGCGTCAGTGGCTGGACACGCCCCCTTTTGAAGAAAAAAAATTCTGTTCTAAACTAGAACTGTTCTACCTGACTAGAACTGCAGAAAAAAAAATGTGGAGAATTGCGATTTCTAAAATAGTCCGTTCTCCACCAGTTGCTCCTAAAAATCAGGTGCGAATCATGTGGAAACTTGGGCCCATAGATTCCACATCATCCAAGCTAATGTCTTTCCTAACTATTGCATTAATCTCCTCTTTAACCAGCAATGCTACCCCACCTCCTTTTCCTTTTATTCTATCCTTCCTGAATGTTGAATAATGAGAGAGGATTAATTAGCAATCTCATTGTGCGAGGCCCCTTGGGGAAGAGTGAACATAATATGGTGGAATTCTGCATTAGGATGGAGAATGAAACAGTTAATTCAGAGACCATGGTCCAGAACTTAAAGAAGGGTAACTTTGAAGGTATGAGGCGTGAATTGGCTAGGATAGATTGGCGAATTATACTTAAGGGGTTGACTGTGGATGGGCAATGGCAGACATTTAGAGACTGCATGGATGAACTACAACAATTATACATTCCTGTCTGGCGTAAAAATAAAAAAGGGAAGGTGCCTCAACCGTGGCTATCAAGGGAAACCAGGGATAGTATTAAAGCCAAGGAAGTGGCATACAAATTGGCCAGAAATAGCAGCGAACCCGGGGACTGGGTGAAATTTAGAACTCAGCAGAGGAGGACAAAGGGTTTGATTAGGGCAGGGAAAATGGAGTACGAGAAGAAGCTTGCAGGGAACATTAAGGCGGATTGCAAAAGTTTCTATAGGTATGTAAAGAGAAAAAGGTTAGTAAAGACAAACGTAGGTCCCCTGCAGTCAGAATCAGGGGACGTCATAACGGGGAACAAAGAAATGGCAGACCAATTGAACAAGTACTTTGGTTCGGTATTCACTAAGGAGGACACCAACAACCTTTCGGATAAAAGGGGTCAGAGGGTCTAGTAAGGAGGAGGAACTGAGGGAAATCTTTATTAGTCGGGAAATTGTGTTGGGGAAATTGATGGGATTGAAGGCCGATAAATCCCCAGGGCCTGATGGACTGCATCCCAGAGTACTTAAGGAGGTGGCCTTGGAAATAGCGGATGCATTGACAGTCATTTTCCAACATTCCATTGGCTCTGGATCAGTTCCTATCGAGTGGAGGGTAGCCAATGTAACCCCACTTTTTAAAAAAGGAGGGAGAGAGAAAATAGGGAATTAGAGACCGGTCAGCCTGACCTCAGTAGTGGGTAAAATGATGGAATCAATTATTAAGGATGTCATAGCAGTGCATTTGGAAAATGGTGACATGATAGGTCCAAGTCAGCATGGATTTGTGAAAGGAAAATCAAGCTTGACAAACCTTCTGGAATTTTTTGAGGATGTTTCCAGTAGAGTGGACAAGGGTGAACCAGTTGATGTGGTGTATTTGGACTTTCAGAAGGCTTTCGACAAGGTCCCACACAAGAGTTTAATGTGCAAAGTTAAAGCACATGGGATTGGGAGTAGTGTGCTGATGTGGATTGAGAACTGGTTGGCAGACAGGAAGCAAAGAGTAGGAGTAAATGGGTACTTTTCAGAATGGCAGGCAGTGACTAGCGGGGTACCGCAAGGTTCTGTGCTGGGGCCCCAGCTGTTTACATTGTGCATTAATGATTTAGACAAGGGGATTAAATGTAGTATCTCCAAATTGGCAGATGACACTAAGTTGGGTGGCAGTGTGAGCTGCGAGGAGGATGCTATGAGGCTGCAGAGTGACTTGGATAGGTTAGGTGAGTGGGCAAATGCATGGCAGATGAAGTATAATGTGGATAAATGTGAGAATTATCCACTTTGGTGGTAAAAACAGAGAGACAGACTATTATCTGAATGGTGACAGATTAGGAAAAGGGGAGGTGCAACGAGACCTGGGTGTCATGGTACATCAGTCATTGAAGATTGGCATGCAGGTACAGCAGGCGGTTAAGAAAGCAATGGCATGTTGGCCTTCATAGCGAGGGGATGTGAGTACAGGGGCAGGGAGGTGTTGCTACAGTTGTACAGAGCCTTGATGAGGCCACACCTGGAGTATTGTGTACAGTTTTGGTCTCCTAACTTGAGGAAGGACATTCTTGCTATTGAGGGAGTGCAGCGAAGATTCACCAGACTGATTCCCGGGATGGTGGGACTGACCTATCAAGAAAGACTGGATCAACTGGGCTTGTACTCACTGGAGTTCAGAAGAATGAGAGGGGACCTCATAGAAACGTTTAAAATTCTGACGGGTTTAGACAGGTTAGATGCAGGAAGAATGTTCCCAATGTTGGGGAAGTCCAGAACCAGGGGTCACAGTCTAAGGATAAGGGGTAAGCCATTTAGGACCGAGATGAGGAGAAACTTCTTCACCCAGAGAGTGGTGAACCTGTGGAATTCTCTACCACAGAAAGTTGTTGAGGCCAATTCACTAAATATATTCAAAAGGGAGTTTGATGTAGTCCTTACTACTAGGGGGATCAAGGGGTATGGCGAGAAAGCAGGAAGGGGGTACTGAAGTTGCATGTTCAGCCATGAACTCATTGAATGGCGGTGCAGGCTAGAAGGGCTGAATGGCCTACTCCTGCACCTATTTCCTATGTTTCTATGTTTCTATTAGTGAGACTCTGTGCCAAGCGCAGAGCCTAAGAAAATCAGATTTTATAACTTTTGTCTTAATTTGTTCAGCATAAATTTTTGGTAGATGAACTGGTCAATTTCTTACACTTAGAATTAAATTAATAAAATAGTTCCAATAAGGTGTATGAATGACAAGACTGCAGCACAGGTATGTATAGTAATCGCATTATAGGAGATTGCTTAGTACACTGTGAGATTTTGTTTTTCTGGTCAATTTCCCACGGTGTTGCATAGGTGGTCAAGATCAAGCGCACTCTTCAGGTGAGCTGGGTTGAGAGAGAATAATGTGATCAGGGCTCAGGAAGGCCTGCGATACTGGAGGGCAGAAGAGAGCAGAGGAGGAAGGTAGATTTAGAGACCATCTCAGGAAGGAGGAATGGGGATGAAGGGAGAGGTGGAGAAGAGGAGAGAGGAGGTGGAAGCAGGGAGAGGTGGGAAGGAAAATAAAATAATCGCGGGGTGGAGTGGAAGTTAGATAGGGCAGAGGGAAGGCTGAAGAACATAGGGAGATTTGAGGGGAAAGAAATGGAGACAGGAAGAGACAGAGAGGAAAGATTGGGAGGGGAAGAGGTAGGGGAAGTGATTATTATATTAACTAGAGGCAGAAAAGGAAATGCCATTACCATTACCAATGACCATTACTCATAGAAGCAAAAGTTGGTCCTTCAGAAAGAGCAGGCAGCCATTCCAAGAAGTCTTAGAATAAGGGGCCGCTCATTTAAAACAGAGATGAGGAGAAATTTCTTCTCTCAGAAGGTTGTAAATCTGTGGAATTCGTTGCCTCAGAGAGCTGTGGAAGCTGGGACATTGAATAAATTTAAGACAGAAATAGGCAGTTTCTTAAACGATAAGGGGATAAGGGGCTATGGAGAGCGGGCGGGGAAGTGGAGCTGAGTCCATGATTAGATTAGTCATGATCTTATTGAATGGCGGAGCAGGCTCGAGGGGCCGTATGGCCTACTCCTGTTCCTATTTCTTATGTTCTTATAAGTCTGTCCCGCTCACTCATCACCCCTGTGCTTGCAGACCTACATTGATTCCCGGTTAAGCAATGCCTCAATTTCAAAACTCTCACCCTTATTTTCAAATCCCTCCAGAGCCTTGCCCCTCCCAATCTCTGTAATCTCCTTCAGCCTCACAAATCACCTCCCCCTTCCCCCGAGATATCTGCGCTCCTCTAATTCTGCCCTCCTCTAATTCTGCCTTCTTGAGCATTCCTGATTATAGTTGCTCAACCGGCCTTCTGTTGCCTTGGCCCTAAGCTCTGCAATTCCCTGCCTAAACCTCTCCACCTCTTTACCTTTTTTCCTCCTTTAATACGCTCCTTAAAACCTATCTTTTTGACCAAACTTTTGGTCACCTGCCCTAATTTCTCCTTATGTGGCTCGGTGTCAATTTTTTTGTCTCCTAATGCTCCTGTGAAGCACCTTGGGATTTTTTACCATGTTAAAGGCGCTGTATAAATACAAGTTGTTGTTGTTTCAGAGTGAGAAATTAAGTAAACCAGCTCCCTTGTCAGGATTGAGCATGGTACTTACAGAATTAAAGGGGAGCTATAGCAAAAGTTTCTCCAACTTACTGAATGTGAAGGTACTATCAAAACATGGAAAACTAACATCTCCTCTGTATGTGTTGGTATAGTTTCTGTAAAATGTGGTCGTTCTCATGGATATGGGATCATAAACAACATTGTACAGACTAACTTCATTTCATTGGGCTAAAAATTGGATATAGCCAAGTGGCAGCATTAAGACTAAATGAGGTTAAGCTATGCCATCTGACAATGGTCCAGTTAAGATCCAAAATTCATCTTCACTCTTCATTAACACGATTTTAATCATGATTTCAGCATTAAAACTGCTGCTCATTAACGTTACACTGAACAGGTGAACCAATATCGGGGACGGTCTAATTCACAGTCATGATTGCCACAGGCTTTTTCCACTACTTAAAGGGAAAGTGCATTAATGCTGCAGCATCTCATTATCAGGCTGCTAGGCTGTTCAGCTGCCCCAACAGCACAGCGAAGAGGACAGTGAAGCAACACTTACAAGTTTAGGGCTACGGACCAAGAGCTGGAAAGTAGGATTAGGCTGGATAACTCTTGGTCGGCCGGCGTGGAAACGATGGGCCAAAATGGCCTCCTTCCGTGCTGTAAATTTCTATTATTCTATGATGGTAGAACATAGACGGAAGGGGAGAGTCCATAAGTTCGCTAGCGAAGCTCTCAAGGCATTGGTCTCTGCGGTGGAAAGGAGTGGGCGGTGCTATACTTGCAAACTGGCTGAAGGCCCTCACCACACACATCCAGGACCATGTGGCGTGAGGTAAGGGACCACGTTACAGCCAGCACTGTTGTCCCCAGGACCCACACCCAGTGCTGGAAGAAGTTTAACGACCTCATATGGGTGGTCAATGTGAGTGAAGGTTTCAACAAATGCTACATACCACCATCTGCACCACAAGCTTCACACACTGCTCCTTGAACCACATCCCAGCATTCACAAACCACCTATCAACACAACAATAGCTACTCAACTATGGCAAGCCAAATACATTGCACGAAACTCACTCAACACTTCTCTTTCTCTTGCAGGTCAAGGTCACACATAACTGCCGGGAGCAGGAGCTGACAGGAGGGGTCCAGACGGACCTTCAACACTTAAGCCTGCTTGAGGAGTGAGTGCTTGAGATCATTGGGCGCCATGTGGTAGAGGCCATGGCCTGGCGAGGTTCTGAGGTTCAACCCTTTGGAGACAAAAACGGTATGGTCATTCCTAATCCTTCTTCTCACATCCCACTTTCCCCTCAGCCTATAACCTTTTCTCATTTTCAAGCTATTCATGCATTTCTGGCTCTCCACCACCCCCCACCCCCAACACCACCCTCCCTCCTCCTCTCTCACCATAACCCGACTCATGTCTTTGTGCTTTCAGATACCTCTCAGCATAGAACATGCTTCCCACTGAGGGCTGAATTTCTGGCACTGCTGGAACTAACGTTGTTGCAACTAATTAAAGGAATGCAGCCACACAAAAGAAAGTGGTCTCATTCAAATGGCAAAGGTTTATAAGGTCTAAATTTCATGGAAATGATTCTGTACGAGTGCCAATTTTCTGGACTGTGCTAACTTGGCTGATGATACTCTTGAGCCCTCCGAGCACACTAGTGGAAATGATATATAATGAGGTCATGCCTTTACCAGGGCATGTGGTGAGAATAGCTATAACATTGTCAAGCAGCTCTAGCAGTGATTGGACAGGTCAGGGGTATCCTGCTGTATCATTTTACCAGAGTCTGCAGGATCACAGTAGTTTGCTGCAACATGTATAACACTGACTTGGAAAGAGGAATCCATCTGGAGGAGATACAGCAGGCGGCCGAGGAAGAGAGAGACAGGAGGACACTGACCAGGAACCTATAGCAGTAGTGGGCCTACAGCGGCTGCCAGAGAAATTAAGGGTACCCTATCAGTGAAACGTTTGGCTGAGCTCAAACACAACCCTTCCCTCCCCATTCCACAGCAAAATCTTCCCCTAATGCAAGTTGTTATCCTGCAAAATAATATCAAACACCAGCATGCTCTAAGAACCCAGACTTCTGTCCACCTTCTCACCACTGCCTCAACAAACATTGCAGTCCACATTCATCATCATCCCTTGTGAGTTCTAGCCAGCCGCTGCTAGAAGTGTCCATGTCACTGTGCCCACTGATCTGTAGATGAACAGATCCACTGTAGTGATGACATTGCTGAAGCGTCTCTCCATTCAATCACGTTGGTCAGATAACCTGCTGAAGAATTATGTCACATTTCAGGCCAAAGCCTGTTCAGCGGCGACTGACACAGCAGCTTGTGCTGTGAAGAACTGTGCTGCAGTGGTCCTGGAGCTGTCGTTCACTCCTAAGCTGACGGTGTGTTTTAAATGTCTTGCACACATGCAGGTTGCCACATGCTAGCAGAGTGGATATGTTACTGAACTATTAATCCAGAGGCCTGGACTAATGATCTGGACACGAATTCAAATCCCAACACGGGAGCTGGGGAATTTAAATTAAATTAATTAAATAAATAAAAATCTGGAATTAATAAAAACTAGTATCAGTAATGGTGACAATGAAACTACCAGATTGTCTTAAAAAACATCTGGTTCACTAATGTCCTTTAGGGAATGAAATCTTCCTTAAGGCCGTCCTTACCCAGTCTGGCCTATATATGACTCCAGACCCACAGCAATGTGGTTGATTCTGAAATGGCAAACCACCTATTCAAGCAGATACAAGGAAATTGCACATTTGATGGATTTAAACATTACAACATTAACTATACTTCAAAAAGTACTTTATTGGCTGTAAAGTGCTTTGGGACATCTGGTGGTCATGAAGGATGCTATATAACTGCAAGTCCATCTTTTTAAAGGTACATTGGGAGTTTAGGAGAAATGTGTGGCACATTGGGAATGGATAGAATTGATACATTTGGTGATACAAGAAGCAGAAGATATCAGAGGAACATGGAGAAATTATATACTTGTTTTTTCAATGAATGATCCTATCCCATCACTCAAACAATATCTGTTACCTTGTCACCTGGGTAGCTCATTGGCAATACCCTAGACAAGCTGTAACCATGAGGCTGGATTTCAATTCTAGGATTTAAATAATTGGGAGAGATTAAATTTGACAGTGGTGTCCACTCATTATTAATTAGGGTAGGTAACTGAGATTCGGAAATTTGAAACTTGTTAATGTATTCAGAGCTCAGATTGGCCCCCGCTGAAAGCTTGTGTTACAGCTATTTAGCTGACCCACTAATGAGTATCATACTAGACTACAGAACAGTATCTGCACTGTTCTCCTGAAAAGAAACTGAACTGATGGCAACAGACTTTCCAGCGTAAAATCATTTCAATTGGTGGAATAGTTACATACTTAGACAATCTTACCTTTTTTCTTAGACTCTAATTAGATGCATTCTTTAACTATATGTTTCCTAAAATGAAAGTTTTTCATTTTTACTCTGGAACAGTGAAATTGCTCTACGCAGACAGAAAATGCAATATATGAGAGTTAATTTATTTCTTCCTTTTTAACACAGGCTTACTCTGAGCACTTTCAGCAAGATTAGGTCTGCAGTAAGTATTTGGGCACACCCGCTAAATTGGGCAGTGCGTAGAGTGTGCAATTTTAAGAGTTATTTGATGCGCAATGAGGGCCAAGCAAACTGCTGTCTTTTGGTGGAAGGGCAACTACTAATAAACAGAGGGTACAAGCATGGTAGGCAATTTTGCAGGCAGTGAACATAATCTCGCACCTCCTGCACATGGCATGGTATGTGCAGATCAGCCATCATCATCATAGGCAGTCCCTCGGAATCGAGGAAGTCTTGCTTCCACTCCCAAAGTGAGTTCTTTGATGGCTAAACAGTCCAATACGAGAGTCACAGACCCTGTTACAGGTGGGACAGACATTCGGCGAGGGAAGGAGTCGGTGGGGCTGGTTTGCCACTTGCTCCTTCCGCTGCCTTCGCTTGGCCTCTTCATGCTCTTTGCGTTGAGACTCGAAGAACTAAACGCCCTCCCGGATGTACTTTCTCCACTTCGGGTGGTCTTCGGCCAGGGTCTCACAGGTGTCAGTGGTGATGTCGCACTTTACCAGGGAGGCTTTGAGGGTGTCCTTACAACGTTTCCACTATCCTCCTTTGGCTCGTTTACCATGAAGGAGCTCCGCCTAAAGTATTTGCTTAGGGAGTCTCGTATCTGGCATGCGAACTATGTGGCCTGCCCAGCGAAGTTGATCGAGTGTGGTCAGTGCTTCAATACTGGGGATTTTAGCCTGGTCGAGGAGACTGATATTGGTGCGCCTGTCCTCCCAGGGGATTTGCAGGATCTTGCAGAGACATGGTTGGTGATGTATCTCCAGCGACTTGAGGTGCCTTCTATACATCGTCCACGCCTCAGATCCATACAGGAGGGTGGGTATTACTGCAGCCCTGTAGACCATGAGCTTGGTGGTAGATTTGAGGCCATGATCTTATTAAATGGCAGAACAGGCTCGAGGGGCCAAATGCCCTACCTCTGCTCCTATTTCTTATGTTCAAAGAAGAGTGCAAAGTTAAGCACAATAAAGATAAATTGGCAAAAGAACTAGGTGAGTTGTTGCAATCTGGAATGCACTGCCTGAAAGGGTTGGGGAAGCAGTTTCATTAGTATCTTTCAAACATAAATTAGATATATACTTGAAGCGGAAAAGAATTGCAGGGCTATCGGAAAAGAGCAGGGAAATGGGACTAATTGGACAGCACTTTCAAAGAGCTGGCACACACAAAATGGACTGAAGACCTCTTCCTGTGCTGTATGATTATATGAAATAAAGAATCTAATAAAGGAAACTTAGTAAGTGCCTTGCCAAAAAATACAAGTATAACTTTGCATGGCTATATTTTACAGCACACAACATACTACCAGCATTTTGCCAACTTTCTCTGGCTCAAATTGAAAAGCATTCTACCCCAGACCCAGTCCAAACATTGGAACTATTGTACAAGCAACCTAAATGTCTATTGAGGTTTCCTCTCCTTGAATGTGCCTAGTTGTACGCTGCTTGCTGAGGCGTATGAGTGGGGGGGAGGGGGGGCGGTGGGAGGGTGGGAGGGAGCCGCGGGTATATTGTGGTGACATAAATCACATTTTGTACGGATAACGTATATTACTAAGAGCCAAACATTCAACTCGGAAGAGTATGTGGTGGGGGTACATTTTTGCCCTTTAAAATTAATGGGCAAAAATCATGGAAAGTATGTCCAGATTTCTCATTTTTTTTGTAACATAGAATTTACAGCATAGAAACAGACTATTCAGCCCAACTGATCTTTGCCGGTGTTTATGCTCCACACGAGCCTCCTTCCACCACTCTTCATCTCATCCTATTAACATATTCTTCTATTCCTTCGAGCCTGCTCCACCATTCAATAATCTCATGGCTGATCTTCGACCTCAACTCCACTTTCCCAGCCGATCCCCATATCCATTGATTCTCTTAGAGTCCAAAAATCTATCTATCTCAGCCTTGAATATACTCAACGATTCAGCATCCATAGTACTTTGGGGCTTTAAATTCCAAAGATTCACAACCCTCTGAGTAAAAAATTCCTCCTTAGTCTTAAATGGGTAACACCTTATCCTGAGACTATGCCCCCTAGATCTAGACTCTCCAGCCACCTCTTAGCATCTACCCTGTCAATCCCCTCCGAATCTTATAAGTTTCAATGATCACCTCTCAATCTTCTAAATTCCCAAGAGTATAGGCCCAAACTACTCAATCTCTCCTCATAGGACAACCCCCTCATCCCAGAGATCAATCTCGTGAATCTTCGCTGCACCGCCTCTAAGGCATGTATGTCCTTTCTCAGAAAAGGAGACCAAAACTGTGCAAAATACTCCAGATGTGGTCTCATCAAAGCCCTGTATAATTGTAGTAAGACTTCTGTACTCTTGTACAGCAAGTGATCAGGAAGACCAATGGAATCATGGTGTTTATTGCAAAGGGGATGGAGTATAAAAGCAGGGAAGTCTTGCTATAGTTATACAGGGTATTGGTGAGGCCACACCTAGAATACTGTGTACAGTTTTAGTTTCCATATTTAAGAAAGGATATACTTGCTTTGGAGACAGTTCAGAGAAGGTTCACTAGGTTGATTCCGGAGATGAGGGGTTTGACTTATGAGGAAAGATTGAGTAGGTTGAGCCTCTACTCATTGGAATTCAGAAGAATGAGAGGTGATCTTATCGAAACGTATAAGATTATGAAGGGGCTTGACAAGGTGGATGCAGAGAGGATGTTTCCACTGATATAGAGGAGACTAGAACTAGGGGGCATAATCTTAGAAAAAGGGGCCGCCCATTTAAAACTGAGATGAGGAGGAATTTCTTCTTTCAGAGGGTTGTAAATCTGTGGAATTTTCTGCCTCAGAGAGCTGAGGAAGCTGGGTCATTGAATAAATTTAAGACAGAGATTGACAGTTTCTTAACCGATAAGGGGATAAGGGGTTATGGGGAGCGGGCAGGGAAGTGGACCTCAGTCCATGATCGGATCAGCCATGATCGTATTAAATGGCGAAGCAGGGTCGAGGAGCCAAATGGCCTACTCCTGCTCCTATTTCTTATGTTCTTCAACCCGCTTGCAATAAAGTCCAACATGCTGTTTGCCTTCCTAATTGCTTGCTATACCTGCATGTTAACTTTCTGTGTTTCCTGTACGAGGACACCTAAATCTTTCTCAATACCAACATCTAGTAGTTACTCACCATTTAAAAAATATTAAGTTTTCAATTCTTCCTACCAAAGTGAATAATCTCACATTTCCCTACATTATACTCCATCTCCCACCTTACTGCCCACTCATTTATACAAAAGCAAAATACTGTGGATGCTGGAATCTGGAATAAAAACAGAAAATGCTGGAAATCTCAGCAGGTCAGGCAGCATCTGTGGCGAGAAAGTAGAGTTAACATTTCTGTCATGTATCTCATATTACTGTATATAACTGTATCTTACCATGCTATACATGACTGTAACTGGATATGACCTGTAACAATAAGCATACTTTACCATCAGGGATGCACTTGCAGGACTCACTCCATACCTGTCCCACTGAAGTATGTAACGAGAGGTCTCAGGCAAGGAATTAAAGGTGCAGGTCCTGAGTGACCTTGACTTCAGCATGTGTCTTGTGTAAGTCAGTACATTAGAGTCAGGACTTAACGGTGGCGACGAGTTACGGGATCACAGAATCCACAGAATGGCTACCAACAGCTCAGATGAGAAATACAATGCTGGAGACAATTGGGATGACTTTATAGAAAGGCTCCAGCAAAGATTTGTGACCAAAAACTGGCTGGGCGATGATAAGGCAGACAAGAGAAGAGCCATCTCTTGACCAGCTGTGGCTCGAAAACATATGCTTTAATGAAAGACCTGCTGGCACCCGAGAAACCAGCAAGCAAGTCATTTGAGGAGTTGAGCACACTGGTGAGAGACCACCTGAAGCCAGCGAGCAGCCTACACATGGCCAGACACAGGTTCTACAACTACAAATGCTGTGTGGGCCAAAGCATACCCGACTTTGTGGCAGAACTTCGGAGGCTGGCTAGTTCATGTGAGTTCCCTGATTAACTAAGGAGAGAAGTACTGAGAGACTTTTTTATTGAAGGAATAGGCCACGCAGGCATATTCTGAAAGCTTATAGAGACTAAGAACTTGACTCTAGAGGCAGCAGCACTGGTCGCACAGACGTTCTTGGCAGGCGAAGAAGAAACGAGGCTGATCTATACTTCGGGTACGACAACCAACGAGGCATCGGAACAAGGGGTCCACATTGTGAAACAAACCGCTACCCCCACACACAGACAAAGGCAGGAGAGCAGGCCTTCAACAGCAGACAGTGGCGCCAGAAGCCATCAAAATCAAGGGCCACATGAACGGCCGATCACACCTCATCAACCCGCAATGCAAGCAATCAACAACAGATTGAGAGAAGCTCAAGGGAGATCAGCCAGACGCAGCTCATCCTTCAGAAACAATGGAAACGGTCTGTGTTGGAGATGTGGGGGAAGGCACTCAACCAGGGTGTGTCGATTTCAGCATGCCGTTTGCAGAAACTGCAACTACACAGGGCATCTGGCTCGCATGTGCAGAAAAACAGCAGCTCGGCAGGTATACGAATCAGAAAGGTCGGAAAGCGGACCAGAAGACGGTTGGAACAGTGCATGGGACGCCGAGGTACAGCGGGTTAACACGATCAATGTCCACTGTTCTTACACCAAGACGCCTCCAATTATGATGAGGGTTCTACTCAACGGGATACCCGTCAACATGGAACTGGACATGGGGGCCAGTCAATCCCTCATGAGCGTTCAACAATTTGAACAGCTGTGGCCGCACAAAAGCAACAGACCAAAATTCACAAAGATCGACACCAAACTAAGGACCTATACTAAAGAAATCGTCTCAGTCCTTGGCAGCGCCATGCTCTCAGTCACACACAAAGGAATGGTGCAGTGACTTTCCCTGTGGATTGTCCCCGGGGATCTCCCAGCCCTGTTGGGGAGAAGCTGGCTAGCAGAACTTAATTGGAAATGGGATGATGTTCACGCCATGTCGTCAGAGGAACGGACCTCCTGCTCAACAGTTCTAAGCCGTTTTGAACATCTCTTTCAGCCAGGTGTGGGCACCTTCAAAGGGGCTAAAGTTAGAATCTACATCAAACAGAATGCTAGACCGGTCCATCACAAGGCTAGAGCTGTGCCTTATGTGATGAGGGAAAAGATTGAAAATGAACTGGACCGGCTTCTGCGGGAAGGCATAATTTCTCCCGTGGAATTCAGTGATTGGGCAAGCCCCATCATCCCCGTCATGAAGCCTGATGGATCCGTGTGAATCTGTGGTGATTACAAGTCTACCATAAACAGAGTCTCCCTACAGGACCAATACTTGCTGCCCAGAGCGGAGGACCTATTTGCCCCGTTGGCTGGAGGAAAACTTTTCTCGAAACTTGACCTCACATCTGCGTATATGACACAAGAACTGACCGAAGAGTCTAAGCTACTCACCACCATCAACACACATCGAGGCCTTTTTGTGTACAATCGATGCCCATTCGGCATCAGGTTGGCAGCTGCTATATTCCAGTGCAACATGGAGAGTCTGCTCAAGTCCATCCCGGGGACGGTTGTGTTTCAAGATGACATACTCATCACGGGCAGGGACACCAACTCTCATCTCCGCAATCCTGAGGAAGTACGAAGTCGATTGGATCGGGTAGGCCTAAGAGTTAAGAAATCCAAGTGTCGGTTTCTCACGTCTGAGGTTGAATTTTTGGGCAGAAGGATTGCCGCTGATGGAATCCACCCAACCGAATCCAAAATCGAAGCGATTTGCCTGGCACCCAGGCCCCGGAATGTCTCGGAACTGCGCGCCTTTCTCGGGCAGTTACTTTGGGAACTTTATGCAGAACTTGAGCACGCTGCTGGAGCCTCTCCACGTGCTATTCAGAAAGGGGTGCGATTGGTTTTGGGGGACGCCCAAGAACGTGCCTTCAATAAGGCACGCAACCTTCTATGTACCAAGAGTGTTTTAGCCAGGTAAAAAGTTAGTCCTTACGTGTGATGCGTCAGCATACGGGGTCGGGTGCACCAATACCTGTTCGGGGCCAAGTTTGCATTAGAAACCGACCACAAACCCCTCACGTCCCTGCTATCCGAGTGCAAGGCAATCAACGCGAATGCTTCGGCGTGCATTCAGCAGTGGGCACTCATGCTGGCGGCTTACGACTACACGATAAAGCACAGACTAGGCACAGACAACTGTGCCGACGCGCTTAGCAGGCTATCCCTGGCGACCACAGAAGGGTCCAATGAACAGGACTGTGAGATGGTCATGGCAATCAATGCCTTTGAATCCACACGTTCGCCCATGACGGCTCGCCAAATCAGAGCCTGGACGACCAGCGACGCCACGTTATCTCTAGTTAAAAGATGCGTTTTAACCGGTGACTGGGCAGAGGCTCGCGATGCCTGCCCCGAGGAGGTCAAACCCTTTCATAGGCGCATGCATGAACTCTCACTACAGGCAGACTGCCTGATGTGGGGCAGCCGAGTAGTTATGCCCTTATGAGGCAGGGAGGCGTTTGTCCGGGAGCTCCATCGCGAGCACCTGGGGATCATCCTTATGAAGGCCATAGCCAGATCTCATGTCTGGTGGCCTGGCATTGACGCGGACTTGGATCTCTGTGTCCATCGGTGCACCATTTGTGCCCAATTCAGTAATGCCCCCAGGGAGGCCCCCCTAAGCCCCTGGCCCTGGCCCACCAAACCGTGGTTGGGGGTGCATGTAGACTATGTGGGCCCATTCATGGGCAAAATGTTCCTCGTAGTCGTCGATGCATTTTCAAAGTGGATCGAGTGCACCATTTTAAACTCGAGCACCACCTCCACCACTGTGGAGAGCCTTGGAACCATGTTTGCAACGCACGGCATTCCTGACATATTGGTCAGTGATAATGGTCCGTGCTTCATCAGCGCAGAATTTCACGATTTTATAGTTGACCATGGTATAAATCACGTTAAGACGGCACCTTTCAAGCCGGCCTCCAATGGCCAGGCGGAGCGAGCAGTGCAGATCATTAAACAAGGCATGCTCAGAATCCAAGGTCCCACGTTGCAGAGCCGCCTGTCATGACTGCTGCTGGCATACAGATCTCGTCCGCATTCATTGACTGGGGGTACCCCCGCGCAACTATTGATGAAACGAACCTTAAAGACCAGATTCTCGTTAATCCTCCCAGACATGCATGAAATTGTTGAGGCTAAGCATCAAAAGCTAACTGAGTACCATGACCGAAATTCGAGGGGGAGGTAGAATGAGATAGGGGACAACGTGTTTGTGCTAAACTATGGCTGGGGTCTCAAATGGCTTGCAGGAACAGTAACAGACAAAGAGGGAAACAGGCCACTAGTTGTACAAATGGACAATGGCCAAACCTGCCGGAGGCATGTAGACCAAGTAAAAAGTAGATTCACTGATAACACTGAAGAACCAGAGGCAGATACAATGTGGAACTCACACCACACCTGGTGGTCAGACAGGTGGAACAACCTGAGGAAAGGGCAGTCTCAATAGACAGCCCAGGCGAGATACCAGCAATCACATCGAACGAAAAACAGGCCAAAGCAAACAACTGAACCACAACCATGACGCTCCACACGAGAGCGCAGACCACCTGAGAGACTGAATCTATAAAGGCGATAAAATCTTGGGGGAGGGTGGTGTCATGTATCTCACATTACTGTATATAACTGTATCTTACCATGCTATACATGGCTGTAACTGGATATGACCTGTAACAATAAGCATACCTTACCACCAGGGGTGCACTTGCAGGAGACACTCCATACCTGTCCCACTGAGGTATATAAAGAGAGGTCTCAGGCAAGTGCAGCACTGGAGAGCTGGAATTAAAGGTGCAGGTCCTGAGTGACCTTGACTTCAGCATGTGTAAGTCAGTACATTAGGGTCAGGACTTAACAGTTTCGGGTCGATGAAGGGTCATCGACCCGAAACGTTAACTCTGCTTTCTCGCCACAGATACTGCCTGACCTGCTGAGATTTCCAGCATTTTCTGTTTTTATTGTCCACTCACTTAACCTGTCTATATTCCTTTGCAGGCTCTTTATGTCCTCCTTACAGCTTACTTTTCTACCTAGCTTTGTATCATCAGCAGACTTGGATACATTGCATTCAGTCCCTTCATCCAAGTCATGAATATAGATTATAAATAGCTGAGGCCCAAGCACTGATCCATGCAGCATTCCACTAGTTACAGTCTGACAACCTGAAAATGACGCAACTATCCCTACTCTCTGTTTTCTGTCTATTAACTAATCGTCTGTCCATGCTAATATATTACCCCTAACCCCATGAGCCCTTATCTTGCATTGAAACCTTTTATGTGGCACCTTATAAAATGCCTTTTGGAAATCCAAATATACTACATTCACTGGTTCCCCTTTATCTACCCTGCTAGTTACATCCTCAAAAAAATCTAACAATTTTTTTTAACACAATTTCCCTTTCATAAGATCATGTTGACTCTGCTTCCTAATCATATTATGATTTTCTAAGTATCCTGTACCACTTTCGTAATAATGGATTCCAGCATTTTCCCAACGACTGATGTCAGGCTAACTGGCCTGTAGTTCCCTGTTTTCTCTCCCCCTCTTTTCTTGAATAGCAGGATAATATTTACTACCTTCCAATATGCTGGGACCGTTCTAGAATCTAGGGAATTTTGGAAGATCACAACCAATGTATCCACTATCTCTGTAGCCACCTCGTTTAGAATCCTAGGATGTAGGCCATCAGGTCCAAGGGATTTATTGGCTTTTAGTCCCATTAGTTTCTGAAGTATTTTTTCTCTACTGATATTAATTACTTTAAGTTCCTCACTCTTATTAGCCCCTTGGTATGCTTTGTGTGTCTTCTACTGTGAAGACAGGTAAAAAAAATATTTGTTTAAAGTCTCTGCCATATCCTTATTCACCATTATAATTACACCTGTCTCAGCCTTTAAGGGACCAATGCTTCTTTTTGCTACTCTGGGGGAGAAATTGCATAGCACCCTGATCGCTGGGTGCTATGCGAGGGACTCTAAGACACGAACTTCCGGTTTAGTGCTCCAGGAAGCGCTAAATCAAGCGCAACCACTTCCCCTGATGCACTAAAGCTGGCAAGAGGGCCGGTAGCGGTGCAGCGCTGCTGAAAGTTGAGGTCAGGTCAGCACTGCCTGGAAAAGAATCTCTTTCCCTCCCTTCCATCACTGCAGGCTCGGCATTGAAACGAGGTACTTCGTTGCTGACGGTAACTGCAATCCGGCACGATCAGTCCCAAGCATTCCAGTAGAGTGCAGGGCAGATCGATCGGGGCAGAAGGAAATGCTCAAAAATGGATATTAGGCATTAGGAAAAAAAAATTCTCACACAACCATCTTTACCTTTAAATACCGCTCCCCAAGCAGTCGGCCTCCCTAACAAAGCCTCCTGCAGCTGCCGGTGTTGACACCCAGCGATGCTGCAGGGGGCGGAATCGAAGTTTGGGTCCAGGGCGTTACCAGGGCACCACACAGACGGATGACGCCACGATCTCTGGGCGCAGGAGATCGTGGTGCTAGGGGTTACCGCTGCCGCAAATCTCAACAGGAATTTTGCAGGCGGCGGTACTCTCGCCACACAAAGCCGGTAGCTCCCCATTATTGCCGCCACTCCCCCCCCCCCCCCCCGAGAGGCGCTAACAGGAGGCGCAAAGGAGGCAAATTTGTAGGCCTATGGCTTTTACTAGTCGGCTTGTTCCAATATAACTGCAGTAATTTCTTCTGCGAGATTACACAGAAATAAACATCACCAATTTATGGACACAAAAGCAAAATACTGCAGTTGCTGGAATCTGAAATAAAAACAGAAACTGCTGGAAATACTCAGCAGGTCATCGACCTGTAACATTAACTCTGTTTCTCTCCACAGATGCTGCCTGACCTGCTGACTATTTCCAGCATTTTCTGTCCCACTTTATGGACTATCATTTACAAACAAAATACCATTAACAAATAGTCCCACCCGAGTCTTTAGTTCGGCCTTGAACCATTCCTGGTTTTAATGCATCAGTTGCGTTATTCGGCAACAATAACCTCCGGTCAACGAATGGGGCGGCCAGGATGGCAATGGGAGAATGTTGACGTGTCCTGAAGTTGTTTACTGTGGGGCCGGGCTGCAGCCACCTGTCACTCAGCAGGTAGAGCGCGTGACGCAGCCGCTCACCTGTGGGTGGCGCGTGCAGCCTGGGCCTGCTGTAACCCAGAGCGTGCGGGCAGGTTGGAGCGGTGCATTCCCACCGCGGGGAAGGTCAGTGTTCAATAACATCTTTGTCGCTGTCAATTGTAATGGGTTCTTGACGTAACGTTTTGTTTTTGCGAAGGTACATTCTCTTTTACTCGATTTCAGGAGCGCAGGTAGCAGAATGAAGCTGGACATCTGGCTCCTGTCCTCCGAATTAATTTTCCTCTTGAATGCACTCTTCATTATGGGTAAGACTTTATTACTCTAGCTCTTTTTTTTGTTTTATACAGCTTGTTTACTATGTGTTTCAGAAATATTAAATTGTTCAGCTCGTTGAAATCATTTTGTTTCATTGGACTTCTTTGGAACCTGCACAATAAATAATAGTTAATGTAGGCTTCCCTTGATGGTTGAGAGAAGGGAAATGTTTAATTTGAACGTTTAGTTATTTTCCTACTTAATGGATTTAAATTGTTGAGAGGAATTACTTTATACAAAGGACTCTCTTTTTAAGCATGAAATGCTTCCAATAACAGCAACAACTTATATTTATATTTAACACTGAGTTACATCAGGAGATCTTAGGGCTGATGACCAAAAACCTGGTCAAAGATGTAGGTTTTAAGGAGCGTGTTAAAGGAGGACAGAGAGGCGGAGAGGTTTAGAGATGGAATTCCAGAGCTTAGGCAGCTGAAGGCACAGCCACCAATGATTGAGCAATCAAAATGGGGGATGCTCAAGAGGCCAGAATTAGAGTACTTTAAGTACAGTAAGAATGCTTTATTGCCTCTTCCAGGTTGCTGCTCAAAAAACACAAAATTACACCACTGGTATTCTGTCAACAAACCATCCAAAATAACATTACAACATTTCTGAAGTGCAATTTTTTTCCAGTAATTGCATATTGAGGAATTTGTGAGCTAATTTGCATCTTACCAATTCTGTTGCAATGAAATGCCAGAAGTCTGGAATTTATTAAACTGTGAAAGTGACACTTTTTTTGTGTAAATAATGCTGATCAGATATGATTCAGTTCTAGGTGCCAGTAAATTGGAGATTGTGGTAATCTAAATTGATTCTAATTGTGAAGAAGGTCTAATAATTTACAAGTGATTTGGAAATTATTCAGAAGTATGAATCCTGTATTGTACCATTTAAAAGGAAGACTTGCATTGATATTTTTTATTGTGTCTCAGAAATATCTCAAAGCACCATATTTACTTTGAAGTACAGCAATGTAAAATAAATAAGTTGTATTTATATAATGCCTTTCATGACCTCGGGATGTCCCAAAGTGCTTTACAGCCAATGAAGTACTTTAAAAAAAAAAAGTGTAGTCACTGTTGCAATTTGCAACCGATTTGCACACAGCAAGCTCACACAAACAGTAATGAGGTAAATGACCAGTTAACTTATTTTTGGTATTGTTTGTTAAGGAGGAATGTTGTCTAGGGTATCTGGAGAACTTACTGCTCTCCTTCAAAATAATGCTATGGAATCTTTAACATCCATCTGAACAGGAGATGGGGCCTTGGTTTAACATTTTATTATAAGGACAGAACCTCCAACAATGTAATGCTTCATCAGTACTGCACTGACTGGAGTGTTAGTGTTGATTATGGCTTGTGCAGCTGATTTTTCAATCTCTATTCTGTGATGCAAATGGAACATTTCAAAACTTATCCTATGACCTTGTGTAGAGAAGACTGGGTAAAGCACTGAGCATTAGTGAGGAAGATCAAGTGGAAGTGGCAATGGAAGAGCCACTTGCTAAACCCAGAGATTTAAATCTCGTGGGATCTGTGTATAAAAGAAAGCTGCTGTCTAAGCTTTAATATTTGTCATAATTTGAATGTGGAAAGTACACTAAGGTCTGGTAGTGACTGGCAGAATCTACTGGCTGCATGTTTTCAGCCATGCCTGACTATTTACACAAACTGCAGCCCACCATGGTGCATGTAGCAATTCCAGGCCTTCTGCAGCAGAGCCTTTAAATTGACGGATATCCTAAGCCCAGCTGGATCACCTCTAGTGAATGCTTGAACTGCCACCAATGATGCCTTAAGCTTCAATCAATGATGGGTTCCTTTTGATGGAGATTCTCAAATGGAAAGAACCTTGAGGCAGGGTTTCATTGCCACCCTTGTGTCTGCTCCCACACAAATCAGTAGACAGTGCTCGCTGAGGGAGCGCTAACAGCAGGGGCCTGACTGAAGCAGAAATAGATGAAATTGTTGTCACTCAAGGTAATGCCACTTCTGTTTCATCCACATGCCCCACTCAAATGATACAAGATGTGTCAGAAATTGGGCAGGACCAGCTTGACCACAGGATCATCACATGAGATGTAAGTCTTTGCAGGGCCATCCCATGACTCAGCCCAAATAGGTACTGTGCCTATCCACCCAAAGAGACATGTTGCCTTTCCACTGGGAAAGTGCCTAGAAGGAGTACTAGGATAAGTTATGAAGAAGTACCAGCGTAAAACATTAATGTTTACAGTGATCACTTGCAAGGAAATGAATTGATTGCATTTTCCAGAGTTCCTTCTGGTGGGATGGAATAAAGTATCAGCAGATGAAAAGATGGGCATCTGTTCCTTAGATATTCTCTCGGGTATAGGTGTGCTGGTCACTCCTGTAAGCAGTCCAAGTGTCTTGTAGCTGAAAGTGTATGTTAGCCCAATATCTAATTACAAAGTGTAACTTTGTATTATAACAATGGTCCCCTTGTGACCTAAACTGGATATTGTGGGTGCAAATTTTGAATACGTAGCGTCTGGTTTTTGGATGCTACGAGTGCCCTTGGAGGTCCAAAATGGAGTGTGGTGTGCGCGCATACCTCTGGGGCAAGTTGTGCTGGACACCATATTGGAGAGGGTGTTACCGTGCTCATGCATTGGAAGTATGCAGAGTAAGTAGATCATGATGTCAACGCTGCCATTTTGGAGCTCATTGCTCCAGCTAATGCCCTCTCTTAAGCTTGCACAGCTGGACATGTGCTCAGCAGCAGGAAGGACCCCCCCCCCCCCCCTCCACCACCACAATTTAATGGAGTCATCAATTATTTACAGGTTAGTTGCAAATTGATTTCTGCTGGCTGTTGCTATGATTCTACAAGTGTTTGGTGCTTTCTAGAGTTCTCTTAAATATGCTGAAGTTTATAAGGGGTGGTGTGTCAGATACTGAAGGATTTTTTTTTGACTTCACGGCTTCTGCACAAACCACTTGCTCCCAGATATGGGTGCAATAGTAGGTATTCCCCTTGGAATACAACATAGAAACATAGAAAATAGGTGCAGGAGTAGGCCATTCTGCCCTTTGAGCCTGCACCAGCATTCAATATGATCATGGCTGATCATGTAACTTCTGGACCCCATTCCTGCTTTCTCTCCATACCCCTTGATCCCTTTAGCCGTAAGGGCCACATCTAACTCCCTTTTGAATATATCTAACAAACTGGCCTCAACAACTTTCTATGGTAGAAAATGCCACAGGTTCACAATTCTTTGAAGAAGTTTCTCCTCATCTCGGTCTTAAATGGCTTACCCCTTATCCTTGGACTGTGACCCCTGGTTCTGGACTTCCCCAACATCGGGAACATTCTTCCTGCATCTAACCTGTCCAATCCCGTCAGAATTTTATGTTTCTATGAGATCCCCTCTCATTCTTCTAAATTCCAGTGATTATAAGCCGAGTCGATCCAGTCTTCTTATGTCAGTCCTGCCATCCTGGGAATCAGTCTAGTGAACCTTTGCTGCACTCCCTCAATAGCAAGAATGTCCTTCTTTAGATTAGGAGACCAAAACTGTACACAATATTCAAGGTGTTGTCTCACCAAGGCCCTGTACAACTGCAGTAAGACCTCCTTGCTCCTATACTCAAATCCTCTTGCTATGAAGGCCAACATGCCATTTGCCTGCTGCACCTGCATGCCAACTTTCAATGACTGATGTACCATGACATCCAGGTCTCGTTGCACCTCCCCTTTTCCTAATCTGTCACCATTCAGATAATCTGCCGCCTTGTTTTTGCCACCAAAGTAGATAACCACACACTTAGCTATATTATACTTCATCTGCCATGCATTTGCCCACTTGCCTAACCTGTCCAAGTCACCCTGCAACCTCTTAGCACCCTCCTCACAGCTCTCACTGCCACCTAACTTAGTGTTATCTGCAAACTTGGAGATATTACGTTCAATTCCTTTGTCCAAATCATTAATGTATATTGTAAATAGCTGGGGTTCCAGCACTGACTCTTGCAGTACCCCACTAGTCACTGCCTGAAAAGGACCCGTTTATTCCTATTCTTTGCTTCCTGTCTGCCAGCCAGTTCTCCATCCACATCAATACATTACCCCCAATACCATGTGCTTTAACTTTGCACACTAATCTCTTATGTGTGACCTTGACAAAAGCCTTTTGAAAGTCCAAATACACCACATCCACTTGTTCTCCCTTGTCCACTCTACTAGTTACATCCTCAAATTCTAGAAGATTTGTCAAGCATGATTTCCCTTTCATAATTCCATGCTGACTTGGACTGATCCTGTCACTGCTTTCCTAATGTGCTGATATTACGTCTTTAATAATTGATTCCAACATTTTCCCCACTACTGATGTCAGGCTAACCAGTTTATAATTCCCTGTTTTCACCCTCCCTCCTTTTTTAAAAAGTGGGGTTACATTAGCTACCCTCCAGTCCATAGGAACTGATCCAGAGCTTATAGAATGTTGGAAAATGACCACCAATGCATCTACTATTTCTAGGGCCACTTCCTTAAGTACTGTGGGATGCAGACTGTCAGGCCCTGGGAATTTGTCGGCCTTCAGTCCCATCATTTTCCCTAACACAATTTCCTGACTAATAAGGATTTCCTTCAGTTCCTCTTTCTCGCTAGACCCTCTGTCCCCTAGTATTTCCAGAAGGTTATTTGTGTCTTCCTTAGTGAAGACAGAAGCAAAGTATTTGTTCAAATGCTCTGCCATTTCTTTGTTCCCCATTATAAATTCAGCTGATTCTGACTGCAAGGGACCTACATTTGTCTTCACTAATCGGTTTCTCTTCACATATCTATAGAGCTTTTGCAGTCAGTTTTTATGTTTCCTGCAAGCTTACACTCATACTCTATTTTCCCCCTCCTAATTAAACCCTTTGACCTCCTCTGCTGAATTATAAATTTCTCCCAGTCCTCAGGTTTGCTGCTTTTTCTGGCCAATTTATATGCCTCTTGGGTTTAACACAATCCCTAATTTCCCTTGTTAGCCACGGTTGAACCACCTTCCCTGTTTTATTTTTACGCCGGACAGCGATGTACAATTGTTGAAGTTCATCCATGTGATCTTTAAATGTCTGCCATTGCCTATCCACCATCAACTTTTAAGTATTATTCGCCAGTCTATCCTAGCCAATTCACGTCTCATACCATTGAAGTTACCTTTCTTTAAGTTCAGGAGCCTAGTCTCTGAATGAACTCTGTCACTGTGTAACTTTGATGGTATGAGACGTGAATTGGCTAGGACAGGCTGGCGAATAATACTTTAACCATTCCCACTATCAACCATTTAAGAGGAGATTAACGCAATATTAAGGAAGGACATTAGCTTGGATGATGTGTAATCTGTATGGGTAGAGCTGCGGAACACCAAATTGGCAGAAAACGCGAGTGGGAGTTGTGTACAGACTACCCCACCTCCTTTTCCTTTCTGTCTGTCCTACCTGAATATGAATACTCCTGGATGTTGAATTCCCAGCCTTTGTCACCCTGGAGTCATGTCTCCGTAATCCCAATTATATCCATTAACAGCTGACTGCGCAATTAATTCATCCACCTTATTACGAATGCTCCTCGCATTGAGACAGAGTCTTCAGGCTTGTTTTTTTAACAATTAGAATTATGTTGTAATGTGGCCCTTTTTGATTTTTTGCGTTTGATTTCTCTGCCCTCCACCTTTCCTTATCTCCTTTCTACCTTTTGCTTCTGCCCCCATTTTACTTCCCTCTGTCTCCCTGCAAAGATTCCCATCCCCCTGCCATATTATTTTAAACCCTTTCCAACAGCATTAACAAACAGTCCCCCTAGGACATTGGTTCTGGTCCTGTCCAGGTGCAGACCATCTGGTTTGTACTGGTCCCACCTCTCCCAGAACCGGTTCCAATGTCCCAGGAGTTTGAATCCCTCCCTCTTGCACCATTTCTCCAGCCACGTATTCATCTTAACTATCCTGCTATTCCAACTTTGACTAACACGTGGCACTGGTAGCAATCCTGAGATTACTACCTTTTTTGAGGTCCTACTTTTTAAATTTAACTCTAGCTCTCTAAATTCAGCTTGTAGGACCTCGTTCTGTTTTTTACCGATATCGTTGGTACCTATATGCACTATGACAACTGACTGTTCAACCTCCCCTTCCAAAATACTCTCCAGCCACTCAAAGACATCCTTGTCCCTTGCACCAGGGAGGCAACATATCATCCGGGAGTCTTGATTGCGGCTGCAGAAATGCCTATCTATTCCCCTTAGGAATGACTGGGAGAATGAGCAGAGGCAACATAGACCAGGACAAGCTGCTACAAGAGGGGAAGGAAGAGGTGGGGAGAAGGGCTCTCAGTAGGAGGCCATATCCGCACATGATCGTTGGGAGCAATTTTGCTACCTGAACTTTAATAAGCAAACAGTGTTTGAGACATCTGTGCTTCAGTATGGACATCCTCAATGAAATCTGCCACCTGTTGCAGCCACAACTGTAAGCTCAGCAGGGCCTGTGGCTATGAAGGTGACCATGACCATGAATTTTTATGCATTTGGCTCCTTCCAGGCTGGAGCAGGAGATAGTTGCAACATCTCCCAGTTTGCCATCCACGGTTGCCTAAAGGACGCCACTGAGTATCCTTATTCCAAGAGAGCTGACTGCATTTCATCCTCTCTTGCCAGATAGCAGCAGACGGAGTGAGCACATAGATTTGCGAGGATTTCAGGCTTCCCCATTGTTATATATGTATACTTGTATTTACTCTGTACAGCCATCAGAGGGCTCATCCTCGAGTCCCAAGGGATCCCATAATCCCTTGGGAGCACAGGTATTTAAGGAGGCTTCACAGGTTGGAGAGGCACTCTGGAGACCTGCAATAAAAGACTAAGGTCACACTTTACTTTGAGCTCAGTGTTCAGTCGGACTCTTTCTGCACACATGTCGCTTTGTGGGTGCTGCATGTCAACTGAAATGTACTGCAACCGAAAGGAGTTCCACTCCCTCAACATCCAGTTGGTGTGTGACCATAGGCGGAGAATCATGCAGGTCAATGACTGTATCCTGATAAGTGTCATGATGCAGCAGTCCGCTGTGCCAGCTGCATTCGAGCCACCACGAAAAACCAGGTGGTGTGTACTGGGTGACGAGGGCTATCCTTTGATGAAATGGCTCATGATTTTGGTGTGCAACCCACTCACTTGTGGGAGACATATATACAACAAAATGTTTGAGACCACACCATTGCGTGCTGAAACAATGCTTCCACTGCCTGGACCACTCTGGAGGAGCCCTGCAGTACTTGGCAGAGCGCATATCACGTTTCGTGGTGGCCTGCTGCATGATTTACAACCTCGCCATGAAGGCACAGCCTTTGCCACAGTTATATGGCAAGGAAGAGGAAAGGAGGCAACCTAAACGACCCCTTTCAATTCCAGTAAACGCAATCCCAATTCTCCATTCACCCAACAGTCCCACACCTTACCTTCCCTCTGCCAATGACTATTACTACGTTTTTGTCCACAGTGCAAAAGTAAAAGCCAACACAAACATTTCAAACCAAATTTATAAATTTATAAACATGTCGGATTTCATACAAACATAAACTAATCATCCTTGTGCATTCCTTTAGTGCCTGTCTTTAGTGTGCCTTTGCCTATCCTTGTGCTCCTATGCAGTGCTACCATGGCTGGTGGAAGGCTGCTGATTTTCAGTGAGGAAGACTGCAGATGGTCTTGAACGACCTTGACCTGGGTCTAAATGGCCTGGCTCTGGACAGCACCATCTCGGCATGGGCGGCAGCGGTCTTGGCTGGCTGGCTGACAGGCAACAGCAAGGGCA
Organism: Pristiophorus japonicus; assembly: GCF_044704955.1. NCBI lineage: Eukaryota > Metazoa > Chordata > Chondrichthyes > Pristiophoridae > Pristiophorus > Pristiophorus japonicus. Next base: position 173,391,561 of record NC_091978.1, on the reverse strand, counting down.
CTGGCGGAGTGGCAGTGGTGAGAGGACGAATGTTGTCATCCTGAGAATACAGCAGTTTCATGCTCCACAGAGCCACCGCCACTTCCCTGGGGTGGCAGCTCCACAAAGCTAGTCATCTGTTGAAGGACGGATTGCTGGACTGCTGTGACACCAGCTCTTCCACCACTCTGTGGCTAGGTGGCAGTGCTTGGACATTTGAAAGAGAAAGGCACAAGGATAGGTTTGTGGTGAGGGGAGGGGGCAAAAGTAAGTTGCATACTTACACCATCTGCAGCTTGTAAATCAGAAGATATTGTGGGATGAGGGGAAAATGGGATGTGAGAAGTTGGGTTAGAAACATAGAAAATAGGTGCAGGAGCAGGCCATTCAGCCCTTCTAGCCTGCACCGCCATTCAATGAGTTCATGGCTGAACATGCAACTTCAGTACCCCCTTCCTGCTTTCTCGCCATAACCCTTGATCCCCCGAGTAGTAAGGACTTCATCTAACTCCCTTTTGAATATATTTAGTGAATTGGCCTCAACTACTTTCTGTGGTAGAGAATTCCACAGGTTCACCACTCTCTGGGTGAAGAAGTTTCTCCTCATCTTGGTCCTAAATGGCTTACCCCTTATCCTCAGACTGTGACCCCTGGTTCTGGACTTCCCCAACATTGGGAACATTCTTCCTGCATCTAACCTGTCTAAACCCGTCAGAATTTTAAACGTTTCTATGAGGTCCCCTCTCATTCTTCTGAACTCCAGTGAATACAAGCCCAGTTGATCCAGTCTTTCTTGATAGGTCAGTCCTGCCATCCCGGGAATCAGTCTGGTGAATCTTCGCTGCACTCCCTCAATAGCAAGAATGTCCTTCCTCAAGTTAGGAGACCAAAACTGTACACAATACTCCAGGTGTGGCCTCACCAAGGCCCTGTACAACTGTAGCAACACCTCCCTGCCCCTGTATTCAAATCCCCTCGCTATGAAGGCCAACATGCCATTTGCTTTCTTAACCGCCTGCTGTACCTGCATGCTAACCTTCAATGACTGATGTACCATGACACCCAGGTCTCGTTGCACCTTCCCTTTTCCTAATCTGTCACCATTCAGATAATAGTCTGTCTCTCTGTTTTTACCACCAAAGTGGATAACCTCACATTTATCCACATTATACTTCATCTGCCATGCATTTGCCCACTCACCTAACCTATCCAAGTCACTCTGCAGCCTAATAGCATCCTCCTCGCAGCTCACACTGTCACCCAACTTAGTGTCATCCGCAGGGTGAGGATACAGTTATATTAAATCATAAGAAATAGGAGCGGGAATAGGCCATTTGGCCCCTCGAGCCTGTTCCACCATTCAATAAGATCATGGCTGATCTGATCTTGGCCTCAACACCACTTCCCTATCTGCTCCCCATAACCCTTTGACTCCCTTAATCATTCAAAAATCTGTATCTCCACCTTAAATACATTCAATGACCCAGCCTCCACAGTTCTCTAGAGTAGAGAATTCCAAAGATTCACAACCCTCTGAGAGAAGAAATTCCTCCTTGTCTTTGTTTTAAAAGGGCGACCCCTTATTCTGAAACTATGCCCGCTAGTTCTAGATTATCCCATGAGGGGAAACCTCCTCTTTGCATCTACCCTGTCAAGTCCATTCAGAATCTTATACATTTCAATAAGATCACCTCTCATTCTTCTAAACTCCAATGAGTATAGGCCCAACCTGCTCAACCTTTCTTCATAAGACAACCCCTTCCTCTCCGGAATCAATCTCGTGAACCTTCTCTGACCTGCCTCCAATGCAAGCATATCCCTCCTTTTTAAATAGAGACCAAAACTGTACGCAGTACTCCAGGTGTGGTCTCACCAACGCCCTGTAAAGTTGTAGCAGGACTTCCCTACTTTTATACTTCAACCCCTTTGCAATAAATGCCAACATTCCATTTGTCGCCTTAATTACTTGCTGTACCTGCATGCTAACTTTTTGTGTTTCATGTATAAGGACCCCCAGATCTCTCTGTACCGCAGCATTTTGTAACACCTTCCCATTTAAATAATTTGCTTTTTTATTTTTCCTACCAAATCGGATAACCTCACATTTTCCCACATTATACTCCATCTGAAATTTTTTGCCCACTCACTTAGCCTATCTATATCCCTTTGCAGATTCTTTGCATCCTCCTCACAACTTGCTTTCCCACCTATCTTTTATCAGAAAATTTGGATACATTGCATCGGGCCCTTCATCCAAATAATTAATATAGATTGTAAATCGTTAAGGCACCAGCACTGATCCCTGCAGTACCCAACTGGTTACTGTTTGCCAAACTGAAAATGACCCATTTATCCCGACTCTCTGTTTTCAGTTAGTCAATCCTCTATCCATGCTATAATATATTACCTCAATCCTGTGAACTTTTATCTTGCATAGTAACCTTTCATGTGGCACCTTATTGAATACCTTCTGGAAATCCAAATACACGACATCTACTGGTTCCCCTTTATTCACCCTGCTCGTTGCATCCTCACAGAACTCCAGCAAATTTGTCAAATGTGATTTCCCTTTCATAACAGTCAAGCAGAGTTAACATGGCTTTATTATGATTTTCTAAATGTCCTGCTACTACTTCCTTAATAATGGACTCCAATTTTCTCAATGACAGATTATAGGCTAACTCTACTATAGTTTCCTGCTTTCTGACTCTTTTCTTAAATAGGGGCCCACTGCTGGTCACAGCCTCTGCAATGATGCTCTAATAATGGCAAGCACTGTCTGCTCCATTCGGGTAAGGAAATGCAGCTGTGCCTGCCTCTTGGTTAAATAGCTGGCAGTGTGCGCAAGATGTGGGTGTGAGGCTTGAAGCAGTGTGAAGTGTGTGAGGGTGAGGTGAATGTTGTGTATGAATCCTGATTGATAGGTATGTGATTGGGGTGTGGTGCATTGAGCAGTTGCTGAGGACAGTTGTGCAATTGGTGGAATATAGCATTTGAAGATAGATTCACTGACCTTAACCACTCGTGTGAAGTCATTGAACTTTTTGCAGCATTGCATCTAGGCCCTCGGGGGGGGGGGTTGACTCCTAGCATTGACCGACACGACGGTCTGGTCTCACTGCCTTCTGAGAGTTTGTCTGGTGGACGTGGAATGAAACTATTGATCATTCTCCGAGCATGTTGAACACGGAATGGGTGAAAGGGGCTCCTCGCCAAATTTCCTAACTCGTGACCCATGCTGGTTGGATCCAGATTGTCGAATGGATAATAGGCTTGTGTTTTTAGACTGAAGGTTATGGAGCTAGCTAATACTTTGAAATTGAAGTTTGCCTGTAGACTTGTTGTGGTTTTAATTCTCACCACTTAATGGCTAAACTCTAGTATGATAGTTCTTGTATAATACAATAGCTGTTGTCACAGGAATCAGACAATATTATTTATTCCAACATGCTGATTTTAGTCACTGACCATATTAATTCTTCGTTCCACTGGGACTTGCAGTGCAGCTGATATAAAGCTTCATCATTGCAGAAAATAGCAGATTTAAATTACTTGGATTCTCTAAAATAGTTGACCAAAATGATTATTTTAGTCCATTAATGTTTACTGTTCGGTTAAACTTTGATATCGCATTAAAACTATCAAAACAAGCATTTCTACACATTGCAGCTTTCTGCTTTGGAGTAATTGGGCAATAAAATTACAACGCGTGTGAAAATAGGGCCTTTTTTCAAATTCTACTCATAAATAAATTAAATAAATAAATAAATAGGTTAAGCTAAAGCAATTTTAGAACCTTTTTAGACAATTTTTTGCAATTCCGAGAGATTCTTGTTGTGCTTTGTATTGGTTTCCAGAATAAGATATACTTAAAATGCAGTCTAATTTTAAGAAAAAAAACAATGAACAGATAAAAATAGAATCCAAATTGATTATATTTTTATTCTATTTTACTACATATGTATTTGAATAAGGATTTGCTTTGTTTCGACAGGTACTGAGTCAGCAGATGGAAGATATGCTCAAATGCTGTTTAAGAATTTATTTGAAGATTATATAGATGCTCTCAGGCCTGTAGAAGATACAGATCTAGCACTAAATGTCACTCTGAAGATCACCCTCTCCCAAATTAAAGATATGGTAAGATTTACTTAAATACCTTTTTTGTTTTCCCCTCTGATTTTCCTTTTTCCTCCTTTTTCATCCTGAAGGTGTAATACCTTGATTCCACCAGATCGCTTACCTGTTACTACCTCACCCAAGTGGCCATTCTTCACCTGTGAATCTTGACAGTGTCAACAGGCTAGTCAATTGCCACAGTAGATTCTGTCCTCCTCACCTGATAATTGCATACATGCACTTTCACTAGAGATTTCTGAATAGCAAGCAGAAGCAGGGTTGTCCATTCCCTAACCTAGTGTGCTGAGGTCATGTTACACCACTGTTGATGCCCTGACTGAGATCAGCTAACTCAGCACATTTCAGAGCCAGAAGGCTTCCTGGTTTATATTGCTTAGTGGCTCACTGGATAAGCTCACTGAGCCATCAAGGGAGCCTACTTAAATATATTTGTACACTTGCCTATTTATCATTTATCTGGATAAAAATGCAATGCACAGATTGCTATTTGAATTTAATTCATGTTGACACTTGAAGGTAAATTTTAACCTGATTACTTTTAAAAAGCACTTAAATCTGTAAATTACTGTCATGTTGTCGTTGAAAGCTTCTCTGGAGAATTTGTGGTTGTAATGATGATGAAATTGTCAGCGCTCGTCGTCATTACTGTATAAAATTGATAGCAACTTGCACAGTTAAATGCAGAAATCTGGAAGTTCCAGTCAATGATGCCCTGCTCCTCCACAGGGTGCACTGTTGCAGTCTCCATAGATGGAAGCATTAGGAATCTCTGACTTGTCATGAACTTCAATTATTTACACATTATTCTCATTGTAAAGACCAATGAAAAATGATGAGCCTTGTTCAATAAGGAGTACCTGATTTTTTTTTTAAACCGTGTACTAAGTCCTACTAACTACTGAACAACTTCCCTAGCCCTGAAAATGTATTTTATAAGTATGGAGTCTCGTTCCCTCAGAAGAACATTTAAAAATTGTAAATGTTGAATAAAAATATTTTGTCTTTTATAGAAGCTTTTGTTCTGATGATTAAGTTTCTTCCTTAACCCCATGTGTTATTCCAAACTTTGTACAGAAAGTAATTGATTTATATTCCCTGCTTTTTACTTCCTGCTTTGCTTCTGTGAGAACAATCAGATTGGCTGATCAGCCTGCCTGCTGCCTGCGCTGTTGCTGAATGCCATGGATCCCATGTAGATGGCACCAAACTGAAACTGATGTTGGAAATTAGGAAGTCTGTGCTTGAGAGCCCACTAAATTTTGGTGGGCAGCTTTAATCGAGGTCAGCGGTGAGCTGACCTCAAAATCTGTGTCATTAAGTCTGCTTATGTGCATTTTGCTAATTGGGTGTCCAACTGCAATTGAAAAGAGGATTTACTGCTGACTTACTTGTGTAACACTAATATATAATTGGGTGACCCAATAGTTCTAGTGATAGAACACTAAGGGGCAGAAATTGCCCACCGCTGGAAACAGGGCGCTCCCACCCAGTTTCTTGTGTGTTCACAGCTGCGGTGGATGAGGTGGCCTCTTGAGCGAAATTCCACTCTGTTTTTTTTCCAGTGGTCCAGAAGTCGCTCATAATGGGGGCGGTAGTGTGGCAGTGAGCACACTAGAGGGATGGAAGTTGGGGGGGTGAGGGTGCGGTAGTGGCTGCCACTGTCTGTCATCAACATAGTGCTGATGATGTCGTCATGATGCCGTGTCATCACTGCTCTCCCCTTCACTTAAAGGGGAGAGCCTGCGCGATTTTAAAAGTTTGGTCCACTGGAGCCACCAGGGAGGGTTTCGACCGGGCCAGCGGGGGTACCATGCTACCTGTTGGCACAATTGTCAGCCCGACGTAGCAGTCAGCCGACAAAAAAAAAATGGCGGCAGCAGCAGTGCGTCCTCCCCTTCAGTAGGAGCCGCACCACCATTTTAGAAGGCCACAGCCTCACGGCACCATCTCAAATGAGCAGGTTTCGGCACCGCCTAATGGGAGGAAGATTTTCTCCGCAGACCTTCACCATCGAGGAGGAACATCGGCATGCATTTAGGATGGATCGGTAGCAGGGGCGGGGGGGGGTTTCTGCCAGGATACCGCAGGAGCGGAATTTTGATAATGGCGGCCATTACACGAAAAGTCGGCAGCCATGCTGCGGAGTGCAATGGCTGCTGATTACCGGTGGTAACAGGCCTTCAGGAAAGGGGCAATTTCGGCCCCTAAGTGTCCTGATCCAGACAGTAAGAAAAGCAAAAAATTGTGAATGTTGGAAATCTGAAATGCCAATGGGAAAATGCTGGAAATACTCCAGGTCAAGCAGCATCTGTAGAGAGAGAAACAGAATTAACGTTTCAAATCAGTGACCTTTCATCAGAACAGTGAGAATACTAGTTATAGAATTATTTGATAATGAGTGCTTCAGTCACTTTTGTGCATCGACCCTATTTAAAAAGGAGGGAGATAGAATGCAGGAAGCTATAGACTAGTTAGCCAAACATCTGTCATTGGGAAAATGCTGGAGTCCCTTATTAAGTAGTAGCATCCTAGGCTGTTGAGCGAAGCAAAAGAGGAAATAGCAGAGGCCTTGACCATAATTTTACAGTCCTCTTTGGATTCAGAGCTGGAGGGCTGGTACCCTTGTTTAAGAAGGGAGAAAAGGGTACGCTGAGTAATTGCAGACCTGTCAGCCTAACGTCAGTGGTGGGGAAATTATTGGAAAAAATCCTGAAGGACAAGATAAATCTACATTTAGGAAGGCCAGGATTAATCAGGGACAGTCAGCACAGATTTGTTAAGGGAAGATCGTGTTTGACTAAACTGATTTGAATTTTTCGAGGCGGTAACCAGGAGGGTCGATGAGGGTAATGCGTATGATATAGTGCAATATAGACACTCCCTCAGAATCGACTTGCTTCCACTCTTAAAATGATCCTTTAGGTGGCTGTACAGTCCAATACGAAAGCCACAGTCCCTGTCACAGGTAGGACAGATAGTCGTTGAGGGTAAGGGAGGGTGGGACAGATTTGCCGCATGCTCGTTCCGCTGCCGGCGCTTGATTTCTGCGTGCTCTCGGCGATTAGACTCGAGTGCTCAGCACCCTCCCGGATCACTGGAGGCGGTGTTGAATCTCGTCATCAATGTCTGCTCTTGTTGATAAGCGGCTCCCGAGTTATGGGAAATGGTCTACGCATATGAATTTAAGCAAAGCTTTTGATAAGGTCCCACATGGCAGACTGGTCACGAATGTAAAAGCCCATGAATTCCAGGGCAAAGTGGCAAGTTGGATCCAAAATTGGCTTCGAGGTAGGAAGCAAAGGGTAATGGTTGATGGATGTTTCTGTGACTGGAAGAATGTCACAGAAGAATGTTTCCAGTGGGATTCTGCAGGGCTCAGTACTGGGTCCCCTGCTTTATGTAGTAATATACATCGATGATCTAGATTTGAATATAGGGGGTATGATTAAGAAGTTTGCAGATGAAACAAAAATTGGCTGTGTGATAATGAAGAGGAAAGTCATGGACTGCAAGAGGATATCAATCTGCTGGTCAGGTGGGCAGAACAGTGGCAAATGGAATTTAATTCGGAGAAGTGTGAGATAATGCACTTTGGGAGGGCTAATAAGGAAAGGGTATACTATTAAATGGTAGGCCGCTTAGAAGTGTAAATTGTTATGTATGCAACATCATGTAACCAACATTTCTACTGCCACCAGAGGGCGCATCTATTGGGATCCCAAGGGATCCCAGCATCCCTTGGGAGCACTGTATATAAGCAGACCTCCCATGCTGTGCCAGCACCCTGGAGTCAGAATAAAGAGTCTAAGGTCACACTTACTCAAGTCTACAGTACTCAGTCACATTGCTTTATTCGAGACATAACATAGATGAACAAAGGGACCTTGGAGTGCTTGTTCACAGATCCCTGAAAGTAGCAGGCCAGGTGGATAAGGTGGTTGAGAAGGCATACAGAATGCTTGCCTTTATTGGCCAAGGCATAGAATACAAGAGCAGGGAGGTTATGCTTAAACTGAATAATACACTGGTTAGGCCACAGCTGCAATACTGCATGCAGTTCTGGTCGCTGTATTACAGGAAGAACATGATTGCACTGGAGGGTGCAGAGGAGATTTACAAGGATGCTGCCTGGAATGGAGAATTTTAGCTATGAGGACAGATTGGATAGGCTGGGTTTGTTCTCCTTGGAAGAGAGGAGGCTGAGGGGAGACCTCATTGATGTATGTAACATTTTGAGGGGCCTGGATATAGTGAATAGCAAGAGCCTATTTCCCTTGGTGGAGGGGTCAATTACGAGGGGGCATAGTTTTAAGGTGGTTGGTAGAAGGTTTAGAGGGGATTTAAGGGGAAGCTTCTTCACGCAGAGAGTTGTGGGGGTCTGGAACTCACTGCCTGGAAAGGTGGTAGAGGCCGAAACCCTCACCACATTTAAAAGGTGCTTGAATGGGGCACTTGAAGTGCCGTAACCCGCAAAGTTACGGACCTAGAGCTGATAAGTGAAATTAGACTGGATAACATCTTGTTGGCTGGCGCAGATACAATGGTAAGTACTTCAGGGAATCTAACACAGCCAGAGTGGTCTCCTGGACTAGTTTTGATCGCCTGGATGGGTCAGAGAGGAATTTTCCCAGATTTGTTTTCCCCAATTGGCCTGGGTTTTTCTGTTTTTTGGCTCTCCCAGGAGATCGCATGGCTCCGGGTGGGGTGGAGTGTAAAATGTTGCGATACATGGGGTATCGCAGTTGTGTGGAGCGGACGGGTTAGGCCGGCTGCTCTACCTTTCCGCCATTGTTCATTGTTCATGGGTTTATATGTAACCTTCAGGGCTGCTGACTGAGGGTCGGCCTGGACACAATGCGCCAAAATGGCCTCCTTCTGCCCTGTAAATTTCTATGTTTCTATAATACAGTCCACAAGAGTCAGCATGGTTTTATGAAAGGGAAACCGTGTTGGACAAATTTGCTGGAGTTATTTTGAGAATGTAACGAGCAGGGTGGATAAAGGGGAACCAATAGATGTTGTGTATTTGGATTTCCAGAAGGCATTCGATAAGGTTACTGCACAAGATAAGAGCTCACTGGGTTGGGGGTAATATATTAGCATGGATAGAGGATTGACTAACTAACAGAAAACAGAGAGTAAGGATAAATGGGTCACTTTCAGTTTGGCAAACTGTAACTAGTGGGATGCCACAGGGATCAGTGCTGGGGCCTTAACTATTTACAATCTATATTAATGACTTTGATGAAGGGGCAGAGTGTAATGTAGCCAAATTTTCTGATACAAAGGTGGGAAAGCAAGTTGTGAGGAAGATGCAAAGAATCTGCAAAGGGATATAGATAGGCTAAGTGAGGGGGCAAATATTTGGCAGATGGAGTATAATGTGAGGTTATCCAATTTGGTAGGAAAAATAAAGCAAATTATTATTTAAATGGGAAGAGATTACAAAATGCTGCAGTACAGAGGGATCTGGGGGTCCTTGTACACAGTTGCTCGCAGGTACAGCAAGTAATCAGGAAGGCAAATGGGAATGTTGGCCTTTATTGCAAGGGGGATGGAGTATAAAAGTAGGGAAGTCTTGCTACAACTGTACAGGGCTTTGGTGAAAACACACCTGGAGTACTGCGACAGTTTTGTTCTCCTTATTTAAGGAGGGATATACTTGCATTGGAGGCAGGTCAGAGAAGGTTCACGAGATTGATTCCTGAGATGAAGGGGTTGTCTTATGAAGAACGTTGAGCAGGTTGGGCCTATATTCTTTGGAGTTCAGAAAAATGAGAGGTGATCTTATTAAAATGTGTAAGATTCTGAGGAGCTTGACCAGGTAGATCCAGAGAGGATGTTTCCCTTTGTGGGCGGAACCTAGAACTGGGGGGCATAGTTTCAGAATAAGGGGTCGCCCATTTAAAGCGGAAATAGAAATATAGAAAATAGGTGCAGGAGTAGGCCATTCGGCCCTTCGAGCCTGCATCACCATTCAATATGATCATGGCTGATCATGCAATTTCAGTACCCCGTTCCTGCTTTCTCTCCATACCCTTTGATCACTTTAGCCGTAAGGGCCACATCTAACTCCCTCTTGAATATATCTATCTAACTGGCCTCAACAACTTTCTGTGGCAGAGAATTCCACAGGTTCACAATTCTGAGTGAAGAAGTTTCTCCTCATTTCGGTCCTAAATGGCTTACCCCTTACCCCTTATCCTTCGACTGTGACCCCTGGTTCTGGACTTCCCCCAACAACGGGAACATTCTTCCTGCATCTAACCATTCCATTTCCGTCAGAATTTTACATGTTTCTATGAGATCCCCTCTCATTCATCTAAATTCCAGTGAATATAAGCCTAGTCGATCTGGTCTTTCTTCATATGTCAGTCCTGCCATCCTAGGAATCAGTCTGGTGAACCTTCGCTGCACTCCCTCAATAGCAAGAATGTCCTTCCTCAGATTAGACCAAAAATGTACACACTTCAAGATGTGGCCTCATCAAGGCCCTGTACAACTGCAGTAAGACTTCCCTGCTCCTATACTCAAATCCTCTCGCTATGAAGGCCAACGTGCTATTTGCCACCTTCGCTGCCTGTTGTACCTGCATGCCAACTTTCAATGACTGATGTACCATGACACCCAGGTCTCGTTGCACCTCTCCTTTTCCTAATCTATCACCATTCCGATAATAATCTGCCTCCCTGTTTTTGCCACCAAAGTGGATAACCTCACATTTATCTTCAATATACTGCATCTGCCATGCATTTGCCCACTCACCTAACCTGTCTAAGTCACCCTGCAGCCTCTTAGCATCCTCCTCACAGATCACACTGCCACACAACTTAGTGTCATCTGCAAATTTGGAGATATTACATTCAATTCCTTTGTCCAAATCATTAATGCATATTGTAAATAGTTGGAGTCCCAGCACTGAACCTTGCGGTACCCCACTAGTCAGTGCCTGCCATTCTGAAAAGGACCTGTTTATTCCTACTCTTTGCTTCCTGTCTGCCAACTAGTTCTCTATCCACGTCAATACATTACTCCCAATACCATGTGCTTTCATTTTGCACACTAATCTCTTGTGTGGGACCTTGTCAAAAGCCTTTTAAAAGTCCAAATACACCACATCCACTGGTTCTCCCTTGTCCACTCGACTAGTTACATCCACGTTGTCCAGGGCCATGCCATGGATCTTGATGACTGGAGGGTAGTGCTGTGCGGTGGTGACAGGTTGGTGGAGGACCTTTGTCTTACAGATGTTAAGCATAAGGCCCATGCTTTCATATGTCTCAGTGACTACATTGACTATATCCTGGAGCTCAGCCTCTGAATGTGCACAGATGCAGGCGTCGTCCGCATACTGCAGCTCAACGATAGAAGTTGGGGTGATCTTGGACCTGGCCTGGAGGCGGCGTAGGTTAAACAGTTTCCCACTGGTTCTGTAGTTTAGTTCCACTCCCATTTCCCATATCTTGGGAGTCTCTTGTCAACAAGGGCAGACATTGATGCGGAGATTCAGCACCGCCTCCAGTGCGCCAGCGCAGCCTTCGGCCGTCTGAGGAAAAGAGTGTTTGAAGAACAGGCCCTCAAATCTACCGCCAAACTCATGGTCTACAGGGCTGTAGTAATACTCACCCTCCTGTATGGATCTGAGACATGGACGATGTATAGAAGGCACGTCAAGTCGCTGGAGATATATCACCAACTATGTTTCCAAGATCCTGCAAATCCCCTGGGAGGACAGGCGCACCAACATCAGTGGCCTCGACCAGGCTAACATCCCCAGTATTGAAGCACTGACCACACTCTATCAGCTTCGCTGGCAGGCCACATAGTGTGCATGACAGATACGAGACTCCCTAAGCAAATGCTTTATGCGGAGCTCCTTCATGGTAAACGAGCCAAAGGAGGTCAGCGGAAACGTTATAAGGACACCCTCAAAGCTTCCTTGGTAAGTGCGACATCACCACTGACACCTGAGAGACCCTGGCCGCAGACCGCCCAAGGTGGAGAAAGTTCATCCGGGAGGGCGTTTAGCTCTTCGAGTCTCAACGCAAAGAGCATGAAGAGACCAAGCGCAGGCAGCGGAAGGAGCGCGCGGCAAACCAGCTCTACCGACGCCCTCTCCCTATGAATGTCTGTCCCACCTGTAACAGGGTTTGTGGCTCTCATATCGGACTGTTCAGCCATCAAAGAACTCACTTTGGGAGTGGAAGCAAGTCTTCCTCGATTCCGAGGGACTGCCTATGATGATTTACATCCTCTCAAAATTCTAGACGATTTGTCAAGCATGATTTCCCTTTCATAAATCCATGCTGACTTGGACTGATCCTGTCACTGCTTTCCAAATACGCTGCTATTACGTCTTTTAAGAATTGATTCCAACATTTTCCACACTACTGATGTCAGGCTAACAGTTTTATAATTCCATGTTTTCTCTCGCCTTTTTTAAAAAGTGGGGTTACATTAGCTACCCTCCAACCTATAGGAACTGATCCAATGTCTATAGAATGTTTGAAAATGACCACCAATGCATCCACTATTTCTAGGGCCACTTCCTTAAGTACTCTGGGGTGGAGACTATCAGGCCCTGGGGATTTATTGGCCTTCAATCCCATCAATTTCCCTAACACAATTTTCTTGTCTAATAAGGATTTCCTTCAGTTCCTCCTTCTCGCTAGACCCTTGGTCCCCTAGTATTTCCGGAAGGTTAGTTGTGTCTTCCTCAGTGAAGACACAACCAAAGTATTTGTTCAATTGGTCTGACATTTCTTTGTTCCCCATTATAAATTCACCTGATTCTGACAGAAAGGGACCTACATTTGTCTTCATTAATCGTTTTCTCTTCACATACCTATAGAAGCTTTTGCAGTCAGTTTTTATGTTCCCTGCAAGCTTACTCTCATACACTCTTTTCCCCCTTCTAATTAAACCCTTTGTTCTCCTCTGCAGAATTCTAAATTTCTCCCAGTCCTCGGGTGTGTTGCTTTTTCTGGCCAATTTATAGTCCTCTTCCTTGGATTTAACACTGTCCCTAATTTCCCTTGTTAGCTACGGTTGCGCCACCTTCCCCATTTTATTTTTGAGGAGGAATTTCTTTCAGAGGGGTGTGAATCTTTGAAATTCTCTACCCCAGAGAGCTGTGGAGGCTGGGTCATTGAATGTATTTAAGGTGGAGATAGACAGATTTTGAATTATAAGGGAGTTGAGGATTATGGGGAGCGGGCGGGGAAGTGGAGTTGAGGCCAAGATCAGATCAGCCATGATCTTATTGAATGGTGGTGCAGGGCCGAAGGGCCAAATGGCCTATTTCTGCTCCTATTTGTTAAGTTCTTATGATTTTTCTGTGCTGATAATGGCTGGAAAAATATGTAGCCTACACAGCATTGGACATGTAATGCTGAATTAATTAAGATGGAAAAGATGATTGTAATTTGAGGGAGAATACAAAAAAAAATATTGTATTGGTATCTGAATTAAATTTGTTATGATTCTTGAGAATTTACTTTTTTGATACTTGTAGGATGAAAGGAACCAAATTCTGACCGCTTACCTTTGGATTCGGCAAATCTGGTTTGATGCTTTCCTTAAGTGGGACCGAGACAAATATGATGGACTTGATGCTATTCGAATACCAAGTAGCTTTGTATGGAGACCTGATATTGTTCTATATAACAAGTAAGTTGGAATGTCATTGTTTCATCATCAATTGCTACATTTTTAACATATTTAGTTAAAATAATCATTATGGTTGTCAGTAAAAATAATATAATTGACTCCTTATTATATTTCACTTTCTATTTAAAACAGTTGTGTTGTCAAAGTGCACATGAACAATCTGCATTTTCACTGTGATTTTATAGTGTAGTTAGTATGATTTATTTATTGACTGTGCATAACTAATTTACTAAGGTTTAAACGTAATCATAAAGTGCTAGTTTAAAGCATGGGGCATACTTTGAATGCAGAGGAAAAGTCCTTGGAAGTGTGTAGCTGAATTCCGGGTTCTGGCCACGAGCACAATTTTGTGAAATTGGTGCTAAGCTGTATATACTCATGTATGCGACTTGAAATTCATGACACTGTTTGAGGTTTGAAAGTAAGGAGATAGTTTTATATGTGGATTATTATGATGGAGAATACTTTAGGAAATGCACTCCCCTACTCCTGGCCTGGTTCTACTTCACTTCTCTTTAATTCCTGGTCTCTGACTCCCTTTTTCCAGAGGTCCCAGTCTCCTGTTTCCTTCTCTCAGGCTCTTGGTTTTTCACTAGCCATTCTCAGACTTGCTGTTCTATGTGAACATAAGAAATAGGAGCAGGAGTAGGCCATTTGGCCCCTCGTGCCTACTATGCCATTCAATACGATCATGGCTGATTTGATCCTGGCCTCAACTTCACTTCACTGCCTGTTCCCCATAACCCTTGACTCCCTTATCGTTGACAAATCTGTCTATCTCCACCTTAAATACATTCAATGACCCAGCCTCCATAGCTCTGAGGTAGGGAATTCCAAAGATTCACGACCCTCAGAGAAGAAATTCCTCCTCATTTCCATTGTAAATGGGCAACCCCTTATTCTGAAACTATGCAGTGATTGCATTATGTGAAGCAGGCACAGTACATTAAAACCAAATTTCCTTCATTCTGGGGAGCTGCAGTGACTGATGGGTCAACTTATTCAGGATCATTATGCATGGAAATGAAACATTAATAAAACTTCCTGACATGCTCCAATCCTGAACTGTAATATCAATCCTAATTTTTGCAAGACCAGCAAAATATGTGCTGGAAATGGCTGGCTGCCAAACCGAACTGGCCCACTGCTTATTGAACCGACTACCCAAATTTATGAACTGAATAATTAACATGAGCTCTTGGTCTTGAGCTAGCAACTAGGCTAATGGGTTTGTGCAAAATCTGGATAGTAGCTCAAATCAAAGGGGTGTGTGCAGTTAAAGGCTGTTAAGTATCTCTGCCATTTTTCATTGATCGTCTACTAACTCACTAGCCTCTCCTCTCAGGGGTCCCACCTCACATTTAACAATTCAATTTTACTGATGTATTTGTAGAATATTCTACTCTTTTAATATTTTTTTCAGATGCTTGCCTCATAGTCCCTCCTCACTCTCCTTACCCCTCTACTGAGTGTCTCGTTATTTTCTCTTTCTCATATTTTTATCACATCTTCTCAGCCCTATCTTCCCTCTTCAACTTTTGTTCATTTTTAACCTCTATTTATCCACAGCAATGTGAAACGAAGTAGTCTCTCTTTTAATGTTATATATTAATTTTGCAACTTTGTAATCTTTTTAAAACTATCCCATTATTGATCTATAGTTCTGTGTTTCAATTGGTCTTTCCACTTCAACTTAAACCTACTTTATCTTTCTAAAATCTGCCCTACTCTAATCTGGTGCCCTTGTTTTTGTACCAACATTTTAGTTTTCTATTTGAACCTTAAACCTTATTATATTGTCACTGCTCCCAGTGTGTTCACCCACATTTAACTCCTCTACCTGCTCAATTTTGTTACTCATTGCTAGATCTGGCAGCGCCTCTCCCTTTGAAGGCACATGAACATACTGCATTGTGGAGTCCTGCATCCATTTTAGGAATTCCATTCCCTTTTCTCCATTTACTAGCTCCCTGTCAATGAGCAAATAATTAAAATCTGGAACAATTCTCTCCTTCACCAATATTGTCACTCCTTCTTCCTTCTTATCTATTTTCTGCTAAAAATATTATAACCCAATATATTTTATTTTCTATTCCTTTCCAGTGAACAGCCATATTTCTATTATACCTATTAAATCAATGTTTTGTGACATAATTGCTCTTAATTCCTCCAGTTTATTTCTTACACTCTGAGTATTGCAATGCATTTTTAAAAATGTGTTCATGGAATGTGGGTGTCATTGGCAAGGCCAGCATTTATTGCCCATCCCTAATTGCCCTTAAGATAGTGGTGAGCCGCCTCCTTGAACCGCCGCAGTCCGTGTGGTGAAGGTATTCCCACAGTGCTGTTAGGGAGTGAGTTCCAGGATTTTGACCCAGCGACAATGAAGGAACGGCAATACACTTCCAAGTCAGGATGTTGTGCGACTTGGAGGGGAACGTGGAGGTGATGCTGTTCCCATGCACCTGTTGCCCTTGTCCTTCTAGGTGGTAGAGGTCACGGGTTTGGGAGGTGCTGCCGAAGAAGCCTTGGCGAGTTGCTGCAGTGCATCTTGTAGATGGTACACACGGCACCCATGGTAGTGATGGAGGGAGTGAATGTTTAAGGTGGTGGATGGGGTGCAAATCAAGTGGGCTGCTTTGTCCTGGAAGTCGAGCTTCTTGAGTGTTGTTGGAGAGTATTCCATCACACTCCTGACTTGTGCCATGTAGATGGTAGAAAGGCTTTGGAGAGTCCAGGAGGTGAGACACTCAGCAGAATACCCAGCCTCTGACCTCTTGTTGCCACAGTATTTATGTGGCTGATCCAGTTAAGTTTCTGGTAAATGGTGACCCCCAGGATGTTGAAGATGGGGAATTCGCAATGGTAATGCTGTTGAATGTCAAGGGGCGGTGGTTAGATTCTCGCTTGTTGGAGATAGTCATTGCCTGGCACTTGTGTGGCGCGAATGTTACTTGCCATTTATCAGCCCAAGCCTGAATGTCGTCCAGATCTTGCTGTATGCGGGCATGACCTGCTCCTTAATCTGAGAAGTTGCGAATGGCACAGAACACTGAAGTTATCAGCGATCATCCCCACTTCTGACTGTGATGGAGGGAGTCATTAATGAAGCAGCGAAAGATGGTTGGGCCTAGGATACTGCCCTGAGGAACTCCTGCAGTGAAGTCCTGGGGCTGTGATGATTGACCTCCAACCACCACAACCATCTTCCTTTTGTGTAAGATTTAGTATCACAGGTCACACACATACCCAAAGGGTCTTGGGAGTTATAAGGCATTTATTAAGGGAGCGATAGTTCAAATATAGTCGAGCACAACACACAATCAGGATAGACATAGTAGACATACAACCGTGACAAGTAGTTGTTATTAGTCCCGATCGGACAGACTGTTAGTGGCATGAGCAGTTCTTATCTTCACTGTCTGCCCTGAAATGCCTTTCTTTTCTTCTCTTTTTAGGGGTGGTCCTGAAGTAGGATATTGGCAGGGCTATTAACCTATGATATGTTGGATTCTTTGTCTCAACTTTTGGGTGAAACCCCCCTCTTCACATCCACGCAAGGTTGGAGTCAGACATGCCATTCTTGGCCTTCGGATGTTTAGAGTTGCCTGTTCTAAATTATTTATGTTCAGGTTGTTCAAGTCACTTTAGCTATTGTACCATGGAATGAATCCATCAATTCCAACACCACTCTGAAGAGGCTTTTTGGTCTCAAGTTATTTCTTCTAATCCATGATTTCTTGCATTCCCTTCTTTGAGAAGGAAATATCTTTATTGACTTATAAGGGGAGGAGCAAACTCCGACCTCTTACTCAAGTTCAATTCATTGTTCCGGTGTTCGAATTCTGCCCCACCTGGGGTAACCTCTATTTCTTCTTTCTTTCCTGATCTTACTCTGCCTGGGATCTCCTTTTCTTTTGGTGTGCTCAATTAATTAATTTTGTATTAGTGCTGGTTAGCCATAGACATATATTAAATACACTATCATTACAAGTTGGAGAACTACCAGAGCATGTGAAATAATACAAACGTAAGGGTGTGCTGATTTATTCAGCCCAATGGGACAGGTCCTGTTAGACCTGTAAAGCCTGGTAGTTGCAGTAGTAGTGACACAGGATGCATCACCAAAATGATCTCGTACTGAATTCGTGCTAGCTTTTCCCATGCTCTGTTACCTATAAAACACCATTATTACAGTCACAGTTAAATTCAGTGTCTCAATCATTTCAAGCAACACTACAGTTTAACATCCAATAAGTCATGGATTAAAAGATTCTCCAGATCTCACTTTTACTCGTATCCATCTTGTGGATAATTCTTGCTAAACTTATTTCTCCCTAGCTTTCAATTGTCCCAATCCAAAATCCATGTAACTCTCCACTTCAACTTCAATTACCTTGAAGAGGTATCGGTGTGTTTAACTGTTTCCTGATTGTTTGATAATTTGATAGTTTCCCGATAGAGTATGTGTCAATGCTTTAAAAGCGATCTCACTCTCCTGAGCCACATTAACATAGAAACATAGAAAATAGGTGCAGGAGTAGGCCATTCGGCCCTTCGAGCCTGCACCACCATTCAATATGATCATGGCTGATCATGCAACTTCATTACCCCATTCCTGCTTTCTCTCCATACCCCTTGATCCCTTTAGCCATAAGGACCACATCTAACTCTCTTTTGAATATATCTAACGAACTGGCCTCAACAACCTGTGGTAGCGAATTCCACAGGTTCACAACTCTCTGAGTGAAGAAGTTTTTCCTCATCTCTGTCCTAAATGGCTTACCCCTTATCCTTAGACTGTGACCCCTGGTTCTGGACTTCCCCAACATCGAGAACATTCTTTCTGCATCTAACCTGTCCAGTCCCATCAGAATGTTATATGTTTCTGAGATCCCCCTCTTTTTTAAATTCCAGTGAATATAAGCCTAGTTGATCCAGTCTTTCTTCATATGTCAGTCCTGCCATTCCGGGAAACAGTTTGGTGAACCTTCGTTGCACTCTCAATAGCAAGAATGTCCTTCCTCAGATTAGGAGATCAAAGCTGTACGCAATATTCAAGGTGTGGCCTCACCAAGGCCTTGTACAACTACAGCAAGACCTCCCTGCTCCTATACTCAAATCCTCTCGTTATGAAAGCCAACATGCCATTTGCCGCCTTCACCGCCTGCTGTACCTGCATGCCAACCTTCAATGACCGATGTACCATGACACCCAGGTCTCGTTGCACCTCCCCTTTTCCTATCTGTCACCATTCAGATATTCTGCCTTCCTGTTTTTGCCACCAAAATGGATAACCTCACATTTATCGACATTATACTGCATCTGCCATGCATTTGCCTACTCATCTAACCTGTCCAAGTCACCCTGCAACCTCTTAGCATCCTCCTCACAGCTCACACTGCCACCCAATTTAGTGTCATCTGCAAACTTGGCGATATTGCATTCAATTCCTTTGTCTAAATTATTAATGTATATTGTAAATAGCCAGGGTCCCAGCACTGAACCTTGTGGTACCCCACTAGTCACTGCCTGCCATTCTGAAAAGGACTTGTTTATTCCTACTCTTTGCTTCCTGTCTGCCAACCAGTTCTCTATCCACGTCTATACATTACTCTCAATACCATGTGCTTTAATTTTGCACACTAATCTCTTGTGGGACCTTGCCAAATACACCACATCCACTGGTTCCCCCTTGTCTAATCTACTAGCTACATCATCACAAAATTCTACAAGATTTATCAAGCATGATTTTCCTTTCATAAATCCATGCTGACTTGGATTGATCCTGTCATTGCTTTCCAAATGTGCTGCTATTACATCTTTAATTGATTCCAACATTTTCCCCAATACCAATGTCAGGCTAATCAGTCTATAATTCCTTGTTTTCTCTCTCCCCCCTTATTTAAAAAGTGCTGTTACATTAGCTACCCTCCAATCCAGAGTCTATTGAATGTTGGAAAATGACCACTAACGCATCCACTATTTCTAAGGCCACTTCCTTTAAGTACTCTGGGATGCAGACTATAAGGCCTTGGGGATTTATCAGCCTTCAGTCCCATCAATTTCCTGAACACAATTTCCTGACTAATAAGGATTTCCTTCAGTTCCTCCTTCTCGCTAGATCCTCGGCCCCCTAGTATTTCCGGAAGGTTATTTGTGTCGTCCTTAGTGAAGACCGAACCAAAGTATTTGTTGAAATGATCTGCCATTTCTTTGTTCCCCATTATAACGCCCCTATTTTTAAAAAAAAAGAGGCAGACAAAAAGCAGGAAACTATAGACCATTTAGTGTAACATTTGTCGTTGGGAAAATGCTGGAGTCCATTATTAAGGAAGCAGTAGCGGGACATTTGGAAAAGCATGATTCAGTCAAGCCGGGTCAGCATGGTTTTATGAAAGGGAAATTGTGTTTAACAAATTTGCTGGAGTTCTTTGAGGATGTAACGAGCAGGGTGGATAAGGGGGAACCAGTGGATGTGGTGTATTTGGATTTCCAGAAGGCATTCGATAAGGTGCCACATAAGAGGTTACTGCATAAGATAAAAGTTCCATGGTTGGGGGTAATATATTAGCATGGATAGAGGATTGGCTAATTAACTGAAAACAGTAAGGTGGGATAAATGGGTCATTTTCTGGTTGGCAAACAGTGACTAATGGGGTGCTGCAGGAATTGGTACTGGGTCCTCAACTATTTACAATCTATATTAATGATTTGGATGAAGGGACCGAGTGTAATGTAGCCAAGTTTGCTGATGATACAAAGGTGGGTGGGAAAGCAAATTGTGTGGAGGACACACAAAATCTGCAAAGGGATATAGCCAGGCTAAGTGAGTGGGCAAAAATTTGGTAGGTGAAGTATAATGTGGGAAAATGTGAGGTAATCCACTTTGGCAGAAAAAATAGAAAAGCAAATTCTAATTTAAATGGAGAAAAATTGCAAAGTGCTGCAGTACAGAGGGATCTGGGGGTTCTTGTGCATGAAACACAAAGTTAGTATGCAGGTACTGCAAGTAATCAGGAAGGCAAATGGAATGTTGGCCTTTATTGCAAGGGGAAAGAGTCTAAAAGCAGAGAAGTCCTGCTACATCTGTACAGGGTATTGGTAAGGCCACACCTGGATGGAGTACTGTGTACTTAAGGAAAGATATACTTGCATTGGAGGCTGTTCAGAGATGGTTCACTAGGTTGATTCTGGAGATGAGGGGGTTGACTTATGAAGATAGGTTGAGTAGGTTGGGCCTGTACACATTGGAGTTCAGAATAATGAGAGGTGATCTTATTGAAACTTATAAGATAATGAGGGGACTCGATAAGGTGGCTGCAGAGAGGATATTTCCACTCTTAGGGGAAACTAAAACTAGAGGACATAGTCTCAGAATAAGGGGCCGCCCATTTAAAACTGAGATGACGAGAAATTTCTTCTCTTGGAAGGTTGTAAATCTATGAATTCTCTGCCCCAGAGAGCTGTGGAGGCTGGGTCATTGAATATATTTAAGGCCGAGATAGACAGACTTTTAAGTGCTAAGGGAATAAAGGGTAATGGGGAGCGGGCAGGGAAGTGGAGTTGAGTCCATGATCAGATCAGCCATGATCTTATTAAATGGCGGAGCAGACTCAAGGGGCCAAATGGGCTACTCCTGCTCCTATTATGTTCTTATCAGGCTTGTCTGATACTACTCATGGTTGAATAACCTGACATGCCTTATTCTCTAGACTAGCATGTGGGCAATGTTTGAGGTAGACTTTACTCATGAAACAGCATCCCAGCAAAGAAGTGATGCCTTCAGGAGAGAATGACGGAGGGCAGGAAATTAGAAAGAAGAAAAAAGTAGTTTAATACATTGGTAGTTAAAATTTCATTTTACATGGCTGTTATCATTTGTATTAATAACATTACTGAATATTTTCCTATAAAGCCCTTGTAACTGACTATAGTGCTTGCTTTTGGTAACTTGTTGTTTTAGAGCTGATGATGAGTCTACAGGATCCATGGAGACTAATGTGGTGTTGAGATATGATGGGCAGATTACGTGGGATTCACCAGCGATTACCAAGAGCTCATGTGTAGTGGATGTGGCCTACTTCCCATTTGATGATCAGAGATGCAACCTTACTTTTGGCTCTTGGACCTACAATGGAAATCAGGTCGACATCACTAATGGACTCGACACCGGAGATCTGACTGATTTTGTGGAGAATGTAGAATGGGAAGTACACGGAATGCCAGCAACAAAAAATGTAATAACATATGGGTGTTGTTCAGATCCATATCCAGATGTCACGTACACCTTAATCCTCAAAAGGAGGTCATCTTTTTACATTTTTAACTTGTTGATCCCATGTGTAATGATCTCATTCCTAGCTCCATTAGGATTTTACCTACCAGCTGATTCTGGAGAGAAGGTATCACTTGGTGTGACTGTACTCCTAGCACTGACTGTGTTTCAGCTGATGGTTGCAGAAAGCATGCCTCCGTCTGAAAGTGTTCCACTGATTGGTAAGTGACCTAGCTTTGAGGTTATGCTCAAAATTGTGGGTTTAAAAAGTAATTCTACATACTTTGCAATTTGGAAAGCTTCCATAATTTGTGTTGTGACAAAAATACACCACCTCACCAAACTGTTACCAGTTTTAAAAGAAAATTGTTGCAAATTAGATTTTTAAATTATGCTTGCATATGTGATCATTACATTTGCTTTTAGGTAGGCCTCTTTAAGAACAGAAGAATTAGGAGCAGCAGGCAGCCATACAGTCCCTCGAGCCTGTTCAATAAGATCATGGCTGATCTACGACTTCAACCCCACTTTTCCACCTGATCCCCATATCCCTTGATTCCCTTGGAGTCCAAAAATCTACCTATCTCAACCTTGAATATATTCAGCAACTGAGCATCCACAGCCCTTTGGGGTAGAGAATTCCAAAGATTCCTAACTCTGAGTGAAGAAATTTCTCCTAATTTC
Organism: Pristiophorus japonicus; assembly: GCF_044704955.1. Taxonomy (NCBI): domain Eukaryota; kingdom Metazoa; phylum Chordata; class Chondrichthyes; family Pristiophoridae; genus Pristiophorus; species Pristiophorus japonicus. Next base: position 173,368,811 of record NC_091978.1, on the reverse strand, counting down.
AGTCTTAAACGGCTGACTCCTTATACTGAGACTATGCCCCCTAATTCTAGACTCTCCAGTCAGGAGAAACAACATCCTCTCAGCATCTACACCTTCAAGTCCTCTCAGAATCTTGTATGTTTCAATTAGATCACGTCACCGTCTAAACTTGAGGATAGCCCCATTCTGTTCCATCTGTCCTCATAGGACAACCCTTGTGTTGTGTATCTGTAAAGCATGCACTCCCATGTTCCGCCACCAGGGAGGGCATCCCCTGAAGACCCAAGGGATCCCAGCATCCCTTGGGAGCACAGTATATAAGCCGGCCCCTAAGGCCTGTTCCTCACTCTGGAGTGTCTTAATAAAGACTGAGGTCACTGTTACTTTAACCTCCATGTGTGCAGTCTCATCTGTGATAGGAACCCAATACCTTGCATCCCAGGACTGAATCTAGTGAACCTTCATTGCAACCCCTTGAATTCAAGTATATCTTTCCTTAGGTACAGAGACCAAAACTGTACACAGTACTCCAGGTGTGGTCTCACCAAAGCCCTGTACAATTGCAGCAAGACTTCCTTACTCTTGTACTCCAATCCCCTTGCAATAAAGGCCAACATACCATTTGCTTTCCTAATTGCTTGCTGTACCTGCATGTTAACTATGTGTACTCTGTTCTATCCTTTTTAAGTCCACAGTAGGTGACCTCACAATTGCCTATGTTGAAATCCATTTGGCACAGTTTTGCCCATTTGCTTAATCTACACCATTATCTAAGTCATTAATACATACAATGAATAATGGAGGCCCAAAAACCAATTCTTGTGGGACACTGCTATTTACATCCTGCCAATTTAAGTGTACCTGCCCATCATTTCTACTTTGTGTCCTGCCACTCAGCCAATTTCCTAACCAAGTCAATGATTTGTTTTCAATTTTGTGAGCTTTAACTTTAGCTAACAGTGTCTTATGTGGGACTTTATCAAATGCCATCTGGAAGTCCATATAAATAACATCCTTCGACATTCCCCTGTCCACTACTTTTAGTCACCGCTTCAAAAACTTCGATCAGGTTTGTCAGTCATGTCCTAGCCTTTACAAATCCATGCTGGCTCTAGGGTGTTCAGTCACCCTATCCTTAATTATAGACTCTAGTAATTTCCTGACAACAGATGTTAGGCTAACTGGTCTATAATTCCCTGGCTTCCCCCTCTCGCCTTTCTTAAATAGCAGAGTGACATGCACAATTTTCCAATCTAAAGGAATGTTTTCCAAATCGAGAGAACTTTGCACGATTATAATTGGGACATCTGCTATGTTTTCACCTATTTCTTTTCAAATCCTGTGATGGAAACCATCTGGTCCTGGGGATTTGTCACTCCTTAGTGCCATTATTTTCTTCTTTGCTGTTATTTTGCTTACGTTAATTTTGATATGTCACCATTCTTGATTAGTTTTCTTGGGATGTTTGGCATGCTATCCTCCTTTACTGTAAATACTGACCCTAAGCCTATGAATGGAGTAGAATGGGGCTATACTCTCCGGAGTTTAGAAGATTATTCCTAGCTATCTCCTATGTATAACTGTGTGCTGTTTATGCATAAAGATGCCTAACCTAAACTTGAGTGGTTAATATTATTTATGTTTAAAAAGACCTAATCTAACTAAGTTTTATGTGCTGAAAATGCCTAATCTTGCATTATACTTCATTGGCTGTATTTTGCTTTTAATATCCTGAGTTTGTGAAAGGTGCTGAACAAATGCAAGTCTTTCTTACTTTCTTAGTATGCACATCTGCTGTCAAAGGCACTCTTAGTGTAAAAGTGTGAATAATTTACATCCGATTTATAATATTGTTTAATTCTTTACATCCAAGTTGGATTAACTAAGTAGTCCCAACACTCTGCTACATAAATTTGCTCCATTCATAGCATTTTAAGATTGTATTCATTGTATCACTGAGAAAGTTCATCTGCAAGCAATTTATTATGGCTGTTTATCACTTTGTTTAAAAATAATGGTCTCACTGTAGGACTGACCACATCCTTTCAACCATATGCAACAATACAGTATGCAGCAGTTCAAAACATCAAGTGACAGCACAAAACATCCATATGTCAATGGCTTTGTCGTGTTTCATAACCAATATAGAACCTGCATTAAAACCGGTATAAAAGCTGACTTCTATTGTGCTTTATTGTAAAATCATTATTCTTATGATGGGATCACAGTTTTAAGTTGCGTTTTACCATTTTTGGTTTAAATAATACAATTGATGTGTTCTCTATGTAATTTATTTAGTAAATATCACTAAGGGGATGAATAGAGCACCAAAGACTAAATTGCTAACTAATGAAAATAGTTCAGTTACATTAAAAAGAAAGACTTGGATTTATATAGCGCCTTTCACGACCACCGGACATCTCAAAGCACTTTACAGCCATTTAAGTACTTTTGGAGTATAGTCACTGTTGTAATGTGGGAAACGTGGCAGCCAATTTGCACGTAACCAAGTTCCCACAAACAGCAATGTGATGAGGACCAGATAATCTTTTTTTTAATGTTGATATGAGGTTTAAATATTGGCCAGGACAAAGCAAATGGGTGTTTTAAACAGGGCTATATGTTGAATAAGTCAATTGTTTAGCCACATGGCTAGGTCATGTACTGTCTAGTTTTGCAGTCAAGATATGTACTTTCTATTAGGCTATTGCATGACTTTGCTGTTGCAGAATATAAGATGATGCACATTGGAGCAGGAGACATGAAACTGGGTGCATGAATGAATGGGTCTCCATTACCAGAGGTGGTCAAGAAAGGAGCTGGGTGTAATTACTGACTACTCAGTAAAGAATCCAGTCGTTAAGACTGAGATCTATTTCTAAAGCATTTGACCATAGGCAAATAAAGTTATTTTAATCCTGTCTATCTCTAAGGTCACATTCACAATATTGAACTTTAATTTCCCCTCTTTATTTTTGGCATACTGATTGATGTGCTTACATTAAATTCCTGTCTGTTATTTTGATGCAAATAGGTTAAAATAACTTTTTTAAGTGAATAGTTTAATGACTGCAATACAACAGCTTAGATAGGAATTGAACATAAATGCAACAACCAGAGTGCTATAAATAGTGGACAGAGAAAACAAAACCCCATTGTATCCAATTTTGGATACCCTGCCCTGAAAGTACATTGAAGATGTGCAATGAGGATATTTCCAGTATTTAGGAAATAGAGACTTGTTTTCCTGAAGATTGTGAGTTTATGCAGTGAACAGTTGCCATATAGACCAAAAGGTTGCAGATTCAGTGCCTTGTCTGAGAATTAAGTCTTTGATGTCAGCTGGGGCACTATTAGAGATGTGGCGATTGGCTTTTGCATACCAATTGACCTCAGCACACCTGGGTTAGGTAGGGGGAAATTATCTGAGGTACTCACCTCTGGTTACTATCCAGTAGCCATTGTTGGAGATGACCTGTGGATATTAGCTGAGCAATTCCTGCTGATACTCACTGGTCAAGACTCATGTGAATACAGGTGGTTCCAATCATAACGGTCGCAAGTATTGGATAATTGCATATATTAGACTAATTCTGAAAACAAAAACAAATGACATTTGTGTTATACTAAATCCATTGTTTTAAATTTTCATTGAAATCCATTTATACAGACAAAACTTTGTTTTTATCCATATACAATCCTGCCTCAAGTCTTGTTTCATAAAAATACAGACTGCCTTGTATCAGTACATAATCTGCCTTACATTGTGCTTTATTTTAAAATCCTATGTATACAACCCAGCTGGTATTACACTGAGTATATATTCTGCTCACCAGTACAGAAATGTGTGTAAACAGGAAGGGCTCTGACTTCATAGGGAGGCTCTGTAATGACTTTAAATGCAAATACAACCTTAAATCTGTCTTCTGCATTATGAGAAACTCTGCTTCCTGTTTCTTGACCCACTAGCTTGACAGAGATTTTCTTATGACAGACAAACTATCCATGTAGCAACAAGTTTCAAATCAAATTTCACTAATAGACACTTGGGCAAGGCATTGGAAAGTGATTTGGTGCCTTTAAGCAGAAACCCAGGAAGGAATCCATGTCTTCGAGAGATAGGAGGGCAGAATCTAGCTCAAAGAAAGTAACCCAGATCTAAAGAGACACTCAGATTAAGTTGATTTCATTCAAGGAAGAGAGACATGAACTGTGCTTATGGAACTAGAGGAAATAAATACAGTAAACTCTCGTTTATCCGGATCGCTCGGGGATTTGGCAATTTTGGGTGAACGAATTTTCTGTCGGGGCGAGTTTACATTTTAAAGCTGATATTTGAAGGTGATAGTCACCCACAAAGATTTAGTTTGTGTTATCTGGACATGAATGTAATAAAATACATGAAAATTGATTCATAACATTTCAATTAAAAATTATTTTATTCTGTTAAAACTGAGCTTGATTTTTAAAATAGTGATCTTGTATCTGCTTGTTTAAATGAATTCCTTTTCTGAATTAAAATGTTGTGGATGATATGAGTTTGCAGAACCTCATGAGAAGTAAAAGGAGAATTCTCCTCAAAAAAAAAACAGCAACATATTTCATTGCTTCTTCATCACGTGTCCAAGTCTTTTTATTTTTCTTCTTCAATTTCATTGTCTGAATCGCTCATCCTTTCGTCAGAATTGTCTTTATTGGTGACTATGCCGATGAGTTCCTCGTCAGTATGAGTTTGTGCTGCATCTGTGTCGGTGTCAACATCTATCCACTTAGCAATGTCATCTTCTGCTAGGGATTTAAGTGCGTTTGTTTCGTGTGCACTGCTGACAATCTGCACGATTTCTGTGACGACCTGTTTTTTATTAGTCCGAACATAGAAACCTTCGAATTCTTTGTCATCAGAAGCACTGACTTCGAATATGACATTGGGCCACAACTTGCACCAACACCTCTTCAATGTAATGCTTTTTACTTCTCTCCATGCCAGAGAGCATGCATAGATGGCATCTTTAATATTGTATGCTCTCTGGAAATCAGAATGATTGATCGCTATTAATCAATTTGCATATGAAGTTATTCCTATAGTGGCACTTGAAGTTTTGTATGACACCCTGATCCATAGGTTGAATGAGCGAGGTCACATTGGGGTGCAGATAGCATGCGAAGATATTGCCACAACTGGACACTAATTTTGACCCCTGCGGGTGTGCTCTGCAATTGTCCAGAAGCAGCACACACTTTCCACTAGGTTTGCCTATTTTTTTTTCTTGTTTTCTCTAACTTGGGGGACGAATTCTGTTGAAAACCATTCCATGAATATGTCCTTGTCCATCCATGCACTTTTCTGAGCCTTATAGCTAACTGGTAAATGAGCAATTCCTTTAAAAGCACGTGGTTTCCTTGATTTGCCAATCACAAAGTGGAAGTCTATGTTCTCCAGAGGCGTTGTCACAATTCAAGATTGTTAACCTCCTTATTCATTTTAAAGCCTGCAACTTCCCCCTCCCCTGCTGCAGCCAACGTAGCAGTTGGCAAACACCTCCATAACAAGCCAGTCTCATCGATGTATATTTGATCTGCAGTCAATTTAATTTCCTGCACCATTTCAGCAAATGTTCTTGAATAATTCTCTGCGGCCTCATTGTCTGCTGATTTTTTTCTTGCCCGACACATCCAGCTGGCGAATGCCATGGCGCTGCTTAAAACGTGTGAGCCAGCCCTCTGAGAAAATGCACTCTTCAGCTAGATTCATTTTCATCTTTAAGTCCTTGGCCTTTGCTGTAATCAAGTGTCATCAGTTGAAGTGAGCGAGATATTCATGTGTGTGACAGTTATTTTAAATTCCGTTACAGCAGGTTTTCCATTGGATCTGTGTCCGGATAAATGAGAGCTGCCTGTATATAATTATCTGGCTTCATTACTTTTGGGGGTCATTTGAATAAATCAGTGTTATTTTGACAGTTTTGTTCATCAGATTGTGTGGATTGGGTAGAGCACATGAAAGAATATATTGCACACACTGCTTGTGGAGTCAACAGGTTTGATGAGCCAAATGGCCTTTTCTTAATTCTGTGCATGTGCCTAAAGAATTATGTATTTTAAATTTGACTATGAAATCTTTAAACAACTCCAATATTTATTTTTCAGGTAAATACTACATAGCAACAATGACGATGATCACTGCCTCCACTGCACTGACCATTTTCATCATGAATATTCACCACTGTGGGCCAGAAGCCAAACCAGTTCCAAATTGGGCAAAAGTGATAATATTGCAGTACATGTCAAAGATCTTTTTTGTGTATGACATTGGTGAAACTTGCACAATGGTGCAAAGGAAAGATGAAAAACCGGACTATAAACTCCAGATGGATAATTCCAAAACAAATGGAAAATTTAGAAAAGAGCAAGACTCAACAATAAAGGCTCCGCTTTATAAAAATTACCAATGCACCAATGCAATGCTGAAGGAGGAAGCTGCTCTCTCTGTGTTACCAGTGCATCAGTGTCCAATATGCAACCAGAAAGAATCCAATGGGCATTTTGATGGAAGCATAGGGGGCAGTTGTGCCAGTGAAGAAGATTTTAACATGTCCTCTTGTTTCTGTTATTTACATCGAGGCAGGATGGCAAAAAATATTGAATTTATAGCCAACTGTTTTAGAGAGCAAAAAGCAACCAATGCTAAATCTGCTGAGTGGAAGAAAGTGGCTAAAGTAATGGATCGTTTCTTCATGTGGATTTTCTTTGTCATGGTGTTTTTTATGAGCATTTTAATTGTAGGAAAGGCAACATAACTTTATTTTCACATGTCTTATATGATGTATAATTGCTTATTCAATTATGATTGCTGTAGTATAGAAGTTTTATACATTGGTGCTAGTGAAGTTTGGAAGTGGAATAATGCTAACTCTCATTGTTGGGGCCAATGAAACCTTGAGAAAATTATTTCAGTATCTTCAAACCTGAATTTACAGTATTACAGTATGTAGAATCTATCAGCTCTCCAAAACCAATTTCTTAATTCTAGGTTTTAAAGTTATTTTTACAATGCTTCAGATGTTAATTCAAATTATTTAATCAAGTGTAATATACTGGGAGTTGTAGGCGGCGGCAGCAACAGTTTCCCCTTTGTGGATTCCAAGACCTGCAACACTAGAAGACATTGCTAAAGGCACCATGTTTGCTAAACTAAAAGTATTTTACTGATCTGTTTGCTATTGTGTAACTAATGGTTACTTACCTATTTCTGTAAATACTTTTGGTTTGAAGTCACTTGTGTCGATGAAGTTAAGTGAAATAATGCTTGACCAGTTCAAACAGCATTGATCTGCCTCTCTGTGGCTAAACCCTTTTTTAAATCCAGAATCACTCTTAAGGGAAATTATAACCTCAAATTCCTCTTTACTGGTCACAGGATACAATAATAATGGAGTTATTCACTAATCATGGTTATCAATTAGTCTACAACAGACCCAGAGATAAGGTGAGGAAAACCTACAGTGGTTGAAAGCTTTGGGAGCCATAGGTCCAAAGTCACCAGTTCTTCCTAAGCAGGTTGCACTTATCAAATGTTTTGTCTCAAATTACTCATACACCTGTATCCTAAAATATTATTTTCTTAAAGAAATATATCTAATTTACATTTGAATGAATCAAAACTATTTGCTTCTACTATTCCCCTAGTGACCTGTTTCATAGATTTTACCACTTGCTCACTGAAATATTGTTTCTACAGATTAGATTTGAATTTTACCCCCTTCACTGCCTCCCCCCACCCCCCCCCCCCCCATCTCAAGTGCAGACCAGGTCCTCTGATTCTAGTATTTAGGGCACATTACAACAGATTCTCATTGTCTGCATTATCTAGTCCCTTTTAGAATCCTAAAAGGACCAATATTATCACCGCAAGTGAGAGCATGCCCAATGCATGTGGCTGCTTGTCGTAATCCAATCCCTCCAACCCCGCAATCATTTTGCTTGCCCTTCTATATCCTACAGCTGCACTATCCTTTTTGTACTGTGGTGACCAGGGCTGTATGTAATATTGTAAGTGAAGTTGCACCAATGATTTATAAAGTGGCAGGATTACCTCACAATTTTGGCTCTATTTATCTCTCTCTGCCACCACCCCCCCCCCCCCCCCCCCCCCTCCCGCCTTCATCCACAGCATTGAGCTTAGTGATATCTGCCCTATATAGCTCAAGGACATGAACTATATAAAGCAAACATCTCAAAGTGCTGGAGAAGTACCACCAGCGCAGCCTTCACAAGATCCTGCAAATCTACTGGGAGGATAGACAGACCAACATAAGTGTTCTCGCCCAGGCCAGCATCGAAGCACTGACCACACTGACCACACTGACCAGCTCCAAATAACAGAAGCCAACCTGTTCATGACCTGGAAATTATGCAGTTTAGGTGCTGACTCCAAGCTTCTTCCGGCTATTCTCTCAGGCTTAACCTTAAAGTATGCAACCTCTGTGTTCTGCTCAACCCTAAGCTGAGGTTCAAACCCCACATTCAGTCCAACACCAAAATGATTTACTTTAACCGTCACAGCATATAGTGTATTAAGTATATATCCCCTGCTTTTGCTTGAAAGGATGCAGTAGTGTAAAAGTTCAAGGTCACAGTCACCTTGATGGTCACCAGCTAAGCCATCCCTGTTGTCTATAGATCTTGCTTGAGTGGATAACATCATTCAGTGACTGCCACCCTGGTGATGCATGGGTGTCTGAGGCAGATGTTGTCAAATATATCTAGGTACTTTGGCTTAGTACTCCAGGGACTTATGCACATAAATCTAGGCTGACATTCCAGTGCCGTGCTGAAGGAGTGCAGCACTGTTGGATGAGACATTAAACCGAGGCCCTGTCTGCTCTCTGAGGTGGACGTAAAAGATCCCATGGCACTATTTCGAAGAAGAACAGGGAAGTTATCCCAGGTGTCCTGGCCAATGTTTATCCCTCAATCAACATAACAGAAACAGATTATCTGGTTATTATGTTTGTGGGAGCTAGCTGTGTGCAAATTGGCTGCTGCGTTTCCCACATTACAACAGTGACTGCATTTCAAAAGTACTTCATTGGCTGTAAAATGCTTTGAGACATCTGGTAGTCATGAAAGACACTATATAAATGCAAATCTTTTAGTTTGTAAATATGGGTGGTTGGGTAAGCAAGGGTGCAGTCAGTCCATTCCAACATAATCCAATAGAGAAGTATACCTGGCCAGGTGCACATCTTCTTAATTGTGTTGGTGGGAACTTAAATTATAACTGCTATCAAGCCACAGAAGGAAAATATAGGACCCAGTTTTTTTTTAAAGATATGAAGCTAAACCATAAGCCCATACAACAAAAAAAGTTGTTGACCTGCCCTTCCAACTCCCATTTTAAATGTGTGATAATGACTTCAATACATTGTCAACAAAAAACTGGGGCAGGGATTCCCATTATAGAATTTGGTGTTTTAAAAAATGTATTAATTCATGGGATGTCGGCATCGCTGGCAAGGCCAAGATTTATTGCCCATCCCTAGTTGCCCTTGAGAAGGTGGCAGTAAGCTGCCTTCTTGACCTGCTGCAGTCTGTGTAGTGAAGATACTCCCACAGTGCTGGAGTTCCAGGATTTTGACCCTGTTAAGTATACAAGAACTCCACAAGGCTGAGTACTGTGAGCAAAACTGAGTGTGACCTTAGTCTTCTTTATTACAACTCCAGAGTGCCCAAACAACATGGTAGCCAACCTTTTATACTGGTCCTGCATGTTTGTGCAGGTGACCATTAGGACTCTTAACAGTCGCACCCTCTGGTGGCAAGTATTACATATTTACTTACATAACATCACTCCCCCCCCCTCCCCCCAAAGTCTTCGGTACAAGTTATTTACAAGTTGAGGCGATCTGGAGCCCTTCACTCCCTGGTTGATCGTCGAAGTTCAAACTCTGGCGTGTGTGAGTTGGTCGGACCATTGCTGCACTGCACCGTGGCTGGTCTGACCGGACTGTCAGGAACGGTGGGTTCATCCTTTTGATTGACAGCAAGGTCGATTGCTGGGTGTGTGTTGGTGGATCGTCGATGGTGATGTCCTCTTCAAGTCGTTCTTGGTTGTCAGTAAATTGCAATTTGGTCTGATCTAAATGCTTTTGGATGTTTGGCCATTTAACAATTTGATTATAAACACCCTATTCCCTTCCTTGGCCAAAACAGTGGCAGCAACCCACTTGGGACCATGATCATAATTCAGGGTCGTTAACATCAATATCACGTGTAAAAGCCGCGCGATCGTGGTACATGTTCTGCCGGTCTCGCCGGGTTTCCACGTGATCACTAAGATCAGGGTGGACTAGGGAGAGCCTGGCTTTGAGGGCTCTCTTCATTAACAATTCTGCTGGGGGCACCCCGGTAAGCGAGTGGGGTCGTGTCCGGTAACTGAGCAGAATGCGAGACAAGCGGGCAGCGGGTACTGGTCCTGTAGTGAGACTCAGTTAATCGTTACCTTGTAGTGTCTGCAGATTCTGACCGTGCCATCGCTTTTCAACACTGGAACAATTGGACTGGCCCACTCGTTGAACTCAACTGGCGATATGATTGCGTTGGAGTCTGTCCAGTTCAATCTCGACTTTCTCCCTCATCATGTATGGAGCCTTGTGATGGATGGGCCGTGCATCAGTGCCGAGATGGATCTGTGCCTGGTTTGAATAGTGAGGGAAACTTGCTCAGCATTTGAGCACACGCGGCGTCATCCACTGAAGATAGTGTTTTGATGTTGTTCCAATTCCATCTAATCTTTTCTAGCCAGCTTCTACCCAACAACGTGGGCCATTGCCTGGAACAATCCACAATGATAGGTCATGCACAGCTCCATCATACGATACCTTCACTGCCGCAATTCCAATGACTGCTATGAGCTCTTTGGTGTAGGTACGCAGCTTTGCATTAATCAGGCTCAGTTTGGGCCTTTGTGTCTTATTGCCCCACAGTTTCTCGAAAGCCTTCTGGCTCATTATTGACTGACTCGCACTCGTGTCCAACTCCATGGATTTGACTTTCAGCATTATAGGAGGGCTCTTGGTGGTGAAGGTATGTACCCCATTCTCTTCTTCATTGGGTTGAGTTTCCTGTGCTGCGTGATCTGCGCCGGATCGATCATCCTCTGCCATGTGGTGTGTCGCAGCACATTTGCACATTCGCTGGAGGTGCCCCATTGTTGCGCAGCCTTTGCACACGTAGTGCTTGAATCGACATTGATGGACCCAATGATTACCCCCGCAGCGCCAGCATGGTGCTAATGGATTCACATTCACCCCCAATGGCGGACTCTGAGTCATCACAGGTCTTGCAGTTGCAGACTTATAGGCCCTGCCATATGCAGTTCGGCCTGCTGGCGACTTTAGTGCACAGTACTTGCTGGTGAGCTTCGATGTTGAGAAGATATCTGCTTGGTGTTATCGTCCGTGGCCATGCGTGCCTGGGTGATCGTGATGGCCCTGCTCGGGTCTAGGGTTCTGGCAGCCAGCAGCTTTCAAAGAATGACCTCATGGCTAATGCCCAGCACGAAAACGTCCTGTCGCATTTTCCCCACGCAGCTCCAAAATCGCAAGGTCAGCGACATAACCCGCCACATCCTGGCCCCCGGAGCGATGGTGCGTGTAAAAATTATACCTGGCCATCAGGATACTCTCTGTTACACTCATAATAAATGGTCCGACCGAGTGTGAGCAAGTGTGACCTTAGCTCCTTTATTTTAGTTCCAGATTGCAGGTACCTCGTGGGTGGCCTGCTTATATACTGTGCTCCCAAGCGATGCTGGGATCCCTTGGGACTCCAACAGGTAGACCTTCTGGTGGACAGGTGTGATGCAGGTTACAAGGGCTTAAATACATAACATCACTTCCCCGTGAAGTCAAAAATACACTTATTTACAAGGTGAGATGATCTGGGGCTCCCTTGTCGATCGTCTCGGTACAAATGCTGGTGTGGGTGGGTTGGTCAGTTCTTCACTGGGCTGTTGGGCAGTTGGCCTTGCCAGGCTGCTGGAGATGATGAATTCTGTTTCGTGGTCAACTGTGATGTCAGTTGCCACTTGTGTGTGTGTTGGAAGGTCAAAGTTGGTAGTGTCCTCTTCAGGTTGTGCGTAGCTGTTGATGAACCGCAATTTAATTTGGTCCAAGTGTTTTCTGTGCGTTTGTCCATTGGTCAGTTTGACCTGAAATACCCTACTCCCCTCTTTGGCTGTGACTGTGCCAGCGAGCCATTAGGGACCATGTCCATAATTGAGCACAAACACAGGATCATTGATTTCAATACCGCGTGACAAGTTTGCGCGGTCATGGTACACACTTTGCTGATGCCGCTTATCCTCCACGTGATCATGTAGATCAGGGTGGACCAGAGAGAGCCTTGTTTTAAGTGCCCTTTTCATGAGCAGCTCAGTTGGGGGAATCCCGGTGAGTGAATGGAATCTGGTGTGGTAGCTGAGCAGTACTCGGGACAACCGGGTCTGCAGGGAGCCTTCCAACATGCGTTTCAAGCTTTGCTTCATGGTCTGAACTGCCCGTTATGACTGGCCGTTGGATGCGGGCTTGAACGGGGCATATGTGAAATGTTTGATCCCATTGTGGGGCATGAATTCTTTGAAGCACGGCCCATTGTCGCTGACTGGGACATCAGGCAGGCCGTGCGTGGCAAACATAGCTCATTGGCTTTCAATGGTGACCGTGGATGTGCTTACAGACATTATTGCACATTCAGTCCACTTTGAGTAAGCGTCCACGACAACCAAAAACATTTTGCCTAGGAATGGGCTCGCATAGTCTGCATGGATCCTCGACCACGGTTTGGATGGCCAGGACCACAAACTTAGCGGTGCCTCTCTGGGTGCATTGCTCAACTGAGAGCAAGTGTTGCACTGGCGCACACATGACTCTAAATCTGAGTCGATGCCAGGTAACCACACGTGGGATCTAGCTATGGCTTTCATTATCACGATGCCTGGGTGGGTGCTGTGCAGTTCACAAATGAATGTGTCTCTGCCTTGGGCAAGACTACGCGATTGCCCCACAAAAGACAGTCCACCTCCAGGGACAGCTCAACTTTGTGTCTGTGGAATGGCTTAATCGCTTCCTGCATCTCCACTGGGACACTGGACCAGCTCCCACGGAGGACACAGTTTTTTTTACCAGGGACAGTAAAGGATCCTGGCTGGTCCAGGTCCTGATCTGGCGGGCCGTAACGGGGGATTTCTCGTTCTCAAATGCCTCCATGACCATGAGCAAGTCCACTGGCTGTGCCATTTCCACCCCGGTGGTGGGCAATGGTAGCTGACTGAGAGCATGTGCGCAGTCCTCTGTGCCCGGTCTGTGGCGGATTACATCGTTGTATGCCGACAGCATGAGCGCCCATCTTTGGATGCGGGCAGAGGCATTGGTATTAATCCCTTTGCTCTCCGAGAATAGCGATATGAGCGGCTTGTGGTCAGTTTCAAGCTCGAACTTGAGGCCAAATAAGTACTGGTGCATTTTTTTTTACCCTGTAAACACACACCAGAGCCTCTTTTTCAACCATGCTGCAGGCCCTTTCGGCCTTGGACAAACTCCTGGATGCATACGCAACTGGTTGCAAAATTCCTGATTCATTAGCCTGTTGTAACACACACCCGACCCTGTATGACGATGCATCGCAAGCTAACACCAATCGTTTACATGGGTTATACAGGAGAAGCAGTTAGTTAGAACACAATAAATTTCTGGCTTTCTTAAAGGCAGCCTGTTGTGAATACCCCATACCCAGTCGTCTCCCTTGTGCAGTAGCGCATGTAGGGGTTCTAGCAGAGTGCTTAACCCAGGTAGGAAATTGCAGAAGTAGTTTAGTAGTCCCAGGAACAACCGCAGCTCCGTCACGTTTTGTGGTTGCAGCGCGTTCTTCATTGCCTCCGTCTTGGCGCCGATGGGTCTGATGCAGTCAGCTTCGATTCTCCTTCCTAAGAATTCGACGTCCTGTGCCAGGAAAACACACTTCGAGCGTTTCAACCTGAGCCCCATGCGATCCAATCGACTAAGAACCTCCTCCAGATTCTTCAGGTGCTCCATGGTATCCTGACCTGTAACCAATATGTCGTCCTGGAAGACCACTGTGCAAGGAAGCGACTTTAGCAGGCTCTCCATGTTCTGCTGGAAGATCGCATCGGCCAACCGAATCCCGAACAAGCACCGGTTGTAGATAAACAGACCTTTGTGCGTGTTGATGCAGGTGAGACCTTTCGAAGATTCCTCCAGCTCCTGCCTCATGTAGGCCGAGTTCAGGTCCAGCTTGGTGAATGTCTTCCCTCCAGCCAGGGTCGCGAATAGGTCGTCTGCCTTGGGTAGCGGGTATTGGTCCTGCAGCGAAAAACAGTTAATCGTTACTTTATATTCCCCGCAAATTCTAACCATACCGTCCTCCTTGAGTACCAGAACAATCGGACTGACCCAGTCGTTGAATTCCACCGACGCAATGATGCCTTCATGTTGCAGCCTGTCCAGCTCGATTTCCACTTTTTCACGCATCATGTACGGTACCGCCCGAGCCTTGTGGTGGATGGGTCGTGTACCGGGAACCAAATGGATCTGCACTTTCACCCCCGAGAATCTTCCAATGCCTGGCTCAAATAACGAAGGGAACTTGCTTAGAACCTGGGTACATGTGGTGTCGTCGATGGACGAGAGCACTCGGATGTCGTCCCAGTTCCAGCGGATTTTCCCCAGCCAGCTTCTGCCAAACAATGTGGAGCCATCCCTTGGCACAATCCACATCGGGAGTTCATATACAGCTCCATCATCGAAGACTTTGACTTCAGCACTGCCAATTACAGGCATTAGTTCCTTTGTGTAAATCTAAGTTTGGTGTGAAAGGGGCTGAGCTTGGGCCTGTGTGCCTTCTTTACCCTCAGCCTGTCGAAGGCCATTTTACTCATTATGGACTGACTTGCCCCCATGTCCATAGACACTGGAATACCATTCAGTTCAACTTTCAACATTATTGGAGGGCATTTTGTCGTAAATGTGCGTACCCCGTACATCTCTACCTTCTTCGTATGAGGTTCCAATTCTGTCTGATCCACTGTGGATCGATCTTCCTCTGCAACGTGGTGGTTTGCAGGGTTTGCAGCTCGCCAACACATTCGTTGGAGATGTCCCATTGTTCTGCAACCATTGCACACATAGTGCTTAAAGCGGCATTGATGGGGCCGATGATCACCTCCGCAGCGCCAACAAGGTGTTAACTGCCTCACATTACAGATGATAGCGAACTCTGGGTCAATTGAGGTCGGGCCACAGCAGCCGGCGTGTATGTTCTGCCCTGTACATTTCTGCTCAAAGCCGACGTTACTTAATGCACAGTACTGGCCGAAACTTCTTTGTTCAGCAAAATCTGCTTGGTGTTGTCGCTGGTGGACATAAATGCCTGGGCTATCGTTATGGCTTTACTCAGATTCAGAGTTTCTACAGTCAACACTTTGCGAAGGATGACCAATGCCCAGTACAAAAAAGCCTCTGAACATTTGTTCTAGGAATTCCTGAAGCTCACAATGTCCTGCAAGGTGCCTTAGTTCGGCGACATAGCTCACTTCCTGGCCCTCCGATCATTGACACATGTAGAACCGATATCCCGCCATCAAAACACTTTCCTTAGGATTTAGGTGCTCCCAGTCCAGCGTACACAGTTCTTTGTAGGATTTCTCTGTTGGTTTAGCTGGGGCCAGGAGATTCTTCATGAAGCCATAGGTTGTTTCCCCACAGACAGTTAGGAGGATCACCCTTTGTTTGGTCGTGTTCTCGTCCCCTTGCAGCTCGTTGGCCACAAAGTATTGGTCGAGTCTCTCCACGAAGGCCTCCCAATCGTCCCCCCCTGAGAACTTCTCCAGGATGCCGACTGTTCTTTGCATTTTCGCGCGATTGTTCGTTACCTCGTCGCCAATTGTTATGCTCATAATAAATGGTGAGACTGAGTACTGTGTGTCATGAGCAAGTGTGACCTTAGCTCCTTTATTAAGGTTCCAGAGTGCAGGTATCTTGTGAGTGGCCTGCTTATATACTGTGCTCCCAAAGGATGCTGGGATCCCTTGGGCCTCTAAAAGGTAGACCCTCTGGTGGACAGGTGTGATGCAGGTTACAAGGGGTTAAATACATAAGACTCTCCTTCGGCTTGAGGTGGCCCCGAACCAGCATGCACAACTCTGTATATTCTGTATATTCCTTCTCCGTTGGTTTTGTCGGTGCGAGCAGAATCTTGATGAATGGTTAGACTCTCTCTTGTTGGAGATGGTAATTACCTGGTACTTGTGTGGCATGAATGTTACTTGCCACTTATCAGCCCAAGCCTGATGAACCCCTGTAGCGATGTCGGCCGACCTCTCAGTGACCCGACCTCTGAGCTGCCAGCACAGTTGATCCTGTGGCATAGGCCAGCACTATCAGGGCCAGCACCAATGTACAAAATTGATGGGCAGGCAAAAAGCAGCTGGCCAATCATGCTTATCCCTTACAGTCATGGTACAACTGAGCATCTTGATTCCCTACTACCATTAATAAAAGCCCTCTGTAACGCAATCCCTATCCAACCCAAGATCCGCCTGTCAATCTCATGGGACACTATCAAAGTAACCTTAAAGTAATTAATAGAGTTGTTGACTTTTGACTTGTTTTTTTAGGCACTCATTGTAATATTTTTTCACATGGGTAACAATTACAAATCCAAAGATGTCTCGCATTTAAAATGGACTGATTTTCTAGTAGTCTTATTATGGTTATATAATGCATTAAAAAAGTAGTTAATGAGATAGAGTAAAATGATGCGGTCAAAGGAATGAACCGAAGCGAAATAATTAATGCACTGTGTTGCTAATGTTCTGCATTGTTTGACTCAAAGCTGTAAGCCTATCTGGGTCAACAAGAGTTATAAATTATATATAATCCAATCGGCTATATATGTAGATGCAGCACTATCAATACTACATGGGTGGTGACGTTCAAATTAATTTTTATATCAGTATTGATGCATACATTTTTATGTATTTGTTTCTCAGCTCCAGCATTGGCTCAGATTTCTGCCTGCGTGTGAGGTGCTCACCCCAGGCAAGTGGTGTCTGAATTAAAAGGTCAATATTGAGATAGTAGTGAGATGAAAATCAGCCTATATGTGTGAATGATCCTAGAATCTATTAACAAACCCCATTCTCTGAAACTGCTATGGTATAAGAGAAATACAATGCTGCCAATTGCTTCATCTAGTCCTGGCTATTGGGTCAAATATGCATTCCCAGATAGTATGATGTGTGGATTTAACCCCTTGTGTGCTGCAATTAACTTAATAACAAAAGTTAACGAAAACTGATCCAAAACTTCTCCCAGGCCAAATAGTCAAAAATTTAAAACCATGGTTTCATTGGTCCTTGGCCCCACTCTATTGGGATAAGTGCGGTAGAGTAGCTTTCACTGCCCTCCACCGCTATCTCCACTGGAGCGTCCGGTATCAGGCAAGGGTTAACTGCAGAGGATAGCGATAATCACCAATCAACTATCCAGAGACATGGCTTTGAGTCATTAGAGCTGGTAAGGTATATTGCATGATGAAAGTGTTATGACAGCTTACTGGGTAGTGGCCATTAACGTGCTGGATAAGATCATTTGCAGCGCTCGCATATGAATTGAATTACATCCTTTCTTGTTCATGAAATTGAGAGGGTTCTCACATGGGTGCCATATGCATTCCATCAATTGCTTATTGCGCCAGTGCCAAACCTGCCAGTCAGCAGAACGGGATAGCTTGCAAACAAAATGGCCTCATCAATGTGGTATCCATCTGAGGGATATACACTATGCTGTGCATATAGGGTCGGGTTTGGTGTTGGATGGTTGGGGGAAATGGAGCAGGAGGGTTAGCCACACCCATCTGATCCTATTTAAATGCGACAGGATGGATGGATGGATGTTAATGGGGTATGGTGCTATTTCTGGAGGCGAATTCTGTTTCTATTTTTTACTGGCGGAGTTAAGGCTTAAGCCACTACTGTCCTATTTTATTATGTTTATTGCACTGAAAATGGCTGATAAATCCAAGGAAACATAGAAACATAGAATATAGGTGCAGGAGTAGGCCATTTGGCCCTTCGAACCTGCACCACCATTCAATAAGATCATGGCTGATCATTCACCTCAGTACCCCTTTGCTGCTTTTTCTCCAGACCCCTTGATCCCTTTAGCCGTAAGGGCTATATCTAACTCCCCCTTTAATATATCCAATAAACTGGCATCAACAACTCCCTGCAGTAGGAAATTCCACAGTTTAACAACTCTCTGAGTAAAGAAGTTTCTCCTCATCTCAGTACTAAATGGCTAACCCCTTATCCTTTGACTGTGCCCACTGGTTCTGCACTTCCCCAACATCGGGAACATTCTTCCTGCATCTAACCTGTCCAGTCCCGTCAGAATTTTATATGTTTCTATGAGATCCCCTCTCATCCTTCTAAACTCCAGTGAATACAGGCCCAGTCGATCCAGTCTCTCCTCATATGTCAGTCCTGCCATCCCGGGAATCAGTCTGGTGACCCTTTGCTGCACTCCCTCAATAGCAAGAACGTCCTTCCTCAGTTTAGGAGACCAAAACTGAACACAATATTCCAGGTGAGGCCTCACCAAGGCCCTGGACAACTGCAGTAAGACCTCCCTGCTCCTGTACTCAAATCCCCTAGCTATGAAGGCAAAACATACCATTTGCCTTCTTCACTGCCTGCTGTACCTGCATGCCAACTTTCAATGACTGATGTACCATGACACCCAAGTCTCGTTGCACCTCCCCTTTTCCTAATCTGCCGCCATTCAGATAATATTCTGTCTTCGTGTTTTTGCCCCCAAAGTGGATAACCTCACATTTATCCACATTATACTGCATCTGCCATGCATTTGCCCACTCACCTAACCTGTCCAAGTCACCCTGCAGCCTCTTAACATCCTCCTCACAGCTCACACCACCACCCAGCTTAGTGTCATCTGCAAACTTGGAGATATTACACTCAATTCCTTCATCTAACTCATTAATGTATATTGTAAATAGCTGAGGTCCCATCACTGAGCCCTGCGGCATCCCACTAGTCACTGCCTGCCATTCTGAAAAGGACCCATTTATCCTGACTCTCTGCTTCCTGTCTGCCAACCAGTTCTCTATCCATGTAAGTACATTACCCCCAATACCATGTGCTTTAATTTTGCACAACAATCTCTTGTGTGGGACCTTGTCAAAAGCCTTTTGAAAGTCCAAATACACCAGATCCACTGGTTATCCCTTGTCCACTCTACTAGTTAAATCCTCAAAAAATTCTAGAAGATTTGTCAAGCATGATTTCCCTTTCATAAATCCATGCTGACTTGGACCGATTCTGTCACTGCTTTCCAACTGCGCTGCTATTTCATCTTTAATAATTGATTCCAACATTTTCCCCACTTCCAATGTCAGGCTAACCGGTCTATAATTCCCTCCCTCCCTTTTTAAAAAGTGGTGTTACATTAGCTATCCTCCAGTCCATAGGAACTGCTCCAGAGTCGATAGACTGTTGGAAAATGATCACCAATGCATCCATTATTTCTAGGGCCACTTCCTTTAGTACTCTGGGATGCAGACTATCAGGCCCTGGGTATTTATCGGCCTTCAAGCCCATCACAATCCCTAACACAATTTCCTGCCTAATAAGGTTTTCCTTCAGTTCCTCCTTCTCAATAGAACCTCGGTCCCTTAGTATTTCCGGAAGGTTATTTGTGTCTTCCTTCGTGAAGACAGAACCAAAGTATTTGTTCAACTGGTCTGCCATTTCTTTGTTCCCCATTATAAATTCACTTGAATCTGACTGCAAGGGACCTACATTTGTCTTCACTAATCTTTCTCTCTTCACATATCTATAGAAGCTTTTGCAGTCAGTTTTTATGTTCCCAGCAAGCTTCCTCTCATACTCTATTTTCCCCCTCCTAATGAAACCCTTTGTCCTCCTCTGCTGAATTCTAAATTTCTCCCAGTCCTCAGGTTTACTACTTTTTCTTGCCAATTTATATGCCTCTTCCTTGGATTTAACACGATCCTTAATTTCCCTTGTTAGCCACGGTTGAGCCACCTTCCCTGTTTTATTTTTTACTCCAGACAGGGATGTACAATTGTTGAAGTTCATCCATGTGATTTTTAAATGTTTGCCATTGCCTATCCACCGTCAACCCTTTTAAGTATCATTTGACAGCCTATTCTAGCCAATTCACACCTCATACCATCGAAGTTACCTTTCCTTACGTTCAGGACTGTAGTCTCTGAATTTACTGTGTCACTCTCCATCTTAATAAAGAATTCTACCATATTATGGTCACTCTTTCCCAAGGGGCCTTGCACAGCAAGATTGCTAATTAGTCCTTTCTTGTTACACATCATCCAGTCTAGGATGGCCAGCCCTCTTCTTGGTTCCTCGACATATTGGTCTAGAAAACCATCCCGAATATATTCCAGGAAGTCTTCCTCCACCATATTGCTACCAGTTTGGTTAGCCCAATCTATATGTAGATTAAAGTCGCCCATGATAACTGCTATACATTTATTGCATGCAACCCTAATTTCTTGTTTGATGCCATCCCCAACCTCACTACTACTGTTTGGTGGTCTGTACACAACTCCCACTAGCGTTTTCTGCCCTTTGGTATTCTGCAGCTCCACCATACAGATTCCACATCATCCAAGCTAATGTCCTTCCTTACTATTGCGTTAATTTCCTCTTTAACCAGCAATGCTACCCCACCTCCTTTTCCTTTCTGTCTATCCTTCCTGAATATTGAATATCCCTGGATGCTGAGTTCCCAGCCTTGGTCACCCTGGAGCCATGTCTCCGTGATGTCAATTATATCATATTCATTAATTGCTGCCTGTGCTGTTAATTCGTCCACCTTATTACGAATACTCCTCACATTGAGGCTTTTCTTTTTAACACACTTTGCACCTTTAGAATTTTGCTGTAATGTGGCCCTTTTTAATTTTTGCCTTGGATTTCTCTGCCCTCCACTTTTACTTTTCTTCTTTCTATCTTTTGCTTCTGCCCTCATTCTACTTCCCTCTGTCTCCCTGCATAGGTTCCCATCCTCCTGCCATATTAGTTTAACCCCTCCCCAACAGCACTAGCAAACACTCCCCCTAAGGCATCAGTTTCGGTGCTGCCCAAGTGCAGACCGTCCGGTTTGTACTGGTCCCACCTTCCCCCCAGAATCGGTTCCAATATCCCAGGAATTTGAATCCCTCTCTTCTGCACCACTCCTCAAGCCACGTATTCATCTGAGCTATCCTGCGATTCCTACTCTGACTCGCACGTGACACTGGTAGCAATCCTGAGATTACTACTTTTGAGGTCCTACTTTTTCATTTATCTCCTAGCTCCCTAAATTCAGCTTGTAGGACCTCATCCTGTTTTTTACCTATATCGTTGGTACCTATATGCACCATGACAACTGGCTGTTCACCCTCCCACTCTTTTTCCTGCCCTCCTGTGCAGCAGAGCCACCCATGGTGCCATGGACTTGGCTGCTGCTGCCCTAGGGAGATGACCGCAGGGGACCTCTGCACTACCTTCCTTCCACTGCTCTTCCTGTTGGTCACCCAATCCCTATCTGTCTGTGTAACCTTTACCTGCGATATGACCAACTCACTAAACGTGCTATTCATGGCATCCTCAGCATCGTGGATGTTCCAGAGTGAATCCACCCGCAGCTCCAGTGCCGCAATGTGGTCTGTCAGGAGCTGCAGCAAGACATACTTCCCGCACATGTAGTCGTCAGGGACACTGGAAGCATCCCTGAGTTTCCACATAGCACAGGAGGAGCATGACAGGTGTTCGAGCTCTCCTGCCATGACTAAACTTAATTTGGCAACAACAATGATAAAGGTTACCTACTGATAAAGGAAAGGAAAAAGAAAAACTACTCACCAATCACCACGCAATCATTTACCCCGTTGGCTGTGATGTCATCCTTCGATTTCTTTCTACTTCTTTTTTGCCTTCTCTCCCTGCAGCTGCACCAGCTGGCCTCTCCGACTACAAACCCCCGCCGCTCCCGACTGCCGGGTCTTTTATAGGCCTCCCTCCGACCTCCCGCTGGCCTCTCCGACTACAAACCCCCGCCGCTCCCGACTGCCGGGTCTTTTACAGGCCTCCCTCCGACCTCCCGCTGGCCTCTCCGACGACAAACCCCCGCCGCTCCCGACTGCCGGGCCTTTTATAGGCCTCCCTCCGACCTCCCGCTGGCCTCTCCGACGACAAGGAAAATCAGCCTCATGTTTTTTTAAATGTCATGCTTATCAAGAAGGCATAACAAAACATCAATCTCAATGGGGCACTGAAGAATGCCTCTTTTCACCCTGGATTAAAAAAATAAAATTACTTCATACGTATTGATGAATTCAGATCCTGAAAGTCTTATTTAATTTGACCACACAAGGAGAACAGGAGCAGACCAGGAAAGTGAATAGAGCAAAACCAATTGTATGATGTAGATGCTGGTCCTTCCCACATAGAAACATATGCTGAGAATTTCCTTGAACTACTCCCGCTCTGCTACCATAACTTTGGTGGATTCCCCGTTGTTGTGTGAAGATTAACATATGAACATTTAACGCGTTCCTATTACGTTCTATACTGGGTTCAATGGCTCACTTTCTACTCGGTCTTCCTCGCAGCTAACCTTAGAAAATCAGACAAGTTTACTTTGGAGGTTACATGAGACGTACATGTCAGGAGGCCCGTGTAGCAGAGCAGGTCTTCAGACATCCTGGTTCAACCCTTGCCACAGGATAAAGGCCTAGCTCTGTCAAGCCCGTGTGGTGACTGATGTGCAACGGTCACCACACGTTAAAAAAATCCATGCACAGGCATCTTCCACCCCTTCAATTGGAGTTCAGGACTGGAACATCGGGTCCTTCATTGAAACATTTGTGAACTCATGTGGAAGCAAGTCATCCTCGTTCGAGGGACATGATGACATGTCAGGACATGTTGCCACTAGCAGGGACGAATTAGGGGGTGGGGGGGGCAGATTGGGTAGTCGACCGGGGTCAAAGCTTAAAAGTGGGGCCCATACAGGGTCAGATTAAGGGTAAGGGTAAACAGTATTGACATGAGTGATGTAGCAAAAGTGGACTTGATGTAAACAGACTCTAGGTGCCCTTTTTCTAGAGATGCATTCTACACACAAATCGGGGGCGAAAAAAAAGGAAAGAGCACCAGCTACGCAAGGAGAAAAAGAGACGAGAAGTAGCTAAACTAGATCATTTTTTCCAACTAAAATCTCAAGATCATGAAGATGAAGGCATGATGATGAAGATGAAGGCAGTCAACTTCAACAACAAAACCACTAGTTTCTTATTGAAATGTATAAGATTATGAGGGGGCTTGATGCAGAGAGGATGTTTCCACTGATAGGGGAGACTAGAACTAGAGGGTTTAATCTTAGAATAAAGGGCCGCCCATTTAAAACTGAGATGAGGAGGAATTTCTTTTCTCAGAGGGTTGTAAATCTGTGGAATTCGCTGCCTCAGGGAGCTGTGGAAGCTGGGTTATTGAATAAATTTAAGACAGAGATTGACAGTTTCTTAACCGATAAGGGAATAAGGGGTTATGGAGAGCAGGCAGGGAAGTGGACCTGAGTCCATGATCGAATCAGCCATGATCGTATTAAGTGGCGGAGCAGGCTCGAGGGGCCGTATGGCTTGCTCCTGCTCCTGTTTCTTATGTTCTTATGTTCTTAGTGGCACCGGACCCAGAGTTGGCCGAGTTGGAGCTCCAGGTCCAAAAAGTTGAAGAAGATGAAAACCAACTCGCGCATACTGAGCTGAAAGAGGCGCAACTTACGAGTGACATTGGGCTGTGGGAGATAATATCTCAGAAGACATGCAAAGCCATTGGATTGCAAAAGGTAGTGAGGACTGCTGAAACTGTGATAAAGACTTCCAAAACTCCGGCGTGATTCATACCAAGGAAGGATGTCGCCGACACTGCTCAAAGTCCTTTTCACACATGTGCACCTGCTGACAGGGGAACGTGTGGATCAAACGTGGCTCTGTTATTCACCTTCCTACGGTAGAGTATATTGCTTTGCTTGCAAGGTCACAGCAGGAGCAAGTAGCCACTTTACTCATGGGTTTAATGACTGGAAGCATGGAGATGAGAGGATTTCATCTTATAAAAACAGCCACCAGCATAGAGAAGCCATTGTAGTAATGTGCACTAGACAAGCAGGCACTAGTTGTGTGGATGGTCATATTGTCTTCCAGTTTGAAAATGAATGGCAGTACTAGTGCAAGGTGCTAGAGTGCGCTGTTTGTGTGATAACGTTTCTCTGTGAACGAGGTCTTTCATTGCGAGGCAGAGATGAAATTGTTGGGTCTCCAAGTAATGGTAATTATCTGGTAGTTCTTGCAAACTACGATACATTTCTTGCTGAACACATCAAGCAGTTTGCCAACAAAGGCAAGGGGCACACTTCATACTTGCCTTCCACCACTTGTGAAGAACTGATTAGTCTGATGTGTGGCAAAATACATGAGACGATTATCAAGGAATTGAAATCAGCGAAATTCTATTCAATATCTGTTGATTCAATGCCAGATGTCATACACTCAGATCAGCTGACATTTGTCATCCACTATGTTCTACCGACTGGTCCTGAGGAATGGTTCCTAAACTTCTTGTCGATAATCGGTCATACTGGACAAGAAATAGCAGAAATAATACAGACCTTTCTGGATGAGAACGGGATCGACATACAAAATTGTCGCGGACAATCTTATGATAATGCTTCAAGTATGAATGGGAAATAGAGTGGTGTCTAAACTATCATCAAAGAGCAATGCCCATGTGCGACGTTTATACCATGCGCAGCGCACTCACTCAACCTTGTGGGGAAAAGCAGTGCCGAATGCAGCCCAGTGATCGTCAGATGTTTTGACATTGTACAAAAGTTGTACGTTTTTCTCTGCAATGACGTATCGCTGGCGACTGCTTCATGAAAAACTAAAGCCTTAAGGGTTGTCTGTCGCCAAACAGCTTTCTACTATTTGATGGTCAGCAAGGTATGAAGCAGTGTCAGCCCTGCTCAAAGGTTACACTCCCATATGCGAAGTGTTGGAATCCCTGGCAACTGACGTGGAACAGAAAGTTGAATGCTGAAATGAAGCTGAGTTGATCCTTGACAAACTGGGTGAACTGGATTCAACTATTCTCATTGTTATTTGGAACACAGTCTTGAAGCACTTTCACCTGACCAATCTCTCGCTTTAAGAGAACGGCTTGAATCTGAATGCCACGGTGTCCTTACTCGAGTTCCTTGTCGATGTTGTGAAGACCCAGCGGACAGAGTTTGAGGACTTCGAAGAACTAGGGATTAAACAGTGTGGCCACAATGAGTACAATTCAGCACAGAGACGCGTCCGGGTATGCAACCACCGCTATGATGATGGAGATGCTGAAAACACTGTGTTGTCACCCAAGGAAAAATTCAAAACTGAAGTGTTCCTTGTCATCACTGATCAACTAATCTCTACCTTGAAAACCACCTTGAAGCATACAAGGAAATCAACTGTAAGTTTGGATTCCTGTACAAGCTAGCCGCTCTCTCAACTCATGAGATCAAGCAACAAATCTTGCCCGCTCGAAAGTGAATTCATCCAGTTTTCTAGCTTGGTGGCATTCTCAACAGAGCTTCAAACCTCAATTTGTTTCAAACAAACTAAGTCAGCAGACCCGAAAATGTACCAATTCCTCCATACACACGCCCTCACCCAAATTTCTAAGGATTCTAATTTCTATGTTTCTATGTAAACCTTTTCTAACATTGAAATAGCTCTTTGGATATATCTGTCAATGATGGTATCAAATTGCAGTGGTGAGCGGTACTTCTCAAAAATAAAACACATCAAGGATGAGGTCAGGAACTGAATGGGAGAAGATCAACTTAATAGTCTTTCAATCATGAGCATCGAGAGCGAAGTATTGAGAGGACTTGACTTCTCGAAAATCATTGACGAGTTTAGCCGACAAAAATCTAAGAAAAGACCAATGTAATGTTATACTTGTAGTTGCCTCTGTGGAAAAAATGGAATGCAAATGACAAATGATGGTCTTCCAAAACAATTGCGCTGTCTTGTTCTAAATTGTTGTCATTGTCGATTTTGTTTCAAAATGTAAGGATTTAAAAAAATTAAAGCGTTGTTGTTTACTGTTTATACAGGGTTTCATCAAGGTATCGGTTTGATTGTTTGGAAACATAATAAAATATTAAATTAGTGTCGTCATAGTATCAATGAGAACATAACCTGAGATGTAGACCTGACCTGACCTTGACCTGATGCATACTCAGTATAGTGCCTTGTGACTTAGCTCACTAATGTCATTTACTGCAGGATGTGAATGGGAGTAGGGGGCCCATGGCTGGGGTACTGCCCGGGGCCCGAGGCACCCTTAAACTATCCCTGGTCATCAAAATCCTACTAACCCCTTTATTAAAGCAGTTTTAGCCTATTATTTTAATTGAGCAGTTAACAGATTTACAATAACTGAGTTGATACATAAGAACATAAGGACATAAGAAATAAGAACAGGAGTAGGCCATACGGCCCCTCGAGCCTGCTCCGCCATTCAATACGATCATGACTCATCTGATCATGGACTCAGCTCCACTTCCCCGCCCGCTCCCCATAACCCCTTATCCCCTTATCATTTAAGAAACTGTCTATTTCTGTCTTAAATTTATTCAATGTCCCAGCTTCCACAGCTCTCTGAGGCAGCGAATTCCACAGATTTACAACCCTCTGAGAGAAGAAATTTCTCATCATCTCAGTTTTAAATGGGCGGCCCCTTATTCTAAGATCATGCCCTCTAGTTCTAGTCTCCCCCATCAGTGGAAACATCCTCTCTGCATCCACCTTGTCAAGCCCCCTCATAATCTTATACATTTTGATAAGATCACCTCTCATTTTTCTGAATTCCAATGAGTAGAGGCCCAATCTACTCAATCTTTCCTCATAAGTTAACCTCCTCATCCCTGGAATCAACCTAGTGAACCTTCTCTGAACTGCTTCCAAAGCAAGTATATCCTTTCGTAAATATGGAAACCAAAACTGCACGCAGTATTCCAGGTGTGGCCTCACCAATACCCTGTACAACTGTAGCAAGACTTCCCTGCTTTTATATTCCATCCCCTTTGCAATAAAGGACAAGATACCATTGGCCTTCCTGATCACTTGCTGTACCTGCATACTATCCTTTTGTGTTTCATGCACAAGTACCCCCAGGTCCCGCTGTACTGCGGCACTTTGCAATCTTTTTCCATTTAAATAATAACTTGCTCTTTGATTTTTTCTGCCAAAGTGCATGATCTCACACTTTCCAACATTATACTCCATCTGCCAAATTTTTGCCCACTCAATTAGCCTGTCTATATCCTTTTGCAGATTTTTTTGTGTCCTCCTCACACATTGCTTTTCCTCCCATCTTTGTATCGTCAGCAAACATTACACTCAGTCCCTTCTTCCAAGTTGTTAATATAAATTGTAAATAGTTTGGGTCCCAGCACTGATCCCTGCAGCACCCCACTAGTTACTGGTTGCCAACCAGAGAATGAACCATTTATCCTGACTCTCTGTTTTCTGTTAGTTAGCCAATCCTCTATCCATGTTAATATATTACCCCCAACCCCGTGAACTTTTGTCTTGTGCAGTAACCTTTTATGTGGCACCTTGTCAAATGCCTTCTGGAAGTCCAAATACACCACATCCACTGGTTCGCCTTTATCCACCCTCTTCGTTACATCCTTGAAGAACTCCAGCAAATTTGTCAAACATGACTTCACCTTCTTAAATCCATGCTGACTGCCTGACCGAATTTTTTTTCCCAAATGTCCTGCTATTGCTTCTTTAATAATGGACTCCAACATTTTTCCAACCACAGATGTTAGACTAACTGGTCGATAGTTTCCTGCTTTTTGTCTGCCTCCTTTTTTAAATAGGGGTGTTACATTTGCAGTTTTCCAATCTGCTGAGACCTCCCCAGAATCCAGCGAATTTTGGTAAATTACAACCAATGCATCCACAATCCCTGCCGCTACTTCTCTTAAGACCCTAGGATGCAAGCCATCAGGTCCAGGGGATTTACCTGCCTTTAGTCCCATTATCTTACTGAGTACCACCTCCTTAGTGATTGTGATTGTGTTAAGCTCCTCCCGCCCTATAACCCCTTGGCTACCACTGTTGGGACATTGTTAGTGTCCACTACCATAAAGACTGATATAAAATATTTGTTCAGAGTTTCTGCCATCTCCATGTTCCCCATTACTAATTCCCCGGTCGCGTCCTCTAAGGGACCAACATTTACTTTAGCTACTCTTTTTCCTTTTTATATACCTATAGAAACTCTTGCTATCTATTTTTATATTTTGTGTTAGTTTACTTTCATAGTCTATCTTTCCTTTCTTAATCATTTTTCAGTCAATCTTTGCTGGCTTTTAAAAGCTTTCCAGTCTTCTGTCCTCCCACTAGTTTTGGCCACTTTGTATGCCCTTGTTTTTAATTGGATATCGTCCTTAATTTCCTCTTACACCCTTTCCTCTTCACTGGAATATATTTTTCTTGAGAGTTGTGAAATATCTCCTCAAATGTACACCACTGTTCATTAACCGTCCTATACTTTAATCTATTTTCCCAGTCCACTTTACCCAACTCTGCCCTCATACCTTTGTAGTCTCCTTTATTTAAGCTTAGTACGCTGGTTAGAGATCCAACTTTCTCACCCTCCATCTGGATTTGAAAGTCAATCATGCTATGATCACTCATTCCGAGGGGATCCTTTACTAGGAGATTGTTTATTAATCCTGTCCCATTACACAGGACCAAATCTAAGTTAGCCTGCCCCCTGGTTGGTTCATGCTTGACAAATCTTCTGGAATTTTTTGAGGATGTTTCCAGTAGAGTGGGGCTAGTGTGCTGACATGGATTGAGAACTGGTTGTCAGACAGGAAGCAAAGAGTAGGAGTAAATGGGGACTTTTCAGAATGGCAGGCAGTGACTAGTGGGGTACCGCAAGGTTCTGTGCTGGGGCCCCAGCTGTTTACACTGTATATTAATGATTTAGACGAGGGGATTAAATGTAGTATCTCCAAATTTGCGGATGACACTAAGTTGGGTGACAGTGTGAGCTGCGAGGAGGATGCTATGAGGCTGCAGAGCGACTTGGATAGGTTAGGTGAGTGGGCAAATGCAGTATAATGTGGATAAATGTGAGGTTATCCACTTTGGTGGTAAAAACAGAGAGACAGACTATTATCTGAATGGTGACAGATTAGGAAAAGGGGAGGTGCAACGAGACCTGGGTGTCATGGTACATCAGTCATTGAAGGTTGGCATGCAGGTACAGCAGGCGGTTAAGAAAGCAATGGCATGTTGGCCTTCATAGCGAGGGGATTTGAGTACAGGGGCAGGGAGGTGTTGCTACAGTTCTACAGGGCCTTGGTGAGGTCACACCTGGAGTATTGTGTACAGTTTTGGTCTCCTAACCTGAGGAAGGACATTCTTGCTATTGAGGGAGTGCAGCGATGGTTCACCAGACTGATTCCCGGGATGGCGGGACTGACCTATCAAGAAAGACTGGATCAACTGGGCTTGTATTCACTGGAGTTCAGAAGAATGAGAGGGGACCTCATAGAAACGTTTAAAATTCTGACGGGGTTAGACAGGTTAGATGCAGGAAGAATGTTCCCAATGTTGGGGAAGTCCAGAACCAGGGGACACAGTCTAAGGATAAGGGGTAAGCTATTTAGGACCGAGATGAGGAGGAATTTCTTCACCCAGAGAGTGGTGAACCTGTGGAATTCTCTACCACAGAAAGTTGTTGAGGCCAATTCACTAAATATATTCAAAAAGGAGTTAGATGGAGTCCTTACTACTAGGGGAATCAAGGGGTATGGTAAGAAAGCAGGAATGGGGTACTGAAGTTGCATGTTCAGCCATGAACTCATTGAATGGCGGTGCAGGCTAGAAGGGCCGAATGGCCTACTCCTGCACCTATTTTCTATGTTTCTATGTTTTTATGTTACATACTGCTCAAGGAACCCGTCCCTTATGCACTCTATGAACTTCTCCTCAAGGCTACCCTGACCAATTTGATTTGTCCAATCAACATGAACGTTAAAATCACCCATGATTATTGCTGTTCCCTTTTTACACGCCCCCACTACTTCCTGGTTTATGCTCCAATCAACAGAGTTGCTACTGTTATACCACTTTGGGTACTGTTGGGGGGGATGACTCACCAGGAGAGGGCAGCAGCAGCCAAATTTATGGCACTGTGGGTGGCTCTGCTGCACAGGAGGGCAGGAAAAAGAGTGGGAGAGCTATAGTGATAGGGGACTCGATTGTAAGTGGAATAGATAGGCGTTTCTGCGGCCGCAACCGAGACTCCAGGGTGGTATGTTGCCTCCCTGGTGCAAGGATCAAGGATGTCTTGGAGCAGGTGCAGGGCATTCTGAAAAGGGAGGGTGAACAGCCAGTTGTTGTGGTGCATATAGGTACCAACGATATAGGTAAAAAATGGGATGAGGTCCTACAAGCTGAATTTAGGGAGCTAGCTGAAGTGAGGTCCAGCTTCGTGAACAGCTTGCCACCTGCCAGCATGGCAAAAAGGTCTGTCGCTCTCGGGAGCGGGTATTGGTCTTGCAGTGACACTTGGTTGATGGTGGCTTTGTAGTCGCCACAAATCCTGACTGAGCCATCCACTTTGAGAACAGGAACGATGGGGCTTGCCCAGTCACTGAATTCAATCGCCGAAATTATGCCCTCTCTGTGCAGCCTGTCCAATTCACTTTCAATTTTCTCACGCATCACATACGGCACCACTCTGGCTTTGTGGTGCACTGGTCTGGCATCCGGAGTGATGCGTATCACTACTTTAGTGCCCTTGAACATTCTGACACTGGGTTGAAACAGTGACCCGAATTTTTGTAGGACCTGTGAGGATGAACTTCGCTCCACAGATGAAATGGCGTGCACATCCCCCCATTTCCAATTCATCTCAGCTAGCCAACTCCTCTCCAAGAGCGCGGGCCATTTCCTGGGAAGATCCAGAGTGGCAGCCGGTTCTGTGATACATTATGTGTTACCACCAAGTTTGCACTGCCCAGCACTGGGATGATCTCTTTGGTGTACGTTTGTAGCTGCATTCCAGTTTGGGCCTGCTAGCTCTGTGTGGCCATAGTCTCTCAAATTGTTGGGCGCTCATAAGTGACTGGCTAGCTCCCATATCCAGCTCCATGTGCACCGCGATGCCATTCAATAAAACTTTCATCATCATGGGTGGCGTTTTAGTGTATGAGCTGTGGACGTCAGCCACATGAACCCGCTGAACTTCAGCATGCATGGCTTTTCCCCAGGCATCATCCTGCATTGCAGATCCCTCGTCTGGTTCCTCTGTCTCACAGATTAGCCTCGCTACAGCCTTTTTTCACATCCTGGCCAAGTATTCACCGACGTTACAAATCCTGCAGGTATATTCCTGAAACTTGCAGCTTTTCGCAATATGCCTACACCCGCACCTTCAGTATGAGCTGAGATTGTTGTTAACAAAAGGACTGTTACCAAGCATTCCTCTCTGATTGCCCATTTGGTTGTTTCTAAGCACTCTGATGGTGGGTGTTAATGGTCCCATCGCATGACGCATTGTTCCTCGTGATGGCGTGAATTGCTGATCCCCTTTCCATTGTCCCTGTTGCAGTCCCACCTGAGAGTCTGTTGCTGCCTGGGCGGTTTCGAAATGCCCTTGCCTGCCTGCGGGGTCCTGAGCCGTGTTCACCATGTTAACTCCCTGGCCACGTTGGGACCAGGGCTGCGCACGAAAATTAGCTTGGTCTTCTCTTCCCCTGCCATGAAGGTCTGAGCTATCAACGCCACCCCTTCTAAAGTCAAGTCCTTGGTCTTTATGAGCTTCCTGAAAATCCCAGCATGATTAATGCCCTCAATGAAGAAATCCCTTAACATCTTCCCCCTGCAGGCGTCTGTGAACTTACAGAGACTGGCCAAGCGCCGCAGGTCCGCAATGAAGTCCGAGATGTTTTGACCCTCCCGATGCCGGTGTGTGTAGAACCGGTGCCGGGCCATGTGTACGCTACTCGCCGGCTTGAGATGCTCACTAATCAGCTGGCTGAGCTCTTCGAAGGACTTGACCGCTGGCCTTTGGGGTGCGAGCAGGTCTTTCATCAGCGCATACGTCTGTGGTCCACAGTTGGTCAGTAGATGCGCCCTCCGCTTGTCAGCCGCTGTCGCTCCCAGCCAGTCCTTTGTGACAAAGCTCTGCTGGAGTCTCTCCACGAAGTCGTCCCAGTCCTCACCCACACAGTAACGTTCCTCTGTGCTACCGGTGGCCATCCTCGTGGTTCGGTGATTCCCGTTTCTCGTTGCCAAATGTGGTGTCCCTGCACCTTACTACAAATTCACACGAGGTATGTATTGCAGACACAGTCACTCTGTGACCTTAACCTTTATTCCCAGGACCAAGGAGTGCTGACCTTGGGTGGGATCTCCCCTTTTATACCTGGAAACCCAGGTGAGGAGTGTCTCCCACAAGTTCACCCCCTGTGGTCAGGGTGTGCGTTTCTAGGGTATAAGTACGGTGTACAGGAGTTGCATGAAGGTTACAGTTACATGAAGATTACCGTTGCATGATGGTTACATACATAACAGTTTCCACTTTCTCCCTCACTGACATGACTTATAAATAATTGGCCACTTTATTCAACTGAGTAATGCAGTAATTTCCTCCGCAGCTGAAAGGAGTTTAATTCCTCTGAGTTTGTGATGTGTATGACTGTTTTATTGGTTTGCATTGCTTTGCAAGCCTGTCTTTAGAATACCTCTGAAAAAATGCCTTTGTCCTTGTTTATTGGAATCAGTGTGTGTTCGGAGAGTGGAAAGGGGCTGGTGGAGGTTTCAGAGATATGGTGGGGCAAGGCCATGGAGGGAGGTGAAGATGAGGACAAGGATTTTAAATTTGAGGAGTTGCAAGTGCAGATTTGCAAGGGCTGAGGTAATGAACAAGTGGGACTTAGAGTGGGGCAGGATACATACAGAACAGTTATGGGCAAGTTGGAGTTTATGGAGGGAGGAGGATTGGAGGCCAGCAAGCAGAGCATTAGAGAAGTGATCTTAATAATGGAGAGGATGCTGAGGATGCAAACAACCTGGTTCAGCCTGAGTGTGTGTCCAGAAAAGGTGATGAAATGAACGCAAGGGAGAAGAGTTTGTAAGGGAGGCTGAAGATGGTCTCTTCAGACTTTCTGACATTGAATAGGAAGAAGTTAAGACTTCTAAGACTGGACGACAGAGAAGCAGTGGAGGGATTGTGTGAGGTGGAGGTGGTTGTCATTGGCACACATGTGAAAGCTGAAGTGGTGCCATGGGGCAGAGTCTAGATGAGGAAGCGGAGGGGGAAAGATGACTCTGGAGGTAATTCAGGGCTGATTGTGATCTATCAGCTTTTGTAAGCTGTTGATCAGCTTTTGCTAGTTTTCTAGATTGCCATGTGTTTGGATAATATGAGCCAGAAACACATCAGGCACTTGGAGTTTATGCACTTGTGGTATGATAGGCTTGTGAAAGCCCAAATGTTGAGGCAAATAAAAGGAAATCTTCATGATGTAAGTAGAGCCCATGAACAGTGTTCCATAGGCTCAGTGCCCATACAAAGTGAGCACTGCAAGGGAGGTTTTGTTCCTTCAACTGGGCTTTTGCTTGCCAAGGTATATCATTGCTTTTGGTATATCTGTGTTTAATTCACTGTTTCCTTGCTATATTGCTGTTGTTGGACAAAGGAACATAATGAAAATTCATACAACCTTTCTGATGTTTCATTAGGTCCGTCTCTTACACCAACACCTATGTGTACAGGACCAGGTTCATGTGTTTGAATATCTGAAAATGTCTGCATACAGAAAGTAAAGCCCGAGGGGGGGAACCATCCTGGACTGCAGCAGAATGAGGGCAGATGATTTTAATGCCTGGGCCTCATTTGCATGCCACGTGTCAGTTTCACGGTCAAACTTGGCGGGAAGCAACATCTGGTCCCGGTCTTCTTCCTGGTAATCTCATCCAGTGGGAAAGGCATAACGCTTCTTGCTGAGGCCAATGGTTAAAATAACAGTTGATTATGTTCCAATCTGCATACTTAAGTATGGAGCCCACCATAGAAAGTGCAAAACATAAGTGGGCAAGTCCCCTGGGTGATTTCAACTAGCAACCCACCCATTTCTGCCCACCAGGCAGGGTTAAAATCCCGACTTGAAATTTCTGAAGGAGGTCCTCACAGAATTATGAACATTCCTGCAGCCAGACTGTAAAGATTACAGCTATATTGAATTTTATATATCATGCTCCTTCCAAGCAACTAGGTAAGATCTGTGTCACATTTGCCAGTCTCCAGCACACACTTCCATCAAGCCAATCAGTAGGCCAAGCCAAGGCCAACGAATTCATCAATTTCTCTTTGGAAAGCAGCTAGTAGTAGGAATAAACCTTTATATGTGCCATGTGGCAGATTTCCCCAGAGTGCAGGACAT
Source organism: Pristiophorus japonicus (assembly GCF_044704955.1). Lineage (NCBI taxonomy): Eukaryota > Metazoa > Chordata > Chondrichthyes > Pristiophoridae > Pristiophorus > Pristiophorus japonicus. Next base: position 173,334,183 of record NC_091978.1, on the reverse strand, counting down.
AATTGTCTGTACTCATGTGGCCACAAGCTCCCCACTCCATTCATGAACTGAAACACTATAATTTCATGAATGTGCAACCATAGGAACTAAATTGTGTACATGAATGCCCATCACCCTGGCCATTCCCATAATCCTTTCAGTGAATGGTCCCAGCATTATTTCAATGACCACGGAGACTGCATGGATGGTTGCTGTGGACTAAGGATATGCACTGCAGCCAGGCCCAATCTATTTGGTACAACTCTTCCAAGAGAATCTATACCTCTTCAGCATCAAATGGAGCAGCGTTGACCACATCTCGACTGTATCTTAGTGAGCAATCAGCACCCAGGTCTGCTACGACCATAACGTCCCCTTTAATGTTGTGCTGCAATCCCTTAAGATCTGCTCCTTGCCAGATTTTGCATTTCCCAGCCAAGTGTGATACAAGGCAAGTCCTCTGGGCAAGTTTATCTTAGGCCTGCAGCCTATTCAGCAGAGGGGCAGGGCTTATATTGCTAAATCCATCGAGGCCCACCCTCTGAGCTACATTCACATTGGGTCAGCACAACCTAATTTATGCCTGTTTTATGAAAACTATTGGCCCTGACTCTACCCTTAGGTTACTGACCCTGTACTAGCCCCTCCATTACACTGTATATGTCTCCCCCCATACCCGCACCCCCATTACACTGTTAATGCTTTAAGAATTAGATTGTCAAAATTGCTTCGAAACATCATAACACATATAGAGAAGTCGAGAGCTGGGCTGGCCTGTGATGTGTCACTTCAGTTTATAATATATGTAACAAAAGTGTCAGTGTAGGTATAGCTAATTCTCCACCATACATGGCAACAATGCAAATATTACACAAAACCATCATTTGTATCAGCAGCACCATCCCCCAGTCACCAACTGGTGCTACAATAAATTTGCAAAGGCCCATTGTGTGATCTTTGGCGAGGTGTTTAGAGATTACAAGATTAGTAGGTGAAATTTTAAACAACGCAAGATTCCTTAAGCAGGGTCGCATGAGTAACAATTTAGGTTACTTCAGTTTTCTGTTCAGTTCAATAAATGTACACCTTGGCTCTGGGCAAATGCTTTGCAGTCCTAACAATAGTGGCAGCTGGTAAATACAGGAGATGATACACATATGGAAGCTGTTACACTTTCACAATTTTATTCATAATGATGTGAATGATTTATTGTACATTTTCTTTCTTTGGTTCATCTACATTTGTATCTTACAATTTGTTTTTAGCCAATGAATATTAGGGTAAAATAATGAAAGAAAAATTTGTACTGTAGCAGGTTTAAAGGGTAATGTTACAAAATTGCACGTATTGGAAATTTGGGCAGGTGCTCCCCATCATTTTCTGTCCATTGGACATACACAGGTTATCAGTTAAATTTATGCAGGCTACAAATCAAAAGTAGCACAAATTATTCACTTACAGCAAAGTCACACATCTCCCCTTCCTCAATTTCTTGTTCCTCCATCAAAATTACAAATTCTTTACTTAACCTTCACCCCACTTCCTCCTCGATGGCCGCCATTCCTCCTGTCAGGTGCCGTGGACTGTTTTGTTATGCGAAAGATGCTATATAGATACCAGTCTTTTGTTGTTGTTAGAAAATCCATTTTTTAAATGAGGAACTTGATTGCGTGACTACAGGGATTGCTGTTTCACATATCATCTCACTACCTAACTACCAAATGGTAAAATTAACAGGGTCCTGAACTGATTGAAGTTTAGGTGCTTTCCACTGACTTTCCTGATAGAAACTGCAACTCCAATCTTCTCTTTTCTGTGGAGGGACTTTCCATTTAAAAATTAAAATTAAAAAAAGTGATGTTCTGTGGACTTCGATCTCGTGCTGGGTTGTAACTGGGAAGTTACTTTGACCAGCATCATGACTGGCACAGTATCATGACTTTGGCGTAGTTTAAATAAGTGGTAGACATGGAGCCAAACAGTGAGCCACCCATCTGGATAGGACCCATTCCTTTGTATTCTGAGAGTGTTGGTATGCAGTCCCACTGTACATGTGCCCTGGATATCACAATTGTTTTACGGAAATGTGCTCTGTCACTGTATGGATAATTTCCTTTTCTATATTTCAGCATTGGTGAAATTGCCCCAAAATAATCTATTCGATGTTTCAATATCCATGTCAGGGCCCAGCTGTCAGTGCAATACAGATATGTTGTCTGGGCACTAGTCTCATACAATCTCTCCCACATCCTATGATACATCTCATCTGTTCCAGAGTAGTTTGCATTGCTTTTAAAAAACACATCCTGCCAGAGCAATATGTCTCCATATAATGACTTGTGCGTGATTCACCTGTGTTTGGAACTGCTATTTGACCAAAATAAAATATGTTTAACAAAATGAATATGAATGGTGACAATGAAGAACTCTCTGCCTCTCCTCGGTGACTTCCAGCAGCCCTGTCCCTTCATTCTGGATTGTTCAATTGGGTTCGCCTAATCAGGATAGGGAGTGGAGATCCATTGCACTGGATCTCTGACCATTTCTGTGCCTGTTACATTTTCCATGTCATTTCTGGGGGCCACAGCCTGCCATTTTTGGGTGGCCCCATACAAGTGATGCAAGAATGATTTCATGTGCTTCATTTTTTGTCCTGATTTGCACTGTTTCGTTCACCCCTTCTCATCCATATGAGATGAATATCCAGAATCACTAGGCTCTCTGGAGAAAGTGGAAGAGCCTAACAGATATAGAATAGTTGGTAGGTAATTTCTTTCCTCTTTTATTCAGTTTTTATGTGTTTTTTTCCTCTGTTATCTGCTTTGCTGTGAGGTCACCATTTATCCCCCAACCCCACTTCCACACGACTCGGTGAGGCTGATTTTGATTCCTCTACCACCCTTTTTATTGGTGGAAACAAGACAGTAGCTAGGTTAAAACTCTTTTAAAATTACTTACCGTCACCTTACTTACTTAAAATTACTTACCTTCGTTCCATATTCTCACCACTCTCTAGGTAAGGAAGTTTCTCCTGAATTCCCTATTGGATTTATTAGTGACTATTTGTACTAGTTTTTTGTGTGTCCTTCAGCACATGCACACTTCGGACACCGCCCTCTTTTTGTGCATGGGCCCTTGATTTGGTCGCGCATGCGCAGTGCGAAGTATGAAGAAGCCGGAAGACGGAAGTGGGAGCCAAACCACGAACTGCATGGAGGTGGATGCTGCCACTGCCGCTGGAGCTGGATTTGCTTCTAGCTTTTGAATTATTTGGAACATTTTTGCGGCTTTCCATGGGAGAGAAAACATCGGAGGTAGTGGGAGAGAGAGAGTGAGAGAGAGAGAGAGAGAGAGAGACGGGGGTGGGGGGAGGGGAGAGAGAGAGATGGGGGGAAGAGAGAGATGGGGGGAGAGAAAGACGGGGGAGAGATGGGACTCCGGGGGGGGGGAGAGATGGAGAGATGAGGTGTGGGTGTGGAGAGATGAGGGATGGGGGGGGAACAGAGAGAGATGGGAGGGGGACAGAGAGAGATCGGGCAGGGGAGAGAGAGACGGGGGCGGGGGAGAGAGAGACGGAGGGGGTGAGAGAGAGACGGTGGGGGAGAGAGAAAGATATGCGGGGGTTGGGAGAGATGGGGGGGTTTGGAGAGATGGGGGTGGTGGGAGAGATGGGGGGGAGGGGAAAGAGAGAGATGGGGAAGAGAAAGAGACGGTGGTGAGAGAGAGAGAGAGAGAGAGAGACGGGGGGGGGGGGAGGGCGGTGGGGTGGGGGGGAGAGAGAGAGAGAGACCGGGGGAAGGAAAGAGAGAGAGAGAGACGGGGGGGGGGGGGTGGGTGGGGAGAGAGAGAGACAGGGGGGGGGAAGATTGAGATAGAGAGAGAGATGGGGGTGGGGGGAGAAAGAGAGCGAGACGGGGGGCAGTGGGAGAGAGAGAGAGAGAGAGAGAGACGGCGGTGGGGGAGGGGGGGGCCATCTTGGCCGCCTTAAAAATGTCCAGTTTTCGGACATTTACGGTTTTCGGACAGCTGGATTCGAGACATTGTACCTGTAATATAATTAAAGAAAAAGTTAACTTTCACAGTTAAACAAAACCTTTGTAACATTCTTACACAAAAGTGAAAAGAGGATGAGCCAGAGCCTGGAGAGGTACAGGCACCTAACTGAATAGGTGCTACATAATGGGACATGTCACTAATCAGTGAGTGAGAGGTATAGCTCTGTATCTGTATCGCTGCCAACCATTCAGGAAAGAAATAAGAAATAATTTTTTAACACATAGGGTAATTGAAATTTGGAATTGCCTCCCACAAAAGGCTGTGGATTTTAAGACAATTGGTCATTTCAAGACTGAGATAGATTGGTGTTAGGCAAGGGTATGAAGGCATATGGAGCAAAGGTGGGTAAATGGAGCTGAGGTACAGATCAACCATGATCTAATTGAATGGTGGAGCAAACTCGAGGGGCTGAAATGGCCTCCTTCTGTTCCTAATGTACCTATCTTCCTGTAAGAGAGTTTTTTGTAGGGGCGGACACAGATGAAAATGGGGTTGGAAGGGAGTATGGGGTGTACGGGTGATAAAATGAATGGTTAGATATGGCCTTGTCAGTGATTGAGACCATGCAAGTAGTGAAGCCAGGAGAGATGGAAAAGTAGAGGGGTGGACGTGATGGGTAAGAGTGTGTTATGTATGCAATAAAGGTACAAACTGAGTACTGTTTAACTGAACAAGGTACAACCTTGGCTCTCTTTATTATGGCCCAAAGTGCCTGACTCATAATATGGCTGGCCTTTTATACCAGAGCAGCACCATGTGTGTGCTGCTTAGTGGCCTCCAACAATGACACCATCTGGTGGCTACAAACAGCATATACACACATGACAATACCCTCCTCTGAAATCTTATCACAGTCTTTCACAGGTTGAGACAGTCCGGTGCTTTACGCTCCTGGGTCGACTGTCTCAGTTCGATTCCGGCCTTGGGTGAATGTGCGGAGTCTGTTGTGGCTGATGGCTGGATGACTGACTTGTTGGGGGTGGCAGTGGCCATGTCAGGAATTGCAAGTCCATTTTTATTGAACAAGTCCGTGATGGAAATTCTGGGTTCACTGATGATCCTTGAGTCCACTGAAGACTGCTGGTAGGTTGGTTGGTCATCGACGGTTTCTTCGTCCGACTGCTCTGGCTTGTCTGTGTACCTCAGCTTTGTCCGATCCATGTGTTTCCTGCAAGTTTGCCCATTCTTGAGCTTAATAACAAATACTCTGTTGCCCTCCTTGGCCATGACCGTACCAGCGATCCATTTGGGACCCTGACCATAATTCAATACATATACAGGATCATTAACAGAAATCTCGCATGACACAGTTGCACGATCGTGGTACCCTTGTTGACTCTGTCTTCTGTATTCAACATCATTACTTAAATCCGGGTGTACAAGAGATAACTTGGTCTTAAGACCTCTTTTCATCATGAGTTCAGCAGGTGAGACCTCTGTGAGTGTGTGGGGTCTTGTCCTGTATCTCAGCAGTATGCAAGACAAGTGGCTCTTCAGTGACCCTTGGGTTACTCTCCTTGTGCTTTGCTTGATAATTTGTACTGCATGTTCTGCTTGCTTGTTGGATGCAGGCTTGAACGGTGCTGACCTTACATGTTTTATGCCATTAAGTTTTACAAACTCCTGAAACTCCTGACTGGTGAAGCACAACCCATTGTCGCTCATCACTATGTCAGGCAGACCATGTGTCGCGAACATGACATTGAGATTCTCTATGGTTGCCGTGGACGTGCTGGATGACATAATTATGCATTCTATCCACTTCGAATTAGCATCCGCCACCACTAAAAACATCTTGCCCAGGAAGGGACCTGCAAAGTCTACATGGATCCTGGACCAAGGTTTGGATGGCCATGACCACAGACTCAGTGGCGATTCCGCTGGTGCTTTGCTGAGCTACATGCAGGTGTTGCACTGATGCACACATGCTTCCAGCTCACAATCAGTTCCTGGCCAACATACATGGGACCTGGCGATGGCCATCATCATCAATGTACCAGGATGTGTGCTGTGTAACTGACGCACAAACTTCTCTCTCCCTTTCTTAAGCATTACAACTTGATTGCCCCACAATATGCAATCTACTTGAATAGACAGTTCGTCCTTGCGATGAATGTACGGTTTGGCCTCCTCGCACATTTGCTTAGGTATGGCAGACCAATCCCCTTTGAGGATGCAACCCTTTACCATCGATAATATCTGGTCCTGGCTGGTCCAGGTCTTAACTTGTTCAGCCATGACAAAATCACTCTCAAAAGCATCTATGATTAACATTAAATCTGCAGGTTGTGGCATTTCCACCTCCGGTGTGGGCAACGTCAACCGGCTCAAAGCATCGGCACAATTCTCTGTGCCAGGTCTGTGGCGAATGACATAATCATAGGCAGATAATGTCAGCGCCCACCTTTGGATGCAGGATGAAGCGTTGGTATTGATAATTTTGCTCTCGGAAAACAACAAAATGAGCGGCTTGTGATCGGTCTCTAATTCAAACCTCAGACCGAACATGTATTGATGCATCTTTTTAACACCTACACAGGCGCTAAAGCTTCTTTTTCTATCATACTGTAGGCTCTTTCTACTTTAGACAAACCTTTGGATGCATACGCGACAGGTTGAAGTTTCCCCGACTCATTGGCTTGTTGTAACACGCAACCCATTCCATATGACGATGCGTCACAGGCCAAAACTAAACGTTTACTTGGGTCATAATGTACCAGCAGCTTGTTCGATCAAAGCAGATTGGTGGCATTCTCAAAAGCTCTGTCTTGCAATGCGCCCCACACCCAGTTGTTGCCTTTTCTCAATAGCATGTGCAGTGGTTCAAGTAAGGTGCTTAATTTAGGTAGGAAGTTACCAAAGTAGTTGAGTAGACCCAGGAACGAATGCAGCTCTGTCACGTTCTGGGGTTTGGGTGCATTCTTGATGGCTTTGGTTTTCACGTCTGTAGGTCTGATGCCATCAGCGGCGATTTTCCTCTCATGGAATTCGACCTCCGGTGCCATGAAGACGCACTTCGAGCGCTTAAGTCTGAGTCCCACTCTGTCCAAACGCAGCAGAACCTCTTCCAGGTTGTTCCAATGTTCCTTGGAGTCACGATCGGTGATCAGGATGTCATCTTGGAACACGACGATTCTGGGAACGGACTTCAGTAGACTTTCCATATTCCTCTGGAATATTGCTGCAGCTGGGCGAATTCCAAATGGGCACTTGTGATAAATAAACAGCCTCTTCGATGTCCGACTAACTCCTGCATCATATAGGCTGACATCAAGTCCAGTTTTGTGAACGACTTCCCTCCAGCTAGCCTTCGGTAACGAGTACTGATCTTGTTCCACAGATTCTGACTGTGCCATCACTTTTCAGCACAGGAACAATGGGGCTGGCCTATTCATTAAATTCGACTGGTGATATGATCCCTTCATGCTGGAGTCTGTCCAGTTTAATTTTGACCTTCTCCCTTATCAAAGCCCGAGCTTTATGATGGGCAGGTCTTGCATCTGAGTCCACGTGGATCTGCACCTTGGCTCCCATGAAATTGCCGATACCCGGATCGCACAGCGAGGGGAACTTGCTCAATACTTGGGCACATGTATCTTCCTCCGACGACAATGCCTTTATGTCGTTCCAGTCGCATCTGATTTTCTCCAACCAGCTCCTGCCGAGCAGCGTTGGGCCATTGTCTGGAACAATCCACAGCGGTAACTCGTGAACATGACACATTAATTTGTGTACTGCCAATCAGCTTTATCAGTTCTTTGGTGTAGGTGCACAGCTTGGCGTTAACAGAGCTCAGCCTGGGCCTCACAGTCTTAGTATCCCACAGCTTATTAAATGCCCCCTCATTCATGATCAATTGACTCGCCCCTGTGTCCAGTTCCATCAATACCGGTATCCCGTTAAACTTCACATTAATCAAAATTGGTTTACTCTTGGTTATGAAAGAGTACAGTCCATACACTTCCTCCGGATTGCGTATCCGGATCCGCTAGTCTGACTCTCATCCTCCGCATGGTGTGTCGCAGCACGCTTGCTCATCTGCGGACACTTACGCTGGAGGTGTCTCACTCTCAGACAGCCTTTGCAACTATATTGCTTAAATCGGCACTGCTGGTACCGATGATTTCCCCCACAATGCCAATATGGAGAAGTTGGATACATTCCCGCTAGTGGACTTTGGGCAGCCACGGGTTTTGCGAATGCAGCCGGATAGGCCCTGCCAGGTGCCGCTCTGCCGAACGGCGAATCAATCGCATTTACAGTACTTGCCGAGGTTCGGTTCTTCACCGATATTTGCTTTAGACACCTGTCCGTCGTCATACATGATTGAGCGATCTGGATGGCCCTTTTTAAATCCAACTCCTTCACCGCCAGAAGTTTGCGCAGGATCACCTCGTGGTTGATATCGATAACAAAGAAGTCCCGCAGCATGTCTGCCAACACCGTCCCAAACTTGCACGGTCCTGCTAGATGTCTCAGGTCGGCAACGAATCCCTCTGCGCTCTGGTCCTCCGATCGAACGTGTGTATAAAACCTGTATCTCGAGATGATGATGCCGTCGTCTGGCTTGAGGTGCTCCCATACCAATGTACACAACTCCTTGTACGTTTTCTCTGTTGGATCACTAGGCATGAGTAGATTCTTTATCAGACCGTAGATCTTTGAACCGCACACAGTGAGGAACAAGGCCCGGCACCGATCTGCATCGTCGACCCCCTTCATTTATTTGGCCTCGAAGTACTGGTCCAAACAGCTCACAAAGTCGGCCCAATCTTCTCCCTCCACGAATCGCTCCAAAAATCCAATCGTGTTCATTTTGCAAACAAGGTTCTTGTATTCTCGTCATCAAGTGTTATGTATGCAATAAAGGTACAAACTGAGTACTATTTAATTGAACAAGGTACAACCTTGGCTCTCGTTATTACGGCCCAAAGTGCCTGACCCACAAAATGGCTGGCCTTTTATACCAGAGCAGCATCATGTGTGTGCTGCTCAGTGGCCTCCAACAATGAACACCACCTGGTGGCTACAAACAGCATGTACATACATGACAGAGTGCTTAAGGGACAATAGGAGGGCAGTAAAATCAGAGGAGAAAAGATAAGGGGAGCTGAGATGGAGATTGAACTGAGCGAGGATGATGAGGCACTGAGTGTAGAGGCTGAAGGAGGAAAGCAGGGGGATATGTGGGGGAGAAATCTGAGGTGGTAGGCAATAGACAACAAATATTTTAAAGGAGAGAAGAGTGGAACAAATGTCACAATGGGCCGCTCTGATGTCACAACGGGATGCTCTGATGTCACAACAACTTCTTAATGACATCATTAAGTAGCTTCAATTCCTGACACATGAAGATCCCAATTTGGGGCAATTCTTCTGGAAATGAAAGTCCTACACTCCCATTTCTAATTCTTTTGTCACAAGTACTTTGAGTGTCTGTGATGCGCTGGGTTCTTTATTAGGAACAAACAGCTGCTCAATCCAATATGGCTGCCAGGGGTTGCGAATGTTGCCTTGTCCATATGATCTTTATCTCAGGTCTGGGCCTTAACCCACACCACACACCACCCACCACCCAGCTTAAACTGCCACAAAGAGCTGGGCACATGACCCAGGGCCACATCACAACTGAGGGGTTATGTAACCTGGTCTCACAATGAAAACCATGACAACACAGAAACCCAGGGGTGGACAAAATACAGCAAAGTGGTACAAACTGTGCATTTCTGCATGAGATGGCTGTTGTGACAGAAGTAAAGTGTCTCAAGCTAAAATCACAAATGGACATCCTGCTTAACAAGCTCCACCAGCTGATTTGTGTTTCGCTGGAATCTACTGATGATCTTGCTGTGAAGAACCAGACTGAGATCCTTTGTTGTTTCAGAGTTCTGACCCCAGCTTATGCAGACAAAGTAGTCGAATTTCTCCTATCTCAGTTAGAGAACGCTGACCAATAAATGAGAATAGGAACACTCACTGTACGAAAGCACCTCATCATATCGGTCTCATCTCACTTGGAGAGGAAGAAGGCTCAGATTGTGGCTGCAATAAAACAGTACTTGTAGACAAGAGCAGCAATCAGAAGAAGCAGCTAATTGCCCAGGTAATATGTGCCATGGCCCAGCAAGGTTATCTTGAGCCGGAGGGAAGAAAGGCAATGGTGCAATTCCTCATCGAACAGTGTGCTGCACCCATTGATTCAGGGACCCTGGCACCACCCGGTCATCAGCCAGACCCAGTAACAGATGAATAATTACGTGAAATAGTAATGTGTTTGATCACAACTGCAGTAAAGATGGAGGATGTCTTTGGCTATCTTTACTAGAGTTTGTCACTATGACCCAGTACACCAAGGCTTTAACAATAACCTGCAGTTGTTCAGCATATATTGGGAAAAAGAAACTGTGAGCTGGTAGTGAAAGCTTTTCCCTACTTACAATGAAGGTGTCAATCTCCCTAAAGCCCAGACGCTGCTGATCTGGCTCCTTATTGTGTCTTGTTGCCCTTATCAGCGTGGAGGCCGAGGAGCTGCGGCACCAAGTCTATTGAAAGTCCTGAGTTTCAATATCCACCCAGAATCAGTGAGGTGGTGGGATAAGGAGCTTGTACCATTAGTTGAGCAGTTACTGGAAAATTCAGAGGAATCTCTGTCCCAATCGGAATGGGAGAATAAATTATCGGCGGTCTTGTGCCTAGCTTTAAATACGATTGATGTCAAGGAATGGAAATGTCAACTCGTTGATGAAATATCAAAACAAATCAACACCAACCATCATTCCCCACAAGAGAAAGGCTTTCTATATAAATCTCTTGTGTCAGTGCTCCGCCAGAGCCGCACTAAGAACATACAGGAGGGGCTTCACCAAATGCTACTGAGTGTGCAGCACAGTGAGAGTGTGGAGAGAGAGGGAGCAGCCCTCGCCATTGGTTTCTGTGCCATGGCACATTTTGATGATCCACTCAGTAGTCTAGAGGAGTTTGCTAATTGCAACAGATTTAGGGACCGAAATTGCCCTTTTTTTAAGTGCCGTTACTGTGATATTTTCTTTACGAGATCACAAACACACACTTCTACAAGATGGCTCCAATACATCATGTGACTTTTATTGTATTTGCATCAGCAGTTGCATTACCACAGTAGTCCACTAGGTGGAGCTCTATATTACACTTCTCCCTCCTTATTGAAGAAGTAATCATTACAAAATAATCATTATACATAACTTGTATGGTTATACACAACAAAAGATATGGGGCTAGATTTTTCACTTTTTTTGCATGCATAACGCCCACTTAACATCCATTTTACCGCTGAAATGACGTATAATGTCCAGATAGCGCCCATTTAGCCACAAAATGGAAACTGACGCCAATTTTTCAGACACTTATCACCGAACATTACTTTCCCCATGTGCGTAATGCCGGGAAAAAATAATACTGCCCGCCCACTTTTTTTGGGCAGAATCATCAGAATGGGCAAAATCAACGCCCATAATATCGCCCAGCGTTAATTTCCACACGTAATTAATGCCGAGATTCAATAATACCGACCATCCACTTTTTTTTGTCATAAAGATCACATTTGCCGAAACTAACACCCAGGAGATCACCCAGCGTCACTTTCACCACTTCGCATACATCTCGCCCACAATATAGCTCGCCCAAAACACCGCTCAGAAAAAGTAGAGCTGTTCTGAATGAATCACAGCGGTATGAGTGCCATTTTTAAAATCGCAGGTCGCTTAATTCAAAAGGCTGCTTCAACTTCGGGGGAGTTTGGATTGACTCTGGAGTTCTTCTCAGGTGAAGTGACCATCTCAACAGACTTATTTTCAGACTCTGGACTACTGGGGGTTTACTCTAGGTGTATTTAAGTGAGGTAATTATTGCTTCTGATCAATCGCTATTATACTTTCATTGCAATGGGGCCAGCCATTTCTTAGCCTGCATCGACTAATACGCAGATGCTGCAGAGTGCAAATGGCTCAATGTCTGATGCACATCATTATGTGCCCAATTTAAGACGTGCCAGAATGAGGAGGAGGTCCAGACCATACACACCCCGCACTTACAGGGAAAAGAGGTGTTACCTCAATGTGTCTGAGCAACCTGCCTTCAGAGACTGCGCTTCCACAAGGTGGTGATCAGTGAAATATGTGAGTTCATCAGGCCACATATGCAGCCTGCCATCAGGACATCAGTGTTGATCGAGGTCAAGGTCACCGCGGCACTGTCTTTCTATGCGTCTGGTTCCTTTTGTGTCTCCGCAGTCGAGATTTGCCCTCTGTCTCATCATGTCACCCATCACTGCATTAGATAGGTCACGGAGGCCCTGTACATGTGAAGTATGGACTTTGGCTTCCCCATTACCACGGAGGCTTAGACTGACAAGGCTGGAGCATTTTACTGCATTGCTATGTTCCCCAGGGTGCAGGGAGCAAAACAGTGCACTCACATCACCATGCGGGCACCTTCTCAGGACCCAGAGCTTTTTCGTAACAGAAAAGGATTTCACTCCATGAAGGTACAATTGTTGTTGACCACAACCAGATCATAATGGCAGTGAATGCCAAATGTCCGGGCAGCTTTGATGAGGCTCACATCCTGCGTGAGATCGCTGTCTCTGACACATTTAAGAGTCAGCCACAAGGACAATGCTGGATGCTTGGTGACAACCGATATGGCCTAGCCACCTAGCTGATGACTCTCCTGCGTGACACCCATAAGGAGGCCGAGAAGTGATACAACCAGAGCCACAGAAACACATGCAATATGGTCCAGAAAACAATAGCTGTGCTTAAGCAGCGCTTCCGATGCCTGGACCACTCAGGAAGGGAGCTATAATACAACCCTGAGCAAGTAGCTAAATTCGTGGTCGTTTGCTCCATGCTGCACAACCTGGCTATCAGGAGGGGCCAAGAATTGCCAGAAGGGACTGATGCTCCACCTTAGGAGAGAGAGGACAAGGAGGATGAGGGGCTGGATGCCGACCTAGGGCCAGTGACAGCAGCGCATTTGGAAAGCAGTGATAGGATCGGTCCAAGTCAGCATGAATTTATAAAAGGGAAATCATGCTTGACAAATCTTTTAGAATTTTTTGAGGATGTAACTAGTAGAGTGGCTAAGGGAGAACCAGTGGATGTGGTGTATTTGGACTTTCACAAGGTCCCACACAAGAGATTAGTGTGCAAAATTAAGGCACATGGTATTGGGGGTAATGTATTGACGTGAATAGAGAACTGGGTGGCGGACAGGAAGCAGTGACTAGTGGGGTACCGCAAGGTTCAGTGCTGGGACCCCAGCTATTTACAATATATATTAATGATTTAGACAAAGGAATTGAGTGTAATATCTCCAAGTTTGCAGATGACACTAAGTTGGGTGGCAGTGTGAGCTGTGAGGAGGATGCTAAGAGGCTGCAGGGTGACTTAGACAGGTTAGGTGAGTGGGCAAATGCATGGCAGATGCAGTATAATGTGGATCAATGTGAGGCTATCCACTTTGGTAGCAAAACCAGGAAGGCAGATTATTATATGAATGGTGATCAATTAGTAAAAGGGGAGGTGCAACGAGACCTGGGTGTCATGGTACATCAGTCATTGAAAGTAGGCATGCAGGTACAGAAGGCAATAATGGAAGTAAATGGCATGTTGGCCTTCATAGCTATGGGATTTGCGTGTAGGAGCAGGGAGGTCTTGCTGCAGTTGTACAGGGTCTTGGTGAGACCACACCTTGAGTATTGTGTTCAGTTTTGGTCTCCTAATCTGAGGAAGGACATTCTTGCTATTGAGGGAGTGCAGCGAAAGTTCACCAGACTGATTCACAGGATGGCAGGACTGACATATGAAGAAAGACTGAATCGACTAGGCTTATATTCACTGGAATTTAGAAGAATGAGAGGGGATCTCATAGAAGCTTATAAAATTCTGATGGGTTTGGGCAGGTTAGATGCAGAAAGAATGTTCCCAATGTTGGGGAAGTCCAGAACCAGGGGATCACAGTCTAAGGATAAGGGGTAAGTCATCTAGGACCGAGATGAGGAAAAAATTTTTCACCCAGAGAATTGTGAACCTATGGAATTCTCTACCACAGAAAGTTGTTGAGTCCAGTTCGTTGGATATATTCAAATGGGAGTTAGATGTAGCCCTTACAGATAAAGGGATCAAGGAGTATGGAGAGAAGACAAGAGTGGGGTACTGAAGTTGCATGATCAGCTATGATCATATTGGATGGTGGTGCAGGCTCGAAGGGCCGAATGGCCTGCTGCTGCACCTATTTTCTATGTTTTCTATGCAACCATGCCCATGCCCCCCTCCAGACCTCAGGAAAGGGCCTGTGGTGGCTACATAGCTGCAAGACTCCATCAGGAGCTGCTATCTGAACGATTTGCCTGAAAGAACATTGCTGTGAGTGACAACGCTGACACACTGCTGTGTGTGTGCAGCTCAAACATCAATGGTGGCCATCACCTTGGTGCCAGTTAAGGTTTACGTTGATTGAATTTAAGTTTTATTTAACCCTTTCATGTTAAGGAATCACCAGTGTGTAATAATCCAGCTATCTGAGACAATGCGCAACAAGGTTATGTTCAATAAAAAAAAAATTATACCAACATTGGTCTGAAATCATAAAGTATCACAGGCAAAAACACCCAACCCCTGTCCACACCCCACTTTTTCCACCATTGACATCAATCAAATGTTCAACATGTCCAGCCACACAGAATACAAAGGCAAAGCAGGAGTGTGGTCCCCAGCCCCCATACATTACAACAAATTGCATACACCCAGATGGAGATATAACACAGCAATCACCTGCGGACATGCACCTCACTTTCCTTCCCCCCTCCCATTCTTCTCCACACCTCTACTTCTTCCCTTCCTCGCTCCACAGTGCCTGGCCAAGGAGCTCCTCAGGTGGTGCCTCATTGGGGGGGATGAAGACAGAGGGGGTGGTTGCACGGGTATGGGAGCGGGGAGTGCCGAGGGGGGAACATTCTCTGATCCAGAAGCAGGATCTTGGTCCTGCCTCTCATCTGTCGTTCGCAGTGATGGTGCGGAACCTAGGGGTGGAGTGCTACACTCGAGGACCACTGGGAGGCCTGTGGCAGCAGAGATCCTGGCTATCGCCTCCAGGGCCTCCACTATCCGCAGAACGTACTCAGTCATGGTGGCCAGCTGTCGGGATATGCACCCCAATGCATCGAGGATCTGGTCACCAATGTCTACAGTCCTACTGGACAACTGTACCATCTCTCCGCTCTCATGTCGTGCTCGTGGACCAAACCTGCTGTGTCCACGAAACCTCCGCGGAGTCGGCACCGTCCTGGGGACAAATGGGGTGCCCTGTGGCGAGGTGCTTGGGGCCGGTACCTCCAGAGTGGAGGCGGAATGACCGGAGGAGCACTAGATGGCCTGCGGGTGGAATGGCATGTGGAGCGTGGCAATGCAGGTTCCTCGAAGTCCGCGCTCTCATCCGTAGAGAACAGACCCAGCAGATTGACGGGTGAGAATCGGAGCTCCTCAGCACCAGATGTAATAGGATCGTCCGCTGACTCCTGCCCCACGGCCCCACCTTCTGGCCTCTGTGGTCTTGCCTGGGGACGCACTACTGGCTGAGCTGCAAAACACAAATGAGGTTATTAGAGGAGAAGGGCGTGCTAGGATCACAAGGTGAGTCCAGCGCTACACACAGCATATGCACGACAAAAGCATCATCGCTATCAAAATCATCGCAGACATCACATTTCATGACCATCAACACATTGTGGATTGCAATGATTTTCATTAGGCCAGCATTATTTACAGGACAAATTTAGAAATCGTCTATCATATATGATTGTTCAGTTATGAGTGGGTGTGGCATCTATTGATATTACATCACGCAATGGTGTAAACTTTACTCACGTCGCTTCACTTCAGGGTCTGCAGATGCCTGCGTGGCCGTCCGGGGGCGCTTCCCCACGAGTGTGAGCACTCGCTCCTCCATGTCAGTGATGTCGCTGGTGACTGGTGGCCCCCCCACCCGTTTGTTTCTGCACGGACCTCATCGCCGATAGCTTCTTCTGTAAAAGGTTACAGGACGACATGGCATGAGATCATTGCATGATATCATTGCTAGGTACTGTCACAGAGACTGATATAATGCATAACTGACAGATGTAATCATAATTAATATGATAATTATCATTCTTTACCTAAAGACGTGTACCGTGACCGCAGGTTTTGACTACAACATTCCCGGTAAAAGTGCAAGACCTCACATCTGCTGATAGTCACTCATGACTCTTACAAATCAAATTATATAAATACATAAGTACATGTAAATAAATGTAATACTCTTGCGGATCGCATAGTGTCGTTCCATCGTTTGCGGCATTGGTTGCTCTCATGCACCTCGTTGGTCGCCGACGAGACCATCTCTGCTATCTCGACCCATATCTTCTGGTAGGCCTTTGCGATGGGCTTCCCACACTCTCCCTGGGCCAAATCACCCCAGCGTAACTCGACCTCCTACAGGAGGGAGGCATTTGCCTCGTCCGAGAACCTCCTGGCTCTTTTGCGCCCTCCAATGTGCTCCTCTCCCAGCTCACTGCTCTCGCCAGCGTCAGTCTCCACAGCGTGCTGTGACGCCTCCTCCTCTCCCTCCATTATAGGCCAAATTCGGGCAAATATCTGGCTGGTAACAACTAATTTTTGTTTCCCTATTTGCTCTAAAGCTCTGAACTTTCCCTTCTTCCTCCCAGAGCAGCCACACCACACCCACACACGCCTTCAGTCCCTCTCAGCTCCCTCTCTATCTGTCTCCTCTTCTGTGCATGTCATGATGACCCTTGACCTTCTTAATCATGGGAATCGAGCGTTACCTTGCCGTTGCTAAGGACGGTGACACTTTACGGCAGAAGGTCAGAGAGATTTAACCCGACTGCTCGCGGTAACGCCTAATTTTAAAAATGGAGACTCGGGTCTTTGAGAATGGGCGACAAGCCGGCGAGCTGAAAACCCTTTATTACCCCCCACTCCAGAAATACCGCCTATTTTTGGACAATCTGCATAAAAGTGTAAAATCTAGCCCATGGACTTATTTTGCCATATTTACAAATCAAACTTGTTTTCTGTTTCAAAGAGAATACCTTCACACTCAAACAGAACCTTCCAAACATGGTGCTGGATTTAAACTCATTCTAGGCTGATCCTGAGGAAAGTTTTTCTCCAAGGGCAACCCTTGATTTACATTTTGACTCTCTACAATTTCAGGCTGTTCGTCTGCCTGACTCAGACTCAGACTTAAATTCTGACTTTCTCTTGGACTTGTTTCTAGTATCTCTGATGTAGGATTTGTTATTGGTACTCTACTTGTAACAAGTCTATCTGACTCATCAGAAATAATTGAATCATTCCAACTTCTTCCATATCTGTTGGTAAAATATAATCAATGTGAACAAACCTAACCTGTCCATGATCAAACATTTTGACCAAATATGTGCGAGGGCCACATATCTTCACTATTCTTCTTGGTAACTACTTTAACTATTTACGGTGATGGTTCTTCACTTTCACACTTCTCTACCTCTATCAAGATTCTCTTTCTGTCTTAATTGTTTCTCCTCTACCGAATGTGCCAGGTTTGGTTTAACAACGAAAACCTGGTTCGTGGCTGTTGTTTGAGGAACAACTCTACTGGTGTTCTACCAGTAGTTGTATGAGGAATATTACGATAAGTAATCAGAAAGTTTGCCAGTTTGTGGTCCAACAACAACTGCCGTTTCTTTGGATTTGGATCCAACATTTGCTTGATGAGAGCATGTTTTATAATTTGTACTATGCTCTCTGCTGCACCATTTGAAGCAGGGTGGTACGGTGGAACCTGGGTATGTTTCACACTATTTCTGCTCATGAACTGTGCAAATTATTCTGAACAAAATTGTGGCCCATTATCAGACACAATTTCTTCTGGGAGGCCATATGAAGAAAACAATCTTCACAAATTGTCTAATGTTTTACTTGTTGTTATTTTCCACATCAGAAACTCCTCAACCCACTTCAAATGGCTATCAATCACAATGAACAATTGTTGTCCTTCTAGCTCAGCAAAATCTATAACCTTCGTCACACCCTGGGAGGCCATTTCCATAGCTGTAATGGAACAGATGGTGGTTTCTTGCTTACCGATTGACATGTTGTGCACTGACATACAATGTAGTCTATATCTTTATTTAAACCTGGCTACCATAAGTAACTGCGTGCAAAACTCTTGGTCAAGCACATTTCCAAGTGCTGGCCATGAAGATCTCCAAACAATTTGGACCTTAACTATTTTGGATTAACTATTCTTGCATTCCACATGATACAACCTTTATCCACTGATAATTAATTCCTACCAATGAAGTATGAATGAATATCTTTGTCTGATACCTTGTTTGGCCAGCCATTTGCTATGTAATCATACACCTTTGACATAACTGGGTCACGTTTGGTTGCTCTACCAATCTCTTCAGCTGTGACTGGCAGTTCATCAATGTATGAAAAACAGAGCACTTCTTCCTACACCCTACTGGGCGTAACTTATGATGGGGATGGCAACCTAGACATAGCATCAGCATTACTGTGATCAGCTGATCGTCTGTACTCAATGTCATACGTATATGCTGACAAAATCAAAGCCCATCTCTGCATTTGGGCTGCAGCTAAGTTTGGAACTGGGGACTTTGGATGGAGGATTGGTGTCAGGAGCTTATGGTCAGTAATGATGGTACACTTAGGACCATACAAGAATTTGTGGAATTTCTTGACCCCAAATATCAATGCCAAAGCTTCCCTTTCGATTTGCGCATAATTACACTCCCTGGCACTGAGAGTGCGTGAAGCAAAAGCAATTGGTCTCTCCTCCCCACTGTCACATACACACACCCTTACCCTCACTCTCACACACACAAAAACATTCATTCTCACACTCACACTCACACACACCCTCACACTCACATACACCCTCACTCTCATACATACCCTCACCCTCACTCTCACTCCCTCACACACACACACACACACTCTCACACACACATCCTCACTCTCACACACACCCTTACTCACACTCATACACACCCTCACTCTCACATACACTCACTCACACACACACTCATTCACACACTCGCTCACACACATACACACACACACTCTCACTCTCACACATGCCCTCATTCTCACTCTCACAATCAAACACCCTCACTCTCACAGACATCTTCACTCTCACTCTCACCCACACTCTCACACTCACACACCCTCACTCTCACACTCAAACACTCTCACTCTCACAGACACCCGTGCTCTCACATTCACACCTCACCCTTACTCTCACACACACTTTCCTCACTCTCACACACACAACCTCACCATCTCTCTCACACACACACAAACGCTTACTCTCACATTCATACACAGCCTCACTCTCACCCACCCCCTCACTCACACTCACACTCTCACACTTACACAAACGCTCACTCTCACACTCAGACACACACACACAGTTACACCCTCACTCTAACACACACGCACACACACACTCTCACACTTTCACACTCTCACACACACACCGTCATTCTCATGCACACACACAGATTTTCACACTCACACAAACCCTCACATTCACTCACACTCACACACACTCACTCTCACCCACTCCCTGACACTGCCTCGCTCTCATACATACACACACTCATTCTCACACTCACACTCACTCTCTCTCACACACACCCTCACTCTCACACACGCACACTCTCACTCTCACACTCACACACACACTCACTCTCACACTCATACAGAACATCAGTCTCCCACTCACACACTCTCACTTTCTCACACTCACACATATTCTCAATCTCACACACACTCACTCTCACCCTCACCCTGACACTGCCTTGCTCTCATACACACACACACTCTCACACTCACACTCACTCTCACACTCACACTCATTCTCTCTCACACACACCCTCACTCTTACACTCACGCACACCCTCACTCTCACACTCACACACACTCACTCTCACACTCACACACAATATCAGTCTCCCACTCACACACCCTCACTTTCTCACACACACACATACTCTCACTCTCACACTCACACATACTCACTCTCACTGTCACCCTGACACTGCCTTGCTCTCATATACACACACACACACTTGCTCTCATATACACACACACACACACACACACACACTCTCGCACTCACACTCACTCTCTCTCACACACACCCCTCACTCTCACCACTCACACACACCCTCACTCATGCACACACTCACTCACGCACACACACTCACTCTACTCACACACACACACACACCACCCTCACCCCTCATACTCAAACATTCTCACACACACCTCACTTTCACACCACACACATCACACACACACCACACTCACACACCCACACACCACCCTCACACACACACACCATCCTCACACTACACACACACCCTCACTCTCATACTCACGCACACCCTCACTCTAACACGCAAACACACCCTCACTCTCACACACATACTCATTCACACACTCACTCTCACACACACACTCTCACTCTCATACACACACACACATCCTCACTCTCACACTCACACTCACTCTCTCACACACACCCTCACTCTCATGCTCACGCACACCCTCACTCTCACACTCACACACACACTCACTCTCACACTCATACACAATATCAGTCTCCCACTCACACACCCTCACTTTCTCACACACACATACGCTCACTCTCACCCTCACCCTGACATTGCCTTGCTCTCATACACACACACACACACACTCAAAAACACCCTCACTCACTCACACACACACTCTCACTCTCACTCTCATATACACACACACATCCTCACTCTCACACTCACTCTCTCTCACACACCCTCACTCTCACACTCACACACACCCTCACTCTCACACTCACACACACCCTCACTCTCACACTCATACACATCAGTCTCCCACTCACACACCCTCACTTTCTCACAGGCACACTCACTCACACACACACATACATATACTCTCACTCTCACAGTCACACTCACTCTCATACACACACACACACACTCAAACACATCCTCACTCTCACACTCGCACACACCCTCACTCACGCACACACTCACTCACACACACACATTCACTCTCACTCACACACACACAAACACCCTCACTCACATACACACACCCTCACCCTCACTCTCACACTCAAACACTCTCACAGACACCCTCACTCTCACACACACCCTCACTCTCACACACACACACATCCTTACCCTCACTCCCACACATGCAACCTCACCCTCACTCTCATACACACACAAACAAGCACCCTCCCACTCACACACACCCTCACTCTCACACACACACACCCTCACTCTCACACTCAGACAAACCCACAACCCTCACACTCACACACACCTTCACTCTCACACTCACACACACCCTCACTCTCACACTCACACACATCCGCACTTTCACACACACACTCACTCTCACATACACACCCTCTCTCACTCAAGCACCCTCACTCTCACAAATACCCGCACTCTCACATTCACACCCTCACTCTTACTCTCACACACACACCCTTACCCTCACTCTCACACACACAACCTCACCGTCTCTCTCACACACACACAAACGCTCACTCTCACATTCACACACAGCCTCACTCTCACCCACCCCGTCACTCACACACACTCTCACACTTACACAAATGCTCACTCTCACACTCAGACAGACACAAACAGTTACATCGTCACTCTAACACTCACACACACACACTCTCACACTTTCACACTCTCACACACACACATCCTCACTCTCATGCACTCACGCTGATTTTCACACTCACACAAACCCTCACACTCAATCACACGCACACACACTTACTCTCACCCTCACACTGCCTCACTCTCACACACACACACTCTCACTCTCACTCACACTCTCTCTCTCTCACACACACCCTCACTCTCACACTCATGCACATCAGTTTCCTGCTCACACACCCTCACTTTGTCACACACACACTCACTCACACACTTACTCACACACACATACTCTCACTCTCATACTCACACACACCCTCACTCTCTCTCTCTGACACACACGCACACACACACACACACATATACTCAAACACACCCTCACCCTCACCCTCACTCTCACACCCAAACACTCTCACAGACACCCTCGTTCTCCATCCATCCATCATAGGCGATCCCTGGAATGAGGATGACTTGCTTCCACATGGTTCACAAATGTTTCAATGAAGGACCCTGATGTTCCAGACTTGAACTCCAATTGAAGGGGTGGAAGATGCCTGTGCGTGGATTTTTTTAACGTGTGGTGACCGTTGCACATCAGCCACCACACAGACTTTACAGAGCTAGGCCTTTATCCAGTGGCAATGGTTAACCAAGACGACTGGAGACCTGCTCTGCTGCACGGAAGATTGAAGATTGTCAGAGCAACAAAAACAGATGATGAAGTCTTTGAATAGGGGCAGGTACCTGTTCTGGGCTTCTCTGATGTTTACATCATTTACATCACTCATAAATGAAGAGAGTTATTTTCGTCATGTGAACCTTTCTGATAATGCCAACTAAGCTATGGTGGCAAGTTGACAAGTATAAGATTGATATTGTGCAAAGGGATCTGGGGCAATGGATGTATTAGAAACTGTAGATGGATTTTAACATTGCAATGTTATGTACTGAGGGCCATGGGGCAGCACAGGCCTCACTCTCACACACACACACACACCCTTCACCCTTACCCTCACTCTCACACACCCCCTCACTCTCACATACACATACCCTTACCTCACTCTCACACACACAAAAACATTCACTCTCACACTCAGACACACACATAGTTACACCCCCACTCTAACAACTCACACACACACAGTATCAAACTTTTACACTCGCACTCTCTCTCTCACACACACACAATCACCCTCACTCTCATGAACAAACACAGACTTTCACACTCACACAAACCCTCACACACACTCACTTTCTCACACACACAGCCTCACTCTCACACTCACACACACACCCTCACTTTCTCACACACACACCCTCACCTTCACTCTCACACTCAGACACACACACAATTACACCCTCACTCTAACAACTCACACACACCCTCACTCTCACACGTATACACCTTCACTCTCACATTCACACACAGCCTCACTTTCACGCTCACTCACACTCACTCACACCCTCTCACTATCACACCCACAACCTCACACTCACACACACTCATACACCCTCACCGTCACACACACCGTCACCCTCACCCACCCTCACTCTCACACTCACATACACTCTCACGCTCACTCTCACATTCACACACACACTCATTCTCATCCACCCTCACTCTCACACTCACATACACCCTCACTCTCACACTCAGAGACACCTTCACTCTCACACTCACACACATCCTCACTCCCACACTCACAGACACCCTCACTCTCACACTCACACAAACCCTCTATCTCTCTCACACACACATCCTCACACACACACCCTCACACTCTCACACATACACATCCTCACTCGCAAAGGCATTCACTCTCACACACACACTCACCCTCATTCTCACACTCCCATTCAAGCTCACACTTACTCTCACCCTCACTCTCGCACATACCCTCAGGATCCCACACATCCTCACTCACTCCCTCATGCTCACACACAACCTCATTCTCTCACATTCACACACACCCTCACAGTCACACACATACACTCACTCCAGCACACACACACCCTCAGTCTCATACTCACACACATACACACTCACACACTCTCACTCTGACACTCCCACTCAAACTCACACTCACACCCACCCTCACTCTCAATCTCACACACACCCTCACTCTCACACACACACACCCTCATGCTCAATCAAAGGCACTCACACACACTCACTCTCACCCACTCTCACTTTCACACACAGACACCCTCACTCACTCTCTCACACTCACCCTCAATCGCACACTCACACTCCCACTCACACACACCCACAGCCTCACACTCACATTCTCACATACCCTCACTCTCACACTCACACACACCATCAGTCTCACAATCACAAACATACACACTCACACACACAGCCCCACAATCACACACACTCATACAAACACACTCTCTCATTCTCACCCTCACCATCATACACACACTACCTCACTCTCATACTCACCTTCACTGTCACACACACACTCTCACACTCACACATTCTCACACACACATTCACATTCACACACACACACCCTCTCTCTCACAAGCAACCTCTCTTTCACACACACCCTCACTCTCACACTCACACACACCCTCACTCTCATACACATAGCCTCACAATCACACACCCCCTCACTCGCACACAGCCTTCTATTTACGCACACCCGCACGCTCACATTCACTACACACCCACTCACACTCATACACACTCACACACACATTCACTCTCACACTCAGAACAACACCCATACACACACTCACACACACCACTCACTCTCACACACACACCATCAGTCTCACACTCACACACATCCTCACTCTCACATTCACACACAACCTGATCACTCACACACACCCTCACTCTCTCACACACATGCACTCTCACTCTCTCACACCCACAGCCTCACACTCACACTCACACTCACAAACAACTTCACCCTCACACTCCCATGCACCCTCATTCTCATACTCACACACTCTCACACACTTCACACACCCTCACTCTGGGAAAATAGATTAAAGTATGGGACGGTTGATGAGCAATGGCAGACATTTAAGGAGATATTTCATAACTCGAAACAAAAATATATCCCAATCAGAAGGAAAGACTGTTAGAGAAGGGATAACCTTCCGTGGCTAACTAAAGAAATAAGGAATAGTAACAAATGGAAAACAAGGGCATATAATGTGACCAAGACTAATGGAAGGCCAGGGGATTGGGAAACTTTTAAAAGCCTGCAAAGAACGACTAAAAAAATGATAAAGAGAGGGAAGATAGATTATGAAAGTAAACTAGCACAAAATATAAAAACAGATAATAAGAGTTTCTACAGGTACATAAAAAGAATAGCTAAAGTAAATGTTGGTCCCCTAGAGGATGAGACTGGGGAATTAATAATGGAGAACAGGGAAATGGTAGAAACGTTGAACAAATATTTTGTATTAGTCTTCATGGTAGAAGACACTAAAAACATCCCAATAGTGGATAATCTTGGGGCTATAGGGAGGGATACAATCACTATCACTAAAGAAGTAGTACTCGGTAAAATAATGAGACTAAAGGCAGATAACTCCCCTGGACCTGATGGCTTACATCCTAGGGTTTTAAAAGAAGTACCAGCAGGGATTGTGGATGCATTGGTTGTAATCAACCAAAATTCCCTGGATTCTGTGGAGGTCCCAGCGGATTGGAAAACGCAAATGTAATGGCCCTATTTAAAAAAGGAGGCAGACAAAAAGCAGGGAACTATAGGCCAGTTAGCCTAACATCTGTCGCAGGGAAAATGCTGGAGTCCATTATTAAAGAAGCAGTAGCGGGACACTTGGAAAAGCATAATTCAATCAAGCAGAATCAGCCTGGTTTTTGTTATGTATTTAACCCCTTGTAACCTGCATCACACCTGTCCACCAGAGGGCCTACCTGTTGGAATCCCAAGAGATCCCAGCACTCCTTGGGAGCACATTATATAAGCAGGCCACCCACAAGGTACCTGCACTCTGGAACCTTAATAAAGGAGCTAAGGTCACACTTGCTCATTACACACAGTATTCAGCCTCACCATTTATTATGAGTGTAACAATTGGCGACGAGGTAATGAACAACCGTGCGAAAATGCAAAGAACAGTTGGCATCCTGGAGAAGTTCACAGAGGGGGACGATTGGGAGGACTTTGTGGAGAGACTCGACCAATATTTCGTGGCCAACGAGCTGGAAGGGGACGAGAACGCTGCCAAACGAAGGGCAACAACCTATGGCCTCATGAAGAATCTCCTGGCCCCGGCAAAACCAGCAGAGAAATCCTACGAAGAATTGTGTACGCTGGTCCTGGAGCACCTAAATCCTAAGGAAAGCATTTTGATGGCGAGATATCGATTCTACACGTGTCAACGATCGGAGGGCCAGGAAGTGGCGAGCTATGTCGCCGAACTAAGGCGCCTTGCAGGACATTGTAAGTTTGAGGGATTCCAAGAACAAATGCTCAGAGACCTTTTTGTACTGGGCATCGGACATGAGACAATCCTTCGCAAACTGTTGACTGTAGAAACTCCGAATCTGAGTAAAGCCATAACGATAGCCCAGGCATTTATGTCCACCAGCGACAACACTAAGCAGATTTCACAGAACAAAGATGTTTCGGCCAGTACTGTGCATAAAGTAACGTCGGCTTTGAGCAGAAATGTACAGGGCAGAATGTACATGCCGGCTGCTGTGGCCCGACCTCAATTGACCCAGAGTCCACCATCATCTGTTAATGCGAGGCAGTTAACACCCTGTTGGCGCTGCTGGGGTGATCATCGGCACCATCAATGCCGCTTTAAGCACTATGTGTGCAATGGCTGCAGAACAATGGGACACCTCCAACGAATGTGCAGGCGAGCTGCAAACCCTACAAACATTGCAAACCACCATGTTGCAGAGGAAGATCGATCCAAAGTGGATCAGACGGAATTGGAAACTCGTACTGAGGAGGCAGAGTTGTAAAGAGTACACACGGTCACGACGAAATACCCACCAATAATGTTGAAAGTTGAACTGAATGGTATTCCAGTGTCTATGGAGCTCGACACAGGGGCAAGTCAAACAGCCTTTGACAGGCTGTGGGGGAAGAAGGCACACAGGCCCAAGCTCAGCCCCATTCACACCAAACTAAGGACTTATATCAAGGAACTAATCCCTGTAATTGGCAGTGCTGAAGTCAAAGTCTCCTATGATGGAGCTGTACACGAACTCCTGCTGTGCCAGGAGATGGCCCCACATTGTTTGGCAGAAGCTGGCTGGGGAAAATCCGTTGGAACTGGGACAACATCCGAACGCTTTCGTCCTGTCGACAACACCGCATGTACCCAGGTTCTAAGCAAGTTCCCTTCGTTATTCGAGCCAGGCATTGGAAGCTTTTCGGGGGTGAAAGTGCAGATCCATTTGTTTCCCGGTACGCGACCCATCCACCACAAGGCTCGGGCGGTAACGTACATGATGCGTGAAAAAGTGGAAATCTAGCTGGACAGGCTGCAACGTGAAGGCATCATCGCGCCGGTGGAATTCAATGACTGGGTCAGTCCGATTGTTCCGAGGACTGAAGGAGGACGGTATGGTGAGAATTTGCGGGGACTATAAAGTAACGATTAACCGTTTTTCGCTGCAGGACCAGTACCCGCTACCCAGGGCAGACGACCTATTTGCGACCCTGACTGGAGGGAAGATATTCACCAAACTGGACCTGACCTCGGCCTACATGAGGGCAGTCCGAGAGGCGGGAGTTCCTGGCGTTAGTGAGGCCTATAAAGGCTCAGCGGCAGCGAGAGGCGGCGGCAGTCCAAGAGGCGGGAGTTCCTGGCGTTGGTGAGGCCTATAAAGGCCTAGCGGCAGCGAGAGGCATATCTGTGCAGCTGCAGCGGGGAGAGAAGGCAAAAAAGAAGTAGAAAGAAATCAAAAGGTGACGTCACAGCCAAGGGGGTAAGTGATTGGCTGATGATTGGTGAGTAGTTTTTCTTTTTTCTCTTCTATAACAGTGAGTAAACTTTAACATTGTTGTTGCCAATTTAAGTGTATCTAAGGGTTAAGTCATGGCAGGAGAGCTCGGTCGGGTGTTATGCTCCTCCTGTACCATGTGGGAACTCAGGGACGACTCCCGTGTCCCTGACGACTATGTGTGCGGGAAGTGTATCCTCCTCCAGCTCCTGACGGACTGCGTTGCGGAGTTGGAGCTGAGGGTGGATTCACTCTGGAGCATCCACGATGCTGAGAATGACGTGAGTAGCACGTGTAGTGAGTTGGTCGTACCGCAGGGAAAGGGTCCACAGCCAGATAGGGAATAGAAGACCAACAGGAAGAGCAGTGCAAGGAAGGTAGTGCAGGGGTCCCCTGTGGATATCCCCCTGCAAAATAGATACACTGCTTTGGGTACTGTTGAGGGGGTTGACTCATCAGGGGAGGGCAGCAGCAGCCAAGTTCATGGCACCATGGCTGGCTCTGTTGCACAGGAGGGCAGGAAAAAGAGTGGGAGAGCGATAGTGATAGGGGATTCAATTGTAAGGGGAATAGATAGGCGTTTCTGCGGCCGCAATCGAGACTCCAGGATGGTATGTTGCCTCCGTGGTGCAAGGGTCAAGGATGTCTCGGAGTGGGTGCAGGACATTCTAAAAAGGGAGGGAGATCAGCCAGTTGCCGTGGTGCACATTGGTACCAACGACAGAGGTATGAGGTCCTACGAAACGAATTTAAGGAGCTAGGAGCTAAATTAAAAAGTAGGACCTCAAAAGTAGTAATCTCGGGATTGCTACCAGTACCACGTGCTAGTCAGAGTAGGAATCGCAGGATAGCGCAGATGAATACGTAGCTTGAGCAGTGGTGCAACAGGGAGGGATTCAAATTCCTGGGGCATTGGAACCGGTTCTGGGGGAGGTGGGACCAGTACAAACCGGACGGTCTGCACCTGGGCAGGACCGGAACCAATGTCCTAGGGGGAGTGTTTGCTAGTGCTGTTGGGGAGGAGTTAAACTAATATGGCAGGGGGATGGGAACCAATGCAGGAAGACAGAGGGAAACAAAAAGGAGGCAAAAGCAAAAGACAGAAAGGAGTTGAGGAAAAGTGGAGGGCAGAGAAACCCAAGGCAAAGAACAAAAAGGGCCATTGTACAGCAAAATTCTAAAAGGACAAAGGGTGTTAAAAAAACAAGCATGAAGGCTTTGTGTCTTAATGCAAGGAGTATCCGTAATAAGGTGGATGAATTAACTATGGAGATAGATGTTAACAAATATGATGTGATTGGGATTACGGAGACGTGGCTCCAGGATGATCAGGGCTGGGAACTCAACATCCAGGGGTATTCAACATTCAGGAAAGATAGAATAAAAGGAAAAGGAGGTGGGGTAGCATTGCTGGTTAAGGAGGAGATTAAGGCAATAGCTAGGAAGGACATTAGCTTGGATGATGTGGAATCTATATGGGTAGAGTTGCAGAACACCAAAGGGCAAAAAACGTTAGTGGGAGTTGTGTACAGACCTCCAAACAGTAGTAGTGATGTTGGGGAGGGCATCAAACAGGAAATTAGGGGTGCATGCAATAAAGGTGCAGCAGTTATAATGGGTGATTTTAATATGCACAAAGATTGGGTTAACCAAACTGGAAACAATACGGTGGAGGAGGATTTCCTGGAGTGCATAAGGGATGGTTTTTTAGACGAATATGTCGAGGAACCAACTAGGAGGGAGGCCGTCTTAGACTGGATGTTGTGTAATGAGAGAGGATTAATTAGCAATCTCGTTGTGCGAGGCCCCTTGGGGAAGAGTGACCATAATATGGTGGAATTCTGCATTAGGATGGAGAATGAAACAGTTAATTCAGAGACCATGGTCCAGAACTTAAAGAAGGCTAACTTTGAAGGTATGAGGCGTGAATTGGCTAGGATAGATTGGCGAATGATACTTAAGGGGTTGACTGTGGATGGGCAATGGCAGACATTTAGAGACCGCATGGATGAACTACAACAATTGTACATTCCTGTCTGGCGTAAAAATAAAAAAGGGAAGGTGGCTCAACCGTGGCTATCAAGGGAAATCAGGGACAGTATTAAAGCCAAGGAAGTGGCATACAAATTGGCCAGAAATAGCAGCGAACCCGGGGACTGGGAGAAATTTAGAACTCAGCAGAGGAGGACAAATGGTTTGATTAGGGCAGGGAAAATGGAGTACGAGAAGAAGCTTGCAGGGAACATTAAGACGGATTGCAAAAGTTTCTATAGATATGTAAAGAGAAAAAGGTTAGTAAAGACAAACGTAGGTCCCCTGCAGTCAGAATCAGGGGAAGTCATAACGGGGAACAAAGAAATGGCGGACCAATTGAACAAGTACTTTGGTTCGGTATTCACTAAGGAGGACACAAACAACCTTCCGGATATAAAAGGGGTCGGAGGGTCTAGTTAGGAGGAGGAACTGAGGGAAATCCTTATTAGTCGGGAAATTGTGTTGGGGAAATTGATGGGATTGAAGGCCGATAAATCCCCAGGGCCTGATGGACTGCATCCCAGAGTACTTAAGGAGGTGGCCTTGGAAATAGTGGATGCATTGACAGTCATTTTCCAACATTCCATTGACTCTGGATCAGTTCCTATGGAGCGGAGGGTAGCCAATGTAACCCCACTTTTTAAAAAAGGAGGGAGAGAGATAACAGAGAATTATAGACCGGTCAGCCTGACATCGGTAGTGGGTAAAATGATGGAATCAATTATTAAGGATGTCATAGCAGTGCATTTGGAAAGAGGTGACACGAGAGGTCTAACTTTGAAGGTATGAGGCGTGAATTGGCTAGGATAGATTGGCGAATGATACTTAGGGGGTTGACTGTGGATGGGCAATGGCAGACATTTAGAGACCGCATGGATGAAGTACAACAATTGTACATTCCTGTCTGGCGTAAAAATAAAAAGGGGAAGGTGGCTCAACCGTGGCTATCAAGGGAAATCAGGGATAGTATTAAAGCCAAGGAAGTGGCATACAAATTGGCCAGAAATAGCAGCGAACCTGGGGACTGGGAGAAATTTAGAACTCAGCAGAGGAGGACAAAGGGTTTGATTAGGACAGGGAAAATGGAGTACGAGAAGAAGCTTGCAGGGAACATTAAGGCGGATTGCAAAAGTTTCTATAGGTATGTAAAGAGAAAAAGGTTGGTGAAGACAAACGTAGGTCCCCTGCAGTCAGAATCCGGGGAAGTCATAACGGGGAGCAAAGAAATGGCGGATCAATTGAACAAGTACTTTGGTTCGGTATTCACTAAGGAGGATACAAACAACCTTCCGGATATAAAAGGGGTCAGAGGGTCTAGTAAGGAAGAGGAACTGAGGGAAATCTTTATTAGTCGGGAAATTGTGTTGGGGAAATTGATGGGATTGAAGGCCGATAAATCCCCAGGGCCTGATGGACTGCATCCTAGAGTACTTAAGGAGGTGGCCTTGGAAATAGCGGATGCATTGACAGTCATTTTCCAACATTCCATTGACTCTGGATCAGTTCCTATGGAGTGGAGGGTAGCCAATGTAACCCCACTTTTTAAAAAAGGAGGGAGAGAGAAAACAGGGAATTATAGACCGGTCAGCCTGACCTCAGTAGTGGGTAAAGTGATGGAATCAATTATTAAGGATGTCATAGCAGTGCATCTGGAAAATGGTGACATGATAGGTCCAAGTCAGCATGGATTTGTGAAAGGGAAATCATGCTTGACAAATCTTCTGGAATTTTTTGAGGATGTTTCCAGTAAAGTGGACAAGGGAGAACCAGTTGATGTGGTATATTTGGACTTTCAGAAGGCTTTCGACAAGGTCCCACACAAGAGATTAATGTGCAAAGTTAAAGCACATGGGATTGGGGGTAGTGTGCTGACGTGGATTGAGAACTGGTTGTCAGACAGGAAGCAAAGAGTAGGAGTAAACGGGTACTTTTCAGAATGGCAGGCAGTGACTAGTGGAGTGCCGCAAGGTTCTGTGCTGGGGCCCCAGCTGTTTACATTGTACATTAATGATTTAGACGAGGGGATTAAATGCAGTATCTCCAAATTTGCGGATGATACTAAGTTGGGTGGCAGTGTGAGCTGCGAGGAGGATGCTATTAGGCTGCAGAGTGACTTGGATAGGTTAGGTGAGTGGGCAAATGCATGGCAGATGAAGTATAATGTGGATAAATGTGAGGTTATCCACTTTGGTGGTAAAAACAGAGAGACAGACTATTATCTGAATGGTGACAGATTAGGAAAAGGGAAGGTGCAACGAGACCTGGGTGTCATGGTACATCAGTCATTGAAGGTTGGCATGCAGGTACAGCAGGCGGTTAAGAAAGCAAATGGCATGTTGGCCTTCATAGCGAGGGGATTTGAATACAGGGGCAGGGAGGTGTTGCTACAGTTGTACAGGGCCTTGGTGAGGCCACACCTGGAGTATTGTGTACAGTTTTGGTCTCCTAACTTGAGGAAGGACATTCTTGCTATTGAGGGAGTGCAGCGAAGGTTCACCAGACTGATTCCCGGGATGGCGGGACTGACCTATCAAGAAAGATTGGATCAATTGGGATTGTATTCACTGGAGTTCAGAAGAATGAGAGGGGACCTCATAGAACACGTTTAAAATTCTGACGGGTTTAGACAGGTTAGATGCAGAAAGAATGTTCCCAATGTTGGGGAAGTCCAGAACCAGGGGTCACAGTCTGAGGATAAGGGGTAAGCCATTTAGGACCGAGATGAGGAGAAACTTCTTCACCCAGAGAGTGGTGAACCTGTGGAATTCTCTACCACAGAAAGTAGTTGAGGCCAATTCAC